>NC_138342.1:69114053-69825303 GCF_046562875.1 Panthera onca | reverse complement strand
AGGCAGGTGTAAGGGAACCTAAGTGATCAGCAGGACGCGGTGAGCCCAGAGTCCTCCTACGCCGCCATCTTCCCTCAATCTCTCTCCGTGAATTATTTATCTTATAACTAGAAGCTTGCACCTTTTAATCCCCTTCATCTATTTCACCCACCCCCCACCAAACTCCCTTCTGGCAATATCTAGTTTTCTCTCTGTATTTATAGTCTGTTAATGCTTTCGCTTGTTCACTTGTTCTATTTTTTAGATTCCACATATAAATCATACGGAATTTGTCTTTCTCTGTCCAACATATTTCACTTAGCATAATACCCTCTAGGTCTATCCATGTTGTCACAAATGGCAAAATCTTATTCTTTTTATGGCTGAGTAATATTCCACTCTCTATTTGGGTAAATACCCAGTAGTGAAGTTACAGGATCTTATGGTATTTCTATTTTTAATAGAAAGACAATAATATAATTATAAGAATCATATTTTTTAACACTACCCTGGCTTCCATGTGGAAGAAAGAGTAGAAGAATGTAATCCTAGAGGGAAAGTAATCAGCAAGATTATTTCTATAATCTATCAGAAAAAAATAATGATGGCCAGAAGTTGGGAAGTGACAGTGAAGATTTATAGAAGTGATAAATTTGAGAGATATTTAGAAAGTAGGAATAAATGGTGACTGCTTGAAATGAGAGGACAGATACAGAGTAATAAATGATTGTAATAAATGTCCAGATTTCTTGCTTGAGTAACTGGTTGGTATCTATTGTAGCCTGAATTATGTTGTTCCCCAAATTCGTATGTTGAAGTTCTAACTCCCAGTTCCTCAGAATGTGCTGTATTTGAATATAGGGCTTTAACTGGGGTAATTAAGTTAAAATGAGGTCATTAGTATGGGCCCTAATCTCATATGACTGGGGTCCTTATAAGAAGAGGAGATTAGGACACAGACACGCAGAGGGAAGACCATGTAAAGACAAAAGAAGAAGATGGCCACTTACAAGCCAATGAAAGAGGCTTCAAAAGAGTGAACCCTACTGACGCCTTGATCTTGGACTTCTAGCCTCCAGAATTACAACAAAATGAATGTCTGTTGCTTAATGAACCCAGACTGTAGTGTTTGTTATGGGCAGCCCTAGCAAACTAATATAGTCTCTTTCATTAAGAAAGGGAATACATAAGAGCAGAAGCAAAGCTAGGGTGGAGGAGATGATGAGATCTTTTTAGAGAAATTGACTTTTAAGTGTCTGTGAGACATTTGGGTGAACTTGTCAATAATGCAGCTGGAGCCTCTACAGAGGCAAAATTGGAACAAGGATGGAGTAATTCCATCATGTAGAATACTCTTGAGTCCCATGAAAAATAGCACCTGATGAAGACTAGCTCACAAGATTAACAAACCATATGAGAAAATAAAACCCTTTGAAGGGTCATCCAAAGAAATGAAGGAATGTGCACCACAAAACTGAATATGGTAACCTTGAAAAGATAGGAATAGAAGCTATGAGTAAGAAAAGCTATAAATCTAGAAAAAAATTTCATGCTAGAAGTGAAAATTGGAGTTATCGAAATAAATAATTCAAGGGAGAGGTTGAAGAGTTGACTAGATACAGCTAGAAAGAAAAATTATTGTATTGGAATGGATTTAAAATAGTTATCCAGGATACAAAACAGAGGGACAAACAGATGAGAAATATGAAAGACTATGTGAGTTACATGAATGATAGAATGAGTAGTTCTAAGATATGTGTAATGGAATCCCAAGAGAGAGAACACAAATAATGGTAAAAATTGTATCTAAAGAAACAACTGAAGTTTTTCTGAATTAAAGAAAGACAGGAGCCATTCTCAGACTGAAGGAGCACAAGTCCCAAGTAGGATAAACAAAGACCTACATCTAGTGAAATGGAGAACATCAAATCTAAGGAGTGCATCACACAAAATATATAAAGAAAATACAAATTATCTACAAAGGAACAACTATATAGACACTAAAGCATGAGTAATAATACTTGCCAGAAGACAATTTCAGAGTGCTGAGGAAAAATAGCTATTAACCTATATGTGGCTAAATAATCATTGATGGGTAATAGTGAAATTAAATACTTTCCTGTACAATAAGTCTGAAATATTTGCCACTTTGCTGAAATAACAAAATATGTAACACAGTATGAAGCAAATGGAACCAGGGCGGGGGCTCAGTCAGTTAAGCTTCCGACTTTAGCTCAGGTCATGATCTCACGGTCTGTGAGTTCAAGCCCCATATCGGGCTCTGTGCTGACAGCTCAGAGCCTGGAGTCTGCTTTGGATTCTGTGTCTCTCTCTCTCTCTTTATGCCCCTCCCTTGCTCACACTCTGTCTCTCTCTCTCTCTCAAAAATAAATAAAACTTTAAAAAAATTTTTTTAAACTAAAGTTTATCTCCAAATAAATTGGTCAATACATATCGCATTCTTTTTATAAGTTTTTTTTAACCATTTAGATTCAAAATTCATGATCTACTTCTCTTGAAATAGGAATAAATTGCTTACAATTCTATAAAGTCAGAAGAGAAAACTTTCTATTATATAACTTTTTTCTATTAAATTACTTAAATCTTTTCAGCATATTTAATCATAAAACAAATTCCTAGCAAATAAAGTTGGAAAAAAAAAAAGGATTAAGTCCAGAAGTTTCAGCTTCTGCAAGGAAGCCAAATAGTAGCAAATCTTATTAGAAAATAAATCTTATTAAATTTCACCTGAGGCTTCTCACTGGGAGGTTACATTTGTAAAATATTTACAGAAAACCCAATCTATCAAAATATTTATTCATAACTCATGATAACTTTAGTCCAAATTATATGTGAAATTATTCAAGAAAAAACTATCAAAGATACAATTGTCTTAATTTTTTTCAAATAAATAACATGCTCAATCATAAAATGTGTGCATCAGAGTCAGTGGTGTTTACACTCATCTATTACACATGGCCCACGGCCATTGTATTTTAAAATGTGAAGAATATTGAGATTGATTAAACAAGTATTTTCTCTTATAATCACAAAAATATATATAGTAGAAATTAAACCAGAAGGTAAGGTATTTACCTTTGCTTTTTTGCAAAATATTATATGTTTTTTCCTAAATTCAACGATGTCTGTATGTTCCATAATATCTTACTTGCTATAATTTTCCCAAACAGCCTAGGAATCTCATGCAAACACAACTCATGTGGTTTATATATTTATTGATGTGTGTATGTTTCTCTCTCTGTGTGTGTGTGTGTGTGTGTGTGTGTGTGCGCGCTTCTCTGACATTCCTGCAGTGAATATGCTCTCTTCACATGAAACCTAGAGGAAAAAAAAGTGACAAATAGAAGCAAACATTAATTATAACCAAAGGGCATGATAAAAATCAAAGGTTTCCTTTTAAAAACTAAAAATTATTCAGTAAATGCCATCGGAAAAAGTAGATATCTTTATGCAAAAAAGGGGGGGTGGGGGGGGGAATGACCTTAAACCATATGCAAAAATTAGCTCAAAATGAATCAAATAACTAAAAGTAGGAAATGAAAGAGAAAGACAAATACCATATGATCTCACTCGTGTGGAATTTAAATGACAAAACAGATGAACATAGGGGAAGGGGGAAAAAAGAGAGAGGGAAGCAAAACATAAGAGACTCTTAACTATAAAGAACAAACTGAGGGTGGATGGATGGAGATGTGGGGGGGATGGGCTAAATGGGTGATGGGTATTAAGGAGGGCACTTGTGTTGAGCACTGGGTGTTATACGTAAGTGATGAATCAGTAATTCTACTCCTGAAGCGAATATTACACTATATGTTAACTAACTAGAATTTAAACAAAAATTTGATAGATAAATAAATAAATAAATAAATACATAGAAGTGGGAAGTTAAATTCTAAAACTTTGAGGAGAACACAAAGGGGAAAAATTCATGGCATTGTCTTTGACAATGATTTATTGGACATGACACCAAAAGCACAGGCAACAAGAGAAAAAAGTAGATAAATGGACTTCATCAAAATTATCAACTTCTGTGCATCAAAGGACTCTATTAACAGACTGAAAAGGCAGCTCACAGAATTGAAGAAAAATATATGCAAATCAGGCATGTCATAAGGGATTAATTCCAGAATATATGAAGAATTCTTATAATTCAAAATCAAAAAACAAACCGCCCAATTCAAAAATGGGCAAAGGACTTAATAGACATTTCTCCAAAGTAGATATGCAAGAGGCCATTAAGCACATGAAAAAGTGTTAAACAGCACTTCAATAGTTTTGCAAATCAAAACCAAAATGAAATACAAGTTTATACCCATTAGGATAGCTATTATCAAAACAAAACAAAAAAAAAACAGAAAATAACAAGGGTTGGCAAGAATGTACAGAGACTGGAAGCTTATGCACTGCTGATGAGAATGTAAAATGGTGCAGCCACTGTGGAAAATGATATGGCCATTCCTCAAAAACATAAAAATAGAATTACCATATAATCTAGCAATTCACTTCTTTTTTTTTTTATTTTATTTTTATTTTTTAATATATGAAATTTACTGTCAAATTGGTTTCCATACAACACCCAGTGCTCATCCCAAAAGGTGCCCTCCTGCGGCCCCGCCCACTAACTCCAGTCTAGCAATTCACTTCTAGCTATAGACCCAAAAGGACTGAAAGCAGAGACTCAAATAGATATTTGTACACCCACATTCATAGCAGAATCATCCACAATAGCCAAAGGTGAAAGCAACCTGAGTGTCCATCGGTAGATGAATCCATAAAGAATTTGGCCTTAAAATTTGGTACATTTGGCCTTAAAAGGGAAGAAAATTCTGACACATGCTACAACACGGATGAACCTAGAAGACATCATGTTAAGTGAAATAAGCCAGTCATAAAAGAACAAATATTGTATGATTACACTTATATGAGGGACCTAGAACAGTCATATTTATAGAGACAAATTAGAATGGGGATTGCAGGGGTGAGGAGTAGGAGGTGGTACAGGGAGGGAGGAATGGGGAGTTAGTGTAAAATTGGACAGCATTTCAGTTGAGGAAGCTGAAAAAGTTCTGGAAATGGATGGTGATAATTATTGCACAACAATGTGAACATACTTAATGCCACAGAATTGTACACTTAAACATATAAAGTTAAAATGGTAAATTTTACATTATGAATATTTAGCCACAATTTTAGAAATTAAAAACTTTTAACCCACAGCAAAATCATACCCGCAGCATTTTTGAGACTTCAGTCATGGATGTCATTTTTGCTTTCATATATGATATCACTACGGCTGTGCCAAAAGACAAATCTATTCCCCTGCACATATGCTCTGCAAACTATGAAATAGTCCTAATCTTAAAAACTGTTGGAGATAAAGGAAGCTTCACTGCAATCCCAGGATACATTCTCCCAATGGAAGTTTGCACTGGTCCTTGCAAGTTTTAAAATCCTACCTACTTTTCACCACCTCACTATATACATTCTATCATCATCTTTTCCCCCAAAATGGAACAGTTTCATCTGTATTAAGTGAAGAATTTTCCTTCTTCTAAGAAATTGCATTATGGGCACTTGCAGCCTCTCTCTTCACTTTGATGTTGTGCAGATTCAAATAGGCCAGGAACCCACAAAGCTAGGTATAGCTTGCGGCCATAATCTCATCAACCTCGCTTTCACTGTGCTTGGCTCTTAGTTCTCCTAACAAACTCCTAGCCGTCTTCTGAATGTGCATGAAGCTAAAAACCATCTAACTTTGATGCTGATCCTCCAGTATCACAATCAAAAGTTTTCAGTTCTGTCAGTCACTTTTCCACAAAGAATAGATGATTGCTTCTTGTTCTCCCTAATTGCTTCTGCTGTGAAATGATTCATCCTATAGGCTGTATTTACATGTAATGGTTACCCTTTTTTTTTTTTTTTTTGCCACTTTCAATCTTTGCCACTTATCCCTGTTCTTATGAGTGCTTCCACAGCCAGTTTGACAAACTTAAATGCCATTAAATGCCAGCCAGGTATAGGCATTTAAAATGAATAGGCTATATATAAAAGAGATTGCCGTTGTTTTACAGCAAATCCTTTAGGTACACGTTCACCTATAAGGACACAAATTGAATAAAAATAAAAATAGAAACACTGACTTGACAAAATAAAACAGTTTGCAGTCCAAAGGCCACCAATTTATGATGAATACATGATAGTAAACAGCAAAACAAAGCGAAAGCAAAAAGGACTATAGACCACTACTAAAACTATTTGTTGATAGTGAGCAGAATGAAAACAGTTTGCTCTGGAACATAGCTCTGTTCATAACAACGAAAGTTCTAAACTGACTGTAAATAAAAAATCATTAGAATAACAGTATCACCACAAAGAGAGCAAGTTTTATAAAAACTATTGATAACTGCAGAAAGGTGGTGAAACTGTTGTAGACCAGCAGTATTTTTTTATATTTCCTTTTTTTTAATGTTTATTTATTTTTGAGAGACACAGAGACAGAATACGAGTGGGTTAGGGGCAGAGAGAGAGGGAGACACAGAATTCGAAGCAGGCTCCAGGCTCTGAGCTGTCAGCACAGAGCCTGACGCAGGGCTCAAACTCACGAGCTGTGAGATCATGACCTGAGCCAAAGTCGGACGCCCGACTGAGCCACCCAGGTGCCCCTTTTTTATATATTTCTTAGCCTAATTTTATTTTCAACTGGATAATATATTTGTCTGCACAGGTATATTTTCATAGTCTTTAACTTCCATTTTAATAAGAGAGAGAAGAAAGCAAATATGACTCATTTAAGAGTTTGGATTCCTTGGAGACTTACATTATATACAACATTACATGGAAAATAAGGAATTTATATATTGCATTTGCAAGCATCCACTAAGATGAAATCCCTCACAATGTTGCAGGTTAAAACTACAGAATCTACTTTTTAAATGGGGAATATAATTAAACCTGGGTGAATACCTCCTGGTAGTTAAGAAGCGCTCCATGCTGTTTCACTAATAAGATGGAACCAATGAATTGATACCCCCCCCCCCAAAAAAAGCTTTCCAGAGTGTGTTTAAATGCAAATTTGCCATCTGACTTGCAGAGTTTGTCAAGCAATAGGTTTAACACACTGAGAAAACCTTGTTGAAAAAGATATATAAAGTGATCTTGTAAACGAGGAAGCAGTGCAGCAAAGGTGGGCATCTGTAAGGTCAGCTTTGGATAGGGAGTTTAGAAAGTTAATGACTATATACCCTGAGTTATATCTGCTGATGCTTGTTTTGTTGTTTTTATTTGTGTGTGTGTGTGTGTGTGTGTGTGTGTGTGTGTGTGTATGCTTGTTTTTCCCTTTTTTTCATTTCAATAATATGTATGTTGAATAAGATTTGTATAATGTCTAGTTATTCACTCATAAATCCCAAACGATCAGTTAGTTTTTTCTTCTTCATGAAAATTTCCCTGCTCCCTAGACTGAGAGTTGGCACCACAATCAGAATTCAAGGAATATGTCTGAATTTATACATAAATAAGCGTTAAAAAATCCAGGAACATGTGGAAAAAATAACAACTATCCCCAACTTTCTAAATGATTCCAATTTTTAAAAAAGGAAAAGAGGGGATCTGGATGGCTCAGTCAGTTGAGTGTCTAATGATTTTAGCTCAGGTCATGATCCTAGGTCATGGGATCAAGCCCCACATTGGGCTCTGTGGTGAGCCTGAAGCCTGCTAAAGATTCTCTCTCATCCTCTGCCTCTCTCCCTCTTTCTCTATATCTTTCTCTCTCTCTCTAAAATTAAAAAAAGAATTGCCAGAGTACTTAGGAATACTCCACAAAATTGAAGGTCTAATTGTAAAGCATAATCTATTACACATGCATTTTTACTATAATATTATTTACTCAACTTATATCAAAATTGCAAGAAAAGAATTAAGTGAGAATATTTCATAGATTTAATACTTCTAATTATTTTTTTAATATCATGATTATGACCTTAATTTAAAACATGCTCATTTGTAAAGTATAGTTTGGACTCTATGAAAATGCAGGCTATCCACATGGTATGATAACACAGTGATATCAGAAAAGCCACATGAAATCACTAACCTATATATCTTCTACAACACCTGAAATTTCTATGTTGCCATCATCCCCGGGTTTGTTTTGCTCCCCAGAAGGGACTCAGAAAACATGATAATATAGAATCGTAGCAAGCCTTGGACACACACCCTCTTTGATCAGGGCAAATAACTGCTCACCGTTTTGCATAGTGAAGAAAGCACACTAGTGAGATAGGGACAGGCAGCTTTTGAGGAAGAGAGGCAGAGTTGCAAGAACTGAAACCACCTGATATGCCCACAAGATGACACAGTAAGACAAGAGCCATGGACAAAGCATAACAACCCTACAATGTTGCCTCTCCTGCATATAGCTATCAAAGAGGGACTGCTATAACACACAACTCCCTCCCCCCACCACTAAGAAGTACAGTTTTTCATTCAAGATAGGCACTCAATACAAGTTTGTGGGTGTTTTTATTAAAGACTCTATATATAAGATACAAAGGAATCATTACATTTACCCACTTATGTTGAAGTCTTACAAAAACTCTAACACCCTTCAGAAAGTCCAAGCTGAGCAAAAAACTAGCCATGTTAATACAAGAAATTTAAAACCAAATTAACATCACCTTTAAGAATTCAGGTTTTTAATTTGTTTTGTTAGAAATGACCTTATACTCTTGGGATGCCCCGGTTAAACGTCCGACTTCGACTCAGGTCATGATCTCACGGTTCATGGGTTTGAGCCCTGTGCCAAGCTCTGTGCTGACAGCTCAGAGCCTGGAGCCTGCTTCAGATTCTGTCTCTTTCTCTCTCTCTCTCTCTCTCTCTCTCTCTCTCTGCCCCTTCCCCCACTCTCAAAAGTAAATAAACAATAAAAAAATTTTCAATGAAATAACCTTATACTCTGAAATGCTAATTTAGCAATATACATATACACAATCCAATGACACATTTCTCTTTAATTTGAGGGGGAAAATCCTAAACATAGATTTTTGGAACACAGAAGATAATCATTTGTTTTACGACATATGTGACACTACTGCCCATATTGCAGTTAAATATGGATCTTCTGTTTTTCTGGCAGTGGTGACAAATTTGTACAAAGTTATACATACACTCTCAGCCGGACTCTACTTTAGCCAATAGTCTATATTTACAATACCACCCAAGTAATTGAGGATAAGAGAAACAGTCTGTGATTATGTTCCCTGGGGACATAAAATCAATACCATTTGATTTATTTACCAGTGTCTGTCAGCACTCAGAGAAGCTGTGGCTATTTGTGTGGCCCTCTCAAACTACAATAGTTGAAACAAATAATACTTACATTACAGATGGACAAGACTACGAAGTGAAGTCTTCTAAGCTTACAAAAAAAGATTGAGATAATAAATTAAGGACAAACTACGAAGGGTAATGCTATGTTATTTTGGAAGGACCCCTCTTCAACCAAATGGATTGTTTTTTTTTATTAAAAGACATAAAACAGGTTGTATTGTTAGATTTGTTTTCTTTAAGTACAGAAGCTGTCATATTTATCTCTTTGTCAGGTAGACAAGTGAAAGGAACTTAGACACAAATGAAAGTGCTATCTATCTATCATATTTCTCCGTCTATCTAGCAAGAAAGAGAGTTAATCCACATGATTCCTGTTCCTTGTGTGGGTATTTACCACAATGGAAAACAGCACTGGAATCCCTGACCATGGTCTATAACGCACGAGCAAACATTCGAAGTCAGGACATGAAATCCCTTGGCTAAAAGGTTTAGGTAATTTAATTAGTAGATACCAAAGATAAAAATGAGTCACTCAAGAACTTAAATATCATCTACCAAGCCAGTTCCAACATGTTTTTCATCTTACCTATTTAAAAAATGAGTTAAACCCTCTAAAGAAAAAGATTTGAAAATACCTTTTCAACAAAACTGGTTTCAAAAAATACTGACTTTTTTTAGTTCCAGGAAAAGAAAGGGGTCATTCTCTGGGAATGAGAGGAAGAAATCCTTAGTTGAAGACAGGGCTCCAGAATGCCTTCACACATAGAATATTCTTACACATTCATTGCACATAGGTCAGATAGCACTCCTAGTGATGAAGATGTGAGCTGAATGTGCGAGGGAAATCTTAGGCCTCTTGGCTTCAAATGGAGAACAAAATATCTCCAGTGATTCTCTTCCCTAGAGGTCATCTGATTTATGGATCATGAGAATTAATTATTCTAACCTATCAGAAGCATCTTTAGAAAGAGCAATGTGTTTTGATGTCTAATGTCCATATCATCAACATTCAAAGCTTATTACAGAATGAGTGTTCTGTATTAAACAATGCATACCTGATCCTGTGCATCTACAAGGCATTTTACATAAGACAAAGGGTTGGGGCCTGGGTGGTTCAGTCAGTGTGAGTTAGAGCCTCACCTAGTGCTCTCTCCTGACAAAGCAGAGCCCACTGGGGATCCTCTGTACCCATCTCTCCCTGCCCTTCCCCTGCTTGTGCTCTCTCTCTCTCTCAAAAATAACATTAAAAATAAAAGACATAGCAAGGGGAACAGACACAGTGCATAGAAAACAAATCAGCTGTCTTTTCCAAAGGTAGATATTTTCCTTTACAATCATTTTATTTTATTTAATTTTTTAAATATTTATTTATTTTTGAGAGACAAAATACAAGCAGGGGAGGGGCAGAAAGAGGAGACACAGAATCTGAAGCAGGCTCCAGGCTCTGAGCTGTCAGCACAGAGCCAGACGTTGGGCTCAAACTCATAAACTGTGAGATCGTGACCTGAGCTGAAGTCAGATGCTTAACCGACTGAGCCACCCAGGTGCCCATTTTTATTTATCTTTATAACCATTACTATCTTTGAGATGTTAATTTAATTCTAAGGTAGTATCAAGAAATATCCAGAAAAAGACCGGCCAAAGGACTGGTCAAAGAACAGAGACCCAAATATAAACACACACACAAATACACCCAATGGATTTTTTTTTTAAGGCACAAAAGAAATTCAATGGAGGACATATGTTGTTTTAACACATGCTGCTACAACTTTTGGATATCCATAGAGATGGACTGTGGTTCCTTGGTATTTATTCTCTTGTGTCTCTGACTTCATCATAAAGTACTATTGTAACCTGGCATTTCCCCTTTTATTAATTTCTGATATTGGTGATTTGTGTTGCCTTTCTTTTGTCTTTGTCAGTCTTGCTACACATTTATCAATTTCATTTAATTAGCTTTTATTTTCATTTATTTTCTCTATTGTTTTTCAAGTTTATAATTTCAGTGATTTCTGTTCTTATTTTTTCTTTTTCGTTCTGCTTGCTTTGGGTATATTTTGCTCTTATTTTCTAGGTTTTTGAGAGGAGACATTAAATTATTGATTTGGACTGTTCCCCTTTTCTAACATATGCTTTTAGTGCTATCAATTTCACTTTTAGCACTGCTTTAGCTGTGTCCCAAATTTTGATATGGTGTATTTTCATGTTCATTTACTTCAGTGCGTTTCTTCTACCTCCCTTGAGACTTCCTCTGTGACTGATGAATTATTTAGAAGTGTGTTAGTTTCCAAGTGTTTGGAGTTTTTCCTATCATCAGAAGTTATTGATTTCAAGCTTGGTTTCATTGTGGTTAGAGAACATACTCTTCATGATTTCAATTATTTTAAATTTGTGGAAGTTTGTTTTATGGCCAAGATATGGTCTATCTTAGTATATGTACCATGGACACTTGAAAACATTTTGTATTCTGCTGTTGCTGAATGAAGTGTTCTATAAATGTCAGTTCTAAAGCCTGTCAGGTTGAGTTCTTGTTGGGTTCTTCTATATTTTGGCTAACTTTCTGTCTCACCTTCTCTATCAATTATTGCAAGAGGGGTCTTGAAGTCACCAACCACAATGGTGAAATTGTCTATTCTCCTTTCAGTTCTATCAGTTTCTCTCTACCTTACTTGTAGCTCTATTGTTTGCTACATCTTTTGGTGAATAGACTCTCTTTTTCTAATAATTTTCTTTGCTCTGAGGTCTATTCTACCTCATACTAATATAGCCACTCCTGATTTCCTTTAATTAATATTTTCATGGTATACCTTTTCTCATCCTTTTACTTTCAAGCTTCTTATATCATCATATATATGAAGTATTTCTATATCATATCTTTGAAGTGAAACAGCATGTAGAGTTGTCACTCTCTAATCCATTCTAAGAATGTCTCTTTTAACTGGCATATTTAGGTCATTTACATTTAATACAAATGTGTAACACAAATGTGTTAAATGTGTTACTGATATCTTAGGAATTCAGTCTACCATTTTATTTTTGGGGACTATTCTCCCTGGATTTCACTTCTCTGTTCCCTTCTTCATAAATTTCTGTTGGTTATTTGAACATTATTTTAGAAATCTATTCTGATTTATCCATGGTGTTTTTGAGTGTATCTTTTTATATATATTTTTTCTGGTTGCTCTATATACTTTTATTTATGTATAATTTACACAGTCTACTGATGTTATCATTTTATCTGTTCAAGTATAAAAGCCTTACACACATTTATGTTCCTTTTTTTCCTTCCTTATAATTATTTTAAATATTTCCTCTACATGCATTCAGAATAATACCAGCCAGTGTTATAATTTTTGCTTCAATAATAAACATAATTTAGAAGACACAAAAGAAGTACAGTCTATTGTATTTAGTAATATGATTGCTTATCATATCCTTTATTCCCATATGATCCTCCATGGTTTCCTCTTTTATCCTTTCCTTTCTCTTTAGAGAACTTCTTTAAGCCATGCTTTTAAGGCAGATCTGCTGGTGACAAATTCTCTTAGTTTGCTTGCATTTGAGAATGTCTTGATTTCCTGTTCATTTAGAGGGATTTTTTTCTGGGTATAAAATTCTGAAATTTCTTTCACCCCTTGAAAAATATCATGCCCCTTCCTCTGGCCTCATGGTTTGTGGTGATAAATCCACTGTCATTTGAATTATCGTGTCCTTTTTTCTCCTATAGATAAACTGTCATTTTACCCTGGCTGCTTTCAAGATTATTCATTGTCTGTAGCTTCAGAAGTTGAATTATGATGTATCTTGGAGTGGATTTATTTGGTTTTATGCTTTGGGGGATTCACTCAGCTTCTTGAATCCATAGGCCGATGTCTCTTGTCGAATTTAGCAAGTTTCAGCTGTGATTTCTTTGGATACTCTTTCTTTTTTTTTCCTACATTTTAATTTTTTTAAACTTTTTAATGTTTATTTAGTTTTGAGAGAGAAAGAGACAAGAGTGTGAGCAGGGCAGGGGCAGAGAGAGAGAGGGAGACACAGAATCTAAAGCAGGCTTCAGGCTCTGAGCTGTCAGCACAAAGCCTGACATGAAGCTTGAATCTAAGAAGCATGAGATCATGACCCAAGCCAAAGTCAGCCAACCAACTGAGACACCCAGGTGTCCTGAAATGTTACATTTTAAGTAATAAAAAGACTTACATTCCTCTTACAGGGACAAACTTGACCTTTACACAGTTCTTCTCTATGAGACTATTCCAAAGATAAACTATTGCCCTTTCCCTCAATGATTTGCCAAATAGAGGCAATATGGAATATGAAAAGCATAAACTTTGGCATTAAAGATTTGTATCCTTACTCTGCTAACTGTGTGACCTTAGGCAAGTTACTTCTTTGGGTACTCTTTCAAGCCCATCCTCTTTCTACTCTCCTTCTGTGACTCTAAAGATATTAATGTTGGAACTTTTGTTAGAGTCTCACAGATACCTGAGGCTCTGTTTGTTTGCTTGATTGACTGCTGTTTTTTGGCCCAGAGTCTCTCTGTTGTTCAGATTATGTAATTTCTATTGTTCTATCTTCCAGTTCACTGATTCATTCCTCTGTCCCCTCCATTGTGATGTTGAGCCCATCCACTAAGTTGAGTTTTGTTTTGTTCAGTTATGTGTGTTTCAGTTGTAAAATTTCCAGTTGCTTCTTTTTTTATATCTTGTATTTTTTGCTGAGGTTTTCTGTATTTTTCATTTGTTTCAAATGTGTTTGTAATTGGTTGTTGAAATATCTGATAATAGTGGCTTTGTCAGATAATTCAAACATCCCTGTCATTTCAGTATTAGCATCTATTTATTGCCTTCTTTCATTTAGTTTGAGATCTTGGCTCTTAATACGCTGTGTGGGTTTTTTAAATTGAAACTTGAATATTTCCATAATGTTACAAAACTCTGAATCTTATTTAAACCTTCCATTTTAGCGGACTTGGTGGAGAGAATTGTCTTGTTATAGCCAGGTGGAGGCAGACGTCCAGGTCTTCATTGACCTTAAGGGGGACAAGGAAGGCTCCTCATTACTGCTAGACAGGGTGGGCATTCCAGCATCCCACATGGTCTACATTGGCACTGCATTGGAGGTGGCTCATTACCTCTGGGCAATGATGAAAATCCTGACTCTTCACTAGTCCTCCTCTGACACAGCCCCAGAAGAGGAAGAAGGGGACACCTATTTGCTGTCAGATGGGGGTTTTAAGTCCAGCCTCCCCACATAGGATCCATATTACTTTTAAAAACCAGTGTTGTTAGCAGCACTATTGACAATAGCCAAAGTATGGAAAGAGCCCAAATGTCCATCGACAGATGAATGGATAAAGAAGATATGGTATGTATATACACAATGGAGTATCACTCAGCAGTCAAAAAGAATGAAATCTTGTCATTTGCAACAATGTGGATGGAACTTGAGTTCCATTATGCTAAGCAAAATTAGCCAGTCAGAGAAAGACAAATATCATATTACTTCACTCATGTGTGGAATTTAAGATACAAAACAGATGAACATAAGAGAAGGGAAGCAAAAATAATATAAAAACGGGGGGGGGGGGACAAAACATAAGAGACTCTTAAATATAGAGAATAAACTAAGGGTTGCTAGAGGGATTGTGGGTGGGGGGATGGGCTAAATGGGCAAGGGGCATTAAGGAGGATACTTGCTGGGATGAGCACTGGGTGTTATATGTAGGAATAGAATCACTGGATTCTACTCCTGAAATCATTGTTGGACTATATCTTAACTAACTTGGATGTAAATTTTAAAAAATAATAAATAAATAAATAAATAAATAAATAAATAAGAATAAAAAATAAAAATAAACCAATGTTGCATTCATTGTCATCCAAGTTCACTGTTTTTTTAAGGATAATATTTATTATTTGAAAATTGAAGCATGAATGAAAAGGATCAGTTTAAGACAATGTCATAATAAAGTTTCAAATAAGTCATATAAGCCTATCATGTTATTTTCCTCCATAAAAAACACTAATAATTTCCCATTTCCTATGGGATGAACAATTTCAGCAGTGGCAAGCAACCTCCTCAGTGATCTGGCTCCATATACCACTACAGTCTCCTACTATTTTTCTACACATTCTCTACATAGTCTCAAGGGCATTTATCAAAATTATTCCCAGAGTATTATTTTTCTTACTATATTTCATGTGATCTCAGATGCCCTCAATTATAAGGCACTGTGTTATTTTCTATAAACTGAAAAAGAAAAATGCTGACCCTTACGTCTGCATAATACTATCAATTTTAAGATGCATCTCAATTTCAGAAGTATTAAAATGTGAAAAGACACGGGCTAAAAAATTAATTAAATGCAATCATCATTGAGTACCTACAAAAGACAGTTTCTAAAACATATAATGTATGAAGAATAACAGCAGTGTGAATTGAACTTTACTGTGACATTTATCCACACATTCCTACCATATTTCATTCCCCTGTCCTCATTTTGGAGAAACACCATTTTGAATTTTTAAAAATCACCTCCTGCTTTTCTTATCATTTTAACACATATGTTTGTATCTCTAAGCAATGTGTCACTTGCTTTAGCATATTTTGAGCTTTACACAAAAGTGCTCTTTCAGTACTCTGAAATGTACATTTTTTACTCAGTATAACCTTCCTGAGATTTATCTATACTAGCACCCTAACTCATTCATTTTTACTACTGTGGTATTCTATTATGTACAGTTGATCCTTGAATAACACAGGTTTGAACTACATGGGTCCACTTATCACAGATTTTTTTCAATAAACATATGACCGTACTGTAAATATTTTTCTTCCTTATGATTTTCTTATAACATTTTCTTTTCTCTATCTTACTTTATTATAATAATACAACATAAAATACATAGAGAATACAAAATATGTGTTAATCAACTGTTTATGTTATCAGTTAAGTCATCCAGTAAACAACAGGCTATTAGTATTTAAGTTTAGGGGGAGTCAAAAGTTTCAACTGTGCAGGAGGTTGGAGCCCCTAACTCACCCACCCCCCATTGTTCCAGGGTCAACTGTACATTTACCACAATGTTTCTATCCATCCTACTGTTACTGCTGATGCACTGAAAACAAACATCTGAGTGTTTGCTTTGTGTCTCTGTACCATTACTAACATGCCGCCATGAACACTTTTCTACTTGTCTCCTGGGGCACATGTTCAAGAATCACACTAGGGAACATACCCAGAAATGAAATTGTGTCTGAACTAGGGTTGAACCAATGAAATTCTACAAGACAGTAAGTAGAAAACTCTTTTCCAAAGTGTTGATAACAATTTACCCTCCCAGAAGCAGCATGTAAATATTCCAGCTATGCCCTGAAATTCCAACATTCGTCTTTCACTTAGTTTTAAGGCATCTAATTTCCCATACTGTCAAAATCAAAATTCCATCAACTCTTGAGCCATCTCTTCAAAAAGTCTGTAATATGGGGATGCCTGGGAGACTCAGTCAGTTGAGTGTCCATCTCTTCATTTTGGGATCAAGCCCTGCATCAGGCTCTGCGCATGGAGCCTGCTTGAGATTCTCTCTCTCTCTCTCTCTCTCTCTCTCTCTCTCTCTCTAATAAAAAAATTAAAAAGTTAAAAGTTAAAGTAAATTTTTTAAAAAGTCTGTAACATGGAACTTAGAGGTAAAGATTTTGGAACCAGACTACTCTAGATTGCTCTGAAGATTTTATCAGTTAATACATACAATGTGTTTAGACTGGTACCTGGGACATAATAAGTACAAAATAATTATTGGGTATCAGTGTTGTTGGTATACTGAATTAAGTTACTCACAGAATCCTAAAAACACTTCGATTGTAGTCCATTATACTGATGTATTTGCGTACGTTTCTTTCTTATACTTTCTTATTCCTCCACCTCCATATGAACTTCATTCTTCGAGAGCACTTAAGTAAATCATGCTCAGATACATACAGAGTTGATCACCCTCATCAGGGCTGCCACTGCTTCTGACATATGACCTATCACAGCCTATAACAATCATTCATTTACTTCTTGTCTCCCTTCCTACAATTTCAGTTATTGCAGTTATTTTGCAGACATAGTTTATTTTTTATTTCCTGGCCTTTTGTAGCCCTTTTAGTAAATGTTTTATAAATGAATAGATGAGTGAATAATTATGAACAATTGCAACATCAATGGGACCTGCCTACAAGCATTTATTTAGCTTTGCTAATAAACTGGGATATATTCATCTGGGATAGAAAGAGTTAACATATACATACCACCTGTTCCTCTAACATCCCCTTATTAAAGGAATTCTATAGGTTTTCTTTTTAACATCCTAGGATAGGATAGCAGACTTTAAATGTGACCTTTTTATCTGTATGCAGCCATAATAAACTTTTCTCCAGCCAACTTTGTAAATTAATGTTCTCTTTATTTTCTTCTTCTATAAGAATGTCACCCCACAGCACAACTGACAAGAAAATGCCCAGAGTACTACAGCACAAAGTCATTTTATGGATCCACTTCCTCCTATTTTAGCCATTGATTTTATACATAATATATATTTTTTATATTTATATATATATATTATATATATATTCCTTTGTGTCTTTTTTTCCTTTAGATTTATAATGAAGAAATAATTGGCTGCTAAAATGTTAATACGTACCTGCAAACCTTATGCAAGCAATAAAAAAGTCCACTGCCTATTAATAGGACTGCCTTCTGCTACTTCCTCTTCATCCAGTCTTAGCCTGAACAGCTCTCATTCACACAGGAGAGCTCCAATTATTAGACTGTTACATCTTATAATGTATCGGAGTCTTCCTCCCTAGGATTGCTACCTAAATGGCCTCAGTTTTAACATTGGCGTTGTGCACTTCAAAGCAATATTTCTCCTAATTTTGACTAGGTCCTCTAACCCTTCTTGACTTGACATAGAATTAAACTTATCTGGTTGACTAGTGCTTAAAATGAAGCACCGAGAATTGAACACAATACTCTAGAAGTGATCTGAAAAGTTTACAGTGGATTATCATTTATGCATCTATTTATTTTACAAACATACAATACATCCTTGGTTTATTGTATATTTGTATTAATATACCATAAGAATATATTTGATTTGGGGAGGTAGCCATGTCATACCATTAACAGACACGAAGTTTTTTCATACAAATTTATTTTTATGGAATTTCATCTCTTTAATTTTGAATCACCATTGTCAATTCAATAATATGAATTTTTAATTCATATTATTTCATCTAAGAGAATTGCTATTCTACTTAAGTTTGAGTCACCTGAAAATTTGTTGACACAAAGTTCTTTAAGGGAATGCCTGACAGACAATATCATTTGTGTGCCCAGAGCATACCACAATGTCTGAAAACAATAGGTGTTCCATATAAACTGAATGAATTCTTAAAAGAATGTTTATTCTTTAGTATTAAAGTCAGTTAAAAACAAAATTCATCTACTTTCCTTAAATATCTTTTTTCCTATTTCACTGTGTCATAAAATGCCATAACTATCTTTAATATTATCTGAGTTTTAAACCTTGGAGTCATTTTGGACTGCAACTTTTTTTTTTCACCACCAACATCCAATTGGTTGAATCACCAATTCAACCACAATGTTGATTGGATCAATCTTGCCCTTTCTATTCTAACAAGCAACATTATTTCAGTCCTTCATTAAGGAGAGTGACATTAATAGCTTTTATTGCTAATGAGACACTTGTCTTGTGATATTATATAATCCTCATTATGAATTATGTCTTGACTTACTGGAAGTATGCTATTTGCAGAGTATTCCTTTTTCCAGATGAACTATCATATCAGCAAGTACATTTGCTCAAACAGCTGCACTCAGCAGCAGAAAACACACATGCCATCCCAACAGTGAACTGCCAACAATCTACTGATAGCTTTCCATGTTCAGGGAAGAAGTCAAGAGAATTGCATAAAAATACCCAAAATGTTTATGCTTGTTTATGCACACACCAAATGTCACATCTATTCCACATTCATTAAGAATCAATTGGGCCAGACTCTACATGTTTGCAGAGATGAATGAGACACAAGTCTTGCTCCCAAATTCACAGTCCTGGAAGAAAGACAATTACATCTATGGGAGGAAAAGAACAAATACCCAACATTAGGTATCAATGGGAGTAGAAATAGGTACAAAGTATAAAAAACACTGTCCAATTTCTGAGACCTTTGGGGATAACATTTTAGAAGAAGGTACAGAAATGTAATTAATATTCATCATGCTCCTCTTCATGTCAGGCTTCCTGCTCTAAGTTTGTTCATATTGCTTTACATGTAATAGGAAATGTATGAATAACTAATGCTAAAATTGTCTTGGTGAATATAAAAATAATGCTAATGTCTTTCAGCAAGAAAAACTGCAAATACAGAATCAATGGCTTCCAGTCAAGATGAAACAGCAAGATATACCACCGCTGTTCCAAACAGATAGCAATGACGGATAAAATATGGAAAGATAAAGCTAAAGAGACAGAGCTAGAACAAGATAAATATCTCTGTTTTAACCGGGCCTCCCAAGAAAGCATAGCCTTGAGCAAAGGCTACGTTATTAGGTAGTACAATCCCATGGAACAGAAATGAAGGAAAAGAAGAATGAGACAGGGAAGAAGGAAAAGCCAGTTCAAGGTATTAAAAATGACTGATTGATCATCTCATAAGACTGCCTTCTGAGAGACTATTTAAATGACTTCCAACCCATGCAAGAAAGGAAGAATTTATTGGCAGGCTCCCATCTCCCATTGCCTAAAGCTTTACTACATAGGTCTTTAACTCTCCCCCAAACTCCTTCACACACACACACACACACACACACACACACACACACACACACACTTCCATGCTATACATGTTTGGGACCATAGCATCACCTGTCTGTCTTCAATCAGGAGTGAAAATGCTGGGGATGAGAGAGTGCATGGTGAGTGCTATGTAGCTGCACCTGTGTGAAGGTACTGTTTGGGTTTTCCAAAGAGAGCTGCTCAATGAAGCAGTGTCTGTGGCAAAAAAAATAATGGTTGAGAGTCCCAAAGACAAGTTATGACAAGAGGATCTGAAGTGTCTATGCCTAACAGGTGACTGATTACAAATTATATAGACTTGAAATGCAAAGCAGTGAGCAGAGCTAAAGTCGTGGTCTACCGGGCTCAGCCCTGGCACAGACAGTGACCCCCATCATACATGACAATGATAGCCACAAAATACAGGATGGTGCTTACCCTTAGGGAAAGAGAAAAAGAAGGGAGACAAGACCAGAAAGAAGTTAATAAAGAATTGAACAGTTACCATGATGTTTAATTTCTTCAAAAAAGCTTTAAGAGGAAAAATGTCAAAATACTACACTTGTGTAAAATTGAGTGTTGGGTACATAGGTAATTGCTATATTCTCTTAACTTTTTATATATTTGAAGGATAGCTTAATAAATAAAAGTCAAGAAATTAAAATATCTATGATCATTAAAGTGGTAGTGATCATGTGAACAATGTATGTATGTAATACATATGTAATAACAATACTAATTATTTCCATTTGGAATGTGTTGTAAGTATTTGAGTCTCAAAAGTGATGTGTTTTCGTTAAAGATAGTCCCCTCTAGTTTATTTTTGTGAAAAGAAAAACCAATTATGATTTCAAGAGTTATATCCTGTTAACATACACCAGATGAATCAGGATACTTTTTGTAGTACGCTTCAAGCTTGAGTCACTCTTGAAAATGCCATTAAAAGTAGTTTGAGAGGCACCTGGCTGGCTCAATCAGAAAAGCATGAACTTCCTGATCTTGGGGTCATGAGCTCAACTCCCACATTGGGTGTAAAGATTACTAAAAAAAAGTAAATGAACTTTTAAAAAAAAAGTAAGGGGAGGGGAGTTTGACACTCTATCTTTATCTAGATATTATGCAGTTTGTCCTATTTATTCATGCATTTATTTCGCACAGAAATGAAATGAGAACCTAGAACATCAACTCCAAGTCTTTGCATTAATGTGTATAAATGAAAGATGCACTGTCCAAAAGTGCTTTCATGTCATTCTATTTGGAAGCATAAGTACAGGGGTGAAATAACTCCTCCAATCTTAAACTTCTCACTTCCATGCTTTACCATAAAACTAGGTACCATTTTTTCCTTTCTCCCTCAACTATGCACTTCAAAACCCAAGCTGTCAGCTCTGCTTACCAACTAAAGGGCAATGAAATGTTTCAACACCGCTGTTGAACAGATCTTATAGTATATACTGACCATTTAATCTGACCAGTCTCCTTTGGACACCCCAAATCAGATTATCTTTCTTAGAATACTCATCACACTTCCCTTAGTGTTGGACAAATCAATCTCACTGATGTCTTCAGGCTTTCTCAGCTAATCCTTGATCAGGTCTGAGGCAAGATTACTTTAAGCCTCTTTGACAACACAGGAAAACCAGAACTGTAAACATAATTAGTGACTTCTTTCTACATTTTCTAGGAGACATTTCTTGCCCTAGGAGACTGAATGCTAGAAGCAAGCAAAGTAGGAGGGAGGAAGAGAAAAAGGGGGAAAACAGCCACGATGAAGGATAAAGTCTGAGTCCCAGTGCAGTGACTTTCAAGCGCTTTGCAAAAGTAGTTGAGCACTATCCCACCTGGATTATTTGGCACTGAGAGGAGAGCATTTTCAACATTCCCCTACTTTCTAAACAAAATTATTTTCAGTAATAATATTGAAATAGAATGAGAAACAGCCAGAAAAGATACAAAGACAGTGAACTTTTCTTTTTTCTAAATTTCATGAAAATATAATCATGCCAGTTTAAATGAATTTTAAGTAAAACTAAAATGTCTAAACCTACTTAGTCGTACTGATGCAGTGTTACATTTCCTTGATTAGCTCTTTGGTTCTAAAGCAACTTACAAATATAAAAATTGAGGATCCCCCCCCAACTCCCCTGGGTGGCTCAGTCGGTTAAGCATCCAACTCTTGATTTCTGCTACGGTCATGATCTCACAGTTCATGAGTTTGAGCCCAGTGTCAGGCTTTACACTGATAGTGCAGAGTCTGCTTGAGATTCTCTCTCTCTCCCTATCTCTCTGCCCCTCCCCCCACTTGCTTGCTCTCTCTCTCTCTCTCTCTCTCTCCCTCCCTCCCTCTCTCCTCTCAAAATAAACAAATAAACTTTTTAAAAATTTGAAAAACTTTCAATGTTAAAGACATGATTTGAATTCCATAAAACATTTCTTTTTTTAATGTTCATTTATTCTTGAGAGAGAGAGAGAGAGAGTGAGGGGCTGGGCGGGGGGTGGGGGTGGGGAGACAGAGGACCTGAAGCCAGCCCTGTGCTCACAGCAAAGAGCCCAATGTGGGGCTCAAACTCACAAACTGTGGGATCATGACCTGAGCTAAAGTCAGATGCTTAACAAACTGAGCCACTCAGGCACTCCTAAATTCAACAAAACATTTTATGTAAGAACTAAAATTTGCATTTTCCAAACAAAAATATTACATCTCTCTGTCCACACTATTTTAATGTTTAAACACAAATGAAAACTCCATCACTCAGAATAAAATTTAAATAATTCAAGTTCTAGTTCATCATCTTTACGCTCACTGTGCCACCATTGTTTGTTTTCAATCTATTGGTTAAATGCAGAAATATGTATTCTCAGAAGTTGGAAACAAGTTGTGCCCCAGGCAAGCTAGAAAAAGGCCAAACCTTTACAAGAAAACTCTGGAAACAAGGGACGTGACTAATTTCACATATGTCAAAGGCCAACTGTGTAAATGGGAATATTCCATGAAGAATTAAACATAGAATACAATGTTTATTAAAGGATAAGTATAAAAACATGATAATATGCAATTCAGAACTTAGACCAAGTAGGGGCGCCTGGGTGGCTCAGTCAGTTAAGCGTCCGACTTCAGCTCAGGTCATGATCTCACAGTCAGTGAGTTCGAGCCCCGCATCAGGCTCTGTGCTGACAGCTCAGAGCCTGGAGCCTGTTTCGGATTCTGTGTCTCCCTCTCTCTCTGACCCTCCCCCGTTCATGCTCTGTCTCTCTCTGTCTCAAAAATAAATAAATAAATGTTAAAAAAATTTTAGAAAAAAAAAAAAAGAACTTAGACCAAGTAAATATATATATACATATTTTAGGGAGGAGTATTATACCATTGATGTTATTTCAGTTGCCAGTGCATGGTGATAATTTTAAAAATAAATTTTCAGTTAGGTTTGTTATTGTTGTTAACTTTTCTACAAACCACATACCCCCTTAGTGCCTGTTTCTAGAAATTTCCACTGTTCCACCTCCAATCTTGGCCCACCACTGCAAATGGTCAGTTTGGGGTTTTGTGTTTTGTTTTGTTTTTTCTTGACAACATAGGAAAATTAATACCACAATGGAGATCAGGTACCAATGGCTACACCTTGATCAATCCATCCTAATCTAACAAGTTTAGAGCTTACTGGAGGCAAATATATTGACCAGCTTAGAGTTCTGAATAAACAACTAATATTACTATTAAATATATTATTTTCATCTCTTTACATTGTATTTTTTCCAAAGTTTTACAATGAACATATTACTTTCATTGATACTCATTTAAGATAAAAATAAGTTCATAGATAAAACACACCAATCTGAAGTCTATTCAATTCAGTCCACACTCTAACTCTCTTCTGATTTTTCTTTCACGTTTTGGGGAAATATGGCAATATTCCTTTCCACATAAAGACAGAAAGGCTTCTCTCTGCCTCTACCTTCAGAATTCCCCAGAGTTCTGGGCATCTCCAAAAGCTGCCTTGCTCACTATAGCCAGAAAACCAGAACTCTTTGTTATAATTTGTATCATAACTTTTGTTTTATTACAAATATGCAGATGTGTTCAAATTAAAGTATAGCAAAAACAGAAATGCAAATGCAAATACAAATTAGGTATAGGAAAATCTCATATAGGATTCCTGTCACACACACACACACACACACACACACACACAAATTTTTAAGCTTGTCGGTCTCTGGGAACATTCTTGAAATAATTAGGTAACCCTTGGGGTAGGTTATGAGTGGGACTGGTAGAAAGATTGGGTACTTAGAAAAATGTTCAAAGATGTATGTATTCTTCTATCCTTTAAACGGTAGCTCTTAACCTTGGATGCACATTGAAATCACTTGGAAACCTTTTAAAAAAAATACTTATGCCTAACTTCCCCAAGTGATTCTGATTTAATTGGTTGGAGGTGCAGACTGGCCATAGGAAACATTAACCATCCCCTTGCCCTGACTGTAATGTGCCTCCAAGATGAAGAACCATTGCTTTAGAAAACTGCTTCTCTGTTGCTGGCTCTTAAGGGATGGCTACAAAATTTCTCTTTAGGAGAAACTTACATAAAGCAAACTGGTGAAAGCAAGGAGACTTAGAAACTATCCCGAAACCGTGTTTGCTTATCAAACCCACAAATTTTACTTAGGTGATATTATCTGGAGATGATTAAGGGTGTTCTTTCGATTGATGAGAAATGACCCCTGCCACTAACCCTGCAGAGAAGAACTTTGGACTCAGGCATATCTTGTCTTGCATTATGACCATGGGTGGCCATAGCGGTGCACAGCTCAGGTGTCCCTGCAAGAGAGTCTGCTCACAAGATCACAGGTGACTGGCAGCCTCTTGCTGCTCACACCTGTGGATCCAACTTGGGGCTCACCTCATCCATGCTTCCCTTGGGTTGCTCTCAGCCGGTGATAGAGTATGGCAGGAATACCAGAACTGGGCCATTTCTACCCAGCGCAGGACTCCTCCAATGGGCATCTTTGGCTCAGGGATTCCCTGAGTCACTGTCCTCGCTTAAACTTTCTCAGAACTCCATGCAACTTGAGGGTCTTCCTACCAAGACCTCCTTCCTTTTCTCTCCTTTCCCAGTTGTCAGACATGTATCA
Source organism: Panthera onca (assembly GCF_046562875.1). Classification (NCBI taxonomy): domain Eukaryota; kingdom Metazoa; phylum Chordata; class Mammalia; order Carnivora; family Felidae; genus Panthera; species Panthera onca. The sequence continues at coordinate 69,800,005 of NC_138342.1, read as the reverse complement.
TGCTCTGGACACCCTCCCTGTTCCCTCTCTTTGTCTTTCACAGCATTTCCCTCAATAAACCTCTTGCAAATCTAATTCTCATCTTTGTTTTCACATTTCGGAAAACACAAACTGACACAGGACTCTAACACCACTCAACGTGAGACAGCTAATGACCTTCCATGAGCTTCGGTTTCTTCATCTGTTAAAACGGAAAGTGAAAACTATAAGGGATATTGTGAGCATTGAATGAGATAATATTACCAGCGAACTAGGTAGCCAAGTTCCTGGAACACAGAAGGAAGTTAGAAAATACTAACATCTCTTCTCAGCTTTTATGAACAGGTAGTATATCTCCCTCATATCATTGAACATTTTGTTCTATCACATGCTTTCTGCACTGTGGCTGTGCATAGGGTAGAGTGCATGATGAATGGGATAAGGAGTATACAAGAGCAAAGGAGTTTCTAAAACAGATAAATATGTGAGCTGATGGACATACTCATTAGACGGGAGGAGTCCTTTTACAATGTATACACATGTAAAATCGTCATGATGCACACCTTAAATATCTTATAATTTTAGTTGTCAATTATATCTCAATAAAGTTTAAAAAAGAGGTTTCCAGAGACAAATACAACAATAAATATCAAAGTAAAGGCATATACCCTATATATGATATTAGTCACCTGGCCTGAGACATATGCACAAAATAAAAATAAAATCATGGGGAAACATTTTTTCCTTATGTATATTTCATATATATTTATTAAATATCATATATGGAAGTTTTTGACTGCCAAAGTTCCTCTCAAATTCAAAGCATGGAAAAACACTGATGCATGACTGCCATCAATTAGTATTTCTGAGGTTAAAGACAACTTCTGCAGATTTCTGCCTCATTTCAAAGGTATATATCTGCAAGAAATTGTTCACTGCCCATGTAAATCCAAACTGGCTTGCTTCCCACAGAAACTAGCCAGCAGACACTTTGCAGAGATCTTGCAATGAACTAACAACACTATCAAAAAAGGTTGGGGGGAAGAAAGAGGAGAAATACATTATTATATCACTTGGTGCTCCAACATATAAATAAGACTGAAAAACTGAATTTAAAATACAGTCAGTTCTGCTAGAAAACAACATTTGCATTCCTTAAAATTTCCATGCTATGCAAAACCACACAATAAAAACTACAGAGCTTATGGTAATATGGAAGTTAGGGGCACAACACTCAGAAATTTCATCAGTGACACATTTTTTAAAAAGGTAGGATCCTAATAAAAAAAAATGGTAGCACAGTTTTGTACATGTGAAATGGTTACAAAATACATAAAAACGCAATAAACATGGCACTTTACCCTGAGACAGACCTGAAGTTTGCAGAAGGGTTGCAACTTGTGAGTTGTGAAATGGTGAAGAGTTATCTGAAATGGGTCTGAAAGTCCCCCCGCCCCAGACACAGGTGGGTGTGGCTTCTGTAACTGATAGTTGAAGAGTGTGTGTGTGTGTGTGTGCGTGTGCCCGCACTGCATTCGGCTGGCTGCAGTTGACTGCATTCAACTAGAGTTTCTCACCAAAAAAAAAAAAAAAAATTGTGCAGAAGCAAAGACAAACTGCATTATGACAAACTCACAGTTCCCTAATATGTCACTTGTGTTGGAACAATTTCAGGGTTTTAAAACAAGCACCATAGAATTTTACATCGTAAGTCCCATGAGGAAGGTTTTTTTTCATCAAAAGGGGTATTTCATTAGGGCATTAGAAAATGCATCATTGAACTAAACTTTCAAACTAAATGACTAAATAACAATGTGTTAATTAGTCCTCTGGATAAAATCTCTATGTACACCAAATACATATAGAAGTAGGACATAGGCAGATTGAGACCTTTGGCAATACTGTTTTATCATTTCTTTTTTTAAAGAAGTTGTTTCTAATCAAATAATATCTTTACATTATAAAGAAAAGGAAAAAGGGGGGGGGGAGGATTAATTCCTTTTAGGTTCCAAAATATACACATCGTTTTTTCCTTCATATCTAGAGTTGATGTCACTAACACAGTTCTATGGTCAGATTTTCATCTTTGTGAGGTCTCACACACTTACATCTCACCTGAAACTGAGCAAACACCAGCTTCTGGCACCAGTCGTTAAGAGAACCAAACTGTCCTATGGCCCCACTTGCCCATTCATTAATTTGGTAACTACAGACTCTAGATCACTCACTTCAAGGCCTCTGTTTCTTTAAGAGAGAGTGAAACTAGACTTTAAAGTTCCTACCAAAATTCTTACGATAGGCACTATAGACTTCAAATTGCAATCCATTCACGGAGGTAATAGCTAAAATTTTATCTTCATATGGTATTTCAGAAGTTTGCCAAGAGCTTTCACAACTATTACCTCATTTAACTTAATATAATTACATCTCCCTGCATCATTGTGCACTGTGAATCATTTTCCTATTCCTTCCATTTTTTTTTCCATTTGTGTTATTTGAAATCTCTCCAACCTACTTTTGGAAAACGAGACTTAACCAGGCATTTCCAGAAATGTGTTACATAGAGTGTTTGAAGAGATCAGTTACAGCTAACATATGTAAAGCACCTGGAGAAAGTTTCTGCAGCAGAATTGAAATTGATGATGTATCAGTTGAGCCATTCAATGGTTGAGTTTCTCAATTACTTAGAACACATAAGTCTTTTGTGTTTATTTGTTTGGTTTGGAGTTTTCATTCTGGAGGGTTAAACTGGTCTCAAGAACATACTATCAAAGGAGGCCACAGGGGGAAAATCCAATCAGGTCCTGTTAAGGGAGAATATAACTTCACTCCTCTGCTTTCCATGAGGAGAGATTTTCCCTGAATACCTCTAGCTTCTTGTGCATGAGTGGAGCGAGTTACCTGATCGGTGAGTTCTAGAAAAGAACCAGACATGAGGTGTCCAGCTCCTTCTGCTTGCCCCTTCCTTGTGATCCAGCTGACCATAGAGTGTAGGCATTTGGTTCCATTATTCCAAATCCCATGGTTTAGAGGGCAGGCTCTGCTTCTGCTCACCATTTGGAAGCTTGCATCAAGGGAGTGTTAGGATAGGGTGTCCTGCATCCCAAATACTCAGAAATGGAATATTGCATGGTGTGCAATTTAGGGAACAAAAATAACATTGAATCTTGAGGCACTGGGTGTGATCAGGCTGTGTCAGTTGTTGATTTTTGTGGTTTGCAGGAGCTTATACTGCACCATGCAACAGGTTTTCACAGTTGTGGGATGTGCTTATAATCAGTGCAGCCTAAATATCATCCCTGGATTTTTGGACTTTAAAGAGATCAGTATGGCATTTTGCATTTGGTGGAAAACTGCAGCTTTTGGTGGCTTGTCCACAGGTATGTGGCTATTTTTGTACAGTGAGAGGTTCTTTTTACATAGTCAAGGTTCTCTAGGCCTTAAACAAAGTCACATGGGCTACAGAGATTTCTACATCACGACCACTGGCCACTACATCACGACCTTGAACTACCTATTGTGTATGGACAACATGTCAAACAGTTTTTGTTGATTTTACCGTGTTTCTCAACCATATATGTAGGCTTTGGCTTTAAATGAACAAGTTCCTAAGTTTTATGAGTGCTTTTGGAGCACACGTTTGGAGTCTTAGCTTCAAATCTTTTGTGCCAAATAACATTTTCTTGAAGAAAACAAAAAGATACCTGTCCTCATTAAACCTCTTGAAAGATACAAGCTTCAAGAAATACCAGTGCCGGTGTGAGTTCAGAAACCTGCTAGTTGGAATAAGGATGAAGAAAAAAGAAACTTTGTCCAGGTGAAAGAGTCCTTAAGGGCTAAGTAATTTCATACCAAGAACCATACTAATGGAATCACCCACTTAGGCGCAGAGAGAGTGGGGATTTGTCACTAGACAAAATCCACATGAAATCACCATCAAGAGGCCCCAGACAAAAGGCTCAATGGCATGCCAAATAAGAATGTAGAAACTCTTGCAAATTCCGCAGCTTGCCCATAATGTCTCAAACATCCTTTTCCAAGAGTTAGAAACCAGTTCAGAGATTTTCTCTCAAGATCTGGTAATTCCCAAGGGCCAAAGGTAATATATTTATATGTGAATTTCTCCCAATTGAATTCAAATTTCCAAGTCATAGATTCTGAAAAACTAGCACAGGAGTGGCATCCTGCTCAGACTAAAATCAAGACTGTCTACCCTGTTCTAGACCTCACTGAGCCTCTTCTGGAATCTTTAACATAACTAAATACTGAGTTTAGAGAACACAATTTTCCCTGGAAAAATTCCTCTAGGGTTAGGGATTAACTTTTTTCTAAATTTAGTGGGAGTGTGGCCAGTGTTGTCATAATCTTGCGAACCCCTTTTTAAAAAATTGGGTATATCAGAAACTTGGCAATGAATTAATGCAATTTCTGAAGTCATTAAAGGATCTACACCCATTTCATGAGAAATAATTCAGGCTGCAGTTGCTGATGGAAACTCGCCCTCTCAAGAAATCTCTGTTGAAGCTGGTCAGAATCAGAAATTGGCAAGGATGATTCTTTTTTCACTCATTTCTCTGAAATCACAAAGGTAAAATAATTTGATTCTGGGTTTTACTTCATTTGCACTGTTTTAATTTGAACTTTGATTTTTGTTGAGGAATTTACGAATGGACAGAGATTGATATTTAAATTTAGAATGTCTAATTTTTTGGCATGTTATTATTGGAATAGCTCCATGTGGTCATTTGATATCATTGTAAAGTCTCTAGTAAGGCTGGCCAATGTAGGTGGATAATAATTTGGATTGAGAATAGAAAGGGGAGAGAATTTTCAGCATTAGTACAGACTGATCCTTTTAGACCTTACTAGGGGAATATGGTATCCCTCTTACCAATGTCCCAAGCAGATCCACAAAAAAGTTGGAGATCAGTGAGGGCAACAGCCTCATGATGGTGGGAGCAGGCTATCTTGAAAGAATGTAGATTTTCTCCCCTAAGACAATATCACAGATCCTGCTTTCCACAGGCTTGATGGCTAAGCTCCATAAAGTGAAAAAACAGACCCCTGGAGAGTATTTTGAGGTGTGGGCAGTGGGGACATTCTCTCCTCCCTTCAGGTTTCTTTAATGAAGCTTTTCCAAGGTTTCTCACCCCTGAAAGTCAGAATCAGTTAGCTGATTGATGAGTTTGGGAGAGGAACTAGGTAGGTATAGCTCAGCCACTTTCCCCACATCCTCAAGGGACCCAGCTGTTCTGAGAGAGCCTATAGGTGGAGTTTGATATCAAGGTAATATTGTTGCCACTTCCCCACATCATATTCCCCAATATTAATTTCATTGATCATAAAGGTAAAGGCAGCATTTTGATCTCTTTGGTGTCCATCTATCATACCCCACACATATGAGTAAAATTGAAGTATACATATATAGGTATGTACATTATTATCTAAGGCAAGGAAACCCAGTCTGTCCCTTACTGGGCTTTTTAAAGGATGTACCAGGGAAAATAAGAGGACTCCCTGACAATATTCAGTCAAGTGACTAATAAAGAGGAGCCTACATCCAGGATTTCAGAGCCATGGAGTTACCCCAAAGGAAGCTACTGAAAAACCTTAGCCCCCTCACGTTTTCAAATGAGAAAATCTGAGCAAAAAACAAGAGTTTCAAGTACAGTATTTCCAATTTCACATCCACTCCAGTTTTAAGTCTATAAAGGGGATGCCATGGAATTATTTGAGAATCTAAGGTTGAGAAACCAAGAACACAATTGTGCCTCCAAGCAGGAGTTAGGTCACATAAAAGTTATGAGGCAAGCACAAGCAAAAGCATAGTGGCGGGGAGTTGGCACTGACACCGCGTATCACACGCACCTTTTTCTACTCCCCTCATCATCACATGTTTGCACCTGCTGTCAGACTGAAATATAAATACGGTTATTCGCAAGATAGCAATGTATAGAATGAGAAGCTGGAATGCTGAAAACAAAATCAAGAAATAGGAAAACAATCCAGGTATTTTCCTAGTAGCATTCTATTAATCTAGTAAAACCCATTTTGATGACCTTATTGTCATAGACCATGGCAACACTTCTATTGGCCTTTATAGTTTTAGGGCATTTTTTAATATGTCACCCCTAACAATCCTCTGATACAAGCCAAATCAACGTTATTCTTTCTCACAACGAAAAAAAGTCAAAAACAACAACAACAAAGAAAAACCACTAAACATAGTTATGTACATGGTTTATTCAGTGTACAGCTATCAGTTACAACTAGGAATGGAAGATCAGAACCACAGAGCTTAAAACCTCCAGATTCTTTCTAATTCAATATTACTTTCTGTAATCCATGCATTCATACAGCTGGAAAATTAAAACAAAGATGTTTTTCTGAGTGAAACCTCAGCCCAGACTTGATAATTACCTTTCTGATATCCAGAGAAAGGTAAATTAGAGTTTCCTTACTCCCCTACTATGGACAATGAGATGACCCCATTCCCTTTTATTCCTATCCTCAAGTGAACTTAAGTGAAAATAAAGACATGATCTACATTAATGAGAAAGATGAAAAAATATTTTTTTCACATTTCAGTGTCATCCAATTGTTGCCAGTCTCAAATTCTTTGTACAGGGTTTGAAGTATGGAACTGAAAATATCTCAATGGCGAATAATAATCAGAGTCTCCTGACTCCTTTCTGACCACCACCATTAACTACCTAACTCATAAAAACTGTTCCAAAAGACAAACAAGCTGAAGAAGCTGCGTTAACACAAAAAATTAAAATAGGATAAGACTGAGCTCCTGACTGATGTGACCTCTTGAAGTTGTAATGAAGAGGATGTGTGCGGAGTGCACGCATGCACACACACACACACACACACACACACCATGAGCCAGTTCCCTGACTATGTTCTGTTTAATCACCAAACCCAACCCAGACTGTTGAAGAGTTTCCTTGACTAAGAGGAGCTCAGAACACTTGAGAAGCTGGGCTCTTCCAGATAATTTCATCTCAAACTTTTTAGTTGTTCCTTTCACTTACACACGTCAAAACAAAAACCCTTTCCTCCACTCATATTTCAGAAGTAATATGTAGTAGGGAAATACCCATCAGGAAGCTAACTCTCCCATCAGGGATCAAAAATGTATACCCTGAAAACCCTCAATTTTTGTATAGTTCACTTCTATTAGAGAAACACAATTCTTTTAGGTCTCCCCATCTATTTCTTTCCTCTCATCCAACAACTGACAATCTTCTTCCGTCTCTATCATTACCTCATGGCTGACTGAAAGGACAATAGTTAATCTGCAGAAATCTTTTCACTAAACCCTGTGCTGTGTTTTGTCCTTAGATAATTGGCTCCACAAAGATGCACTTGCTGCTGAATATGAACTATAGACTAACGGCTGTTACTCATAATTGAAGCTGACACTTCATACAAACTGTCACTGACATAACATTAACTTTAAACCCAGAGTAAAGAAAATGAAGGTCGCCTACTTAGTTTATCTGAACCTCACCCACCTGAATATATTTGTGACCTTTGGATCACTGAAATATTGTTTTTCAGAGGGCAAAAATAATACAAGAAGATCTTCACTGATGCTTCTAATAAAAACTACCAAGGAAAGAAGAAAATCATTATACCAAACTTAAAGCAACAGATATCTAGTCAAAACACAACACACATATTAGAGCCGGCTTATCTCTCATAAGAAAGTCATACAGCCTCACTATTTTGTTTGGTAAGATATATTCACAGTTTTTCCATACAGAATTGGTACAAACCTTTACTTAAAGAAAAGACTAGGATTTTATTTGAATCAACTTTTGTGGCCTACCTAAACTATTGCTATTTACTTCCGACATAAACAATAAATGAATAAATTGTATCCGGATACTCACAGCAGAGAGCTCAGTTCTGGCCCCTAACATCAGACGTGGCCGCTGCAGACTGAATGCTACTGTAGGGAGGTGCTTTTATTTTCCTAACAAAGTAGCACCCTCTAGTGGCTTTTCAAAATTATGAAGAAGTACAAGCCAAGCATGTGACATAATTTGTTTATTATCCAATTACGCAATGTCAAAATACTCAGGTGAGAACAAAAGCTCTCTCTGGGCATTACAGGAAGCAACCTCATTCTATGTTTTCTCTAGGAATGATGGCTTTTAATGGAAAAGATGTTTAAGCATCATTCCTCTTTCACATCTATAGTGTGTCTCTGAGAAAAATACACTTTTCTCTGGTAATACTTCATTATTCTAAGGGTGTCTGGGTAGCTCAGTGGGTTGAGCATCTGACTTCAGCTCAGGTCACAATCTCAGGGTGCATGGGTTTGAGGCCCCCATTGGGCTCAGTGCTGACAGCTCAGAGCCTGGAGCCTGCTTCAGATTCTGTGTCTCCCTCTCTCTCTGCCCCTCCCCTGCTCATGCTCTGTCTCTCTCTCTTTCAAAAATCAACATTTAAAAATAGTTTACCATTCTATTAAACTTATTATCATTATTCTCATCATTAATAGTACCACTATTGCTAATCATATTAATAGAAAAGTTTCCATTTACTGAGCATTTACTATATACCAAAAAAAGTATTCATTGTTTTACATGTTATGCCTCATTCAAAATTCACTAGGGGCACCTGGATGGCTCAGTCGTTTAAGTGTCCAACTTTTGATTTTGGCTCAGATCATGGTCTCAGGGTTCATGGGATCCGTGCTGACAGCACAGAGCCTGCTTGGGATTCTCTCTCTCCTCTCTCTGCCCTCCCCCCCTCATATTCTCTCTCTCTCTCTCTCTCTCTCTCTCTCTCTCTCATAATAAATAAATAAATATTTTTTAAATAAATAAATAAAACTCACTATAAATATATACCCTAGGTTTATCCTCATCCCATATTATGGATGAAATAATTGAGGCCACTAATATGTAAGGTAAATTGCCCAAGGTCAACTAACTAAGAAGGGGTAAAGAAAAACTAAAAATCAAACCTATATTTACATGTTTGCAAAACATTCTTACAATCTTGATTTCAACGAGCAGAAATTATCAGTAGCTTTCATATGTATCCAACATCATGAAAGTGTAAATTGAAGGGAATTACTCAAAAACAATGAAAATAAAATTGAAAATTTGTGTAAAGTTCTTTAAGGTCATATCAAAAATACAGACATTTTCCATGGTATATAAAAGTCAAATGTCAATTCTCAGACAGCAAGGAAATAGTCTCTAGAGAGCCAATATATTTCCTCATGTTTTAGTGCATGCATTACAAGAGCATGCAACACTTTCCCAGTCATGATATGTTATAAAATGAAAGAGGTATATTTATTCAGCTAGGCATTCAACAAAACACTTAGTGAATGCTTGTAACATTACCTCTGGTTCTCAAAGAACCAAGATCATTGCGCTAAGCAAGTTGCTGTGTGAATATCAAGAATTATCAGGCAAGTAGACCCGTGAAGTAAGAATTTTTTTGTGGCTGCAAGGTTTATATATTCCATCTTAAATGTCATGTGTCTGATCCCCAGGAGACAAAACTCTTTGTGATATTTAAATAAAGCTTGAAGTAAGCTAGAGGAGCAAACAAGAAAGAATGTTTATTATGTATCTGCTAGGTTCTCATTAGTAGTATATGCCCTTCACATATATCACTGTGTTGGAGAATACTGTTTCTTAAACCTATTTCCTTTTCTTCTCAAGCAGAGCTGACTGCCTTTTCAGCCTACGTGGTACTTAGGTGTGACCATGTAACTGGATTCTAACCACTGGAATGTGAGCAGAAGCAATTTGCACCAGTTCCATGCCTACCTCATGGAAACTTCCCTCCTGAGGTCCTCCACATTCCTTTGTCCTTCTGGATAACTGAGGTGGACGTAGTTCCCGGGTAACCATGGACACCATGTATTGCAGATAGCAGAGCCGTAAGATGGAAGGAAGGAGACTGACTTTGAGTCAATGCTTGGAGAAAAAAACATCTGACAATCAGGGTCATCCATTTTGCAGTTTATCCAAGTAGGAAATAAACTTCTATAAATGTGGAGTCATTATGCAAGTTTCCATCTGATTGTTAGAGCAGTGAGCATTACATAAACACAATTATTTAATCCTCACAGAAAAGTTAGTAATTTGAAGTGGGTTTATCCCCATTTTATAGAAGAAAAAACTGTGTTTCAGATAGTTTAATAACTAGTCCAGGGGAGAAACTGTGTTTCAGATAGTTTAATAACTAGTCCAGGGGAGCCTGGGTGGTTCAGTCGGTTAAACATCTGACTCTTGGTTTCAGCTCAGGTCATGATCTCGTGGCTTTGTGGGTTCGAGCCCCACGTGGGGCTCTGCACTGGCAATGCAGAGCCTGTTTTGGATTCTCTCTCTCCCTCTTTATCTGCTCCTCCCCCACTCTCACTGTCTCTCTCAAAATAAGTAAATAAACTTAAAAAAAATAACTAGTCCAAGTATTCACAACTAATAAAATTCATATGAGTCAAACTCACATCTAATTCCAAAATGTGTACTCTTTCCTCTATGTTGTACTAACAGTCCATCCACCTGCCTCCTAACAGCTATGAAACTATGAAACTACCATGTTCCTTTGTATTAGTCAGCTTAGTTATACACTACAGTAGCAAATGGCCCCAAATATCTGATGTTTTTAGAATAATGTCATTTATGTCTGTGTTAGCTTCAGTTCCTGCTGAATGGCTTCTTAATCCTGAGACCCAGGTTGAAAGAGTAGCCCTTATTTTGACCTCATAATGGAGGAAAAGGAATAATAATAGAACTAAATGATGTCTCCTAAATGTTCTCCACACACATTCTCTTGGTAGCAAGTCAACTGACCAAATCTGATATCAACAGAGTCAAGAAGTATAACCCTCAAACAGAAAAAGGCAAAAAAATAACCACACCCTCACTCTTGAAAACTAAAAGTTAAGAGAAATGTTATGAGAATGTTATGACAAAGTTAGGAGAAAATGAATTGTAACCAAATTGTGAAAAAGAAAAAGAACTAAAATATCAATGAGATAATATACTCTCCTTGATCACCGCTCCCAAAAAATTTAATTAAAAGACATGACTGAATCCAAATTGCACATTTGAACAGAAATTAGATATCTGAGTCATTTCAATGACTATCTTAAGCACACAAAGACACAAACACGTAGATATTTTAAACTACAGGTTGAAGAATAACTCTTATCCTCACAGATTACTGAGTGAAAAAAAACAAGCATGCCAAATATATGTTTGCCAATTAATAAAGGTGGAAAGAAGAAAAGAAAAAAGAAATACAGATGAGGGTGGGGACAAGGAGAAAACTGAACAATTTTGCTTATGAAGCTATAGACTAAGAAGTCATGATGCAGTTCTGGCAGGTGATATTCCCTATTCATTTCCTTATCTCATATTCCTACCTATATTTTAAAGGAAATTACTTTTTAAAAGTATGATTAAGCTGTCTCAAGTTATTAGTGCCTTATTAGTGTATTAAATCAGACCAATTGATCCAAATATTTCATCTCAAATATTTAATCCAATTTTCAGTTAATAATGGCCAGTCAAACATTGAAGAGGCATTGTCTAACTCTGATTAACTCGCCTCTGTTGCCTTATAAAACAAATTAGTCTGAGCATCTCTATCTTTTCTAAAATCATCTTGTACATTCTAGTCTCATTGAATGCTTGATAAATGGATGATGGAATAAATGGAATGGAAATTCTATGCTTCCCAGCATGATTTCACTTACGTATTTAATACTTAGCAAGTTTTACAGTAAGACTCAGTGTTATTTTATTCTTTGGAACCCAATAGAGGAAGCCAAGATGACACATGTACAGTGAAAATAGCAGTGAGCCAGAACTAAACATTAACTTCTAAGTGGGAAGAAATAAGAAATAAAGTGACAACAGAATGGATAAAAAAGTCAAATTTAGCAATCATTTGCAGAACATCTATGGATTTAGTGCAGTTGTATTTTTTTAATGTTTATTTATTTATTGAGAGAGAGAAAGAGAGTGTGCACATGCAGGGGACAGGCAGAGAGAGGGAGAGAATCCAAAGTAGCACACCATCAGCACAGAGTCCAACAATGAGGCTTGATCTCAACTGTGAGATCATGACCTGAGCCGAAATCAAGAGCCGGACGCTCAACCGACTAAGCCACCCAGGCACCCCAGTGCAATTGTATTGAATTGTATTTTAATGGTATTTGCCATTAGACTGAAGCTCTATGAGAGCAAGACCCAGGTCTGTTTTAGTTGGTGTACCCTTAGAACTTAGCACAGAAGCTACCACGAAAGGAGCTCAGGAAATACTCACCAAGATGAATGAATATTAAAACGGCTCTATGACTGATCATTTCATATAAATTATCTTTGCTAATCTTCAGCACACCCCTGGAGTTGGGCCTATTGCTGCCAATTTTACTAATGAGGGAACTGAGACTAGAGAAAGAAGACATGTGGCCCCAGTTCTCATAACTAATAAGAAGAAGAATCAAAGGGAAAAACATTAGTAGCTAAATACATAATTTATTCTGCCAGAGTAAGTGCTTGATAATTCACTGAAAGCAGTTTCCTAGGTTGGTTAAGTTGGAGGGCAAGATAAAGGACAAAAAAATTGATTTATGTACATAAAATGGAACTAAATATTCAATGGGTTTTTCCATGATGAACAAAAGAAACTAACACAAAATAGAATGAATGGCAAATGACATTACAAACATATTTATCAGAACTAAGAATGTATATGATGACTAAAGGTAGAAGACAGAGCTCCTGATAATGCCAGAAATGATTGGAATAAGAGAATTAAGTTCCTTTCTAGAGATACAAACTTCATAATTAAAGTGTATTTCTTTAACCCACAGAGCAATTGCTTGTACCAGAAATGTCACATGTATAAACCAACTGCAACACACCAGGCAATGAAAAGATGAGACCCCTTAATTCTTACGTGTCTAGATCCCTGACTTATCCATTGTATTATGTCATTTCTCTGATTTGTGTGTACCTTCTTGTGTATATTAGTCAGGATGAGGGCCTGATAGTTGCCTCAAAATGGTAACAAGATAAATAAAAGGAGAAGGAAAAAATAAAATAGTTGCCTTGCCTTTATTGTACAAACTATTTTCCAGATTATCAAAATAATTCATAGAAGAATATTCTTCTTTAAGGATAAATTCTGGCTAATAAATGATAGAATTAGAGTAGAACCCTTTTGCAACCCTAATGAAATCATGAATCTAGGCAAGAGTCAGCAATGGCTGCTAAAACCAATAGGTAAAGGGCTGTTGAGGAAATTATAATGGATCAATCAACTGACAACAACTACACTCACTGATCAATTATCACAAAAAAAGATAACCAGATATCATGAGCTTTCTGATGTGATCCAAGAAGAAATATATTGTACTACTAAGCAAGCGGTCTTTCCACAAAAAGCAAACATGCGTCTGATCAACACTCTAGGTCTCCCTGCTCTTTCACAGAAAATCCAGGGAATGAGAGGAACATGGTAAATGACACCTCCTGGAATGCAATTAGCTAAATCCAGGACGTAGGAAACTCTAGAAACAAGTGACTTGTTTTCCTCAATAAGTAAAGGGCAAGTGAAAAAAGAAAAAAAAAAAAACCAGGAAGGAGGAGCTGTTGTTTAGAAGTCTTGTCCTTAAGCATATTATAAAGAGACATATGCATTGTGGACCTTTTCTGGGACCTGATTCAAATGATACCAACTGTAAACAGACATTTATGACATAACTGGGGAAATTTGGATACTGCCGGACACATTTAGTGATATTAAGAAATTGTTGTTAATTTGGGGAATGTAATGATGCTAAAAATAGTCCCTATTTTTGTAATGCACACTGAATTCTAACATAACATAATAAGCTATCTGAAGTTAGCTTCAACATAATCCGTTAGGGGAATATAAGAGTTACAGTTGAAATAAAATTGGCCATTTGCTGGTAATTCTTGGAACTGGATGACCAGTTTTTTACAGTATTCTCTCTTCTGTTTTGTTTTATTTTTTATTTATTTATTTTGAGAGACAGAAAGAGACACAGAGAGCACAAGCAGGGGAGGAGCAGAGAGAGAGAGAGAGAGAGAGAGAGAGAACCCAAAGTAGGCTCTGTCCCTCCAGATGGAGTTCGAACACACAAACCATGAGATCATGCCTGAGCCGAAATCAAGAGTAGGATGTTTAACCGACTGAGCCACTCAGGCACCCCTCTCTCTTCTGTTTTTACTTAAAATTTTCCATCATGAAGATAAAGAGAGGGATCACCTGATAGAGTACTGAGAATCTGACATCTCCTTATCATAAAATGAACTTTCAAGGCATCGTGAGGAGCAAGGTGTAGCACTGTAGTAATCGGTTAAGTCCCCATCCATAGAAATCTAGACTTAGACTCATGCACAATATGGCTGGAAGAGCAAAAGAAATTTCTTTCCGGAGTAATGTTTTACAACACTGTTAAAGTTTCTCTTGTCTCTGATACATTGGCTGACTCTGGTCTTGTGAGAACCTTGTCTCCCAGCTGAAAAGCTTCCACTTGTGCTGGGGTTGGGAGAGGGAAGTAGCCACTCCCTCTGCCGCAGACCCATGACCTGCTGTCACCCACAACCCTGCACATCAGTAGGAAACTAAACACTGTAAATCCATAGCAACCACCTCAGTGCCATCCAGACTTGCAGGAAGCTCTAGAAAACATGTGTTAATAATGGTTATGATGATTCACTACAAAGCTGGCAGTGTTTCACACTGCCCACCTCACCCAATTCTGCACATAGTTACAGAGACTTCAACAGGATCAATATGAAGAAAAAGATACCCCTAATAATTTGGCCTGTGTTTTTCCAAGAAAACCTATTTTAGTGTGGTTGGCAATGTAGTTTAGTTGGAAAATCTTTTTTTTTTTTTTTCCTTTAGAGAAAGGCAGCCGTCCGTGCACCTGTTCACATTCTTCATTTGCAGTAGAGAGTATCAGGGAGAAATGGTCAGCCACTTTGGCAGCTATAGTTAGTCAGGGCTTCCTTTTTTGCGACCCTCAGAACAAAAACATTTTTTTTAATTTGGCAAATACTTGAATGCTATATATAGCTGCAAATGGCCTTTGAGAGACTAGCAATCCAGATATCAGAGAATATATAATATGGTATGTCATAGAATTAGAAAGAAAATCATAGGAAATTGGTTGTTTTGAATCAAGAATTAAATCTCTGGGGCACCTGGGTGGCTCAGTTGATTAAGCGTTCAACTTTGGCTCAGGTAATGATCTCACAGTTCATGGGTTTGAGCCCCATATGAGGCTCTGTGCTGACAGCTGGAGCCTGCTTCGAATTCTGTGTCTCCCTCTCTCTCTTCCCCTACCCCGCTCACACTCTGTCTCTCTGTCTGTCTCTCTCAAAAATAAATAAGCATTAAAAAAAATTTTTTTAATGAATTCTGAAATCTGGAGAACACTCACCAGATTCAAGAATTCTTAGGTTTTCAGTCAAATAGGAGATTAAGAAGTCACAAAGAAAAAATCTGAAATTTATTCCTCTAGTTATATATCATGTGGTGTTTTTTTCTTGGTGGAAACATTTACAAAATAGGATTGATGAATTATTTGGGGAGAAATGTTGTGTGACATTCTATTATATTATAACTGTATATAATATTTGGGTTTTTCAAAGTCAAAGTCACACTAATATGGGGCCAGACCACTACTAAATAGTAAAAATACAATTAGAAATCTAAATATATGTCTACTTGCTCTTAATAGATACCATTAAAATATGATTAAACCACTGTAAGAACTGCCTTTAAAAATTACTTAATTGTACCTGCTGGGCTCCATACCAGCCATGGTGTAGACTTCTAAAACTGCAGTCTTTGAGCTTCCCTGGTTGTAAAGACTCTCAGTAATCAGGCCCTTCTCATTTTCAATGGTTTGGGGACGTTCTTTTCTTATGTGATCCTCTGTGTGTTCCTCAATAGCTCTCACTTTCACGCTCTTTCTTTCTCTTTCTCTCTCCTCTCTCCAAGATAAGGGCTTCCTCCCCTCTGCAGCACCCATGATCCTTTTCTCTCCCAAATCACAAATCCATATTGCCTACCTTCCATGATATGGCCTCTTCTCTCCCTCTAGTTGTGCTTAGATTGATTTATTGGGTGTTCAGAATGATCTTGTATTTATCTAGCTGTGTTTGAGGGATGAGGCAAGCACAGGGTTCCCCTACTACTCCACCATCTTAACAAAGCAGGAAAGAATATCCAATGGAAAAAAAGACAAATGGTGTCTCTTCACCAAATGGTGTTGGGAAAACTGGACATCAACATGCAGAAGAATGAAGCTGGACCACTTTTTTACATCATACCCAAAAATAAATTCAAAATGGGTGAACGAACTAAATGTGAGATATTAAACCATCACAATTCTAGAGGAGAATATAAGCAACAACCTCTTTGACATCGACCATAGCAACTTCTTACTAGATACATCTCCAGAGGCAAGGGAAACAAAAGCAAATGTGAACTATTGGGACTTCATCAAAATAAAAATCTTCCATGGAGCAAGAAAACAATCAACAGAACTAAAAGACAGCCTACAGAATGGGAGGATATATTTGCAAATGACATATCTGATAAGTGGTTAGTATCTAAAATCTATAAAGAACCTATCAAATCCAACACCCAAAAAAACAAATATCCAGTGAAGAAATGGACAGAAGACATGAATAGATATTTTTCCAAAGAAAACAGATGGCTAAAAGACATTTTTATAAAAAGATGCTCAACACTACTCATCAACAGGGAAATACAAATCAAAACTATAATGAGACACCGCCTCACACCTGTCAGAATGGATCAAAGTAACAATCAGGAAATAACAGCTGTTGGTGAGGATGCAGAGAAAGGGGAACCCTCTTACACTGTTGGTGAAAATGCAAACTGATACAGCTACTCTAGAAAATATTATGGAGGCTCCTTAGAAAGTTCAAAATAGAACTACCCTATGACCCAGCAATTTTCACTACTAGGTATTTACCCAAAGAATACAAAAATACTGACTCCAAGGGTCACATATACCCTGATATTTATAGCAGCACTATCAACCATAGTCAAATTATGAAAAGAGCCCAAATGTCCATTGACTGATAAATGGATAAAGAAGATATAGATAGATAGATAGATAATGGAATATTACACCGCCATAAAAAAAGAATGAAATCTTGCCATTTGCAGTGATGTGAATGGAGCTAGAATGTATTATGCTAAGCAAAATAAGCCAGTCAAAGAAAGACGAATATCATATAATTTCATTCATATGTGGAATTTAAGAAATGAAGCAGATGAACATAGGGGAAAAAAGAGAGAGAGGCAAACCATAAAGCAGACTCTTAACTATAGAGAACAAACTGAGGGTTGTGGGAGGGGAAATCGGCAGGGGGATGAATTAAATGGGTGATGGCTATTACGGAGAACACTAGTTGTGATGAGCACTGGGTGTTGCATGTAAGTAATGAATCACTAAATTCTACTCCTGAAACTAATATTACACTCTATGTTAACCAACTAGAATTTAAGTAAAAACAGAAAAAATTAATTCCAAAGACAGACTTGGAAATTGAGATTTGCTATCAAATCCTAGAAACTACAATTTGCCTGATTCTGGAAAAATAGTATCTCAAACTGAAAACTTAGCCAGGAAATTAGAAGGTAACACAGAATAAATTCTATACTGCCAGTCAAGGGACTGGCCTCTAGCCCTGGTTCAACTGCATATTAGCGTGAGACTAAACTAGCCAATTAGCATTTCTGAGCCTCTATTCTGTTATGTATAAGATGAGGGATTTTCACTTTCTGCTTCCAAAACCTTGTGTGACTTAATAAATTAAAAACATTGAAAAGCTGTAGAATCTAGTTTAAAAATTTTTGAAGTAGAAAGGCGACCACCTAAAAAGATGATTATCTTACAAGATTTCTGAAAGAAACTAATTGCTGGACTGGGACATTGTACTTAATGTTAAGTTTCCCAGGGAGAATAATTTTTTGAAAAAGAACAAATTCATCAGCACAAACAACCTCATTCCTGGAAATAAATTTGAATAGGAATGAATTCATCACCTGACTATAGTAGAGAATCTGGCTAACATTGTAAAAATTTGTCATTTAATCAATTACAGCTTTATAAATGGCACAGAAATGTCACTCAAATGCATGTTTCAATTACAAACCCTCTCAGTAAAGACATAGCAAAACATAAAGGGATAGTAGGATGAGATACTGTGGCTTAGGCACGCTGTTCCCTGATGACTTCACCAAAGAATGAAAAGAACTCTTTCTCAAGTATCAGATATCTTAAGAGAACTTTATGCAAAGCAGCTTTGTAGTCAGCAAAAATTGTTTTCTCTAGCTTCATTTGTATTGTATCTAGGCTGTGATGTTAGCTCAGGTCCAAAACATATGCTTTAGATATCAGAGAAATGGAAGTAAACTATTCATTTGGTTGTGAAAACTGTAGCAGCCTGACTGGTGTTTTGCCTAGGTAGGAGGCTAACCTTCTCTGCACGTACAGCGATAGACACCTCTTAAGTTGAGCTAATTAAAAAAGGATTTGAGAACTTTCCAAGCACCCACTCATGTTAATTGTATAGTACAGAAGAACACCTGCACATGCAAAAACATACAGGAATCTTTTTATTTTAGGGATATAATCCTTGTTCGGTGATATCAGTTATTGCTCTTTCCAACTGTCACTTATATTTAGAATTTGTGTGTGGTCTTTTGTCAAATTAATTTTTATTTTTATATGATGAAATATATCATCCTTCTCCTTTATGCTCTAGGTTTCTGTCTCGTTTTCTGCCACGTTCCCTATTTTCTCTAATATTTTCTTTTCTTAAATTTTGATCTATCATTTATTTTAATGAATGATGTAAGGAATAGATCTAATTTTTGTTTTCTTCCAGACAGATTGCCAATTTTGACAGCATCTTTATTATATAAACCTGGATTAGGATTTTATTTTAAATGTAGGAAAGAACATAAGGTACTGATTTTTTTAATTTTTATGTAACTGGAATTAAGTTTTTCCCTAGGAGAATAACTGGCCAACAGGTCTCAATGCTTCCTGAAATTTACTCTACTTAGACAATAAAATTGTCACGAGCTTAGATAATGATGATTATATTTATGCTTATTATAATCTAAGATCCTTAAAGACAGAAACCATACTTTATTGATTCTATATCCCACCACAATTCAGGGATTACTTTGCATATATTAGGTTTTCAATAATACTTTTTTAAATTAACACTATGGTAGTGGAGTATGTATCCAATTTATCCAAGAGACGTGAGGATATCTTGAAAAGAAAAGAGTCTCAAGCTTTATTGTCATCATTGAAGATTCATTTTGCAATACATGAAAACATGTCTACCAACTGCGGTTAACAGGAAAATTCCCACAGGTTTAGTGTGATTATAACATTTGAAGGAAGGAAGCCACAACATAATTGATCATGATAGCTAATTAGGAGATGGCTAATTGTTACAAACACTGTTGATAAGGTACCCAACAGTTAGGCCCCTTCTTCCTTGATAACAAATCAGACTTGTTTGGGGCTTCATTCCTTTATGTAAGGTTAGTTCTCAAGAGGTGAATTATGACTGTTGTCATAATCATGACATTACATGATGTCTCATTTCCCTTGATAGTGATTTGTTAACGCATGGGCATGTGACCCAATTCTGGCTGATGAGACCTACAGGCAAATCTGCTGTAGGATTTCTTAGAAAAGTTTTCTCTGATAATAGCAGGAAATGCAACAGATGAGACCCTTTTCTTTTTCTCTGGTTGTTGTTGATCTGTCTTCCAGTCACAGATTGCTAAAAGATTAAAAAGACCTGGATCCTTAAGGACATCGCTGAACCACAAAATCAACTAACCCTGGAACTTCCACTAATTCCAGATTTATCATTACATGGAGAATTAAACTCCTTATGTTTAAGTGGGATACTTGTAGTTGGATTTTCTTTACTTACACTTGAAAGCACTATAACTCCTACATACCAAGCAATAAATAAGAGCACAGACTTTGGATCAATGGCCAGCTTTCTATCCACTACTTTTTATTTGGAGACTGAAATAAATTTTTATTTAGTTTCTTCTATCTTGTTTTGTTCCATACAACTGAAACTAATCCCCGTTTGAGTTTATTAATCAATGAAATAGATAATTACTGGCAAAAAAAAGGATAATATGAAACATTGTTTTTTTATTTAGAAATAGAGTTGAGGTACATGGGCACATACACTCCAGTGTTTATAGCAGCACTATCAACAATAGCCAAATTATGGAAAGAGCCCAAATGTCCATCGACTGATGAATGGATTAAGAAGATGTGATAGATAGATAGATAGATAGATAGATAGATAGATACCAGAATACAACTCAGTGATGAAAAAGAATGAAATCTTGTCATTTGCAACAACATGGATGGAAATGGAGGGTATTGTGCTAAACAAAATTAGAGAAAGATATCAAATGATTTCACTCATATGTGGAATTTGAGAAACTTAACAGATGATCATAGAGGAAGGGAAGGAAATATAAGGTAAAAATAGAGAGGGAGGCAAACAATAAGAGACTCCTAAATACAGAGAACAAACTGAGGGTTGATGGAGGTGGAGGTAGGGAAAATGAGTGAGGGCATTAAGGAGGGTGCTTTTTGGAATGAGCACTGGGTGTTATATGTAAGTGATGAATCACTAGATTCTACTTCTGAAGCCAAGACTACACTGTATGTTAACTAGTTTGAGAATAAAATAATAATAATAATAATAATAATAATAATAATCACATAAATAAATAAATAAATAAATAAATAAATAAATATTCAAAGTTTACAAACAATGAAAGAAATAGAGTTGAACCTCTAAAATAAAGACCAAAGAAGGACCTTTCTTTGATTCTGAAATCAATGATTGGAGTTCCACATCAATATTGTGGGTGACCATATAAATTATTATCAAACTATCAAGCTTTTGAGAATGAAGAGGTTGCTAATTAAAATTATATAATTTTTTGAAATATTTACTTATTGAATGACAAACTGCTTTATTTAAAAACTATTCTCAATTAAAATTCTTGCTAAAAATGTATGTACATATGTATTTAAAAAATGTTTAAAATCTTTATATTAATTATGTGAATATTTTAAAATAAAATAAGCAGGATAATTAAGTAGTACTGATATGCATTCACATACTTTAATCAGTTTCTTAACCATGTCTTTGTAATCCTGAGTCACTGGAATTCTTCTAACTGATGTAGTTTTTCTTTAAAAAAAAAAAAGTTTATTCATTTATTTTGAGAGAGAGAGAAATCATGAGTGAGAAAGGGGCAGAGAGAGAGGGAGGGAGAAAGAATCCCAAGAGGCTCTGCACCCCACACTAGGCTCAAGGGGGGGCTCAGATGGGGGCTCCATCTCATGACTATGAGGCCATGATCTGAATCGAAATCAGGAGTCAGAAGCTCAAGTCACTGAGCCACCCAAGCACCCCTGATATAGTTTTTCTTATATGCTTTCACTAGTTTGTTTTTGGTGGTGGTTGTTTTTCCCCCACAAAATTGCCTGCAATCATTTTCAAAGTAGTGTTTTATAGTCAATACATTTTAAATTATTTTTTAACATTTATTTATTTTTGAGACAGGGCATGAATGGGGAAGGGTCAGAGAGAGAAGGAGACACAGAATCCGAAACAGGATCCAGGCTCCGAGCTGTCAGCACAAGCCCCACGCGGGGCTCGAAATCACGGACCACGAGACCATGACCTGAGCGGAAGTTGGACGCCTAACCGACTGAGCCACCCAGGCGCCCCTATAGTCAATAAATTTTAAAATGTTGACACCTTCAGAGCGCCAGGGTGGCTCAGTTGGTTAAGTGTCTGACTCTTGGTTTCTACTCAGGTCATGATCTCGCAGTTTGTGAGTTTGAGCCCTGCATTGAGCTCTGTGTTGACAGCTCAAAGCCTGAAGCCTGCTTCAGATTCTTTCTTTCTCTCCCTCTCTGCCCCTCCCCCACTTGCTCTTTCTCTCTCTCAAAAATAAAAAAACAAAAAAAATTTTTTTGAATGTTGACACCTTCAATGAACTTTTATGTGTAGAAATAACATTTTTTAAATAAGAAAATATTCTTACCACAGATAGTAATTTTTTCACTTAGAAATTTATAAATACTTCAACCCAAAATTTTCAGAGTATTGCCTTTTTGCCTACTTCAGGGCACCTTTCTTCAGTAAATTCTTTTTACAAAACAAAACTTTTCCAATAAGCCATCTCTGCTTGCCGCACATGCATCTCCCACACCAGAGAAGAGGCCATGGCAGAAGCTGCCAGTACCAAACAAAAGTCCAACCCATTCTGATTTACTTTAAGGCAAATACTAATGGTAATGCTTCATTTCAGGGAAAATGCTAAATTGTGTGTGGGATACTGGATCTCCCACCATAAAACAAACAGTTCCAGACAAGCCAGGAGGTATAGCCAGCCTACCTATAATGCAATGTCTATGATTTGCACTTTGAAGTTTTCTAAGTGAAGTACCATTGAAGTATTTAATGAGTTAAATACTTACATACAATGTTAAATGCTAAATACAATGAAGTATTTAACAAGTTAAATACTTGCTAAGTAATCTGAATTTGTAATTTTTTTCAAATTCCTCAAATTCAACAAATTACATCTAGCATGTCTTTCCACAGTATTAAGTTCGGCTTTCATATGAACAACTACTGTTTATTACACTCTTATCACACTCTTCTAGATTTTCATAATTTTAACTAAAGTATGGAATTTAAAAACACAAGTTTGACCAGTAAGCAGGTTTGGAATCAAATGTAATACTTTTGGTCATCATTGTGGAACCTGGATGGCATAAACCCCCTGTTTGAGGTAGGAAATATGAAATCAGAAGTAGTATAAGTCTCTCCTTTAAGAAGAGAAATAGCTTTCAAGAGAAATTATAAAGCAATCACTAGATTGTTTTTCAGGGGTAGTAAAACAAATTGACCCTTCTTTGGAATATCCACTGTATCTTGTGATGTACAAAACATCTTACTTGTTAGGCTAAGACTGAAAGTCATGATACAGACTATGTTTTGCTATATTCTGTTGAGTACCATACTTCTAATATTTCCTAACATTGAACTTCTAAAGAGATAAAAGTCCTCAAATTCATGTTTTTTATTTTAAAATATAAACTAACTCCTATTCTTATATATGTTTTAAGTTTTGTAAAATTATGGAAATTGTATATCCACACCAGCATGACTAGTAGGGAAAAAAGGGAATAGTGATGAACTTTTCTTACAAGTACTTAAAAAGAGAATACATTTGCAATGAAACACCTAGGTATTTTTTAATTTCTTTCCTACTTTAGTCTGGGTCTTCTATTTTCTAAAAATATAGAAACTCAATGTAATAGCCCCGAGTCCATATTGATATGAATACACCATTGAATAAATAAATAAGAGAGAACAGACAAATCTCTCATGCAGAAGAATTCCAAATAACTTATATAGATACTCTGCCCTCGAGGAGGTATAGTAGAACTCCCCACTACTTAAGTATGGGCTACACAAAGTGAATTTGTTCAAAGAGTATAGTATGGAGAGGGGAAGTGGGACAGGTAAGTAACCTTACAGGACAGAAACTTGACAAATACTACCTTACCCATGTAATCAAGGTCAACATCAATAGTGATGTCATGTTGATAGCAGGTATCTTGATATGATGTAATGAAAATGGCACTTTACCTCTGTAATCCTCCTCCAAAAAACCCACAGGCACAGTCTAATCTTATCTAAAACTGTTTGGAAAAGTTTCAAATTTCAGTGACAACGAAGTCACCTTAATAATAATCTCCTCAGGGCACCTGGGTGGCTCAGTCAGTTAAGCATCTGACTTTGGCCCAGGTCATGATCTCACAGTTCATGGGTTCAAGCCCCACATCAGGCCCTGCACTGACAGCTCAGAGCCTGGAGCCTGCTTTGGATTCTGTGTCTCCCTCTCTCTCTGCCCCTCCCATGCTCACACTCTGTCTCTCTCTGTCTCTCAAAAACAAATAAACATTAAAAAATAAATAATAATAATAATCTCAAAGTTTTGAATGACAATCCAACAAACAAATCAGTTTATAATTCAGGACATACACATGTATAATTTAGACCATCTTTTCTGAATTATAAAGTTATTTTCTCTGGGATTGAAGCCAATTATTCAGGATAGATTCTAAACATTGTATCAAGAGAGCTTCTCATGGGGACATGTGCAATTTTAAAGGACAGACCAGAAATGGTGTGTGGGGGAGGTATTGAATAAACACTTTCTACTAGCTTCTAGATAGAAAGGTCCTTGGAATTATAAAATAAGAAGAGATTAATTCTAGTGAAGATTTACACTTCTATTAACCTTCTCTTCCAAGCCATGTTATGGAAGATCAAGATAGCTAAGCCTAAAGGTTTTTTTGAGATCCGTTGTAAGACACTTTGAGTTTTGCTATTGTCTTAGGTTTTTGCTTAGGGAAGAATAGTAAAGATAAGCAGTGCTTTCCCAGGTAGAGGTGATGTGGTGATGATGGTGGTGAAGATGATGCGTGTTAATGGTAACAGACAGCAACGTCAAGCCACTAATAATATAATTTAGTAAAGAAGTTATCTGTCACAAGCAAAATACTAGGTGCTATACATTTAGTACGTCACTTAGTACAACAAATTTGTGAAGAAAATATTATGTTTTTGTCTAATTTTTTTAATGTTTATTTTTGAAGGAGAGAGAGAGAGACAGAGCGTGAGCCGGGGAGGGGCAAAGAGAGAGGGAGACACAGAATCAGAAATGGGCTCCAGGCTCTGAGCTGTCAGAAAAAAGCCCAACATGGGGTTCAAACTCGAGGGGCTCAAACTCACAAACCACGAGATCATGACCTGAATTGGAGTTGGACGCTTAACTGACTGAGCCACCTGGACGCCCTAATTTTTTTAATGTTTTATTTATTTTTGAGAGAGAAAGAGATAAGAGTATGAGCAGGGGAGGGGCAGAGAGAGAGGGAAACACAGAATTTGAAGCAGGCTCCAGGCTCTGAGCTGTTAGCACAGAGCCAGATGCGGGGCTAAAACTCATGAACTGCAAGATCATCACCTGAGCCAAAGTCAGATGCTTAATCAACTGAGCCACCCAGTCACCCAAAAAAAATATTATTCTCAAATATGAAAAACTGAAGTGCAAAACCCTTACCAACAATAAGTGACTTAAATGTCTGGGCCTTCTCCACTCTATGGTACTCACTCTGAAG
This sequence comes from Panthera onca, assembly GCF_046562875.1. Taxonomy (NCBI): domain Eukaryota; kingdom Metazoa; phylum Chordata; class Mammalia; order Carnivora; family Felidae; genus Panthera; species Panthera onca. Next base: position 69,774,684 of record NC_138342.1, on the reverse strand, counting down.
AATATCAATTTATTTCTGATATATGAATGATCCATGCATGAATGATTAGCATACATGCATTAACATGCATTAATCTGACGAGTTGTTGGAGCAAGTTTGGGAGAAATGTATTGTTTTTATGTGGGCCACATGGCCCTGAAACTAACTCTCAGGTAACTAAAAATACAGTTAATACTGTACAGTGGAATACTGTAATTCCACTCTCACCTACTCAATTTTTTTTTTAACTGGAAGTCATGGAAGAAAAGTGAACTGAGATTTCAGACATGAAGAATCTTCTTGTATCAACTATATTGCAATGGTAAGACAAGAACATCGATGATCAAGATCTTTGTCTTTGATCCACAACCCTGGCGATGTCATTAAGGACACTGACAGGCTTACAGAGAATACTTTCACTTGAGACTTTACAGTTATCAAAGAACAGACATGGTCAGAATTAATTAAATCTTGGACAGTAGTCACTGTAGCAAGCATGATGAGTTCCTTTCACTACTTCAGAAGGAAGATAGGAGAGCTACAGTAGAGGTTACCAGAATCAGTGATTGAGTATAGGTTCTGGTGGGACTGAGTGATATGAAATGAGGGGCAGCCTGAGAAAAAAGGCTCACTGACTGGAAAGAAACTTGAAAAAACATTACACATACACCGTTCGGGAAAATTCCAAATTATGCAGATGCTCATTGGGCCTTGGGCTAAGAGATACAATAACTAGAAACATGGGGTGTCAAATACCATCAATAAAGTTGTGCATGAGAAATAGTCTATATTTCTCAATTGTTTGTTTCTTTCTCAAGTATGTCACACACACCGAATTTAGTGTTCTTCCTACCCTTAGAAAAATGTGTAAATACCTTAAGCAGAAACTCTTCAAATTGATCCAAATTACAGACATCAAGAAATTCCCTTATTGAATGTTGCATCTTTGGACAGGATATGTAGTAGTAATTGCAATTTCATGGAACTCCCAGAGAGACTCTAAAATGTAAACTGTGCCTTATTTGTCCTAGCAAATTTGTATTCAAGTATAGTATATTATACCCAAGGATAGCATGACAGTCACCATCCTAAGACCTTGTGAACATTTCCAAAAACAAGAGCCTTCAGCTTTGTTTTCACGTTAACAGAAGGGAATTAAAAAGCACTTTCTACATCATTTGGAATCTGGATCATCACTCTGTACATGGCCTGTGTGTGAGAATGGAGTGAGAGATAATGATCAGAATGATGATATAAGGACAAAAGAAAAATTTTTGTTGTTGTTATTGCTTTTAATTTAAATTCAAGTTAGTTAACATACAGTGTAGTCCTGGCTTCAGAAGTGGAACCCAATGACTCATCTCTTATATAATACACCCAGTGCTCATCCCAAAAAGTGCCCTCCTTAATGCCCATCATCCATTTAACCCACCACCTCCCATTTTCCTCCGCTCCCTCAACCCTCAGTTTGTTCTCTGTATTTAAGAGCCACTGGGTGGCTCAATCAGTTAAGTATCCAACTTCAGCTCAGGTCATGATCTCACAGTTCACGAGTTCAAGCCCTGCATCGGGCTATGCACTGGTGGTGCAAAGCCTGCTTGGGATTCTCTTTCTCTGCCCCTTCCCCACTTGCGTTCTTCTCTCTCTGCCCCTTCCCCACTTGTGTTCTTTCTCTCTCCAAAATAAATAAATAAACTTCAAAAAAAGTCTCTATGGTTTGCCTCCTTCTCTGTTTTTATCTTATTTTTCTTTCCCTTCCCCTATGTTCATTGGCTGAGTTTCCCAAACTCCACATATGAGTGAAATCATATATCTGTCTTTCTCTGACTGACCTAGAAGTTAGATGCAGAATATCTTTAGGTTTGGAATTGTGAATAATATTAGGCTCCAGGGAGATTTAAATTTGGAATTATGGTTAACACTTGGTCACAGGAGCTCATTTCGTCAATAAATATTGAGCACTTAAGAAATAAAATAAAATTTTAAATTTTAAAATTTTTTTTAAAAAGCACCAACTGTAAGAATCCTGCCCTGATAGTAAGTGGAACATTTATTAAAGTCATTCTAAAAGTAAAATGGTATCAAAACAAACAAAAATAATATCTTATGTGAACATCCCACCCCCAGCCTAAGTAACTTATGAGAGAGAATTGGGATTATTTGTTGTATCTTTATATTAATTTTCTAAAAATGAGTAGGGATGCTAAGAAATTATATTAAGTAGCACCACTGATTTTAATAAATATAGTAATAGTAGAAAACATTTATTATACTTAACACGTATAGGTTCAGTAACTTGCTCAAGATCTTATGGCTGTTAACTGGCAGAATCAGGATCCAACACCACATATTCAGGTTCCAGAGTCTGTGGAATGGCTCAGTTGGTTTAGCATCCAGCTTCAGCTCAAGTCATGATCTCACAGTTCGTGAGTTCAAGGCCCACGTTGGGCTCTGTGCTGACAGCTCAGAGCCTGGAACCTGCTTTGGATTCTGTGTTTCCCTCTCTCTCTGCCCCTCCCCTGCTCTCATTCTCGCTCTCTCTCTCTCTCTCTCTCTCTCTCTCAAAAATAAAAAAAATAAACATTAAAAAAAATACACTGTGCTGTTTCTAGAAGAACAGGATAACTCTGAATGTCAAGAAATCAAAGTGTTCTAGGGACTCCTCTCGAGTATTCTGAGGCTGGATTCCTATTTTCTTGTAATGAAACCCTACTGATTTTTTTAAAAGTGATCTCTAAGCCCAACGTGGGTTTGAACTCACAACCCCAAGATCAAGAGTTGCATGCTCTCCCAACTCAGCCAGCCAGGGGCCCCAAGAAAATCCTACTGATATTAAACACGGAGCTGTCAAATAGTCCCTGAAATACTAGGATTAATTCTGAGGATCTCGTGGAAGGACAAGGGTGAAGAGTATAGTCATTTTTGGGGGGAACAAGCATTATTTACTGGACTTTTTACCCTTACTTTTGGTACTTCATTAAAAGGTAGAAGGCAAAATGGAGCATCTGGGTGGCTCAGCTGGTTAAGCATCCAACTCTTGGTCTCAGCTCAGGTCATGATCTCACAGTTTGTGGGTTCAGGCCCCACATCAAGCTCTGTGCTGATAATGTGGAGCCTGCTTGGGATTCTGTCACTCCCTCTCTCTCTCTACTTCTCCCTCACTTGTGCTCTCTCTTTCTAAAAATAAATTAACTTAAAAAAAAAGGTAGAAGCAAATTAATATAAGGTAGATATTTAAAAAATAAGTTCATGGGATTTGAATAGACAGCAGCCTAATCTGGTCCAATAGTCTAATATCTAAGACTGAATTCTATTTAGCCCATATTTCAAGCACACCTGAGAAGTCCACTCTGTATTTTCTTGGGCAATACAAAAGGAGAAATATTTCACAACTGACAAAGTCCCACAGTGGACTAAGATGAGGTCTACAGGATGAGAGCCTTGGTCATGGAGATTTGAAAATCTTGCCTGTTATCCCTTCATATGCTAGCAACCCCTGGGATTTTCCTTTAAGGTAGATGATGGCTAATAAATCTGGATAGAAAGCAATAAACAGAACACCTGTTGACCAAGGCACAATTGTTTAAATGCATCATCTTCTCTTTCTCTTCCCTTCTCAAACTTGGATTCCCATCTTCAACCAGATGAATTCTAAAGACCATGAGAATGATAACATTCTTAACCCTTTCTTTGGGAAGTTTTATGTCATCACATAAACAAACAAGAGAAAAAGTCCCCTTGAGTTTGTTTTTTTTTTGATAAATGTAACTAAATATGATAAATAATTTTCAAAACTATAGCTGTTATAACTATATTTCTCGTTTAAAAATAAAATCTGTGTGTATGTATGTATGTATTTCCCATTGAGAAATTAGCTTAAGGCATAGTTTCAGCTTATATGACTTATAAGTCTTCTAATAAGCTAACACTTTTCAACAGTTCTTGAAGAAATAGTTGAAGAGATTGTGTGCACTCAAAAGGCTCCATATCACATCTTTGTGACATTCTTTAACATACTTTAACTAGTCAGGTAACTAGGAGCCCTGAAGAATCACTCCTTTGCCAGCTGATTCTTTATCAAATAAGATCTCTATCTTATCTCTATTGTGATAAGAAGTAACCACAATAACTTCTTTAAAAGTAGCTAATTGAGGGGCACCTGGAAGTTGGTTGCTCATCTGAGCATAGGTCATGATCCCAGGTCCATGGGATCTAGCCCTGCATCAGGCTCTGTACTGAGCATAGAGCCTGCTTAAGATTCTCTCTCTGACTCCCTCTCTCTCTCTCTCTCTCTCTCTCTCTCTCTTTCTCTCTGTCTCTCTCTCTCTCCCTCTGCCCCTCTCCACCGCTTGCTCTCTCTTGTTCTCTCTCTCTCTCTCTCAAAATAAAATTTTTAAAAAGTGGCTAATTAAGGGGTGCCTGGGTGGCTCAGTCAGTTAAGTGTCCAACTTCAGCTCAGGTTATGATCTCATGGTTCATGGGTTCAAGCCCCATGTTGGGCTCTGTAATGACAGCTCGGAGCCTGGAGCTTGCTTTGGATTCTGTGTCTCACTCTCTCTCTCTGCCCCTCCTCTGCTCGCTCTCTCTCTCTCTCTCTCTCTCTCAGAAACAAATAAACATTAAAAAAAGTTTTTTTAAAAAGTGGCTAATCAAAATTTGTACCTGCTCCCTTCAAAATCATCTGATAGAGGTATCCAAATGTTACAAAACTAAAACCTAAAAGTTTTGTTATTTTTATGGAGAAAAATATCACCACATAGAGATGAAGAAATCCGGTTTGTTTTTTTAAAGGACCTATATTCTTCATTGGCCCCTAACAGGATGTCCTCTATGATAGAAAAGCCATTTGCTGTGCTGCACTGAAAGACTGGCACAGGACAAAGGCAGGCCAATGCAGAGGACAGGGGTGCAGACAGGCCTGTGGCCTTGCAGGATGACTAAGAGAGCCAAAGCATTGCCAGAAGCAAGATTTTTAGATAATACAAACACATCAAACCAAAGTCGTCCTTGCGTTATGTTCAATCAGTAGAGTACAACATGTCCTCATCACTCATTTTCCTTCAACACAGAACACTGTATTTCACTGAGCTATGGACCTGAAGCTATTGTATCATCATCAAAAATGCAAATACAAGTCTGGTGGGTTGGAAAAGGTGCTGTCAACTCTCACAGTTTTCGGAAGAGTTCAGTATAAGCAGCACCTAAGAAGACCATCACAAAGGATGTTGGGAAGCCTACCTTATAGCTGAGTTTATTTTTTTGTTTATTGGGAACAAGCATCTTAAGGAATGTTACTAGGACCTTAGAATTTAAATGTGTGCAACAATTACAGCAGTATCACCTTTCCACCTAACTTAGTCCTCTGGTTCTTCTGTAGCACCACGCAGGGAGGAAACTAGCCACAAATTGCCCATAAATCCATAAGTACAAAAATGCCAAGTCTTTAAAGTCTGTTTCTTCTCATAGCATCTACATTTTCAGTAGCAACTAGACAAGCAGCTGGACCTTCTATTAAAGTGTAATTTATTTTTAGGACACCTGGGTGGCTCAGTCGGTTAAGCATCGGACTCTTGATTTCAGCTCAGGTCATGATCTCTGGGCTGACAATGTAGAACCTGCTTGGGATTCTCTCCCCTTCTCTCTCTGCCTCGCTCTCTTTTTCTCTCTCTCTCAAATTTTTGAGAGGGTTAGTATACAAAACCTATAAAGAACTTACCAAGCTCAGCACCCAAGAAACAAATTATCCAGTGAAGAAATGGGCAGAAGACATGAATAGATGCTTTTCCAAAGTAGACATCCAGATGGCTAACAGACACATGAAAAGATGCTCAACATTACTCATCATCAGGGAAATACAAATCAAAACCACAATGAGATACCACCTCACACCTGACAGAATGGCTAACATTAACAACACAAGAAATAACAGGTGCTGGTGAAGATTTAGAGAAAGGGGAATACTCCTGCACTGTTGGTGGGAATGAAAACTGGTGCAGCCACTCTGCAGAACAATACAAAGGTTCCGCAAGAAACTAAAAACAAGAACTACCCTACAATCCAGCAATTGCACTACTAGGTATTTACCCAAAGGATACAAAAATATAGATCCAAAGGGATACATGCACCCCAATGTTTATAGCAGCACTATCAATAATAGCAAAACTATGGAGAAAGCCCAAATATCCATAGACTGATGAATGGATAAAGAAGATGTGGGATAGATAGATAGATAGATAGATAGATAATAGAATATTACTCAAAATCTTAGCTTTTGCAATGACACAGATGGAGCTAGAATGTATTATGCTAAACAAAATAAGTCAATCAGAGAAAGGCAAATACCGTATGATTTAACTCATATGTGGAATTTAAGAAACAAAACCAAAGAACATATGGGAAAGGGAGCAGTAGACAAAAGGGAAACAAACCACAAGAGACTTTTAATGTTTATTTATTTTTGAGAGAGCACAAGTGGGGGAGGTGCAGAGAGAGAGAGGGTAACAGAGGATCCTAAGCAGTCACTGAACAGCAGTGACCCAACGTGGGGCTCGAACTCACAAACTGTGGGATCATGACCTGAGCCAAAGTCAGATTCTCAACTGACTGAGCCACCCAGGCACCCCAGAACCACAAGAGACTCGTTTTTTTCTAATTTTTTTAATATTAAAAATTTTTTTAATTTTTTTATTTTATTTATTTTATTTTTTAATTTATATTTATTTTTGAGACAGAGAGAGACAGAGCATGAGCAGAGGAGGGGCAGAGACAGAAGGAGACACAGAATCTGAAGCAGGCTCCAGGCTCTGAGCTGTCAGCATAGAGCCTGATGCGGGGCTCAAACTCATCAACCACGAGATCATGACCTGAGCCAAAGTTGGAAGCTCAACTGACTGAGCCACCCAGGCACCCCCACAAAAGGCTGTTAACAATAGAAAACAAACTATGGGTTGATGGAGGGAGGTGGGTGGGAGATGGGCTAGATGGATGATGGGTAATAAGGAGGGCACTTGTTATGATGAGCACTGGATGCTGTGTAAAGTGATGAATCACTGAATTCTATTCCCAAAACCAATATTTCACTGTATGTTAACTAAAATTTAAATTTAAAATAAAGGAAAAAATAAAATAAAAAAACAAGCTCACTAAAAAATGATACTGAGAGAAAGAAAGCACTTATCTGAAATTATCTTCCTTTAAACTCAGGCAGAGAATTAAGAACACTTCCAATTCAAAGTTTTGAGCACAAAATCCAGGTATGCCCTGCCATGCACTTGCTGTTTTGATTGAAGATGAACTTAGAAGTCAGTGGAAAGAATCCACCATCTAACAGAATAGCAAACCACAAAATGGTTGTCTCCTGTGAAGAAGCCAGTAACTTTGTATTTGATGTTTTCACTTTGGCTCATTTCCAACTGCTAGGCATTTGGATTCCTAAAATTTTCTTCAGCACTTATTAACTAATTATTTGTTGGTCAAAGGGGCTGGAACCGTTTCTCCACACATAAACTGGTCTTGGTCATCAATGACTTTTATAATGAGAGAACAACTAAAACACATTGCCACATCTTTCCCAGTCTCCAAATCTTTCTCGGTGATGGAGAAGTCATCTCCACACAAGCAGGGGTAAAAAAACATCACTGAGTCTTCATCTTACTGGAAGTCCTCAATGTCCACTTCATTGTGAAAACCACCATTGTCACTGGGGCCAACAAAAGACCATCACTCCAGCTACCCCTGCCACCTGACACCGTCCAGCCAGTATAACCTCATGGGCACTTGGCCAAGCCAGGTGTAATCACCAGAGGAACTCTAAAGTATAACTTTAAATAGAGTAATGAATTACTGAATAGATGAGGAAACTATGAATTACTCAATTATCCTCTTATTGTTTAAGTCTTGAAAAAAATATTTCCCTAAGCTACAAATATTACAAGAAAGATTTCAGTTTGTTTACAAACTTATAAAGTAAAACACACCTGATTTTTCATCTTTCTGGCTCCAAAGCCAAAACAAGTAAGATAAGAACAACTAAGATAACATCGTGGCTTAAAAGTATGTATTTTCAAAGATAGCAAAGTAAGTCACATCTCCCTGAAATTGAAATCGCATATTAATAATTTAGTTCAAGCCCATTCTTCTTTTTTCTTATAATGTTGCTAAACCATGTTTTCTCCACCTTTTATTTCAGGTAGTTAATCTTCTGGACACGCAGTCAAATTGACTTTTGTTTGATTTAGCTCACCATTCTATCCTGCCCTCATTCTTTGGAATACTGGTTCTGCCAGCCAGCTGCACATACCTCCCTCCCAGCTTTGGACCATCCTTAGGTGAGCTGTGGATATTCTGATGGGTACATTTTATTTCTGCACTAGGACTGGGTCCCTTGAAACTCTAGAAACAAAATGCAGATATAATAAAAATAAAACCTTACAAAGCGTGACAGTAAAGTAATGCTTAAGTATTGGAAATGTTATTAGAGTATCTGTATAGCTTCTCAAGATTTGTGCTTTGGTTTGTTATAGTTGGGGTTTCTTCCCCAGCTTTAGTGTGTAATAAATGACATATAACTTTGTATAAGTTTAAGGTTTACAATGTGATGACTTGATGTACATGTATATTGTGAAATGATCGCCATCATAAGGTTAGTGAACACAAGATTCGCACTTTTGAATGCATTCATTCTGCATTTATACTTCCAAGTTGTTCAGATTAATGTATATGCCTCGTCTATTGATATGCCAGTGAACCAATGTGGCATTATTAAAAGACAATCTACTCAGTACTGTATATAGTAACTATGAAGCCTAATACTATGTAAGTGAAAAATTAATAAACAACAAACAAGATCCTTGTTAAAGCCCAGCCTCAGTGGTAACAAAGGCTGTTAACATTTGGATTCAACTCAAGAGGTGAAGCCAGACCACTGGTTATGACCTTACAGCCATCAGGCATGAGATATTGCACATTTAACAAGGAGATGGGCTTAGGGGGACCCAGCTGATGGAGGATTTAAGAGAAGGTCATCACAAGAGACTCTTAAAGAGATGAAAGCTGCAGTGTAAAATTAGGCAGGAATCAGAGCTGAAGGCTGAGCAGGTAATCAAAGCGAGAACAAGACAGAATGTGCGAGCCATCCTGAATTCCTATGATATAAACAACCAGCTGTTAGGGAACTTAATCCATCAAAACTAATTAAGGAAAACAGCAGAACATTTTTAGGTTGCTAGCTCTTTAGGAGCCCACACGTGCCAATAATTTACCTGAAATGGGTACACCTGATCTCATGCTGGAAGTGACCCTACAGGAGCCCTACGTGGACAGGGAATTCCGAAGAGTCTAAAAGTCCCACCGTGAGCCAGCTGCAGGTAGGCAGCAAGCCCACCTGGTACAAACATATTCACTAAGGTCATACCTTCAACTGAGTGATTCCTGACACATAAATAATTTTAAATTAAAAAGAAAAAAATAATTTTTGACATTAATTTTAATAATATTTTTATTTAACTATATATTTGCAAAGCATCATTTAAACAACTAATCAATATTAAAAAAATAGTGAGATATTTTACTTTGTTTTTCATACTAAGTCTTAAAATCCTGGGTGCATTTGCACTTACAGCCTGTATCATCTGGCCTAGTCACGTCGCCAGTGCTTAATAGCTGCCTGTGGTTAGTAGCTACCACAATGGACAGGGAACAACTGAACTAACACTCAGATATGTCTGTTACAGCCTTCAACTGATATGTGAGGGGAAAAAAAAATAATGGCCACTCCCATTTGTAGATCACATCACAATCTAAGAAATGTTTTAATATTTTATCTCCTAGAATCCAACACAATAACCTATGGGGTTGGTATGACAAATATTATTACCATCTCTGGCTGGCAGATCAGAGAACTTAATAACTTAAGATCTTTATAAGATTACATTCCTAGTAATAAACTTGAACCCAAGTCTTCTGTCCAGAAATTAGGTTACCCCAGAGAGATTAAATTAATTGCCAAAGGCTAGCCAGTGTGTCAGCTGCAGAATATAAATTAAAATCTGGGCCATTTTAATGAGAAAGAATGAAATATGGCCCTTTGTAGCAACGTGGATGGAACTGGAGAGTGTGATGCTAAGTGAAATAAGCCATACAGAGAAAGACAGATACCATATGTTTTCACTCTTAGGTGGTTGCTGAGAAACTTAACAGAAACCCACAGGGGAGGGGAAGGAAAAAAAAAAAAAGGAGGTTAGAGTGGGAGAGAGCCAAAGCATAAGAGACTCTTAAAAACTGAGAACAAACTGAGGGTTGATGGGGGGTGGGAGGGAGATAAATAAATAAATAAATAAATAATAATAAATTTTTAAAAAAATAAAAATTTACATAATAAACTCAAAAAAAAAAAGAAAAATCTGGGCCATTTTACTCCCAAACCAATGCTCTCATTACCACAGCAACATTGCAGAGGTCCTCGTACTTATATACACAATTCTCAAGACTCCCTCACCAGTCATAGTAATAACCCCTAGGCTATTCTTACTGGAACTACTATTTAGGGCCTATTCAATAGAGTGATATAATTCTTCAGCCCTCTCTCTTCATTTATATGTCACAGGAGTGTTTTAATGGAGTCTTAGTTTTTTTATGGCAAGAATAGGAACCTGTAATTTGTAGAAGCATTTGCAACAAATTGCTAAAGGTATCCTTTTAAATAGTGAAGTGCACAAGATTAAGCTTAATGTGATCCCATTTTTGTAAAACAATGACCAAATATCTTTCTATAGCTATATATTTAAATACATATAACAAATGTATTTACGTCTTTATACTTACAATAGTGTACAGAAGAAAAATTCAGGAGAAAAACAAAGCAGATGGTTATTTGGGGGCTGGGAGAACTATAGTAATAGGTAAAGACAAGTAGGGAAGGGAGAAGCAAATAAAAAATAACAAAGGGAAAAAACTGCATCTACAATATGACTATTTATAAAATAGTAAGCTTGTGCATGTATATACTAAATGTACATATATGTTTATGTGTATATATACACACACATATGTGCATATAATTGTATATATTTTTGTGTTATTATATATACACAGGTATATATGTTTTTAAATGATCTCTTTACAGTCACGTCATATGAATAGTTTGGAGCTGAAATCTAGGCACCAGCATGATCAATTACCTTTTTAAAATTTTAAGCACTGACACTAGACAATTTGCTCAGATTTCAGGAATGTAAGTTTTTAATACTTTCCATATAGTTCAATGATTACTCTGAAAGACTCCATAGACTGAAATGTTAATCAGGAGAAACTACTTACTGACCCCTTACTATGTGCCAGGTACAGGCACTAGGCACACAGCAATGAACAAGACAAAGGCTCTATGCTCAAAGAGTTCATATTTTAATGTGGGGAAGTGGACAATAAACATAGACATGTGAGTTGTGCTAATTTCAGGAACTTTTAAGTGCACTGAGTAAGACATAGTGACAATTTGGTCTAAGTCTGAAAAATGATAGGCTGTGGTCAGATTCAGGATATAATCTGGAAATATGGGCAACTGGACTTGCTGGTGGATTCAACAGGGACAATGAGTGAAAGAGGATTCAACAACAATTTCCACAATTTTGGCCTGAACAACCACTGGATGGATGACAGTACCATTTGCTGATATGTGGAAGGATTGAGAGAGAATAGATTTTTATTTCTTTTTGAGAAAGCTAGGAGTTTTGACCACATTAGATTAGAAAAGTCTAAAAGACACCCAAGTGAAAATGTTAAGTAAGCAGTCAGAGTATACTTCTGATGCTCAGGACAGAGTTTAGGGTGGAGCTAAAAATTTGGGAGCCATCAGCACAGAGATGGTATTTAAAGCCATGGGACTAAACAGGCTCTCCTCAGGAAAGTGTAACTAGAAAAGATTACGGAGCTGAAAAAAAACTCTGGGGCAATCCAACATTTAGAGATGTGCTAAAGACAGGGACCTGGAAAACCTAAGAATGATTTGAAGAAGCAAACTGATCAAGAACACAAGTCAAGAGCAACAGAGGAGGAAAGGCAGAATATGTGGCTAACAATACAAGTGGGTGGTAGAAACATGAAGCATTTCTTGTCGGTGGCATCTCTTTTCTCTAGGAAATACAAAGCCAAGTTATCAGTTGAAAGTAAGAAAGAATAAGTAGTGTCTTGAAATTGAAGGGTTAAAGAGAAGATATGAAAGAGTCATCTAGGGAGGCTAAAGGTGAATTTACTGGAAAAGTGAAATAGAATTTTCTGAGTGTCTGATGATTTTGAGATCTGGGGTCCTAAACCTGAGGCAAGGCCTGTGAGCAGCATAGTGTAATTATTATCCGGCACCATTCACCTGCTCTGGTGTAGGGCCAGGATACACAGATAACTGGGGCTAGGAGGGACTCACATTTGCTTAGGTGCATACAATGGAGGAGAAGGGGGTCAAGAGAGTTAAAGATGTTACTGAGGGAATGGCTATAGAGCCAAAACATGGAATCTAATTTGGAAAAAAAGGGGAGGGAGGACATTAACAGGTTTAAAACAGCAAAATGTGGAACAATTGATAGGAAGTCTTTAAGATGTAGCCCTATCAAGTGGATATAGGGTAAGAGGTAGTGGTCAGCAGGCTGGGAGGCAAAGTCAAAGAGGAAAATGAGATGTGGGAGGTGGTGCAGTCACCAGTGATACCAGCTTCAGATATAAGTAAATATACAAGTCAGGAAAATGGAGAGGAGGAAGAGATTCCTGAAGCAGCTGAGAGCAGAACTCAGCAACAAGAGAAGAATGAGCCACAGTCACAGTCACCCAGGAGCCAGCAGTGAGAGGAAGCACCTGAGAGGAGGGTAGATGGCACCACAGGTGAAGTAATGGTAACATCTGAAGTTGGGAACTAAAGAACTAGGTATTTAAAGAGACAAAAAGAGATTTGTAGGCAATGAAGAAAAATAAGAAGCCATCTATTCACCTCCAAGCCCTGAAGTGCACACGGAGCACGAGAAAAAACATAGCTACTTCTGGAGGGACTGCAGAGGGAGTGGTACCAGTAAAAGCTGGTGTCACTTGAACAAGAATGTCATAGGAACAATCAGACAAGGGACGGAGGTGTTGAGCCGCTTACAGGTGACAGACCCTAGGCTCCCGAAGACAGAGTGGAAGAGTCTGGACAGGGAAAGGCAGAAGAGAGCATCAGACCAGAGTATGCTCTGAGCAATGACAGGAGAATTGTTTTTGAAATAATGGATAATCTGGAAGGTCTCATCATGTAATGGCAAAACTTAAGGTAAGCAGGGATGTGAGGTTTGTGGGAGCTGGCCCTGAGAATCTTGGCCCCCTCAGCTCATGACCATGGGAGGTGACATTGGAGAGAACTCAGTCATAGTTCTCCTGCAGCTGGAGAGTTCCAAGTAATGTCCTCCGGACTGGAAGAGTTTTTATATATAAATGTTTTTTCCCCTCATCAAAGGGACAAAGAACTAGGCTGAATACTAAACAAGGCAAAAACCTAGGATGTGAGAGCAGAAATAGAAGTAGGAAAGTACTTAGGGACAGATTCCATAGCACTATAGGTTTCTAAAAGTACAAATTGATGTAATTTGCAACTGTGAACACTGCCACCAACAAAAACAACAACTAAAAAAAGAACAAGATGTCCTAAAGCACAAGGCTTCTCTCCTCCAACAGGAGTTCTGGGAGGAAACTGGGCTGGAAGGTGAATAAATCATGTACTTTCTCTGCCTGTATCAGTTATGACACTTTTGCTGCTAATTTCCTGTACATTGATTACTGCCTATATCCAAAATCTTTAAATTCTCAAATGTAAACATAAATATCAAAAAAATTGTTGAGGGGCGCCTGGATGGCTCAGTTGGTTAAGCGGCCGACTTGGCTCAGGTCATGATCTCACGGTATGTGAGTTCGAGCCCCATATCTGGATCTGTGCTGACAACTCAGATCGTGGAGCCTGCTTTGGATTCTGCATCTTCCTCTCTCTCTGTTACCTCTCCCCGCCCCCCTCACTCTCTGTCTCTCTCAAAAACTGAATAAACATTAAAAAATTTTTAAAAAATTGTTGAATTTTGGGAGAAGGAGGCAAAAAATAAAATAGGGTAAGTGACCAAAAAAAGAAAAACAAACAGAAAGATATGGTATACATATTTTGATTAAGCAAATAATTTCCTTTAATAAAAAGTTAAATTGACAGTGGTCAGTCTTGTGTATTTTAGGTGACGTAACATGAGCTCCTATATTTATGTAGAACAAATTAGTTTTCCAAACGTAAAGGTCACTCATTTCAATAGTTGGATTTTCTGACTTTTTCCAATTATCAGAGCAATGCATGCGGAAAATGAGAAATAATAAAGTCCCATTATGGTAATGTTACAACGTATCACAGGAAAAGCAAGAAAGAAATCTCTTGGGAAAGTCAATAAATAGGCAGCTTAATTCAATATTACAGTTGTGTTATTATATAGGCAATATTTTTTTAATTTGGAACTGGGAAAATATCTCTAAAGACAGTTTATTTTCTAAAGATGATTTTACTTAACAATTGCCAAATAATTGAATTTACAGTGATACATGCTCATCCAAATGTTCTTAAAGGTGGAGAAGCCCACCATCTGCCCTGTACACCATTTGGAATCAGAATGACTATTTGGGAACCATAATGACCAAAGGCTTCCAGCCACATGCTGCCAGGCTCTGCTCCTCATGCCTGTTGTTAAGAGGCAGGCTGTTGACTCTAGAATTCCTCTATGAGTCATAAAGGACCTGATATGCTTAATGCAATCAATCGTTTGGGAGGATACTCACAATGTAACACACATATACACCAAGCTTTTTATATAAACAGCTCTAAAGGAAATTTATTGAAAATATATGTCAATATTTAGTGCTAAGAATATTATTTATTATATTAGAGCATTAAACTAAACATGTTTCTCATAAGCCAAGTTTACTACAGCTCAGGAAATATCCAATTTCAAAAAGCCATTGGCCACATGTTATGTGAAACAAACTGGTGTAGATTCCTTGTTTAAAAATTCAGGGAATTATAATCTTCTAAAGGAGACAGATAAAATCCAAGTAGTTGTGAAATCATGTGATTGCAACAGACTGGGCATTCTGTAACCATATATTAACTGGTATTCAGTGGGTCAATTTTATTGCTGGGTTAGAAAAACTGAATGGAACGATGAATGTGACTCTACTGTTGAAAGAGCAGAATTTCGTTCAATCTATGGGAAGTAGAGGGTATCTGAAGTTTACATCCTCAAAGTACCTAAGTGAAATTAGGACTCCTACGAATAAGACTTGGATTTAAAAAGCCAATCACTATCACTCTCCACCCAGCAGCAGTCAAACATTAGCTGAATCTACCTGTGTCTACTGTTCCTTCCCTCTCAATGACCGCATGTGGCCAACAAGTCCACAAATCCAAAATTTGCATCATCTCCTGGGTCCAGTGCCTACCACTGTTTATTTGAATCAAGCTCTCAGTATCCCAGCTCCAAATTCCAGGCTTAACTTGGCTCAGATGTCCATCCATGGTCCAGTCAGCCATAGTGTCATGTGATACATAAGGCTACCCCTGCCACAGATTACAGGAAAGCAGATTCCCTAATGAAAAGAGTGTGTAGGGAAGAGATGACTGGCATCTCTACCACAAAGGCATTTATTCTTCACTGTCCCCATGTCCTAGTCTTGCCCTTGTACGTCTCCCAGCACACCACAGAATTTGTCAATGATTAGCTCAGGGGTGAACACAGTGGTAGCAATCAACCTTGGTATTGCCTTGGGAGCATAAGTAATAAAATGCCTCCATCATAAGATTGTACATTAATTAGGATGTGTGAGGTCACAGAAGGCTCTTTTTTACACTCTTGCTAGTGATATGAAATTCTTACCATACCCTCTATAATTATCTCAATGAGAAATCCCACATTATCTAGTCAGTCTTCTTAAAAGCAAAAAAGAAAAAAAAGTAAAAGCTTTGCTACAAGCAGAAGAAATTACAGTTTTTACCTACACACAAATAAAAACAAACAGGTATGCATTAGTTAATGAGTGACTTCCTATATTATTTAGTTCTGAATATTTCTGTTCAACCACCTGAGGTCAAATTTTCTTCCTATCATTCTGAAGTCTGAATTTTCTCAAGACGCTGAATACTTCTGCATCTGATCCAAGCTGACTTTCCCTTTACTGTCCCTCTTGATCTCTGTTGTTTTTGACAATTCTAACTGTAGTCTTTTCTGATTTTCAGGTCCTCCTACAGATGCCTGAGTTCTCCTTGAGCCGCTATTCCTAGGGTCCAGAGCCATCTCCCTCTACTGTATAAACCAATCAGCTTGTTGCTTTATTTAATATAGCTCCTATTCACTGGTGGCCATAAACACTTTATTACCAACAGTAATGCTGAGAGTAACTAAGCACCTGATTACTGGTCCAGATAGTAATTACAACAGGGAAAATTCAAATTTTGTCTTTAATTTATTGGTACCTAGTGTTATCAGGCCAACATCACCATAAAAGCCTCCAAAAGTATTTTGTTATAACAAATGTGAGCATCATATTCCACTCTTCTTCTTAAACATTCAAGCCACAAATTCTTTGAACTGTTGGACCAAATGAGAGAATAAGAAGACAAAAAATTTTTTTTCTAAATAAAGACAATTCATGAAAAAACATCTGAGAATAAATACTAGGTATGGTATCAAGAAATGGCAACTAAGAAAATAAGTTACTTATTTAGCAATGCAATATATTTATTTAGCAATATAATAGCAATGCTATTATATTCAGCACATGATTCCAATAATCATGATTTAAAGCTGAACAGAGTCGGGGCGGCTGGGTGGCTCAGTCGGTTGAGTGTCTGACTTCAGCTCAGGTCATGATCTCACAGCTCATGAGTTCAAGCCCCGCATCGGGCTCTGTGTTGACAGTTCGGGGCCTGGAGCCTGCTTCGGATTCTGTGTCTCCCTCTGCCTCTGCCCCTAACCCACTCACATTCTGTCTCTGTCTCTCTCAAAAATAAATAAACATTAGAAAAGTTAAAAAAAAAAAAAAAAGCTGAACAGAGTCCATTTATTCATAAACACCATTTATAAATGCCTACCTTATTCAGATGCTATGCAGGACAAATCAAAATTAAAATCATATCCCTTGGGAACTTTAGAGTCTAATTGAGAATTGAATGCATAAACAGAAATTATCACTCACAACTTTTTCGTGCTGAATATATTCTATCACATTTTAACCAGGTAGAGGCATTATGTCTTTTCCTACCCACTTGACTGATAGCCTAGCTGAACACAGAGTTCCAGATTGGAAATCATTTCAATCAGAATTTTGAATATGTCATTCCATTATTTTCTGGTATTCAGGGTTGCTCATCTGAAATCGAGTACAATTTTTGAAAACTGGTCAATTTTCTTCATCCTCAGAGACTTTGGGAGTTTCTCTTTGTCAATTTTCTGGAATTTCATGATGATGTACCAAAGTGTGGATGCTTTTCTCATCTGTCCTATTTTCTCTCAGTGGTCCCTATCAGTCTGGCAGTCCATAGCCTCTAGCCTGTTATTTGATAATTCTCCCCAATTTTTATTCCCCTCTGTTTTCTCTGTTATCTCTGCTTGTTCTAGCACCTGGATAGGGGACCACTTGAACTTATTTTTTAACTTTCTTATAATTTCTCAAATTTTTGATCTCTTTGGTTGTTTTATTCATAAATTTTCCTCAAATATATCTTTCAAAGATTCTATTTAATATTTAATTTCTGGCCCCATAGTTTTCATTTCTTTGTTTACTCAATGTGATCCAATAGTTTTTATTTCTAAGAATTCTAGTTTATTTGATGTCCTTTTTGTTTCATTTATAAAATATATTTTCTCATCACTTAGGGATATTAATTACAGTTTTCATTATTTTATTTTGCTCTTTACATTTTTTATCTACCCTATGTTCTTTATTTCTACGTATTTGGTTTGGCATCTAAAAAATTTTTTTTAAGTTTATTCATTTACTTTGAGAGAAGGCAAGCACAAGCAAGAGAGGAGCAGAGAGAAGGAGAGACAGAATCCTAAGCAGGCACCATGCCATCTGTGCACAGCCCAATCCAGGGCTCAAACTCACAAACCATGAGATCATAACCTGAGCTGAAACCAAGTGTGGGATGCTTAACTGACTATATCACCCAGGCACCCCTATTTGGTTTGGTTTCTAAAAGAACCTGCCTCATATGTCTATCGATCCTTGATTGCTGATTTTAACAATGAGGCACTAAAAAACCAAGTAGATGCTGCATGTGTAGATGTGACTTGTTGACTACTTCACTGACAGTGGATCTGATGGTGTTGTCCCGCTGGGCCCCTAACTGTCCACACCTGTAGAAATTTTCTCTGAGACATAAATATCAAGAGAGGAATCCTCCAGTTTTTACCTGAGAGCCTGCCAGTATCATCAAAGCTCATTTAAGAGGTGAGGGGAAGGGGATTTCATGGCACAGTGTGTAGATTTTAATCTAATATCTTTGTTTTCTGTATGTTTCACCTGCTTTCAGTTATGCCCAAGTCCAGAGTCTGCTTCATTTAACCTCTCCAGAAATTAACCTCTAGTCTTCTATGGAGAAGGGGCTCAGCAAACTGTGGAAGGGGATCAGAAGATCTAACTGCTTTTATATAGACTTTCAACTGATCCTTACATTTTTGGCCCTGCTTGTACCCCCTCCCTCTTTTCAGAAGTACCTGAAATTCCCAAGCCTAGTTTCTAGGGCTCTGGAGCACACTCAACTGACCTGGATGTTTCCCTCACTGCTAGCTTGAGTTTCAGATTCCTCATCTTCTAGGTCTGTTACTATTCATATATCTGGGGAATAAAGATGGCCATAATTATTTTGGCCCATTTGTTCTATTGAAACTACTACTTTGACTAATAAAATATGGCAAAAATGGAGCTGTGCGAGTTGTCAGACCCAGGCCCTAAGAGAGTGACAGCCTACGGATCCTGTCTCTTGAACACTCATTTAGATGGCCTGAACTACCGGGAAACAATCGAACCACGCTGCAGGACAGACGACATTGGAAGGCCCTGAGACTGCATGGAGAGAGAAAGAGATCCACCTAAGCCCAGACTCCAGCTCCCTCTGCTCAAGTGCATGAATAAAGCAATCCTAGATACTCCAAATCAGTCCAACTGCAGAGAAATACCCCTCAGGAATCACAGTCAATACCATATGAAATATTAGAATCACCCAACTGAATCCTGCCCAAATTTTTGACCATAAAAATTGTAGAGTATGATATAATATTTGTTTTAATCCATTAACTTTTGAGATAGCTAATTATGTGGCCATAAATTACCAGAGCAATCTGTTTTCCGCATCCAAATTATGTTGTATTTTTCCCCTCTCCTGGTCTCTTTGCCCTTGGGACTTATAACTTTTTTTTTTAATCTCTATGCTGTCATTTTAGGGAGCTTTCAGTGGCGGTGGTAGAGATTGCATATATGCTGTCCACCATGCTTAATGAGAAGCCACCTCAGTTACTCTTTAATCTCTTTTATATTCCGAAGTATGATTTATTTTTTTGTATATTTCATTGTTAGGTTTTTGTTGGATTTTCAAAACATAAATGGAAAATTCTGATGGCATCAGCTATCTCTTCCATTAATTACACTTCCACAAACCAAAGTCATTCTGATAAAACAATTACATTCCTTCTGGTCTACCAACACATTTGCGATATTAAGATTGAGCCATATTTCTAACAAAGTTTAGCATTCATTATTCTGCCCAGAAAAGTCAATGACAGATAACAGCAATGAATTTAATGCCACATGTCAACTCATTTTACAGAACTAAAGAGTCTGTCCTTTTTTAAAATCTAGTTAAGGAAATGTCTACTCTCATCTTTTAGCCCTATTCCTGACAGGATCCATCAGTACTTGGTAAAAACTGGAGCAAATTAATGCTTTCTGGCTTGCATTAGCAGCCAGCAAGGTCATTCATTAGTGTGTGAAATACACCCAGAATTTCAAAAAGATAGAGGTGTCATTTGAGAAAAGAACACACTAGTGCTTCATCCCAATCACTCCTACACCACAACCCAAGTTGTAACACATGATCCTTTTCAGGAACATGGCATTACGTAAGAGTATAACCAATAACAGATGTTCTGATGTTTCCTTAGAAGTCAGCATGCTACTGACATATAGCTAAACAGCAATTACAGTGATTTAGGGATTTAGAGGAGTTGATGACTGCTGCTACCATAAGCTTGATTATAACAGAGAATTAGGGATTGGGGAAAGAGGAAAGAAGGGTAACCCTAGATATGTCTGTATTTCCAAGTGGGTGCTCAGTAGACATTAGTTTCCCGATCCTTTCTTTTGTCCTTCTGTGGAACTACCCAATGAACACAGTATATGGGGCCAATTCAAGAGAAGGGGAAGAACAGGGATTCTGAAGAATGGGCTGTACAATGTGCTGTGGTCCAGTGCTTCTCGGATTAATGTGCATACAAATAACCTAGGATGCTCTTAAAATGCAGGTTCTGATTCAGTAGGTCTCACTAGTACTGAGGTTCTGCATTACTAACAAGATCCAAAGTTATGCCAAGGTTTCTGGCCCACAGAACTCACTTTGAGAAGTGAGAATATAGTCATATTTTATATATCTCTCTTCTCTCATTAAATTTCAGCTCTTATCCTCCCAGCATACCAACAAAATTCAGAAAATATTTTACCAAAGGTTTAGGACAAAAGAGCACAGCATAGCAACTTAAAAATTAGGCATATATGTATCCCTAAATACCTCATTCTTTTAATATGCTTTTTTGAGCTTTATAAATAAATGTTATAATCTTCTGAGACTCACTTTTTTTCATCATGTTTATCAAATTTATCCGTACAGCTGCCACTTACAACAATAATGATAAAGTTCTGATTCTTAGCTCAGCAGTGTGTTCACAAGTGTTCATTTTATTACTATGCTTCAAAATTAAACATCACTGTGTATTCTTTTATATGTTTCAAGTACTATATTCTAAAAACATTTCAAATAAATATTTCACACCTTCTTTCTTAAAGTTCCTACAGCCATTAACACCGCCAGCAGTGTCTTCTGATCATCCACTCCATGGAGCCCAATCAAAGACCAATCAATTGGTTCCAATCCCCCTCCCTCTCTTCTTTCATTTGTTTTCCTCTAATTGAAGCTCTTAACTCTTCAATCCCTATTACTGATTTTTCTTCATGTATTATTCAACATTAACTTGTGACAGCTGCAATGTCTCAGCAGTTTTATTCAATAATACAATATTCTTGCTCATATAAAATCCAGAGCTAAAGTTCCTGGCCATGACATCTTCTGGGCCACTCTTGCAGGTACTCAACCTCAGGACTCATGATATTTCCATAGTTCTACCATATTAAAAGCTCTCCCTTCCAGCTGTGTGGTTAGGAAGGAAGAACAAGGAAGAATGAACAAGGGCTGTTTACGGCCTCAAAGTGGCATATATCACTTCCACTCGCCTTCCATTAGAAGGACTTAATGACACAGTCCACCTGGACACAAAGGGATACTGGGGAAAATATGTCTTCTTGTGTTCCCAGGAGAAAAATAAAATAGTTTTGTAAACAAAGAAAAAATAACTTACCCATTCTCCCTTCCACCATACACAGCCCCTTAAAAATTAAATTCTCGGGGCACCCAAGTGGCTCAGTCGGTTGAGCATCCGACTCCGGCTCAGGTCATGATCTCACAGTTTGTGAGTTTGAGCCCCGTGTTGGGCTCTGTGCTAACAGCTCAGAACCTGAAGCCTGTTTCATATCCTGTGTCTCCCTCTCTCTCTGCCCCTCCCCCACTCGCACTTGGTCTCTCTCTGTCTCTCAAAAATAAATAAACTTTTGAAAAAATTAAATTCTCAATAATGTTCATGAAATGAATTGGCATGGGTAGTTACCTGTGAAGAGGGATATAATCTGACTGTATACACCTGGCTTCTTGAGTAACTGCTGAATAGTTTGAAACTCAATTTTCCTATATTGGTTTAAAAAATGTTCCTATATAATTGAAAGTCAATACACTGTTCATTGATAATTGTATTACCTTTGGGTAATACAAAAAGTAAATTATAGTCCCTGTTCCCTGAAGGCTTATAATCCAGTTAGGAAAAAAAGATACTAGCTGTGCAATAATATAGAA
Source organism: Panthera onca (assembly GCF_046562875.1). Taxonomy (NCBI): domain Eukaryota; kingdom Metazoa; phylum Chordata; class Mammalia; order Carnivora; family Felidae; genus Panthera; species Panthera onca. The sequence goes on along the minus strand of NC_138342.1, from coordinate 69,752,492 downwards.
TTTAAATATCAACTTTAAAATAACACACATATGTGGAATTTAAGAAACAAAACAAATGAACATAGGGGAAGGGAAGGAAAAATAGGAAAGAAACAGCAAGGGAGGCAAACCATAAGAGACTCTTAAATACATAGAACAACCTGAGAGTTGCTGGAGGGATGTTGGGTAGGAGGCATGGGCCAAATAGGCTATGGGCATTGAGGAGGGCCCTTGTTGGGATGCACACTGGGTGTTATATGTAAATGATGACTTACTCAGTTCTACTCCAGAAACCAATACTACACTGTATGTTTACACTAATTTGAATTTAAATAAAGAAAAAAAATGGAAAACATCCCAAGGTACTCTTTCCTAAACAAATCAGTTAGGAAAGTAAAAAACAAACAAACAAACAAACAAAATAACACTAGACCAATTGCCAAATGATTGTTGCGAATCCTATGGAATATAAATTTTTTTAAGAAAGTAGTAATTATGGCTGTGGAAATATGGAATCATTTGAAAATATTGATAGATGACTGACTCATTGATTGATTGATATAGATAATTAGATGATAGATGATAGATAGATAGATAGATAGATAGATGGATAGAATAGGTCCTTTTCGCTAAGAGGTACAAGATATGCTTGTGATGCACAGAAAAGTACACATAGACAGAATTGAGCACATTTTAATTTTACTAGCTTGACCTATGCTGCAATAGGCCCATTTATCCTATGGCTCAGTTCCTAGTATAGTTTATGCCTCCGTAAAAATAAGGTACTATAATGTTCTACTCTAACTATTATGCTTCCATTTTCTATTAAAAATTCCCTTGGTAATAAGGAAACAGGCAGGTTCATTTATCCCACAGGGCCTATAAATTCAGCAAACAACATCCTGTATTGCCCTTAAAATTAATCACATCCCAGAGTGCCTCAAAATGAACTTTAGCAAATAATGCAACTGTGATAAAATTTGCATATCAGATTTACAATGTATTCAAAGCTTCTATTTCCTCCCATCTCAGCACTTCTTTCCTAAATGAAATTGTACATATCCGGTAAGAGCAAAGGTGAAGTGCACTGCAAGAAATGTCAACCTTACTAAAAGAAACAGATATGTGACGTGTGGTCTGGGACCACAGTGACAATATGTACACAGATGGTAAATCTGCATTCAGATTCGCAGTTGTGGTTTGGGGCAGGATACATAGGTTACCTAGCAAGATAAGATTCTTCTCTTGCTGGCAATTTCATAACAGGAAGTAGAGCCATTTAGAATTATTAAAGGGAAAAGTTGTGGCTCACATTAATTAGCATGTGAAATATATTGAGCGTTTCAAAAAGATAGAGGTGCCATTTGAGAAGGGAACACACTAGTGTTTCATCCCAATCACTCCTGCACCCCAATCCCAGTCGTAAAACATGATCCTATTCAGCAGCATGGGAGTTGTAACCAATAGCAAGTGCTCCAAGTGATATTTTCCTAGAAGTCAGCATGCTACAGACATATGGCCAAATAGCAATTACAGAGACTTAGGTATTTATATGAGGCATATAAATTCATTTATATGAATTCTAAGACATCAGGACTAGTCAAAGGAAAAACCCAAAGTGATTCCCACCCTAAATGTTCATTGACCTTTCCTACCCCCATGACAAACTTTCTCTCCTGCCCCTATTACAAACACCTGGTGGCCTCCAGCTCTCTTCTTCCACCAAAAATGTTCTCTTAGAAAGAAATCTGCCAACATCAAGTTATCTGTCTGTACCCTCATGCTGTGCTTCTCAAACGAGAAGCATGGACAACGTGGAGCAAGTGCTAGGGAGCAGTTAGCCAGCAGACACATGAAGTCACAGGGTAAAACTGGGGCCACATATTGCGAAAGTCAACTTGATTCAAGGTAGAAGACTTTTCTATCGTAGGATCAAATGTACATTTAAATTAATTCTAAAGAGAAACTCTCCGTTGGTGGCAGATTGGCTTCCTAATCTATACCACTGTTACGGATCTAGGTCCAGACATACATATTCGCCTTCTTCTGTCCTTATGGATAATTAAGAGGAAAATTTTGAGAAGCATTGTCTTTACACTTGTACTATGTTTGGATCTACTTTACTTTTCAATGCAGTCTTGTTACTTTCCAATGATTCAGGAAGTTTATCTGTATAGGAAACTCTCTTATCCACAAAGCAAAGCTTCTCACCTTTTTCTGTATGAAAACACCTGGGGATAAGACACACACTGATGAGCAACACAGAGGGTGATCCTCAGCAGAGTATTAGAATCTTGGCAAAACGTTGATTCTGATAATTCCCTCAGGAGGAGTTATTCTATTACCTCATCCCATACTTCTACCTACTCATTTAGCCAATAAACATTTATTTAAGGTCAATTCTCTGTAAGTCACATGCTATGCCATCATTTAGAAACTTACATATATTTGAGGCTGGAGATAAAGAAGGTAGTGAACAGTTTATTGTAACATAATGCAAAAATTAGAATCCATAGACCTTTGAAATGGCAGTAAATGTGTCTAAAAATCAAGAGAATAAGAAAACAATAGCTAAAGCAGATCTAGGGATGATTCAGATTTTTTTTTTTTGGGGGGGATGATTCAGATTTTGAAGTTAGCAGAGAGGTTCCCTTACAATCTTCACCATTGCCTCTCCTCATCTTAACTCAGTCATGAACAACTCCAGGAGACCAGGAAGTACAGCAACAAGGATTCAGACATCAGCACACAACACAGAGCAGAATATGCATGAGGAGGAATCTGGGGACAGATTGTCACAGGACTGGCACAGAAATCATATAGAATAAGGACTGCAGAGAAAGCACTAGGTTTGGCAAGTATAAAGTCAATGATGACCAATCTTTGAGATAACTAAGAAGTACTTAGGAAGATTTTTGTGGGTAGGAAAACAGAGAGTAAAGCATACAGTCCTGGAGTAGATTTAAGAACACAAATTTAAAAAGACTGACATCGGAAGGGCACCTGGCTAGGGCATGTGACTCTTGATCTCAGATTCATAAGCTCAAGCCCCACAGTGGGTGTAGGGCTTACTTTAATAAATAGATAGATACATAGGTAGATAGATAGATAGGCAGGTAGGTAGGTAGATAGATAGTTAGATAGATAGATAGATAAAAGAATAATCTTGGGTGACAAGGATAAAATCTGTAACCTCCTATTTAAATGTGCAAAAAAAAACTTCAATGTAAATTTATTTTTATAACTAAATTTATTCTGTTTCCAGCCCTCATTCCCATACAGTAGCAAAATAAAACAAAAACTCTCATATGTGCATTTAAGGTATCTCAGTCTTTTCTTTAATATTAATTAAGGGGGTGCCTGGGTGGCTCAGTCAGTTAAGCATCCAACCCTTGATTTCTGCTCAGATCATGATCTCATGGGTTCATGGGTTTGAGCCCCACATGGGGCTTCACAGGCTGACTGTGCACCCTGCTTGGGATTCCCTCTCTCTCCTTTTCTCTCTCCCCCTCCCGTGAACTAACTAACCAATAACTAACTCTTTCTCTCTCTCTGTCTCTCTCTCTCCCTTCCTCCCTCCCTCCCTCTCTCTCAATAAATAAATAACTTTTAAAAAAGATTAATTCAGGATCTTTTAGATTAGTTTTTGGGGGTATAATTTCAGGGATCACTTACTTAGGTTCTCTGCTTTCTACTTGACCTAAATCTTGGGGCGCTTACTCATCACTGTGGCACCAATGTAAGGGATGTCTGATGTACATTTGACTCTGCTTTTCAAATATTCACACCTTCTTGAATATATCCCTCATTTCACATGATCCCCTATGTCTGCCACACTGGCATCTGCTAAAATATGGCTGGTTTTTTTATAGTACCCCTAGCTTCTCTAGGCCCCTCTGCATCCTCCTTGCCCCAACGAGGGCTGTTTTAGGCCCTGGTAGACTTCCTTATCTCCAAGGAAGCCTGATAATGACAGGCTGCACTCTCAGTGTTACACCGAATGTGTCCTCCCACAGGCCTACAGCACTCTCCTCAACCAGGTCTAATATCCCACTGTGACAGTGCCATGTCACTTTGGCACCATGTGGAATGTGAAAAGGGGCTTAACAGTTTCCTGGGATACACCCTGGAAAGGAAGAAACAAGACACTCTCGTTTTATCCCTGCTGTCTCTTCCTCTCCCTCTCAACCCTCCTAGAAGGTTTTCTACTTTCCACTTTTATCTGGCAACAACTCCAGACAAGTTCAAAATGATCAGATCCTCCTCCCCTCACTGGGGAAATAAAGGAGGAAAGCTACAACAACATAAACTCAATTGCTAAGAAAATGAGAATGTAAAATGGAACTTTCATTGAATATTATTCTTTAACACTTGGAAAGCTTATGTGGTAGGCTATGTTCAGTTCTGCCATGGGCCCAAAACACAATAAAAAATAGAACATAGACATATGTGACTGAGACACAAGCAGGAATGCCTTTATTGGCACTGGTACTCTGTGTCCCCACCCATAGAGTAATTGTTTCAACAGCAGGAAAGGACTTGAAGTTTCTTGTCTTCTCTGAACTAGTGGTTCTTAAATTTCTTCATAGGCAGTACTGTCAACAGGATCTGGGTGGCAGCTCCTTAAGGAACAAGGGGAGGCATCAGGTAACTGCATACATTGGCTTGCATACTTTTCTGGTGGACATAATTTACACAATTGTTTGCTAGGCAACCAAAGTGAAAGTAACCTTGAGCCATCTTCAGTTCATCATTCCAGTGAGTCTTAAGCCGATACCAACTTTCATAGCCTTGCCTAGCTCAACGTCCCCCTCCACTGACCTTCTGTTATCCCATCTTCACCTTGCCCTTAGCTTTCTTTCTCCTTATAACTTTGACTTGTCCAATAAGAACTCTTTCCCCGAACTCTATCTTGAAATTTCCTTCCTGGCTTGCCCTGATCCCTCTCAGGTCAACTTTTCCCTTGGATATCATCCCACAGGCTCACCTCTCTCCAGTTGCCCTGGCCTCAAAGATGATGCAAGCCACCTTTTTAAAGACATTTGTATCAAAAGAAAAATAATTATGCAATCAACCACCTTACACTAAATTTCAGGAGATCCTGGCCTCAGCATGCTACAAATCAGACTAGGCTTGCAATATTCCATTATTCTACTTGTGTGTAAGACTACTGTAATCAGTTTCCTATGGTTGCTATAATCACAGACTTGACAGCTTAAGGCAATGTAAATTTATTCTCTTACAGTTTGGGAGACTGGAAGTCTGAAATCAGTTTCACTGGGCTAATGTTAAGCTGCTGGCAGTGCTGATTCCTTCTGGAGGCTCTGGGAAGAATTCATGTTATTGTTTTTTCCTAGCTTCTAGAGGCCATCTGCATTGCTTGGCTCAGGACTCCTTCCCTGCATCACTTCAATCTCTTGCTGCCATCATCTTCACAAAACTCCCTCCAAGTCCCTTTTATGAGGTCTTGTGTAATTACATTTAGAGTCTGCTCAGATAATGCAGGATAATCTTCCCCTCTCCAGATCCTTAATTTACTCACTTCTGCAAAGTCCCTTTTGCCATATAAGGTAATAGTCACAGGTTCCAGAGATTAGGGCACAGATATCTTTGGTGGAGCCATTATTTAGCCTACCACAACTATAAATACATAATAACAGAAAAATGTCAAATGTCAATACCACCATGAAAGTAAAAAAAAAAAAAAATACTACAGTAACAAGGAAAAATAACTTCTATAACCACAATCATTAAACCACTCATTAAAAAAAACTTTCATAATATTATTAGGGGCTTTCCACTGAATATATTTAAGAAGCTTCAAATTTTTTTTACTTAACATCCATGTGAGGAGAGCTCCATGGAGAAATCATTTTTCTTTTCACTATTAGAAAAACTCTAAGCTCACCTACAAAAGCAACAATTTCTACGTGTACCAGGTGTAATTTAAATAAAGCCATGAAAAAATGGCACTGTCTAGGATCCAAAGATAATAACCTTTTTCTTTCATGCTTTTTGTTTATACTTAATATAAATAATGTGGACAAGTCAACTATACATCAATTAAAAAAATAATAAGGTGGATATTAGCAAAGTAAGGGCCATCAAGTAGCAAGGGAAAGTAAACAAAGTGCTTTAAAGATCATTCAAAAATGTCTTTCAGAAAATTCTGTGCACTTGTAGGTAGTCACATTTTGTTTTCAAATTACATCTTTATTGGGGCGCCTGGGTGGCTCAGTCAGTTGGGCATCCAACTTCGGCTCAAGTCAAGATCTCACGGTTCATGAGTTCAAGCCCCCCATTGGGCTCTGTGCTGACAGCTCAGAGCCTGGAGCCTCCTTCAGATTCCGTGTCTCCCTCTCTCTCTGCCTCTCCCCAGCTCACGCTGTGTTTCTCTCTGTCTCTCAAAAACAAATGAATGTTAAAAAAAAATTTTAATTACATCTTTACGTTTATAGTGGGTCAACTTGTCAGCAAAATATAGGCATAAACTTTCAACATGGTATTAAAAGACATATTTCATGAACCATATTGCTTGGGCTCCACAAGGTATAAATAAGTACCCTTCTGTAGCAACTTGCCTAACACTGTGAATATTAGGCATACCTTGAAAGTCATAGGCATATTCCGACCTAAGAGCAGTATAAGCTTTAACTCCTCTGTGCTTCAGTTTCATCTGTAAAATAAGGATAGTTCCTACTTCTTAGGGGTGTTGCACAAATTAAATCGTACACAAGAAAGTACCTAGAGTAGTACCTGGAAAATAATAGGTTCTCAATCCACTTTAGTTATTTTCATTATCTCAGCTTTTGGATTCACCAGTTTAATTTTTAACAACAAGAAAAATCTAGAATGACCATAAAAATAAAATATAGCGAATTCATGTAAAGTACATGCACTCATCAAATTAGATCACAAAAATAGACTACCTTAATAATAAACACATAGGTCAGTGAAACAAAATAAAGAACCCAAAATGGGCCCACATAAATATGATTTTAACTGATTTTTGACAAAGCTGCATAAGAGTTCAATGAAGGGAGGATGGCCTTTCAACAAATGATTATGTAGCAATTGGGCATCCATAGGCAAAAAAAATAAATAAGCCTTGACTTAAATCTTACATCTTGTTCAAAATTAACTCAAAATGGATCATAGATTTAAATATAAAACTCTGAAACTGTAAAATGTTCAGGAAAAAAAAATACAAGAGAAATTCTTTGGGCTCTAGAGCTAGGAAGAGTTCTTAGAATTGGCACCAAAAGCAAAAGCCATAAAAAGAGAAACTAATAAATTGGACCTCATCAGAATTTAAAATTTTGTCCTATGAAAGCCCATATGAGGAGAATATACAGATAGCAAAGAAGCACATGAAAAAGATGTTCAACATCCCTTGCCATTAGAGAAATACAAACTGAGACCACAGTGTAATTTCAGTACACACTTAACAGAATGGCTAAAATAAAAAAGTGACACCACCGAAGGCTGGCAAAGCTATGTTCAGAAACTGGATCACTCATATATAGCTGGTGAAAACATAAAATGATATAGCCATTCTAGCAAACAGTTTGGCAGCATCTTGTAAAACTAAACACTCATCTACTATACATCCCAACAATTGTACTCCTGGGCCTTTATCCCAGAAAAAGGAAAATTTACATTCACACAAAGACCTGTGTGTGAGTGGACCCAGCAGCTTTAACCATAACAGCCAAACACAGGCAACTGTCCAGATGTCCTTTAAGGGGTGGAAGGTTAATCAAATTGTGGCACATTCATATCATGGGGTACTACAGCAATTAAAAAAAAAAAAAGGAGGAACCATTCATACACACAACAACCTGGCTAAATCTCCAGAGAATTATACTAGGGGGATAAAAGCCAATTTTGAAATCCAACTATGATATGTATAGTTCCAACTAGATAACATTCTGGAAAAGGCAAAACTACAGAGACAGTAAAAAATCTGTGGTTGTAGGGGTTGCAGGGAGGAAGGAATGAATAGACAGAACACAGAAGATTTTTGGGACAGTGAAACTATTTTGTGTGATAGTAATGGTAGATATATGTCATTATACATTTGTGCAAACCCACAGAATGTACACTAAAAGTGAACCCAATATAAAATGTATAAACTATGGGCCTTAGCTAATAATGATGTGTCAATTCAGGTTCATCAATTGTAATATATGCATCATTCTGGAGGGGGAGGCTATGCATGTGTTAGAGTACATGAGAACTCTCTGTACTTTCTGCTCTCATTTTGCTGTGAACATACAATTACTCTAAAAAATAAAGTCTATTTTTTTAAGTTTATTTATTTATTTTGAGTGGAGGGAAGGGGTAGAGAGAAACAGAGAATCTGAAGCAAACACTGTGCTGTCAGCACAGAGCCTGACACAGGGCTGGATCCCACGAACCATGAGATCATGACCTGAGCCAAAATCAAGAATTGGATGCTCAACCAACTGAGCTACCCAGGACCCCCCCCCCAAGTCTATTTTTTAAAAAAGGTCACTTCAGAGGCACCTGGGGGGCTCAGTTGGTTAAGCATCCAACTTTGGCTCAGGTCATGATCTACCACTCGTGGGTTCAAGCCCCACATCGGGTTCTGTGCTGACAGCTCCAAGCCTGGACCTGCTTCAGATTCTGTGTCTCCTTCTCTATCTCTGCTCCTCTCCCACTCGTTCTCTCTCTCTCTGTCTCTCAAAAATAAATAAACTTTTAAAAAAATTTTTTAAGGTTACTTCATGCATGATTATATAACTTCATTGAAATGGCAAAATACAGCAATAAGAAACAGATTACTGGTTGTTTAAGGAAAACGTGGGAGCAGAAGGAAAGTAGGTGTGGTTATAAAAGGATAACACAATGGGGTGCCTAGGTGGCTTGGTCAGTTAAGCATCAGACTCTTGATCTTGGCTCAGGTCATGATCTCATAGTTCGTGGGTTGAGCACCACATCGGGCTCTGCACTGACAATGCAGAGCCTGCTTGGGATTCTGTCTCTCCTTCTCTCTGCCCCTCCCCCACTAATGCACTCGTGCACATGCTCTCTCTCTCTCTCTCTCAAAATAAATAAACTTTAAAAAATAAAATAAAATAAAATAATAAAATAAAATAAAGGATAACATGAGAAATCCTCGTGGTATTGGACCTGTTCAGTATCTTGACTGTAGTGGCAGATACATAAATCTAAAAAATGATAAAACTGCATAGAATATACACACACACACATACAATATACAGATGCACACATATGTGTGAAAGTACAAGTAAAACTGGGGAAATATGAATAACATTGTTGGATTGCATCCATGTCAATATCCTGGTTGTTATTACACTATAGCTGTTACCATTGGGGGAAACTGAGAAAAAGGTACAAGAGATCACTCTCTATTATATATTACAACTGTATGTGAATTACAATTATTTCAATTTTAAAACTGAACTTCCTTTCCAGCAGGTTTTAACAATGCCACAGAAACTTGCCATAGCCTTCTTAATTTTGCTGTTTATAACCAATGTTCACTCTTCAACTAAAGTCATTAGCAAATGAACATGGCATGCTTCCTCTCTTTAAGAACTGAAAGCTAGAAGCACTTCAGTTGGTTGAGGGTCCGACTTTGGCTCAGGTCATAAACTTGCAGTTCATGAGTTCAAGCCCCATGTCAGGCTCTGTGCTAACAGTTTAGAGCCTGGAGCCTGCTTCAGATTCTGTGTCTCCCTCTCTCTCTGTGCCTCTGCCACCCACACTCTGTCTCTCTCTCTCTCTCTCTCTCTCTCTCTCAAAAATAAATAAACATTTAAAAAAATTCTTTTTTAGGGGCGCCTGGGTGGCTCAGTCAGTTAAGCGTCCGACTTCAGCTCAGGTCACGATCTCGCGGTCCGTGAGTTCGAGCCCCACGTCGGGCTCTGGGCTGATGGCTCGGAGCCTGGAGCCTGCTTCCGATTCTGTGTCTCCCTCTCTCTCTGACCCTCCCCCGTTCATGCTCTGTCTCTCTCTGTCTCAAAAATAAATAAACGTTAAAAAAAATTTTTTTTTAATTCTTTTTTAATTTTAAAAAGAACTGAAAGCTATTCTAGCCTTAGAAATTCCTGATGTACTGGCATTTAGGGCTTGCCTCATCTTGCCTGTAAGGTTGTGCAGCCTTACCATCCAGAGATTAAAGGAACTACAGTCCACATAGCCAGGTCCTGACAGTGTTTGGTAGCTCACAGGTTTTGTCGATGTCACTGAAACATCTGTGAAAATGATCTGCTCAACTGGGTTAAAAAAGCAACTTACTGGCCAGGGGGAAAGAAATTTATGCCACAGAAAATTATAAAGATGCAGCCAGCCACCAACAAAAATATTACGACATAAGGCAGACGGTGATGAGAATCAGAAAGATCTATAAGGAGAATTTCTTTCTCTGCAGCAACCATAAGGGTACACTTCCGAAGTAAAGAGAGTAGGGTAGCCTGGGTGGCTCAGTCGGTTAAGCATCTGACTCTTGATTTCAGCTCAGGTCATGATCTCATGATTTATGAGATCAAGCCACTCATTAGTCTCTGTGCTGAGCCTGCTTGGGATTCTCTCTCTCTCTCTCTCTCTCTCTCTCTATCTCTATCTCTCTCTCTCTCAAAAATAAACTTACAAAAAATAAGGAGAATCAAAGTAGACCCCTCTAAGCTTATCACTGCCCAAAACTTAATTTCATTTCAACCATGAAATTGTATCTACTGTCTAAAGTGTAAAATGTAAAGATTTTGTTGGGTTCTAATTGATACCATCTGATAAGAAACACCAGATTTTGATGCCGAGAGAAGGGAAATTAGCTAAATATTGAACTGAGAAACACCAGATTTAGACTGTTAATGAAAGACCACATATGGAGCAAGGGAGGAAAACAGACCAGAAGACTGGTTTACTGTTTTCTTTTAAATTTTTTTTCTTTTTTGCCTTTCCTTTTTCTTCTACTTCTCTATCTCTTCTTCTCCTTATTGTATGTTTTGTTTCATTTTTTAAGATTCTGCACTCAACCTGATCTCCCCAGCTTCTACCTAAATAGTTCATTTCCAGGCTTCTGATATGTCTAAATTTTTCAGACAGACTTGGGAAAAGGGGTGAAGCAGAAAACACAGAAATGCATTAGCATTCAGGACTGAGAAGCAAGCCCCTCAGGAAAGAAGGTTTCCAAAGAATATAAATAACTTGGCTAAAACCTTAGTCACCAGCAAAGAGAAAGCAAAGTGTTTATCATAAGCCATCTATCCTGACCCATTTACTCAATCCTAGTTAGGTTTAAATCATTATATATATACACATATATATGTATATAATATATGTGTATGTATATGCATATGTATATGAATATGTATATGTATGTATACATACATATCATATATACAGTGACAGTATCATATATACACATATATATACATACACATACAAAGATCGTGTATGTATATATATACACATATATGTATATATATGTATATGTATGTATGTGTATATATACATATATGTATATATGTATGTATGTGTATACACATAAATGCATGCATATGTATGTATATGTATACACATACATACATACATATGTATGTATATGTATATGTGTGTGTGTGTATATATATATATATATATATACACACGATCTTTTCACTAAAACCTAAGGCACCTAGACCAAGACAGTACCAGTTTGATATCTTCATGACAAACAAAACTCAACATGGGAGAGACACCTTCGCACCTCTACAGGGAGGGGAGCTGAGTATAGGTGAGGGCCCATGTCCCACTGAAGGTTCCATATAGTATGGTCCTGCTGGGACCATGCTATGTAAAGGAAAAGCCTTAACATAGCAACTAAAAAGATGTATTTGTGAGATCACAGGAGTCATCCTTATAGATGCCCAGAAATGTATAGAAGGGATACAAGGGGTAATGGGAATAATGAAATAGTAGATAGCAAAAAATCCAGAAAAAAAACCCACATAATTTACTGTAATTAATATAAGCACATTTTTACCCTTAAGCTGATGTAGTCCAGGGAAATACAAATTTCATGTACATACAGTTTACTTTCACTTAACAAAGAAAGTACTCAATTGGAATAAATTGGTCTCCTCCCAAACCTACCTGAGTAATCCCTATGGATGTCTTTTTATACTTTATATAGTTAGTCAAATATAGCTTTTGCTAACGACAGGTTTTTATGTCAGCATGTAAATACTTGTAAATAAAAACTACAGAATATAATTTCATGTATACAGCAATTCATTGACTGCCAGCAGTGAATTAAATGCAGCATATAACATTCCATCAACTTCCCAATAGATGTGATCTTTTACCTCTGAGCAATCTATCTATAACATAGACTCCAACATGTAAAATAAAAGTTCTTCATGAAAGAACCTCCAGGTCTTACTTGCAACACTTTCCAATTTGTCCTGTGATTTTACCTAACTATCTAATAAATTCCTTCTTCCTAAATGGGAATTTCCATGGCCACCTTTGGTCATTATTTTCACATCTGAACTGCACTCAATAATATTCTTTAAAAATCAGTCCCTCCTTTGTTCTATTTCATGCCCTCTTGCTTTTGAACTATTATATCCTTGAAGAGTTTCCTTTTATATACCTTTTCTATCTTCCAAACTTTATCTGCATTCGTCATGTTCACCTTTCATTTCCCTCTCAAGAATGAGCACTGACCTCATTTTTTTAGTCTCAACAAGGATCTGTGACCTAAAGATCTTTTATCATCGTGGCTGTCTTTATTGATGCTTCATTATCATTCCTCTCATATAAGGTTCAGAATCATGCACAAAGCTCCAAGTGGGGTGGATTCCCAGTTCTTTGAAATGCTTTTATAATGATGTGAACCTGTGTTCCATTAGCCTTCCTGATTATTAAAAGGCTCCTGCTCTCATTTTGTTTCTTCTCACCTATAAATCTTGTTACTAATACAAATACACCCTTTAAAAATGTTTTATATATATATATATATATATATATATATATATATATATATATATATATATTTGGAAGCCTTGGCCTAATTCTTTTCTCCATTTTTCTAAAATTTCCAATGTGGTTTCTAATATGACAGACAAGCTCTGTTTAGTGACAGTATCATAGCCAATGAGGTTTATCCAAGGCACAACTACTGCTAATTGAAAACTTCTCTGATATGACATACAACAAGCACAATGACAAACATTTTCTTTAGTACAAAAATCAATACAGTAGTTACGTTTTGCTAATTAAATCAATTTACATAAATGTTCTATCTCACCAAAATACCACTTAATGATTTTCTACATGGTATCTGTCACAAAAGGAAAGGAAGCTGGGCAAAATAAGATGAATGGAAAGAGTAGTATAGAATTATTCCTACTCCTGGAAGAGGGACCCAAGAACCTATATTATTGATTGTGTACTAGTTGAGTCAGCTCTATATGAAGAACATATTTTGTGGCTTTTTTTTACATTATTTGAAAGTATTCACCAAGCACACAAAAATACAAAACTTGCAACTAAACAATAACCTAAAAATTCAGAGAACTTATACTTTTTTATCAGCTTTGGTTTCTGAGACTTTGACCTCATTTGGTTTTGCTTTTATTTTACAATTCTGAAAATCAGGTAGTGAAAAAGTTCCCAAGCACAAATTGTTCAGGGTCACATACAAGTTGATTATGCAACCAGAATCAGAAGTCATGGCCATCATGTTCACACTGCAGATAATCTTTTGCCTTATTACCTTAGAACACTCCACAGTTTTGCTTTCCCTGTTTCACATTCCAGGAAAAATGACAATTAGTGAACTCTGAGATGTGCCATCTTCTTTTTCCTTCTTCACCAATTTCCCTGAAACTAACATGCTCAAACTTAATCTATCACATCCACATCTTATCTGCAGTGTCCAGAACAGAGGAAAAGAAATCCTTAGGCACTGTCCCAGAAAACAGAAATAGGCCACCAGTTTATGTAAAATAGGAGCAAATCAACAAATGGTCAAAACAATTCATCTTCCTACTTGCTTTCATATATACACACACACACACACACACATATATATATATATATATGAAGTATATATATATATATATACTTCTCACAAACTGTTTATCTAAGAAAGTTCCTACAGAGAGATACCTCTGTTCAGCATAACCCACATCTGACATTCTGGGGAACTTTCTGCTAGATTGGAAAGAATTGGAAGCAGGAGGGCATGTCTTATTCATATTTTTTACCTCTGCATGTAGCAAAATACTTACCACATAATCGGGACTCAAAAATGTTGAATCTGGGGTGCCTGGGTGGCTCAGTCAGTTAAGCATCCAACTCTTGGTTTCAGCTCAGGTCATGATCTCATGGTTTGTGAGTCCCACATCACGCTCTGTGCTGACAGTGTGAAGCCTGGTTGGGATTCTCTCTCTCACTCTCTCTCTCTGCTCCTCCCACATGTCCTCTCTCTCTCTCTCTCTCTCTCAAAATAAATAAATGAACTTATAAAAATAATAATTAAAAATGCTTAAATAAAAAATGTTGAATAAATAGAATACAATGTGAGCATGCTACAGTCCACTTCTAGATCATACTTGCATTTGAGATCTCACTGCCAAATTATTATAAATTATACAAAATATAGGTAATGAAATAACTTTAGATGATTTCTCATTTCTCTCCTCAGTTTACTATCATGTTTTATCATTAAGGTTTTGATCACCTGGGAGACAGTGAATGCCAGAGAAACATGAGCTAAATTATGCAGTCCTGTGGTTAAAAGTGCTGACTCTGGAGCCAGGTTGTCTGGATTCAAATTCCTGCTCTACCACATACCAGCTGTTGATGGTACACAACTTAATTAATGATTCCATGTCTCAGTTAATCCATCTGTTATAACACCACCTACTTGATCAAGTCGTATAAGTATTAAATGAGCTAATATTTGTAAACCTCTTAAAATAGTGTCTGGCACATAGTAAGGATTATATAAGTGTTTTTAAAAAGTGGTCTTCTGAGATACTACCATCATTTAGTCAACTAAGAAGAATTTATTATTTGTTATAGGAAAAAAATGGCAGGCTAAATCTCTATGAAAATATTCCATGCTAGATGTAATATTTTAATTGGTAGAGCCTATCAAGAACTGAGAATAATTGATTGCATGATGATGGGTATAAGTCATGAAACTAAACTTGTCTTCTCTACCCACCTCTCCCTGTTTATACTCACACAAAAATTTTAGAGTAACATTTCCTCCTAAAATCTGGAAATGTGCTTTAAAGCACATTGTTTCTCCTTGCCAAATGGAAGAGGCTTTGGCCTCTGGCAATACAAAGAACAAGATATCCTGAAAAATCCTTTCAGACAAAACACTGATGTGAGCTGACTTGCAATAAAGATTCTTTTAAGTAAATAGCTAAAAATACAAAAAGTGAAAGAAGTCCTCAGAGGCCACAGAATGAAGAAAAAGCAAGAATCAGTGTGATAAATTGGTACTCAAATGACTCCTGTCCTAAAGGCATGTCCTGACTCCTGGAACCTAGAGCCTTCCATCTTAAGGCTACACTGGATGGATTAGACAGAAACTTGCCAGAAGATAGCAACACTTATTATAAAGCTAGAGCAAGTATGACTGTTTAGTAATGCTTCAGGGATAGAAAAACAGATCAATGGAACAAAAAAGAGTGTCCAGAAATAACACATGCATACATGAATATGTAACACATGACAGGAATGAATACAAACTAGGGGAAAGGAGGTGTTATTACAAATTGTAAATAAACGATCTAGGGTAATTGGGTATCTTCATTGTGTGTGTGTGTGTGTGTGTGTGTGTTAACAACAGTTCTTTTTAGATTAAAACTAAATTCAAGTTAGTTAACATACACTGTAATACTGGTTTCAGGAGAAGGACCCAGTGACTCATCATTTACATATAACACCCAGTGCTCATCCCAACAAGTGCATTCCTTAATTCCATCACCCATTTAGGTCATCCTTCTACCCACCTCCCCTCCAGCAACCCCGGTTTATTCTCTTTATTTAAGAGTCTCTTATGGTTTGCCTCCCTCTCTGTTTTTATCTTATTTTTCCTTCCCTTCTCCTATGTCTCCTGCCACAGAATAATGTCATTTCAGTGTAAATTAAAGACCTATGAGAAGAGCAAACCATAAAGCTTTCAGAAGATCATACAGGAAAATACCGTCAAGATTTCAGGAGAGGGAGAGATATTTGATATATAAAGATTACTGATACAAAGAAAAATGATAAATTTAATCACATTAAAGTTAACTTTTCATCAAAAAACACCTTAGAAAGAGAAGGAGTGAGCAATAAAATAGAAAAAGACATTTGTGACACGTGTAATTGACATAGGACCGGTGCAGAGAAGACATAGACAACTGCTACCATTTGCACACCTCCAAGACTGCCAAAAATAATAGAAGTCAAACAGTATCAAGTATTGGTGAGGATGGAAAGCAAAGAAAATTCCCATGTATTGCTGATAGGAGTATAAATAGTAAAGCCATGTTAGAAAACAGTTTGGTATTAGCTAGGAAAGTGATGATGCACATAGTGTGAGTAAAGGAAAATTGGAATCTTAAAAATCTTTTTGTATTCAAAAGAAGGTATAAAAGGGGGGAAATCATACAAAAAGGACAGAATAAAAACTGTAAAATAAGGAGGAATTAAATCCAAATATGTCATAAATTACACTATGTATAAAATTCAAATTTAAATGTTCAAATTTACCAATAAAGAAATACTATTCTGTTGGATTTATAGAAAGTGTTCCATTGTATGCTATTTACTAGACACATCTACATGATTAGTAGAAAGCTACAAAGTTTTTATTAATAAAAAACATGCCCCAGGTAAAGATCACTCAAAGGAAATCTGGTACAGCTATATTAATAACAGACAAAAATAGATGTGAAGGCAAAAAGAATGATCAGGATTCACTATAATGACAAAATCTTTTATTTAAAAGGACCATCTATTATTTCCAAATATGTATCCTCCTAAGAACACAATTCTTTATGGCAGACAAGCCAGCTATTCACCAATCATGGGAATGAAGTTGGATTATATCTCCCAGTTTCCCCTTTGTTAAGTAAGGCCATTTGCCTAGATCTCATCAGTGGAATATGAGCACTCCATTTCATGCCGTGTGTGTGTGTGTGTGTGTGTGTGATCATTTATGTAGTAATTCACATTTATTCAATGATGACTTTGATTATTTAGAGATCCTTAGATATTAAGACAAAGTCCTAATTCTCAAGGAATTTCAAGATTCTGATGACACACATATAGAAAAAGCATGTATATGCAGTAATAATTGCTATAACATATTGGAAATATGTACAAAGTACCACCAGAACCAAAAGAAAGGAGTGTTCAGTTTACTGGGGAAGTCAGCCATTGCGTCACATCACAGAGGATTCGACAATGAGCTGATTAATGAAAGCAGATAAAATGAAGAGATGCAACACAAAGGCATGAGGGTCTATGGCTCGTTTAGAGAAAAGCAAGCAATTCGATAAGACCAAAACACATGACCCATGTGGAGAAATGATCCAACCTAGGACCATGGCAAACAGTACAGAGAGGAGAATATTCCAGTGGTACTAAAGAAATACATAGAAATGAATGACTTACTGAGAAGTAGGAAGAAGGGGGCATGCAGGATCACGCACAGGTGGACTGCAGTGGCATTACCTGAAAAGGAGATCAGAAAAGCAGGTTATGAAGCAGTTGTGTTTGAATCTGAGAAGAATGCTTCAACTGAAGGTCATTTGTGTGTACCCGGGACAGTGGGCTCATATAAATTTGCCTGGAGATTATTTAAAGTAAAATATGAGAGCATGAAGGATGGTATAGTTTTCTAAGTACCAGGAGAATCTGAGAGTCTAAGTGAGAAGGTGACCAACATTCTAATTATTTGTAAAATTTCTCCTCAGAAAACTAGTGGGCAGTCTGGAGTGGTGAAGCATTTCTAAATCTTTGCTACCAGAGTCTCTGGAGACATGTTAATCTCTTCTCATAGAACAATATGGGCCAGGGAAAAAGAAATAAGAAAATGCATTTTCTAATTTAATTTTTATTTAAGACCCAGTATAGCAGAACTGTCTATTATATGTAGAATATTGATTGTGCTT
Source organism: Panthera onca (assembly GCF_046562875.1). Taxonomy (NCBI): domain Eukaryota; kingdom Metazoa; phylum Chordata; class Mammalia; order Carnivora; family Felidae; genus Panthera; species Panthera onca. The sequence goes on along the minus strand of NC_138342.1, from coordinate 69,734,355 downwards.
GGGCTCAATCCTTTGTGGAATCTTCCAAATCAAGCCAGGGAGATGTCCTTGCCAAGTTCACCCCCACTTCAGTCCCTCTTATGGCCCATGATATTCTCCTCAGGGTAAAGTGCCAGAACCGTTTTGCATGGAAAGGAAAACAAAACTAACCTATGAAGGAGCTCAAACAGCTCTGCCACCCAAGTGAGCTGAGGCAGGCCTCAGTTTAACTTTTAATGGTTCTGATGTCAGAAGAGGAAACTGAAGGAAGCCCCCTGACGGCTTCTGGGAGCAGTGAACAACCAGATGAAGGAACCTGCTAAACCCCATGAGCTGCCTGCCTTCTCACTGTCTTTGGAGGTGATCGGTAAGTGTCCCTCAGATTCCAACTGCAGCTTTTATGTTATCAGCTTTCAGACTTTATTTGAACATTTCTTTTTTTGGACTGGGTCCAGAAACTGGACTGAGTCAGATTGGGTCTGACTTGGAAAGAAGATTGGGTCTGGGGTTAGACTAGGTCTGACTTAAGCTGGAGTGGGTCTAGTGTTGGGCCTCAGGTGAATAAAAACAAAAGTTTAAGGCTGAATAAGCAGGTTAATCTTACCAAAGATATAATAATCTTGAATTACAGGGACCACAGTAGAGAAATTTTAACCTAGATAAGCTTATCCATTTATAAGATGACCTAGAGAAAAAGCGGTCTCAGCCAAGCACTCACCATAAAAGGTAGAGGGGAAATTACTTTTCCTCCTCTATAGTTTCTGTTGACCAGAATGAGACCTGCTGGGGCACCTCACTTGCTCTAGATCCTGCAGACAGGATCCTGGGAAAACTGGCAGAAGCCAGAAAGGGGTGAGAATTCTTACCCAAGTTAGCTCTCCTAGATCTCTGTCTGTAGTGCCTCGTTGAGAGAGGAAAGCAAAAAATTTTACATTGTTCCTTTCCAAATTCACACTGACAGGCAGAAAAAAACATTAATAAGAATTTGATCTGGGGCGCCTGGGTGGCTCAGTCGGTTAAGCGCCCGACTTCAGCTCAGGTCACGATCTCGCGGTCCGTGAGTTCGAGCCCCGCGTCGGGCTCTGGGCTGATGGCTCAGAGCCTGGAGCCTGCTTCCGATTCTGTGTCTCCCTCTCTCTGCCCCTCCTCCGTTCATGCTCTGTCTCTCTCTGTCTCAAAAATAAATAAAACATTAAAAAAAATTTAAAAAAAAAAAAGAATTTGATCTTTGAATTGTGACTTGTGAACTTGTTTTCAGGTACCCATTGGTTGTTGATCCTTACTCTCCCAGGGACAGCCATTACCTTCTTGTTTGTCTCATTTTGTGTCCTAAGAACTTGGCTTGGCAGCCGTCAGGTTGGGGTCCCAAAATAAGGACAAACAGAAATGCAGGTTGTACCTGATTTGGCTGGACAGAAATGTGGGTTGTACTTCATTTGCAGCTAGTGTCCTACCACCATTGCCAGCTCTCCGGTCAATTGTCTAAGTTTGTCTTTCTTTGGTTATCTTTGGGAGTGGCTCTGGTTCTTAGGAGGACAGTGTCTTTTGCACCCTCTTTGGGGATGCCTCTTGAGTCCAAGGGGTTGTTCAGAGCTGCAAGGAATATTTACTGTTGTTAGCTGTAGCCTGACAAGATATTTGAAAACAATATTTGTGTTTTTAAGTAACTCTTATGGTGAGAAGCTGGCCAAATTGGAAGCTGACATTCAGAGACTGATAGGAATTTATTTTAGACCTTCTCCTCTAAGCTAAAATGAAACTATGTACCCAGAAGGAAACATTCTGAAATCTTTGTGGAATGATTTGCTAAAACATTCCAAGACACACAACTCAAAATCTAGAATATAAGGAACTTTTTATTTACATCTTAGTTGAAGATCTTCTCCATAATATAAAGAAACATATTGAGGATAATATAGTTGGATGGGGTTGGTCAGCCTCTTGATATCCTTCAGTTTGCAATCCAGTCCTCTGAGGAACCAAAAACAACTGTACTTGTCTTACAAATCTAGTCTTTATAGGAACAGAAATGTGACTCTAGAAACAACTCAAAGCCCACCTATCCTATTTACCAATCCCAAACCTCCCCTACTCATCTCAAAAGGCCCAAAGATATTATAAAAAAAAAAAAGACTTAGGGAACAGAATTTATCTTGGGGGAACTTGCATTCTTTCTCTATGCTTTTTGAGATGCAAGTATTCTACTTGGTTTTCTCTAGGAACCAAGGTAATTCTTATCAGAAGGAGAAAAAAGAAAAAAGAAAAGGAAAAGTTATTTTGATTACTATCTTGCACAAATATTAGTAAAAATCTTTAGCCATCTGTCATCTGAGAGGGTAACTTTAATTTATTCCATCTGCCAGAAGCACAATTTGGGTCCAACTGTTCTTTTACAGACAAAAATATTACATTGTTGGAGATGTCTCATGGCTAAAATTTTAAAATAAAAGCTATAAGGTATCTGTTTGCATTTGCCTATATGTTTATGTATGTCTATGTGTACATGTTATAAACATGTGATATTTTTTCTACCTCCAGATGGCATTGTCCACATTAATTTGTAAAGACCTCTGTTGACTTGTCTTAAATACAAACAAGTATTTATATAAATCAAGTATATTCTCAGAAATACAGTAATTAACCCAAATAGTTTCCAACTCCATTTGATTGAGGATAATTTTCAGTAAAAAAAATTTTTAAGGAGAGTTTACCTTTTTTAGTTTAATTTTGAAAAAACATGCTATCAGCATTAAATATAAATTTATTCTACCTAGATTTACTAAAAATCAAATAAGCCTGTTATCTCTGTTGCAGACTTTGTTAACAAAAGAGATAATTAAGATAATGGTTAGTTATTTAATGTCTCATAAAATTTTCATGACTAATCGAAACATAATTGTTAAGAACAGGTGAATTAAATAGATGTAATTAAGATAAAAGTTTATAAATGAACTTTCCAATAAGAATTATGCTTTATGGTATATCTACTCAAAAACAGTTTCCATAATCTTTTCAGTAACTTGAAACTTTAAAGTTATACTGAGAAAATTTAGATGATGGATAGTCATTGAATATCTAGTTCATTTCCAAATAAGATGAAATACTGAAACATTAATTATTAAACACAGATTTATCTACTTTTGGCTTCTTATTACAAAAGAGCTAAAGATACTTGGGTCAATCAGTTAACATGCCTTGTGCTATTTTGAAAAATTTACTATGAGGAAGAAGTCTAGAAATTATGAAATGTATTTATAAATTTGCCAATCCAGAAAATCCCAGTGCAACTGACAATCCACAATTGCTCACTTCTTAGTTTTCACTAGGAATAAAGGATTTGAAGGGTAAGGAATTCTAATTAATATATGTAATTAAAACTACTTGGAAATAACAAAAGTGAAAGGAAAAAAATGTGTCTGAAAAGTAGGTAAGGAAAGTAAAATGAATTATTGTTCCAGTATGAGAAAAAAGAAGAAAAAAATACAATAAATCTGAATGCATATAAATAGTTGTAGAAGTTTTGTTGGGAAAAAAATTTTAGTGTAGTCAAGCTAGTCAAGATTAGAATGGATGTATTTAAGATTTTAAAATGAATTTTAATATCAAAAGCACACTGGTGCAAAATTAGAATTTGGTTTTCTCTCTGTTAGAAGGACAAAGTTTTCTGCTGATAAAGAAATAGCTGCCCAACAAAACTCCCAGATTCTCTGGCCAAAGTTGTTTATGATAATAGGATAGCCCTTAATTATCTTTCAGGTAAACAAGATGTCTGCGCTATGGCCAACAGCATTTGCTGCACTTAAATTAACATTTCTGCGAAATTGAGACTCAGCTACATAAGATCACTGAACAAGTCAGTTGGCTTAAGGAAGGGACTTCCTCAAAAGTCTGATTGGATTGGGTCTGAGTGCTTTGGGTCATGGGGACCATGGCTGTAAAGTACACTCCATACATCAAGAATGATCCTGCTCATAATAATCATAGTAGTCTCCCTGGTGCACTGTAGTCTCTCAAAAGTTTTAAATGCATGTTCACAGCTGCTAACCACCAAGCAAATGACCTCTCTAAGAATAGAACATCATAAAAGGAACAAACAGAATGACCAACTTAAAGAATGTGAACCCAACATTGTGACCTGTAAATAACACACAGAGATTTAGCAAAACCTGCAAGAACTCCAGAGTGGTACCTGAGAATAGCACTAATGCCTTACATTTTCTATCAAATTTCTCAATTAGACTAAGGGTCTGATCAAAAGCAGGGAATTGTTAAAAAACCAAAAAAACAAAAAACAAAACAAAAAACAAAAAAAAAACAGGCCCATGATAGATTTGTTTATGCTAAGCTCCACATTACCATACTAAGATTTAACTTACCATTTTGGGTCTTCCAGAAATGGAATTTTAAAACAGTCAATCAGGAAATCACCTGATCAGGGTGCCCAGGGTGGCTCAGTCAGTTAAGCATCTGACTTCAGCTCAGGTCATGATCTCACCATTCATGAGCTCATGCCCCTCATCAAGTGTACTCCAGCCCTGCTTCCAGTGAGCTGGAGACTCACTTCAGATGAGCCCTGCTTCTCTCTCTCTCTCTCTCTCTCTCTCTCTCTCAATCTCTCTCTCTCTCTCTTTTCATTACTCTCTGTCTGCCCCTTGTAGGATTCTTTCTCTCTCTCTCTCTCTCTGTGCCCCTCACTCACTTGTGTGCGTCCTCTCTCTCTCTCTCTCTCTCTCTCTCTCTCTCTCTCGATTTCTCAAGGAAAAGAAAGAAAAAGAGGAAATCACCTGATTAGCACTAGTTATGTAATCTGCCTGATAGACCCTTGCCATCCCCTGAAGGAAAAGTAATCTTAGAATAATCAACCTGCTTTTTTGTCTAGTATAGCTTCCTCATTCCTGCTCTCTTCTGCCTACAAGTCTTTCAGTTTGTAGAGCTCCTCGGAGTTTCCTTCTATTGGCTAGATTGGATGCTGCCTGATTCAAATCAATTTTTGCTCAAATAAACGCTTAAAAATTTTAATATGCCTCAGTTTATCTTTTAACAGAAACACAGACACCACAACCATCAGCAGCAGTCTGGAGCTTTGAGTTTGTAGTGACTTCATTCTCCTATTTCTATCCACAGCTCTTTGTGGGAGGCACCTACTCCATGACAAGGGGTGGTAATGGTATCCTCCTTGTCAATAGTCCCAAGGCGGTTCCCTGCCACTAGTTAATGTTCTCTCTACTTTCCCCATTGCATATGCCTTCTGTTTCCTACTCAGGTCTTGACCAGTAGAAATTGCACTTCATCTAAGAGAATGAAAACAAACCCAAACTAGTTCTCCATCCATGAATAGGTATGGTTTGTTTTTTGATTAGCCAATATATAGAAAGAACTCAAACTTCGGACTCCAAGAGGATGAGACATAGAATAGGCATGTTTTGATGAATGTACAAGTAAAATGAGTTTCCTAAGTGCCCACAGTGGTGAACATGGAGCAGCTGGGGATAGCAGGAAGAGCAGCAGCTGGGAAAAGGGACTTCCCAAAAGTAAATGCGAAAGTAGAGAACCATCTCTTTTGATTTCCACAGGATACCAAAGAGAGGAATTACTCTACCACTCGGCAGTTTTGCCTGGGGCTCACATTATTTATCCCTAATACCTCCCTAATTTTTTTTATTTTATTTACTTTTATTTTGAGATAGAAAGAGAGATGGGGGGAGGGGCAGAGAGAGAGGAAGAGAGAGAATCCCAAGCAGGCTTCACACTCAGTGTGGTGCTCAGTGGGGCTCAATCCCACCACCATGAGATCATGACCTGAGCCAAAATCAAAAGATAGACACTTAACCAACTGAGCCACCCAGGTGCCCCTAGCCCCTAATTTTTTAATTCAGTATCCATTGACTTCAACTAGCAAAAACTATTGCTCTTTTTAAACCTATTTTTCTTAAACTAAGAGCTTCATACCTTGTTTATTTTATTATATGTATTTCATTCAAATAAAATTCACATTCTCCTAGTGAGAGTTTCCCAGATTAATATGCCTACATATAAAAGTAAACTAAGATGCAGGTATAGATCAGCTATTACACTTTCTGATAACACTATTGTTTTTCAACTTGCATCTCATGCCACCTAGTGTTATAATTTGGTGTTACAACTTGACACTACCAACATTCATGATTTCAACTCTGAAAAAGATAACTTCAAATTTGGGGTTTCCTAATTAAATAATGAGTCTAAGGAAATTTCACACATTATACCATCTTGTAGTAAAGTCTTCCACAGAATGGTATTGGATGAAGGCCTGAGTTTTTTTAGAATTAAAGCTACTCAAAAATAAATACTAAAATAAAAACATTTGTCATATGATTCTACCTCCTTTCTTCACTTCCGGTAAGACCAAGAGCCATTTAAGTAAATTGAAATCAAATCTGTTTGAAAATTAGCATTGCAAAAGTATTTGACCTACTTCTATCGCAATTTTCTTATAATAGTGAAGAACTCTCCAAGTTTCCTGTCAACTGTCATCAGCCCTTTTTAATGTCATAAATTACAAAAAATGCTAAATCTAATTATTTAAGTCAGAGATATAGAATAAAAGCAAAATCCCACTTTTTAGTTTTCTATCTACAACAACAGTTTTTGAAATTCAACAAATATTTATTTTGTGCAAAGAACTGTTCTAGCTTTATGAATTAATGGGGAAAACAGAAAAAAAATCTCTGCTTTTATGTTATTAATTATATTCTCCAATACTCTTAGAATTATAGACTTGTATAGTTGGAAGATATCTTAGAAATTAGTTAATCCAATCTAGTTGTTTCATTTGTAATTCTTTACTTACAAAGAGGAAAACACAAATACAACTGGTAAAAACAGAAATGCACAAAAGCCTATCTTTGAACATTCACAATACTCTGAGTTTATAGCAAAGTTTTACTTCTAACCATATCTGGTCCTTGTTATACATGAATAAACCCTGGGTGTAGACTGCAAGCCACTGATTTCCAATTCCCATCCCTGCCTTATACTGGTCCCATCCATACTGGACTCCTGCCTACCACCATCCTATGCTCTTCCCAATGAGTCTATATACTTTTCTAATTTGTCCTTAGCACAAGGGTATTATACTGAAAATCAGCCTGCTTGAGTAGGGCCCTGATGCTCCAATGATTCCTTCTAGTCCTCCCTTAGCTGTGGGGTCAATTCTGCTTCATATTTGCCTTATGTGGACTTCCTGATGAGACTAGAAAGAATTCCTGCAAGTCTACCTGAGTTTGAATAATACTCTGCTACTGAATTCATTTACCAGATCCTGGTAGTGACACTTCAGAAACCATACTGGGCCTTGAGTTTTTCTCATCAGAATCAGCCATTGCAGTTAGGGCAAAAACTTCTACCCCATTTAATTTTCCAATGGCTTTGCAGTGTAATTAGGTTCATTTGTATTGTGAGATTTGAAAGTTATCAGCATACAGATGATGATAGAAGTTAAAACAGTGGACAGAATAGCCCAGGGATACAATGTAAAGAATAGGAAGAGAAAATGCTCAGTGTCTCTTTGAGAGCCCATCCTTCTCCCAATTTCAGGCCATGTGGTTTAGAAAGAGATATGACCAAAATGCAAATTTCAGGACTGAGTATGTGATCCAGGCCTGGTAATTCCAAGTCCTCCCTTCCCTTGGCCATAGTGATTGATTCAGGAATGATCACAGAACTCAAGCAAGGCCAGTAAAGTATACCTTAGACAGCTATAAAGTTACCCAAAAATTGGCATTCTTTTTCCCCCAGGATCAATATCTATAATGATAATGTAAGTCTAAAGTTGCCAGTGGTCAACTTTGTCATTATATGGGACCAAAGAATGGAGGAATATAGAGCAGATTCTAATGACAATATTAGAGCCTATGAATCATGCCCACTGTTACATTCTTCTTATTGCTTAGGTTGGTCTGAGCTGGGTTTTGGTTCCTAATAACTGATTATAGAACCTCAAGAAGCATCTATTTTTTTGTTGTTGTTATTGTATATGAAAAACAAGAACGCATGAAATAAATAACATATGATAGCCAAATATATAGAAAGAGAAACAAAGAAGCTAAAGAAAGTCACAAAAAATAAGACAGGATATGAAGTATAGGATGGATCAATAGAGTCAAATGTCAAAGAAAAGTCACGTGGTCATAAGTATGAAGGTGAAGAAAAATTATTGGATTTGATAATGAGAAGATAACAGATTACTTCTGAGACAAAGGAGCTATGGAGATGAGATGGTAGGAAAGAGGGCCAAAAGAAAGGTTAAGAAAGCTTAAATTTGGACAATGGTTTGGAGCCCTCTTTCTCTGCTAGAAGAGGAAAAGAAAGTTTAAATAAGAATTAAATACAATTAGAGGTTTAAAAAAACACAGAGAATGTGAGGAAATTTATACTTAAGAAGGACTGTATTTTCAATGGACAAATCAGAAAATATTCTACTAAGCAACATGTTGGATTTGAAGGAATCCACAAATATAAAGGTTTGAAGCATTGGTCGTGGGTAGTGAAAGAGGGAATAAAAGGGAAAGTCATTAGAGATGATGAAAAGAACATAATTGCATGTCCTTAAATCCAATAGAAATATTCTAATGAACCAAAACCCATTGCAGCAAAATCTAATTTCTTGCTATAAAAATAAAAAGGGAGGGGTGCCTGGGTGGCTCAGTCAGTTAAGTGTCTGACTTGATTTCAGCTCAGGTCATGATCTCCCAATTAGTGGAATCAAGCTTGCTTGGGATTCTCTCTTTCCCTCTCTTTGCCCCCCATCCCGTTCATTCTCTCTGTCTCTCTTTCTCTCCTCTCTCTTTCTCTCAAAATAAATAAACATTAAAAAAAAACAGGAAGAGCAGGCTATGAAGACATAGAACAGTTGAGCATACAAACATGAGAAGAATCACTATTAAAAAATAATTAGCACAAAATGCATCCATATCTATTCAAACACTTGGTATAAAGAACCTACAAGATGCTAAGTACTGTTTGAGGCAACAGGGATTCAATAGAAAATCAACTGGAAACATCCATGCTCTTGTGGAGTTTTCATTCTAGCAGGAAAAAGAGACAACAAACACAAACAAAGCAACGTATAATATGATATCAAGTAGCAACAGTTTTGAAGTTCAATAAAGAAACCAAATCTATGTAAGAGGTTTGGAAAGGTTGTCAGGCCAAAAGAAAGCTGTAGTAACCATACTTATATCAGACAAACTAGATTTTAAAGCAAAGACTGTAACAAGAGATGAAGAAGGGCATTATATCATAATTAAGGGTCTATCCCTCAAGAAGATCTACCAATAGAAAACAGTTATGCCCCCAAAGCAAAAACACCCAAACATATAAATCAATTAATCACAAACGTAAAGAAACTCATTGACAATAATAAAATAATAGGAGGGGACTTTAACACCCCACTCATAGCAATGGACAGATCATCTAAAAAGAAAATCAACAGGAAACAATGGCTTTGAATGTCACACTGGACCAGATAGATTTAACAGATAAATTCAGAACATTGAGCCTATCCTAAAGCAGCAGAATACACATTCTTTTTGAGTGCACATGCAACATTCTCCAGAATAGATCACATACTGGGTCACAAATCAGCCCTCAACAAGTACAAATATATTGAGATCATACCATGCATACTTTCAAACCACAACACTATAAAACATGAAGTCAACTACAAGAAAAATATTTTTAAAGACCACAAATACTTGGAGATTAAAGAACATCCTACTAAAGAATGAATGGGTTAAACATGAAATTAAAGAGGAAATTCAAAAGTACACGGAAGCAAATAAAAATGAAAACATGACAGTCTGAAACCTTTGCAATGCAGCAAAGGTAGTCCTAAGAGGGAAGTATATTGCAATATAGGCCTACCTGAAGAAGAAAGAAAAATCTCAAATACATAACCTAACCTTATACCTAAAGGAGCTGAAAAACAACAGCAAATAAAGCCTAAAGCCAGCAGAAAGGGGGAAATAATAAAGACTAGTGCAGAAATAAATGACATAAAAACAAACAAACAAAAAACCATGGTAGAACAGATCAACAAAACTAAGAACTGGTTCTGCAAAAGAATTAATAAAATTGATAAACCCCTAGCCTGACTCATTAAAAAGAAAAAAGAAAGGACCCAAATAAACCAACATGAACAAAAAGGAAGAGATCACAACCAACACCACAGAAATACAGACAATAATAAGAGAATATTATGAAAAATTATATGCCAACAAAAAGGGTAACCTGAAAGAAATGGATTAATTCCTAGTAACATACAAACTACCAAAACTGAAACAGGAAGAAATAGAAAATTTGAACAGACCCATAACCAGCAAAGAAACTGAATCAGTTACCAAAAATCTCCCAATAAACAAAAGTCTAGGGCCAGATGTCTTCCCAGGGGAATTCTACCAAACATTTAAAGAAGAGTTAACACCTATTCTTTTGAAGCTGTTCCAAAAATAGAAATGGAAGGAAAACATCCAAACTTATTCTATGAGGCCAGCATTACCTTGATTCCAAAACCAGAGAAAGACCCCACTAAAAAGGAAAATTATAGGCCAATATCTCTGATGAACATGGATGCAAAAATCTCAACAAGATACTAGCAAATAAAATTCAAGAGTAGATTAAAAGAATTATTCACCCTGATCAAGTGGGATTTATTCCTGGGATGCAGGGCTGGTTCAATATTCACAAATCAATCACTGTAATACACATTAATAAAAGGATAAGAATCATATGATCTTGTCAATAGATGCAGAAAAAGCATTTGATTAAACACAGCATCCATTCTGGATAAAAACCCTCAACAAAGTAGGGATAGATGGACTATTAGTTAACATCATAATGTCATATATGAAAGACCATATATGAAAAACTGAGGGCTTTCCCCCTAAGATCAGGAACAAGATAAGGATGTTCACTCTCACCATTACTATTTAACATAGTACTGAAAGTATTAGCCTCAGCAATCAGACAACACAAAGAAATAAAAGACATCCAAATAGACAAGGAAGAAGACAAACTGTCACTATTTGCAGACAACATGATGCTCTATATAGAAAACCCAAAGACTCCACCAAAAAAATTGCTAGAACTAATACATGAATTCAGCAAAGTCACGGATATAAAAACATACAGAAATCTGTTGCATTTCTATATACCAATAATGAAGCAGCAGAAAAAATCAAGGAATAAACCCTATTTGCAATTGTACAAAAAACAGATATCTAGAAATAAACCTAACCATAGAGGTAAAAGATCTATACTCTGAAAACTATAGAACATTTAGGAAAGAAATTGAAGAGGACACAAAGAAATGGAAAAGCATTACATGCTCATGGATTGGAAGAACAAACATTGTTAAAATGTGTGTACTACCCAAAGCAATCTACACATTTAATGCAATCCCCATCAAAATGCCACCAGCATTTTTCACAGAGCTAGAACAAATAATCCTAAAATATGTATGGAATCACAAAAGACTCCGAATAGCCAAAGCAATCCTGAAAAAGAAAAGCAAAACTGGAGGCATCATGATTCTGGACATCAAACTATACTACAAAGCTACAATCATCAAGATAGTATGTTACTGGCACAATAATAGACACATAGATCAATGGAACAGAATAGAATATCCAGAAATTGACCCACAACTATATGGTCAACTAATCTTTGACACAGCAGGAAAGAATATCCAATGGAAAAAAGACAGTCCTTTCAACAAATGGTGTTGGGAAAACTGGATGGCAGCATGCAGAAGAATGAAACTGGACCACTTTCTTACACCATACAAAAAAATAAATTCAAAACGGTTGAAAGACCTAAATGTGAGACTGGAAACAATCAAAATCCTGGAGAAGAACACAGGCAGAAACCTCTTTGACCTTGGCCAGAGCAACTTCCTCCTAGACACATCACCAGAGGCAAAGGTAACAAAAGCAAAAATGAATGATAATGACTTCATCAAAATAAAAGCTTCTGCACAGCAAAGGAAACAATCAACAAAACTAAAAGACAGCCTACAAAATGGGAGGAGGTATTTGCAAATGACATATCTGATAAAGGGGTAGTATCCAAAATCTGTAAAGAACTTACTCAACTCAACACCCAAAAAACAAATAATCCAGTGAAGAAATGGGCAAAAGACATAAATAAACATTTTTTTTTCTAAAGAAGACATCCAGATGGCTAACAAACACATGAAAAGATGCTCAACATCACTCATCATCAGTGAAATACAAATCAAAACCATGATGAGATACCACCTCATACCTGTCAAAATGGCTCAAACTAACAACACAAGAAACAACAGATGTTGGTGACAATGTGGAGAAAGGAACCCTCTTTCATTATTGGTAGGAATGCAAAATAATACAGCCACTCTGGAAAACAACATGGAGGCTCCTCAGAAAGTTAAAATTAGAACTACGCTATTACACTACTACGCTATTACACTACACTACAGCAATTACACTACTAGGTAGTGTACACAAAGGATACAAAAATACAGATTTAAAGAGGCACAAGCACCCCAATGTTTATAGCAGCATTATCAACAATAGCCAAACTATGGAGAGAGTCCAAATGCCCATCAATTGATGAAGGGATAAAGAAGATATGGTATATACATACAATAGAATATCACTTGACCATCAAAAATAATGAAACTTGCCATTCGCAACAACATGGATGGAACCAGAGTGTATTATGCTAAGGGAAATAAGTCAATCAGAGAAAGACAAATACCATATGATTTCATGCATATGTGCAATTTTGGAAACAAAACAGATGAACATATGAGGGGGCGGAAGAGAAAGAAAAACAAACCATGAGAGACTCTTACAGATAAAGAACAAACTAAGGGTTGATGGAGGGGAGATGGGTGGGGGATGGACTACCCAGGTGATGGGTATTAAGAAGAGCACTTGTTATAATGAGCACTGGGTGTTGTATGTAAGTGATGAATCACTGAATTCTACTGAAACCAATATTGCACCATGTGAAGATCTGGCTAATGTGCAGTCTATATAGAACAAACAGCAAATATGAAAGTCCAGAAATAGGGAGGGAATTGGCATGTTTGAGAAGTAGCCAAAAAGTCATGTGGCTGAATCAGCTTGTGAGTGAGGATTGATAGGAAAAGAGGCTGAAAAGGTAGCCAAAGTCCAGGTCATGAAGAGCCTTGTAGGTGAGAAGTGTGGCTTTTATTCTCTATATGATATGGAGGGTTCCAAATAGGAAAATGACATAGTACCACTTATGAGTCAAAAGGATTGAGCTGCTATATGTATGTGGAGGCAAAGAATGTATGGAAAATCTCTGTACCTTCTGTTCAGTTTTGCCATGAACCTAAAACTTTTAAAGAATAAAGTTTATTTTAAGAAATATGTTGCTGAGATGTAAAAACAGAGAATTAGCATCTTAAAACAAATAAACAAACAAAAACCAGGAATAGATTTTCCTGGCTACAGTGTGGAGCAAGGACATCAGTTAGGAGATTGCTACAGAAATTGAGTCAGAGGGATGCCTGGGTTGCTCAGTCAGTTAAGCATCTCACTCTTGTTTTGGCTCATGTCATGATCTCACAGTTCGCGAGTCCAAGCTCTGAATCAGGCTCTGCACTGACAGTGCGGATCCTGCTTGGGATTCTCTCTCTCTCTCTCTCTCTCTTTCTCTCTCAAAAATAAATAAGCCTTTAAAAAAAGAAATTGAGGCAGAGATGGAGGTTTAATACATAAATGTGAATCCACAGAATAAGCAGGAATGGGCTATATAAATTATTACCATATAGATGATACTTAAAACCACAGGACTGGATGAGAAAGTGTAGAGGGAGAGAAGGTCCAAGGACAGTGTTTGGGGTATCCCATTACCTAAGAAGAAACCCTCCAAGAAAAATGTACTTGAGAGTAACACAGGATTAAACAAAGATGGAGGGGAAGAGAGAATGCAAAAGGAATTTGAATAACTCTGAATCTTTTATTTTCAATTAGTAAGTCTCTAAAAAAACTAGCAGTTGACTTTATACATTATAGTAATCATATTATCACTAACAGAAAACCATTGGAAACTTGTCCATGACAACAGCTATAAAAGTTCAAATGACTGGGGCGCCTGAGTGGCTCAGTGGGTTAAGCGGCCGACTTCGGCTCAGGTCATGATCTCACGGTCAGTGAGTTCGAGCCCCGCGTCGGGCTCTGTGCTGACAGCTCAGAGCCTGAAGCCTGTTTCAGATTCTGTGTCTCCCTCTCTCTGACCCTCCCCCATTCATGCTCTGTCTCTCTCTGTCTCAAAAATAAATAAACATTAAAAAAAAATTTAAAAAAAAAAAAAAAAGTTCAAATGAATTACATGGCAAGAAGTGATGTATAATTGACATGTGCCAACTATGCCATTAACCACAGTTCTTTGCAGTTTCTTCTCTGTGTTTGTTTTAAAAGTCCTCTTTCACACCTCCAACTATTTAATCACCGTAGTATTGACAGGTGTTTATTAAAGATCATTATCACCAACATGAAAGCTTAAATGAATCCACTGCCCTTAAAAATAACGCATTCTTTGGGGCACCTGAGTGGCTCAGTCGGTTAACCGTCCAACTTTGGCTCAGGTCATGATCTCACAGTTTGTGAGTTTGAGCCCTGCGTTGGGATCTGTGCTGACAGCTCAGAACCTGGAGCCAGCTTCAAATTCTGTGTCTCCCTCTGTCTGCCCCTCGGCTGCTTGCACTCTGTCTCTTGCATTGTCTCAAAAAAAAATAAATAAAATAAAACAAACATTAAAAAAATAATAATAATGCACTCTTCAAAATCATTTCATGGCATAAACAGATTAAGTAATCCCCTTCATATTTAGCTCTATTCACAATAGCCAAGAGGTGGAATCAACCCAAATGTCCATCGACAGATGAATGGATAAATAAAATATGGTATATATATATATATATATATATATATATATATATATATATATATACAACTGAATATTATGCAGCCTTAAAAAAAGAAAATCCTGTCACATACTCCAAAATAGATAAACTTTGAGGGGGCATTATGCTAAACCAAATAAGCCAGTCACAAAAGAACAAACATTGTATGATCCCTCGTATAAAGTATCTAAAGTAGTCAAAATCATGGAAACAAAAAGTAAAAAGATGGGTGCCAAGTCTGTGAGGACAAAGGAGGAGAAATCAGAGTGCAGTGGGTATAGACTTTCAGATTTGCAAGATGAAAAAGTTCTAGAGATCTGTTGCACAGTAATGTGAATAAATATACCCAACACTACTAAACTGTATATTTAAAAATGGTTAAGATGGCTAATTTAATATTATGGTTTTTGCAACAATAAAAACTAATGATAATCCCCTATGAACTAGCATTGGTTCCTAGAATAAAGCAAGATCACTGATTTTCTTGCTTTCAACTCTGACAGGTGAATTTTTTTTATCCATTGGCCCTTGTATTAGTCTGATCAGGCTGCTGTAATAAAATATCATACACCAGGTGGTTTAAACAAACAAATTTATTTCTCATAATTCTGGAGGTAAGAAGTTTGAGATCAAAGTTCCAGGGGATTTGGTGCATGATGAGGTCTCTCTTTCTGGCTTGAAAATAGCCATCTTCTCACGAAGTTTTCACATGGCAGAGAGAGGGAGAGAATGAGATTTCTGGTGTCTCCTTTTATAAGGACACTAATCCAATTGGATCCAGGCCCCAACCTTATGACCTCATTTAACCCTAATTACTTCCTTACTCCAAACACAGGAGGTTAAAGGCTCAACATATGAATTTTGGGGATACACAACCAGTATAGGAGCCCCATTGATTGATATATACAATTTTCTTATAGACATGTATTACAAGTGTAGTGCTTTGGGTATATGGTAGCAGAAGAAATATAATTCCTAGAGCTGAGGTTTTAAGTTTTCTGATACAAACACCAATAGAATATATCATACAATCACAGATACACTAATTTCTGACAGTAATTTTAATGTTATAAAGAACTGAAAATGCACCTGTTTGACTCTTTAGAAAACGAAGTACAAGTCAGTAGCCACAGGAAATAAGAAGACCATAGATAAATGATAAGGTAAATAAGCAAAAAAAAACTTTATTTCATTCAATAATGTTTTATCATTTTCCCTGTGGACTTCTACCTCTCTTTGATGAAAATGCTAATCTTTCCAATAAAACTGGGTTTTTTTTATTTTTTTTAACATTTATTTATTTTTAAGAGACAGAGAGAGACAGAGAGTGAGTGGGAGAGGGGCAGAGACAGAGGGAGACACAGAATCTGAAGCAGGCTCCAGGCTCTGAGCTGTCAGCACAGAGCCTGATGTGTTTCTTGAGCCCACAAACCGTGAGATGGTGACCCAAGCCGAAGTCAGACACTTAACCAACTGAGCCACCCAGACGCTCCTCCAATAAAACTGTTTTTTAAAATGTTATATAATGAAGGGTGCCTGGGTGGCTCAGGAGGTTAAGCTTCTGACTTGATTTTGACTCAGATCATGATCTCACAGTTCATGAAACTGAGCCCGCTGACAGCATGGAACCTGCTTGGGATTCTTTCTCTCCCTCTTTCTGCCCCTCCCTGCATGTGCTCGCTCTCTCTCTCGCTCTCTCTCTCTCTCTTTCAAAATAAATCAATAAACATTTAAAAAATAAATAATAAGGTAAAATGTCATAATGAATGTTTATTTCACATTCATACTTTGAATTTTGAATTTTCTCTGGTTCATCCACTAAACTTTCAATAAAAAACAAAACAGACAGTGTATGAAGGAAAAGGGAGTTCACAAAACTTGACTATACAGTCTTGCTTTCAAACTTGCTTTCAGCAAAGATGTCTTCTTTACCACTGTTCGATTTCCACGTCTAGCAGCATACCTAGTGCATTGTGGTACATTCTATCTATCTATCTATCTATCTATCTATCTATCTATCTATATCTATCTATCTACACACATATGTACGTGTATTTATTTATGATATCAATTAAGGAACAAAAAAATGAAGGAGATACTGATAACTGATTCATACTGAAAACTCACCAATTAGATAATCTATCTCTGTTCAAAATTGAAGTACAATATGACATCACAATTGTAGGAACATATTTTATGAAGTTGATACCTGTTGACTCTCATTTGCTTCTATACTATATTTTTGCTTTGTTCTAAAATGTGCCCATGACATACCAAAGTTGACTGACATGGTGGATTGGGGCTGAAAAACTTCAGGTGATGAGAGATTATTTACCAATCTGACAGTTTCCCAATGGTTCTGAGTGTTGAAATGTCATATGTTTCCAGGAAACTGATAGCATCTCAAGAATTAAAACACTAGGGGCGCCTTTGTGGCTCAGTTGGTTGGGTGTCTGACTCTTGATTTCATCTCAGGTCATGATCCCAGGGTAGTGAGACTGAGCCCTGCACCGGGCTCCTCACTGAGTGTGGAACCTGCTTACGATTCTCTCTTTCCCTATGCCCCTCTCCCCTGCTCATACTCTCCCTCTCTCTCTTTCTCTCTCTCTCTCTCTCTCTGTCAAAAATAAAATTAAAAAAAATTTTTAAGAATTAAAGTACTAATCTGTGACATTTGACCCTCAGTAACTCTGGTCCACCAATGCCAATATGCATCATAATGCTTTGCTGAGCCCAGAATGTTCAAAGAAAACAATAGACTCTTCCATGCCCAGGTGCTTAGAAAACATAAATTGATCTACTTTGGAGTTTTAAGGTGCCCATTAGCATAATAAAGACCTTAAGAAATTCCAAATTAATTTTTGAAACTGTGTTTAATTTTCTTAACTCCTGTGATTCAGATTACCTGTTAGCAGCTCAGCGCCATTTGTTGCTCTCCTGTATAACAGGGATTGAAAGCCAAGGAACACTATTCCCTGGAATCTCTATAGTCTGCCAGGGAGAGACGCTCTTATGAGATTGACAAGGCAAAAGAGAGACAGAAGCAAGTGTCTTGCTCCATTATCAGTGTGGGCAGATACATGAGCATTGAAGACATGAATCCCTAAGAGTTTCACTATAAATCACCCACTTCTCCTTAAGGATCTCATACAGTAGTAAAAGGAAATATAATAATAATAACTGAAAACATTTATGGATCTTTACTATGTATCATCATTTTCCAAAGGTTTTACAATTTTAACCTCCACAAAAACCCTTTGGAGTAGGTCCTATTATTCAGGTGATAGGTATTGATATTTATTATATTGAAAATTAAAACAGATTTTTATAAAATTTTCATTTGAAATTAAAAGTTTTAAGAAATTCATGTAAAAAATATAAACACAAATTACACATATGTGCAGAAATAATTATATTTTACAAACAAACAAAAAAATGTAATGAGATGATGCATTCAGTCTGTTACAATATGCTATTGTGATTAAAGTATATGAAGAGAATCCTGCCTCACACAGATACATAGTTGATAAAGGGAGGAGTACTTTAATAGCCTTTTCAGACAATTATAGATACGTTCCCTTAATATTACCAGCAAAACTCAACCAAAGGTCATTTCTTGAAGGTTAGCTGCAATATGGAATCTGAAACCACATTTGTGAATTTTTTAATTTGGATACATTAAATTTCATTGGTTTGTCTTAAAGTTTGAATGGATATTTTTACACATACCTTATTTTGTAACATCATACATTGTGCACTTGGAAAGTATTGCTTTAATGAATTATACAGATCTTCCAAATGTTGACAAATTTCTTCCTAAAAAAAAACAAAAACAAAAAACATTTCTTAGTAAAGGTAATGATCTCATCAGAAATGTCTCTAAGTATTGGAAATCTGTCAACCTCAAAAGTTTTCCAAAACTCTAATTTTCATCCGAATGCTCAAATTTTGCCATTGACAACAAACACTGTCAGCTGTTTCTCTTGAAATCAAAGGCTCACTTTGTTTTTGATTAACAAATTTTACTTTATTTTTCCAGATTTATTAAAGTATAATATGGATTTAAAGTATACAACATAATGTTTTGATATACATATACATTGTGAAATCATTTTCTCAATCAAGCTAACTAACCTAATCATCACCTCACATAATTCCTTTTTTGTGTGTTTAGTGAGACCACTTGAAATTTACTCTTTTTGCAAATTTCAAGTATATAATGCATTATTATTAACTATAATCACCCTGCTTTACATTAGATTTCCAGAATCACTAGTTTCTGAGAACATGTCTATCAAGCACCTCATATGAGTAGCCACACTTTGCTTTTCTCTCAAGTAAAAATGGTGTTTTTCATTTTTTTTAAGTAACTAAGTCAGATTACCTCAGAATAAGTGCATTTCCTTTAAAAAATCATATTTTAGTGTACAGCAGAGTATTTATGCATACTTCCCATTTTGTCACAAAGAACAGTAAAAAGATGCATACTCTAGGGCTGAGATTTAACAATATTAACAATTATTACCACTTCATCATGGTGAAAAAGGTAAATGACATTTCAGTGTTATTATGAAAATAGTTTTGACGTCATAGATTCCTGAAAAGATCTGAGAGATGCCCAGGATCCTGTGGACAACACTACGAGAACCACTGTTCTATTCTTCATGTGTGTTATAATTACACCTTCCTAAATGATTGTTTCCTCCTGGTTGATTGTTCTCTATCACCTATAGCACAGAACTCAAACTTCTGAGCAAGCTTTTAAAGGTTATATCTTTCTCCAGCATCTACTTTTCCAATGTTGTCTCCCCAAATCCTTCTACAGTTACCACACTCTACTCTAAAAGCAGGTCTGATCTATTCCCTGGATTTCCATTTTCCTGTCACTTTAATACTGAACACACTATTTGCTTATGTGAAACATTCCACCCCTTCCTTACTGGACACAAAGTCACAAGCAGCTGAATAGCACCTTCCTCAATAATGGGGCCTCTCTGATTGCTCCTACCCACAGTAATTTGTTCCCCTTGTACATTCATCATTTATTGTCTACATCATGCCTTCAGGACTTCCTGCACTGCCTTTGTTGAAGCTATCCTCTGTGATTCTTTTTCAAAAATTAGTCACACTTTCATGGGGTGATCCCTTGGCTCCCCAGTTCCCTCAGGGGTGTGATCATGTATAACAAATCTTTGTACCTAGCACAGTGGAAGATACACAGACCCCAAAATAGGTTTTGAATAAAAAGTTGTGGTTGCCCCAGCTAGTCTACTAAAAGTCAACTCCTGACAGTCTTCAAGACATAATTTGCTGTCTAATCATCAATGAATATCTTTTATGGAATGTCAAAATAGAAAGAAAAAGTGGATCATAAATTTCAGCCACAATTATTTATATTCTTAATGTGGTCCCTAGGACTACACTATTTGAGACAAACATTTCTTAAAAACCGTAAGCTTGACAAAGAACATGCACATGTTAATAAAATATCTGATGGTCATTCCTCTTGATGACAATTCCTATAGTACCAGTGCAATAGGGAAAAAAAAGAGACTAATTAGTGCTGGTTGTGGTTTGTGTGCTCTTGACCATAGATCATCTTCTTACTAACCAGATGCCTAAAGACTGTGCCGCTTCTGATTATATTCTGACAGCTTTGACTCTGTTTGAAGGTTTTTTTTTATAGAAGAAACAAAAAAAGGGATGCTCCAGCCACTGTGAGTGCTGAAAATGTTTTGTGTATCACTCTCTAGGAAACAAGATTTCATAATATATTCAGCAAATTCTATTGAGAGGCCTTGAATATTTTGAGGTTCTCATCAAAGATATTACTCTGAACACAGAAAGTGTGTCTTTGAGTCATCAAAAAAATGTTTTTATAAGCCTAGTTTATTAAGTGAGCATTGTGTCAGAGATGAACACTTTCAGGCTGATTTTAGTTTCTCATAAATTAGCATTAGAAAATCACCATGACAATGGTTTGTAATTTCCATGCGAGGTCTACCCTGAAGAATCAAGTGAGTGAGCAGCAGTAAGTGTGTGGAAGGCTTGAATGGGTATGGAGATGATAGGAGGAAAAGTATTGAGACAAATCTGGAGATGAAAACTTTACATTTGTCTGAACGTAATTTAATTTTCCTGATACCTATATCCTCTTTTGTATAGCTACTATGAAATAGACAGGGGTCAGAGATGTCAACAAATCTTTACCTATGCTTTCAGTCTCATGTGTAAGAAGCCTCTTACACAGAATTGAGTGTGGCCCATTTCTTAATGTCTATCAATTCTTGAGGAAGGATTTTCCAATTAAATAAAAATATCCCATTTGACTATATGCATGTATCTATTATTTAATGATATACTAGAGGCACCTGGGTTGCTCAGTCAGTTAAGCGCCCAACTTGATTTCAGCTCAGGTCATGATCTTATGATCGTGAGACTGAGCCCCATGTCAGGCTCTGTGATGGGCATGGATTCTGCTTAAGATACTCTCTCTCCCTCTCTCTGCCCTCTCCCCTCACACTCTCTCTCTCTCTCAAAAAAAAAATAATAAAATAAAAATAAAGATATACTAAACAAAAAAGGTTAATATTATATAAATCTTAAGGACATTATATTGATCTGCAAGTAGGCCTAAAAGAGCCTCGGGGCACCTCAGTTAGGCATCTGACCTCAGCTCAGGTCATGATCTCATGGTTGGTGAGTTTTCACAGTTGGTGAGTTCGAGCCCCACATTGGGCTTTGTGCTGACAGCTCAGAGCCTGGAGCCTGCTCCAGATTCTGTGCCCCTCTCTCTCTCTACCCCTTCCCTGCTCTCTCTCTCTCTCAAAAATAAATAAGCATTAAAAAACATTTTTTTAATTAAAAAAAAAGAAACTCAGAGATTATTTACTCCAAACCATGTGATTTCATAAAGGGAAGACAAGAAATTCAAGGAGATTGTGACTTTCCAAAGCCATATAGGTGATTAAAAATAGAGCTAAGACTAAATCCCAGGTTTGTGATTCTTGGTCCAGGACTCTCCAGCACCCTGTTTCTTTCATGTCACGTTTGCATAACCACATGTGTCCAGGGGTAATGGTTATTACAAATGCCAATATTTATTAACCACATTCTCAGTATTTCCTAAATGAATACAAATTTCAAAAATATGACCACTGCAAAATGAGAAAACTATCTTTTCTCTTTAACAGAGTGATACGTAAATTAGACTCAATTGGAAGAAATATTTGTCCGAATTAATAAAACTCGGAAATTATGAAGCATTTTGTTTATAGCATATCTCATTTTACATAGCATTTAGGGCTGTTTATAGAAGTATAACTGCTGAATAAAAATTTATCATCAGAACCACAGAGAAATGTAAATTAGAAGAAACAATCACAGACTCTGGTGGTGTAGGGATGGTGTTATGAAAAAATTAGAGTATTTATGATGATCAATTTCTGACTTTTGTTTAGTTATCAATGTGATGCAAAGCCACCTGACTGGCAAAATGGAAAGAGAAGCATGGTCAGTTACACATCTGACATTAATCACTGGAATAAAATATCCTAATTCTCCAGAGAAAGTAAACATTTCTTACATCTCATGCTAAAATTAATTTCTCACACAGATCATGTATCTCATCTACACCAATGAACACCTAAGGTTATCTATAAATTTGTAATTTTTGTAGCAATTAGTATAATTAGATGGAGTTTGTAATATTAGTAAATGCCACATATAAAAGCTAAAAACAAGTGTTTCTCAAAATATGGTTGAGGTGCCACCATCATTAGAACCACGTGCTTGTCAAAAATGCCAATTTCTAAGCATGTACCTAAATCTAAAGAATCCAAATTTCTCATATCTTTCAGTACTCACTCTAAATGTAAATGGGCTAAATGTTCCAATCAAAAAACATAGGGTATCAGAATAGATAAGAAAATAAGACTCATATATATGCTGCTTACAAGAGACTCATTTAAGATCTAAAGACACCTGCAGATTGAAAGTAAGGGGATGGAGAAGCATCATGCTAATGGTCATCAAAAGAAAGCTGGAGTAGGCATATTATATGAAACAAACTAGATTTTAAAATAAAGACCATAACAAGAGATGATGAAGGACATTGCCTCATAATTATGTGGTCTATCCACTAAGAAGATCTAAAAATTGTAAATATTTATGCCCTCAATGTAAAACACCCAAATATATAAATCAATTAATCACAAATATAAAGAAACTCATTAATAATAATAATAATAGGGGACTTTAACACCCCACTTACAACAATGGACAGATCATCTAAGCAGAAAAATCAACAAGAAAACAATGGCTTTGAGTGATACACTGGACCAGATGGACTTAACAGATATATACAAAACATTTCATCCTAAAGCAGCTGAATACATATTCTTCTCAAGTGCACATGGAACATTCTCCAGAATAGATCACATACTGGGTCACAAATTAGCCCTCAACAAATACAAAAAGATCAAGATCATACCTTGCATATTTTCAAACCACAACGCTATGAAACTCGAAACAACCACAAGAAAAAATTTGGAAAGACCTTGAATACTTGGAGATGAAAGAACATCCTACTAAAGAATGAATTGGTTAACCACGAAATTAAAGAGTAAATTAAAAAGTACACGGAAGTCAATGAAAATGAAAACACAATGGTCCATAACCTCTGTGATGCAGCAAAGGCAGTCATAAGAGGGAAGTATATAACAGTCCAGGCTTTCCTAAAGAAGGAAGAAAGGTCTCAGATACACAACCTAACCTTACACCTTAAAGAGCTGGGAAGGGGAACCTGGGTGGCTCAGTCAGTTGAACGTCCAACTTCGGATCAGGTCATGATCCCACAGTTTGTGGGTTCAAGCCCTTCATTGAGTTCTGTGCTGACAGCTCAGAGCCTGGAGCCTGCTTCGGATTCTGTGTCTCCCCCTCTCTCTGCCCTCCCCTTCTCACACTCTGTCTGCATCTCTGTCTCTCTAAGATAAACATTTAAAAATTTTTGAGAGCTGGAAAAAACCCAGCAAATAAAACCCAAAACCAGCAGAAGACAGGAAATGATAAAGATTAGAGCAGAAATCAACGATATTAAAATTAAAAAAAAAATAGTGGAATAGATCAATGAAACCAGGAGCTCGTTCTTTTAAAGAATTAACAAAATTGATAACCCCCTAGACAGACTGATCAAAAAGAAAAAGGAATAGACCGAAATAAATAAAATCACTAATGAAAGAGGAGAGATCACAACCAACACTGCAGAAATACAAACAGTAAAAGAGAATATTATGAGCAATTATATGCCAACAAATTGGGCATTCTGGAAAAAATGGACAAATTCCTAGAAACAAACAACCAAAACTGAAACAGGAAGAAATAGAAAATTTGAACAGACCCATAACCAGCAAAGAAACTGAATTAGTAATCAAAAATATCCTAGCAAACAGGAATCCAAGACCAGATGTTTTTCCAAGGAATTCTACCAAACATCTAAAGAGTTAGCACCTATTCTTTTGAAGCTGTTTCAAAAAATAGAAATGGAAGGAAAACTTCCAAACTGATTCTATAAGGCCAGCATCACCTTGATTCCAAAAGCAGACAAAGACCCCACTAAAAAGGAGAACTACAAACCGATTTCCCTGATGAACATGGATGCAAAAATTCTCAACAAGATACTAGCAAACTGGATTCAACAATACATTAAAAGAATTATTCACCACGATCAAGTGGGATTTATTCCTAGGATTCAGGGCTAGTTCAATATCTGCAAATCAATCAATGTGATACATCACATTAATAAGAGAAAGAATAAGAACCACATGATCCTTTCAATAGATGCAGAAAAAGTATTTGACAAAATACAGCATCCTTCCTCAATAAAAACCCTCAAGAAAGTAGGGATAGAAAGAACATACCTCAAGATCATAAAGGACATGTACAAAAGACCCACTGCTAATATCATTCTCAATGGGGAAAAACTGAGAGCTTTCCCCCTAAGGTTAGGGAACACAACAAGGATGTCCACTCTCACCACTGTTATTCAACAGTGTTGAAAGTCCTAGCCTCAGCAATCAGACAACAACAAAGAAATAAAAGACATCCAAATAGGCATGGAGGAAGTCAAATTTTCACTCTTCACAGACAACATGATACTCTATGTGGAAAACCCAAAAGACTCCACCAAAAAAACTGCTAGAACTGATCCATGAATTCAGCAAAGTCGCAGGATATAAAATCAATGTACAGAAATCGGTTGCATTTCTATACACCGAAATGAAGCAGCAGAAAGAGAAATCAAGGAATAGATCCCATGTACAATTGTACCAAAAACCATAAAATACCTAGTAATAAACCTAACCAAAGAGGTGAAATATCTGTACACTGAAAACTATAAAAAGCTTATGAAAGAAATTGAAGACACAAAAAAATGGAAAAACATTCCATGCTCATGGATCAGAAGAACAAATATTGTTAAAATGTCAATACCACCCAAAGCAATCCATGTATTCAATGCAATCCTTATCAACATAACACCACCATTCTTCACAGAGCTAGAACAAACAATTCTAAAATTGGTATGGAACCAGAAAAGACCCTGAATAGCCAAAAGAATGTTGAAAAAGAAAACCAGGCTGGAGGGATCACAATTCCGGACTTCACGCTATATTATAAAGCTGTAATTGTCAAGACAGTTTGCTACTGGCACAAAATCAGGCACATAGATAGATCAATGAAACAGAATAAAGAACCCAGAAATGGACCCACAAAAATATGGCCAACTAATCTTTGACAAAGCAGGAAAGAATATCCAATAGGAAAAAGACAGTTTATAAAATGATGTTGGGAAATCTAGACAGAGACATACAGAAGAATGAACCTGGACCGCTTTCTTACACCATACACAAAAATAAACTCAAAATGGATGAAAGACCTCAATGTAAGACAGAAAACCATCAAAATTCTAGAGGAGAAAATAGGCAACAACCTCTTTGACCTCAGCCGCAGCAACTTCTTATTTGACATGTCTCCAGAGACAAGGGAAACAAAAGTAAAAATGAAATATTGAGACTTCAAGATAAAAACTTCTGCACAGTAAAGGAAACAATCAGCTAAACTAAGGCAACCAACAGAATGGGAGAAGATATTTGCAAATGATCTATCAGATAAAGGGTTAGTATCCAAAATCTATAAAGAATTTATCAGACTCAACACCCGAAAAACAAATAATCCAGTGAAGAAATGGGCAGAAGACATGAATAGATGCTTTTCCAAAGAAGACATCCAGATGGCTAACAGACACATGAAACGATGCTCAATATCACCTACCATTAGGGAAATACAAATCACAAGCACAATAAGATACCACTTCACACCTGTCAGAATGGCTCAGATTAACAACTCAGGCAGAACAGATGTTGGCTAGGATGAAAAGAAAGAGAAACCCTTTTGCCCTACCGGTGGGAATGCAAACTTGTGTAGCCACTCTGGAAAATAGTTTGGAGGTTTCTCAAAAAATTAAAAACAGAACTATGCTATAATCCAGCAATTATCGCTACTAGGTATTTATCCAAAGAATACAAAAATGCTGATTTGAAGGGTACACATGCCCCAATGTTTATAGCAGCACTATCAACAATAGCCAAATTGTGGAAAGAGCCCAAATGCCCATCAACTGATGAATGGATAAAGAAGATGTGGTGTGTGTATATACATATAATGTATATATGTATATATATATAATGGAATATTACTCAGTGATTAAAAAAGAATGAAATCTTGCCATGGAACCAGAGTGCATTATGCTAAGCAAAATAAGTCTGTCAGAGAAAGACAAATATTGTACGATTTCACTCATATGTGGAATTTAAGAAATGAAGCAGATGAACATAGATGAAAAAAGAGAGGCAAACTATAAAACAGACTCTAAACTATAGAGAACAAACTGAGGGTTGCTGGAGGGGAGGTCGACAGGGGGATGAATTACATGGGTTATGACTATTAAGGAGAACACTAGTTGTGATGAGCACTGGGTGTTGTATGTAAGTGGGATTTAAGAAAAAAAAACACATGAATATAGGGGAAGGCAACGAAAAATAAAATAAGATAAAAACAAAGAGGCAGGCAAACCATAAGAGACTCTTAACTACAGACAACAAACTGAGGGTTACTGGTGGAGTGTTGGGTGGGGGGCTGGGCTAAATGAGCAAGGGGCATTAAGGAGGGCACTTGCTGGGATGAGCACTAGGTGTTATATGTAACTGATGAGTCACTAAATTTTATTCCTGAAACCATTATTATACTATATGTTAACTAACTTGGATTTAAATTTTTAAAAGAAAGAAAGAGATTAAAAAAAAGAATCTTAATTTCTCCAAGTGGGGTCAGGAATCTACATCTGACAAGTTTCAAAGTTGATTCAAATGTACTCTAAAGTTTAAGAACCACTGACCTAGACAGGGGCGCCTGGGTGGCCCAGTCAGTTAAGCGTCCGACTTTGGCTCAGGTCATGATCTCACGGTTTGTGAGTTCAAGCCCCATGTCGGGCTCTGTGCTGACAGCTCAGAGCCTGGAGCCTGTTTCAGATTCTGTGTCTCCCTCTCTCTCTCTGACCCTCCCCCATTCATGCTCTGTCTTTCTCTGTCTCAAAAATAAATAAGTGTTAAAAAAAATTTTTTTAAAAAAAGAACCACTGACCTAGACCATCTAGAAGTTTTGATGAATAATTCTCATTCCATAGGGATTCATGAATCCCTAGCATGACCACATGGCTACTATCTAATTCCAAATGCAACTTTCATGTCATTAAAAATGCAGGAATCTGGGGGCACGTGGGTGGCTCAGTCAGTTAAGAGTCCAACTTTGGCTCAGGTCATGATCTCCAGGCTTGGGAGTTTGAGCCGCATCAGGCTCTGTGCTGACAGCCCAAAGCCTGGAGCCTACTTCAGATTCTGTGTCTCCTTCTGTCTCTGCCCCTCTCCTGCTTGTGTTCTCTCTCTCAAAAATAAATAAATAAACATTGAAGAAAAAAAAAAAAAAAACAGGAATCTGAAACAACCATTGGTCAGAGTTTCCCAATAGGAAAATAGCAGATTATCACTGTAGTTCAAACAATACTTCTATCAACTGGGGTTTTGGAAAGTATTCCAAAGCAGACCATTCTAGGCTATAGAATATAAGCTCATAAAAGCAGTCACTTTGGCTGACTGCTACCTCCTCCTTGCCTAGTACAGGGTTGGGCCCATAGGAGACACTCAGTAAATATTTGTTCATTCATTCTTTGTCAGGGACCCAGCCAAAAAGTATTCAAGGTTGTTAAACGTATATTTGGTAATCAATTCCCTTTCAGAAAATGTTCATTTTCCTTTTAGGAAATTCCTGCACCACCATATGATAACAAAATAGAATTCCTTAAAGTGACAATTATTTTTCCATTTGAGAACATAAAGTAGAGAAATAGTTAAAGCGATGACTGATAATGATTTATAATTCACATTTTAAGGTCATCAGCATAACAAGTAGATTTTTCTAATTTTATCATTATAATGTTTACATTAAAAATGATTCTAAAATAATGTATTGCCTTAGGTAAATACCACATGATGATCTTGTTTTAGTCTAACATTTTATAGCTCCCGTGAAGGTCAAATTACAAGTGTTCTTAGGGGTGAATGGTGAAACAAATATATTGCATGTACATTACTGAGGTTTTTCCCTCATACTTTCTCTTTTATGTCACAACAAAATAATGCTAAATTAGATGCATAAGGTTCAGTACTAAACCCTGTAACAAAATAATGATGACTGCTAATATTAATGTTATTATCATTTAGTTGAAAAACATTTTATTTTCCTGTGGAGATAATATTAAAACCTCTCAGTTAAAGCAAGAAATTAAAGCAATACATAAACCATGATACCATTTTACCACACTATAAAAGTTTCAAGCAAATTCTAAAAGGTACTATGGCAATGTAATAATAGTAACGTGTCTTCTGCAACATCTAAACATCACAACTAAAATACCCTGCATATCATATAAGAAAATTAAAAAAAAATGTTCACAGGAGCTACTGATATTGCTGTTTAGTGTAAACCTAAATGTTTACAACCTTTATAAACTGATCATTGGACATAACTCCAGTTTACATCCTAAAATGCACTGGTTATGGCCACAGGAACACAAGCAGTTTCATTAGGCCACAGACATATGCATGGAAGCAATCAAGGACAAAGTAATCACCATTAAAATCACAAATAGAAAATGTCAGCTTCTCATGAAACCAAGAGTTAGAGCAACTAGTAATGACCAAGAAAGATGGGTAACATCAGGGAAAGGTCTATCTTAGTTAACTGTGTACTTTATCAATCATTGCTATTACGGTAAGATTACAAATCAGAAATTAGCCCTTATGTATGATGATAAATAATTAAGACAACTTCCTAAAATCTAGGACTATTTTGAAAATAGTTGTTACAAGATGTACTAACTGCTATTGAACTGACTGATGATCTTGGCCAACACACTAAGAACTGTAAGAATAAATTCATATTTATTTTAGCAAAATAAATATAAAAAGCATTGCTCTAGCCCCCCCCCATAGCCTAGCTGTAACAAATGAAAAAGAATAATCTCTAAAGTACATTTGGAATTGAGTATTTACCATCTTTAAGGAAACAATCAAAGCTTTTACAAACTTGCATTTTCATCCAGAAATTTATTTCCCAAAGACAGATTATTGAGATGTGTTAAGGTATTAAGAATTAAAACAACAGTCAAAGCAAACCTGAGAAAGAATAGCAAAGCTGGAGGTATCACAATCCCTGACTTCAAGATATAGCACAAAGCTATAATCATCAAAACAGTATGGTACTGGCACAAAACAGGCACATATCAATGGAAAAGAATAGAGAGCCCAGAAATAAACTAGCACTTACAAGGTCAGTTAATCTATGACAAAGCAGGCAAGACTATACAATGGAAGAGACGTCTTTCTAATAAATGGTGTTGGGAAAACTGGACAGTTACATGCAAAAGAATGAAACTGGACCACAATTTTATACCATACACAAAAATAAACTCAAAATAGATTAAAATCTAATTGTGATGCCTGAAATCATAAAACTCTTAGAAGAAAACATGGGGAGTAATCTCTTATCCGCCAAAGCAACCTTTTTCTAGTTATGTCTCCTCAGGCAAGGGAAAGAAAAGCAAAAATAAAATATTGGACAGTGAGGGAAACCACTGACAAAACAAAAAGACAACTCACTGAGTAGAAGATATTTTCAAATGATACATCCAATAAGGGGTTAACATCTAAAATACACAAAGAACTTATACAACTCAAAAACAAAACAAAAGAAAAAAACAAATAATGTGATCAAAAAATTGTTAGAAGAGGGCACCTGGGTCGCTCAGTCAGTTAAGTGATAGAATCTTGGTTTCACCTCAAGTCTGGTCTCACAGGTTGTAGGATCAAGCTCCATGTCGGGCTCCATCCTCACAGCTCAGAGTCTGCTTGGGATTCTCCCTCCCTCTCTCTCTGCCCCTACACCAATTGTGCTCTTTCTCTGTCTCAAAATAAATAAATAAACTTTAAAAAAATGGTTTAGAGGACCTGAGTAGGCAATTTTCCAGAGAAAACATAGAGATGGCCAACAGATACCTGCAAAGATGCTCAACATCACTAATCTTCATCAGGGAAATGCAAACCAAAGCCACAATGAAATATACCTTACTCCTATCAGAATGACTAGAATAAAAAAGGCAAGAAATAACAAGTTTGACAAGGATATCGAGAAAAGGGAGCTCTCATTCACTATTGGTGGAATGTAATTTGGTGCAGCCCCTGTGGAAAACAGCATGGAGTTTCAAAGAACTAAAAAAAACAAAACTAATAATAGAAATAGTATACAATCCAGTAATTCAACTATTGGGTATTTACCCAAAGAAAACAAAAACATGGGGCAACTAGCTGGCTCAGTGGGTGGAGCATGCAACTCTTGATCTTGGGGTTGTGAGTTCAAGCCCCATGTTGTATATAGAGATTACTAAAAAAACAATCTTAAAAAAAGAAAATGAAAATACTAAGTTGAAAATATATTTGCATCCCTGTTTATTGCAGCATTATTTACAATAATCAAGATATGGAAGCAACCCAAGTGTTCATCAATACATAAATGGATAAAGAAGATGGGGAATAAATATATATTTCTATTATGTATATATGTATATACATACGCATGTATGTGATGGAATATTACTCAGACATAAAAAAGAATGAGATCTTCCCATTTCTGAGAATATGGATGAACCTAGAGTGTATTATGCTGAGTGAGATAAGCAAACAGAGAAAGACAAACACTATATGATTTCACTTTTATGTGGAATCTAAAAAACAAAACAAACAAAAAAAGCATAAACAGACTAATAAATATAGAGAACAAACTATTGCCAAAGGGAAGGGGGTGGAGGAATGGACAAAACAGGAGATACAGGGTTCCAGTTATGAAATGAATAAGTCATGAGATTAAAAGGTACGGCATAAGGAATATAGTCAATGGTATTATAATAGTGTTATTTGGTAACAAGTGGTAGCTACACTTGTGAGCACGGAATAGCATAAAGAGTTGTCGAATCACTGGGGTGCCAGTTGAGCATCTGACTCTTAATTTCAGCTCAGGTTGTGATCTCAGGGTCGTGGGATTGAGCCCCATGTCAGGCTCCATGCTGAGCATGGAACCTGCTTAGGATTCTCAAGCACAATCTCTCTCTCTCTCTCTCTCTCTCTCTCTCTCTGCCCCCCCCCCGCCCCTCTCCCCTGCTTATGCTCTCTCACTCTCTCTCTTAAAAAAAAAAAAAAAAAAAAAAGAATCATTGAATCATGAATGGATAAAGAAGATGTGGTATTGTGGTGTATATATATATACATACATATATATATATATATATATATATATATTCCATTATATATATATACATATATATATTCCATATATATTCCAATATATATATTCCATTATATATATATAATAGTATATATATATATAATGGAATACTACTCAACCATCAGAAAGAATGAAATCTTCCATTTGCAATGATGTGGATGGAACTAGAGTGCTAAGTGAAATAAGTCAGAGAAAGCAAATACCATATGATTTCACTCATATGTGGAACTTAAGAAACAAAACAGATGAACATAGAGGAAGGGAAGGAAAAATAAAATAAGATGAAAACAGAGAGGTAGACAAACCATAAGAGACTCTTAACTATAAACAACAAACTGAGAGCTGCTGGTGGGGAGGTGGATGGGGGGATGGGCTAAATGGGTGACGAGTATTACGAAGGACACTTGTTGGGATGTACACTGGGTGTTATATGTAAATGATGAATCATTGGATTCTACTCCTGAGACCAATACTACACTATATGTTAACTAACTTGAATTTAAATAAAAACTTTGAAGGAAAAAAAGAAAAGTTGTTGAATCACTATGTTGTACACATGAAGCTAATGCAACATTCATTTGTGTCAACTACAGTTCAATTTTTTTTAATTTAAAAAAAATTAAAATAACCCACATTTACCTGATTGAGGATTTTGTGGGTTATTTTTTTAAGTATTTTTTTAACATTTATTCATTTTTGAGAGACAGAGAGAGACAGAGCATGAGTAGGGGAGGGGCAGAGACAAGGGGAGACACAGAATCCAAAGCAGGCTCCAGGCTCTGAGCTGTCAACACAGAGCCCGACGTGGGGCTCGAACTCACAGACTGTGAGATCATGACCCGAGCTGAAGTCAGACGCTTAACCAACTGAGACACCCAGGTGCCCTGGATTATTTTTATGTGGATTTCTTCAAATCACTTTTGATACATTACTTTATCCTTCAAAGTATCCTGTTGGAGACTGGTTAGAAATAGGTTATTCTTATTTCTTGAAAAATGAGGCCAAGAAGAAGAAATTTTGCAAAAATTTTACATGAGTTTAAATCCAGTCTACATCAAAAATGATAGATTCAATTTAGCTTAAAGATCCAAACCTTCTAATTTCAAGATTCTCTACTCATGTTTCTAAAATCAAAGAGATTTGAAAGATTACTTCAATTTAAGCCATAACTCATATTTACAAAACAAATTTCAAGTAGGAAGAATGTTCACTTACAAAAACAGTTCCTGGAGGATTCTTGTAAATAGCATTTTAAGAGGGAGAGAAGCTAAGTCAACTATGTACTAAATAATTTGCTAGGCACTTACATGTTTTTCCTAAATTTATTTTCCCACTGTTCCTGAGAGGTAGGTATGATTACACCATTTTATATAAACTAGCCCAGAAAGCTTGAGATATGGTAAGTTCAGTGCTTTTTTCATTGGTCTGCTGCTTCTCAAACTTTAATCCCCATGGTGCCCCTGAGGGTAGAGGAGAGGAAACATGGACCCTGAGGTCTAGGGTCCCAACCTCCCTTTCCAGCCTTGTCTCTTTCCACTTAACCAGCACTAGTACCCACATACTGTACAGTCTAAGTTACATCCCACAAGGATATAGCAGGCCAACATACGAGACGCTGGAGGCCATTCAGATATACCAATCCACACATGCACAGACCATCTCACAACTCTGGAGTACTGACCTTTTCCCTTCTGCCCAGTACACTATCCGTTAACTTCATTCACCCTAAACTTCTTACTCCTCCCCTCAAAATCCAATTTAAATGTCACTTCCTGAATAAATACTTAAGGCTTTTTTGACTCCTGTAAACAGTAACATATACATTTTGTTGATACACATTCAAGAATATTAACTATTTTTATTGTGACTTATTTCCTGCCTATCATGTCATTAGACTTTGAGTTTTTCCAAGATGGAGATCTCTCCGATTCATTCTGATATGCCAATCACAGTTCTTGGAACCAGATAGATTGTCAACACATATTTGCTGAATAAAGTGTCCCTCATTTGTAGGTGAAATAGAAAAGCCTTGTAACCACTGAGTTATTTAATACAAATATGATTCCAAATTACTTCTACATAGACAACAAGTGAATAGTTAAAAACTGTATTCTGCTTTTTCTTTGACACATTCTTTCTACAATCTTGTTTTCTCAACCTATTTACTGTACCATTGATTTAAGACCTGGCTAGAAGAATTTTACTCAGCCTGAACTATGACATATTGCCAATTAACATCACCCAAATTAATGAAGTATGGGTATTTCTAAAGGGAAAATAGATACCAAGAATCAGAATGCCCAAAGATACATAAGTAGCTATTTTCCTTTAATAATCAGAAAAATCAGATTTAACTACCTATTCAATATTTTTTATCCTATTACCATGGAAATACATTTAAACAGTTTTGCTCAAGCAAAAATCCTGATGTCATGAAAATAAATTTTTGTAAAGAGGTTTTAAAGTGGATGTTTTTAAAATTCCAAACATCAGTTATATCTTTTACAAAGTTTTGATAAAACATACCAAGTAAAACTTCCATTAAAAGAAAGAAAGAAATAGGTATCACTGTCCTCTTGTCCTCATTCATCTCTGCTAGCCTCAGGAAAATATAGTTTCATGGAAATTACACACATTTTCAAAAACTACAAAGAATGACAAGATAACAGGATAAAATTTCTCTCCTCAACTGAAATCAATGATACTTTTTTTAATGTTTATTTTTGAGAGAGAGAGTGTGAGCACACTCATTGCCTGGAGGGGCAGAGAAAGAGGGAGAGAGAGAATCCCAAGTAGGCTCTGTGCTGTCAGCACAGGCCCGACATGGGGCTGGAACCCAGGAACCATGAGATCATGTTCTGAGCCAAGATCAAGAGCTGGACACCTAACCCACTGAGCCACTCAGGCACCCCTCAACTGAAATCAAAAGGCAGCTGATTTCCTATACTTTCATGATATTGTCTAGCTAAGATCATTGTTCTAAAATTTTCAACAATAACAACAGCATTCACGATATGTCACAAGAGGTGATATTCTTTTTGTAGATTAGTTTTATTATGTGATTCCCCCACACCAAGAGTAGCACATGATCTCCTGACCACCCCTACTAGACAGATTGCAGCTTATGAACCAGCCAATGAATACCACAGAGGGCTTGAATGGAATTGGCAGGCTTCATTTGGCTCTCTTAGTGACTTATGACAGTAGATGTGCAAACACGAAGAAAAGAACAACCACTCAAACCATGAAGTCCAGAGGTAAAGATGCAAACTAGTCAGAGAAATACTTACTGATTCCTGAGTGTGTGTGTGGCTGAAAGCAGTAACCACCAGCCCTGGCAGAGGGGTTTCTTTGAGAGCAGAGTGAAGGGTCAACATGATTGGCTTTCACTAGCAAAACACAAAGGAGAGGAGAATGGGAAAGAGCAACCCCCCTGGAATTAATTATAGTAGAAATGGCATCCGGTCTCCAATTTATGAAACAGGTCCTGTAAACCCACCTGCAGTTTCCCCTGCCTTCCCCTTTCGAAGGATGTGAAATCAGCCAATCAGAAGCAGTTACAAGAGGCCACCCACTCCACTGCTAACCCGCTGTATGTTGGCAAGAGAAAGTGAAAAGGATATAAATGCCAACCACCCCTCCTGCCTTTGCAGTCAAGGTTAATACTGATAATTATTTGGTCATTGACAGGGTCCTGTAATTGCTACCTCCTCCTTCCCTCTTATATTTGCATTTCAATTGTCTTCCTTCTAACACTGACATGGCTCAAAGGTTTGTTTTGCTTGACCTTGTGTAGATAACTTGCACTTCTCTTAGTCTGTGGCTACCTACCATCTGTGTCCTCCTTGAAGGGTGCCTGGGTAATGTCCTCCTCTCCTGATAGATGTTCTGAAAATAATCAGGTAATCTGTTCTTTTACAAGCATGACTGCTTATAATATATACATGTAAAATGCATACATATGTATATGTGCAATCTGATTATATGTGCCTTTTCTTTCAAGCTGTTTGGTTGGTGATCATTCAGCTTTAAATGCTTTTACAAACAGCATGTTCTCATTTTGACTAAAGACGAGAATATTCCATCTGTAAAGGAAGCTCTTAAATTGTAGCATATTTATATGTTGAGGCTTGATAACTGGGAAAGTTAAAGTGTAGTGTGGGCTTCACTAACAAATGTGATTTGCCAAGTACTTTCACAATATTTGAGACACTAAATTAGGCACTTCCTTCAGCCAGAAAAATGGCAGTCTTTTCCCTTATTGGGTTTATATTCTAACAGATATCACCATCTGCTATTTATTCTTTATTTTGAACATGGTATCACAGAGCCACAACAAGTTTTAATGAATCTGTAAGATTTTATGGTTAACTTATTCCATCCAGAAAACTGGGAAATTTTTTGAGAAGATGAGATTTTTAAAAATTCACTTTTATTGGAAGACATTCTCTCACTTACATGGTGATTAAGAGCACAGACTCTGAAAGCAGATTGCCTGAGTTCAAATCTTACCTAGCTCTACCACTTGATGGTTATGGTAGCATCCTACTTAACTCTCAGTTTCCTCATCCACAAAGTGAAATAATAGCTGTAACTACTTCTCAGAGTCACTGTCACGGGCTAAATGAATGAATACAAGCAAAGGTCCAGGTTCACAACAAATACCCTATCAACATTAATCATTATCCATGTGCTGAGAAGCCACTCAAAAGGCTTATCTTCTAAATCCAGTGTTCAAGTCTACATATCCACCATTTATATACATTTTTAAATTACAATTCCAAGCCTAATGTAAGTGTGGCTACAGTAACATTTCCTGAGTACCAACCGTGTGTGTCTTTATCCGCTCTAAAACAGTTAGTTACCTATCCAATATCCAATCCCTAATTTTTGTTACCAGCCTAATCCTCTTTATTTTGGGAGTAGCAGTATGCCCAGCTAAAAGAAAGAGGACACATTTTCCAGCCTCCTATTCAGATGGGGGATTCGTGTGACACAGTTCTGGCCAATGAGATACAAGTGGAATTTTTGGTTGAGACTTCTGAGAAATCTCCTCAAAGGGAAATAAATCACTCTCATATAAAGTGTGCTTTTACTCATCTCCTTTTTCCCACCTGGAGAGCAGATGCAAGAGCTGGAGCTCCAGCACCCACCAGGTGACCATAGTGAAAGGCACACTCCAAGGTTGACCAAAAGAAAGAGTAGAAAGTGCCTGGGTCATGACTTCATAGACCTGCCACACAGCTCTGAACTCTCTTTCAAGCGAATTCTCATTAGGTAGTGAAAGATAAACCCTTATCCTATTTGAACTACAGTTGACCCCTGAATAATGTGGGGGTTAGGGGCACCAATCCCCCTCTACATTGCACAGCTGAAAATCTGTGTGTAACATTTGACTCCCCAAAAACTTATAGCTAATAATATATCATAATATATAGCTAATAATAGAGCCAACAGCTCACTGTTGACCAGAAGCATTACCAATAACATAGTCGATTAACATATATTTTGTATGTTACATGTATTATATATTGTATTTGTGCAAAAACTAACTAGAGAAAAGAAAATGTTATTAATAAAGTAATAAGGGGGGCGTCTGGGTGGCTCAGTTGGTTAAGCTCAGGTCATGATCTCATGGCTCATGGGTTCAAGCCCTGTGTCAGGCTCTGTGCTGACAGCTCAGAGCCTAGAGCCTGCTTCAGATTCTGTGTCTCCCTCTGTCACTGTCCCTCCCTCACTTGTGCTCTCTCTCTCTCAAAAATAAATAAACATTTTTTTAAAGTCATAAAGAAGATGTATTTACTCTACTGTACATTTATTGAAAACAAATCGCTGTACAGTTGGACTCGTGCACTTCAAATAATGTTGTTCAAGAGTCATTGTACTCTTATTTGGGCTTTCTACACATACAACCAAACTTATATCCCTGATGTATCTACTGATATAAGTGAGTGTCACTGTCCCCATTCACAGATATAGTTAGGGAATGCCATGTGATGACACATCCTGGAATCGACAAAATTAGATTTGGAACCTAGGCAGTCTGGGTCTTAATTACACACTGTATGTCTCTCAAAAGAGTACCAATAGGATTAGATTTGGGAAACAAAAACTGACTTTTTCCTCCCATCTGTACAGCCCTTTTCTTGATCCAACATGTGCTCCTTTGGACAACCAACAGCCACTTAATCTATTAAGTGCCAAGCACAGTGTGCCGGACACTGGAGATACCACACTGAAAAAGCAGACAAGATCCCTCCCTTCATAGAGTCTACATCTAAGGGGGATATAGATAAGAACACAGACAACTACTGCATTGTAAGCACAATTATGTGGGTGAGACAAGGCACTGTAAGAAAACAAAGGAGGCAGCCTAACCTAGCCAATTTTCTCTCCCTCCCCCAAAATATTCAGTTGCTAATTGTCCTGATGTATAGGGAAAAATCAGCAATGGTCTACTGCTATACTTGAGTAGTCTCAGAGATTTTTTTCTCCTGAAGGAGAGGAAGGCAGGAGGAACTGCTTTCTCCTTGCACCATCTTTTTTTGTTTTAGTTTTTGAGAGGGAGAGAGAGAGAAAGAGAGAGAAAGAGAAAGAGAGAGAGAGAGAGAGAGAGAGAGAGAGAGAGAGAGAAAGCACAAGTGGGGAAGAGGGGCAGAGGGAGGGAGGGGGAGACAGAGACAGAGAGAGACAGAGAGAGAGACAGAGAGTCCCAAGCAGGTTCTATGTTCAATGCAGAGCCTGACATAGAGCTTGATCCCACAACCCTGGGATCATGACCAGAGCCGAAATCAAGAGTTAACCTACTGAGCCACTCAGGCACCTCCCACCTTGCACCATCTTAGCTTGACATGAATTCCCAAGGCTTTTTCCACACCAACATGCATTCACCCTTTCTCCTACTTATAATTGCTCTTACTCTTGACACGCAGAGGTTAGAAATGTTTCACTATTCTCTCACACATGAGTTAAATGGGCTGTTACTCTATTATAGGTTAGTCTTTCCCATGTCTGTCCACAAGCTCTGCTCTTGCCAGCACTCAGAGGCCATCCCTTTCATGTATTTTGTCACTAAGTTCCCACCACTACACTTGCCTTTTTTCACTCCTGTCACTCCTGGACAGTATAGCAATTAAAATGGGACAATGAGGACCTTTGTTTTAAATCTTCAGCATCAGGGGCACCTGGTTGGCTCAGGTAGTTAAGCGTCTGACTTCAGCTCAGGTCATGATCTCAAAGTTCGTGAGTTCAAGCCCAGAGTTGGGCTCTACGCTGACAGCTCAGAGCCTGGAGCCTGCTTCAAATTCTGTGTCTCCCTCTTTCTCTGCTCCTCCCCCGCTCACACTCTGTCTCAAAAATAAATAAGCATTAAAAAAAATTTTTTTTTAATCTTCAGCATCAAATCCAAGTAAAATAATTTCCTTCTCTGAATCATAAAGCCTGAGCTTTTCTTCTGACTTCATCTCAGGCTTCATCTATGGTTCACATACCTAATATAGAAAAGACCTCCCCTTGTTAATCATCACATTTGGAAATCAAGTAAAATAATAAACTAGTCTCTTTTGTTCTTACCCTCAATGTCCTTCTCTCTCAAGAGAGCAATATGTCTCATAAGATTCTAAAAAGAAAGGCAGAATGATATTGTTAAAACCTCTACTATGTTTTGATCTTATTTCTCAGTTAATTATCCACTCACCATTTGCCCTCTGAGTATGAAGCATGAAAACATGGAGCACCATGGGAACATCAAGCCTACCTAGGTGGTTTCTACTAATGATAAGAGTTACTGTGGAGTCACCCTACAAACCTAAAATCAAGGTCAGTGTCCAGGCAATAGAGACAGTACAAATAACAACAATGAAAAAAGCAAATATGTATTCATTTTACTTGTCCTTAGTGGCTTAAAAGCATGGCACAGACTATGTTTGTTGCCTGAATAATGGCCCCTTTTGCCTTTCAGCTTTTTGCATCAATAGACTTCTATGCCTGTCTCACTGCTTAACACGTTATGTTTGGTCATTCTATTTGTTACTATAATTATGTGACTCCAAGGGTAATAATCTGGTGAAAGAAGGACTGTGAGTTCTCATCCTAAGCCAATAATTTCTCTTGTGACCTTGTAGGAGCTACCCAAGCTTCACATTCTCATCTTTAGAATGGCAGTGACAATAACCTACCTCATAGGTTTATGTGAAAACAAGTAGATTTTTCAAATTATGATAAAACACTTCATAAACAAAGGTCTTTGAAGCTGCATTATCTTTCTTGTGCTGCATTTCCAATTACAGAGTGAGTCAGTTACTGATTAATCATTACTGGAGCAGTAGTCCCTTCCCATCAAGTACAGCCACAGGGCAGAAGAGTGTCAAGATAAAATATGCATTGAAACATCGCTCTCACAACTTTGGATATCAAAAGATGCCATCAGATCTTTTCATTATCACAAAAAGCACCGGAGCTCTTTGCATCCTCATACAAAACTGAACGTGGGGAAGCTTGATAGAAGGGAGTCAAGGATAAGAACATTGATTTTCATCATTTATCCTTGCCACATTGGAGGAGAATCAGTAATGAGCATGAAATGGAGGCTGCTACCTTCCAGTCTACTCACCTGTGCTCAGTGCCTGACAGCAAGCTTTGG
Source organism: Panthera onca (assembly GCF_046562875.1). NCBI lineage: Eukaryota > Metazoa > Chordata > Mammalia > Carnivora > Felidae > Panthera > Panthera onca. The sequence continues at coordinate 69,693,832 of NC_138342.1, read as the reverse complement.
CATGTTGGGCAGAAAATGCAGATTGAGGTGACAAAATTGTGCTCCACACAAAACCCTGGTTTGCTAACCCTTTACAACTTCATTGTTCCCTCCTTCCTGAATTTGTAGTTCATTCACGATTCTCCAACTAGATTTTTGTACACTCTGGTTCTTCTTCATCTGCAGGGTGCTGGGCCTTCTTCTCCCAAGTCCCAGAATTTCAGGAGACATTTCCACTTAGAAGAGTTGTATTTATGATAAATATTTACATTTATTTGAGGCAAAAGACAGTAGCAGCCATTAAACTTAACCCTGATGGAACACTCAGAATGTTTCTATTGTTTCTGCCTCAATGTTTTGTTTCTTCTGGCCCTGACCACTTCTTTTTTTTTTTTCCTAACATTGCATTTTTTTATTTATTTATTTATTTATTTATTTATTTATTTATTTATTTATTTTAGAGAGAGAGCAAGAGAGCACACGAGGAAGCAGGGGAGAAGGGCAGAGAGAGAGAGAGAGAGAGAGAGAGAATTCCAAGCAGGCTCCATGCTCAGTGCAGAGCCCAATGTGGGGGCTTTATCCCACAATCCTGGGATAATGACCTGAGCTGAAATCAAGAGTTGGACACTCAACCGACTGAGTTACCCTGGTGCCTTTGGCCCTGACCATTTCTGTTAGGTCCACTCACTTCTGTCTTGATTCACAATCCCTTCAGATTCTCAAGTAAGAGCTTGGGACTGGAAAAACCAATTAGGAGCATAGAGGACTACAAGCTCATGTGTCCTTGCTTCCACACTTGCCTATCCCCTTCCTTCACACTTTCTCCATGAAGACACTAGGGAAATACTTCACAGTATTCCTGTGAGGCATAAGAACATGTTATATGTAAAGCATTTAGAAAAATGCCTGACATTTATTAGGTATTCCGTAAATATTAGCTATTCAGAATAGCTGAATTATGGAAAGTTCCCTAGTAACTGTTATTATTGGGACAACAGTTATCTGTATTCCTAACCGGTTTCTACCACAGTGCCCCAGTCTCTAAGAATTTGCATCATTGGTATTTTTATCACATTTCAAGAAAGGCTTTTTTTACAATTGCCTACTATATATCCCATTTCAACTAAACAAACTCAAAAAAGTATAAACTACTTATGTACAAGTTATCTCAGAGTAAATATATCCCTTTTATACATTTTGCAAATCTTTGATTTGGAAAATAGAGATGAAAAAGGAGGAGCCCTTTAAGGGGATAGTTCTCATTTCTGAGCTTGTATATAGCAGGCTATGGGGGATAGGGGGCATGGGGATAAGGGTGTTATTTGAAGTAGGTCTCCTTGAGAAGGTAATATTTTAGCAAGAAACTTAAAGAAACCAGCTGAACATCTGAGACAAGACCACTCCAGAGAAAGAGAAAGGCAGGGAAAGAGAACAGAATGGGGGTATATGGAACTCAATGGGGATTAGAGTGTAGGAGAGGTGAGGTGACCTGGATGTCTGGGGACTTCTTTGGAGGCTGACATAAATAGGCATAAATGGAATAATAGAGTAGTCCTGGTAGATATTATAACAGATGCTATGCTGATAGGCTATGAGTATTAGCACATAGGGAAAGATGGATTTCTAGGGCTTCCTAACAATGAGAATAAACAGATGTAAAATGGTCTTAATCTAATGTATCATCTGTCTCTTAGCTTCTGTTGGGGAAAGGGCAGTTTTATTTGAAGTGTATGTGATCCATCTCAGCCCCTATCAATGGACTCAGGGATTTTGGAGTAGTTAATTACCACACCAAGCTGTACCTGTTCTCCCTCCTCCCCCACCCCACCCCCCACTTCATTACCTAACCAAAGTAATGAGTTGAATACAGAGAAGTTTGAGAGAATTGGAAAACGATGCCATGGAAGATTAAAAAGAGTAAAAGTTTAGACCAGAGAGAGCACTCATATATCCTTTAATCCATTGTGACTATGCACTTAACTTTCTGGTAGGATGAACCCCAACTTATCCTTCTCTATAAAGTCTCTGGGATCACTTGCGTTTTCCTCAAGACACATAAATTCCACTCTACCTATTATTTCCCTAATAATATGCAATTCTGGGGTGTATCTTGTCCTTTAGAATGTATGTATATTTATGTGTATTATTAATTACAACATGCAGTAATAAAAATTTTCAACTAAAATTGTCAATATAAGTGATGTTATGTTCTACTTTATAGATAGTAACAACAAACTTTGCAGGTACAAAAAGTAGATAAGCAATCACACTAAAATCTCCAAAAATAGGGGTGCCTGGGTGGCTCAGTTGGTTTAACTCTGGATTTTGGCTCTGGATTTCAGCTCAGGTCATGATCTCATCGTTTGTGAGATGGAGCCCCAATTCAGAATTCACTAACAGCATGGCGCCTGCTTGGGATTCTCTCTCTCCCTGTCTCCCTGCCCCTTCCCCCACTTGCATGCATGCATGCATGCGCTCTCTCACACTCTCTCTCTCTCTCTCAAAATAAATAAACTCTAAAAAACAATCTCCAAAAATAAAACTTCCCTACTTATCAATGAAAAGTTGTCTAAATTAATCAGTTATTTACTAGTTTTATGCAAAACCAATAAGTTGCTAAAAAAAAAAAAAAAAAGTTCCTATAATACTCAGTTGAAGCTAACCTCTGTAAATGTGCTCCCATTCAGTTGATTAACTTCTTAAAGGTAAGCTGCTAGTATAGGCCCTACAAGATTAGCAAAAATGCAACTTGTGCTCCAAAACATAATCTTGGGTCACCTTATCTTTATTCTATGCTTCAAATATCACCTATATTCTGATTCTGATTCGTCTATACTCTCAACTATCTGTCATAATAGGAGATTAAGCAAAAGTATTGATCTCCTCCCTGAATGCATATATTCATCTACCAAGAAGAAAATGATATGGGGCCTGTATCAGTCAGGTTCCTCATAGAAACAAAATAGCACCCCCAAAATGAGTCTTGAAGATAGTTTAAGACCTAGATAATTTACAAAAGTGTGGTCAGTGATAATGGAAATCCAATCAGAAATAATGAGCCACCCTGAGTCTAGGAACAGTAGGAAGCAGCTACTATCCCTGGGTGTGAAAGGGCAAGAATAAGGAGCAGTTCCAAAAACCCACTCATTAAGCTTTATTAATACTTGTTAAGCCTAGTAGGAGCAATGATTCTCTGTAGAGAAATTCAACTACTGCCCATACGTGGCTCAGCAGGGAGGTTTCCATAGGAACAAATACATCAATTTCACCTTCCTCCTACCTTCCAATATGATCCCTTCCATTGTTCAAACCCAACAACTGAAGCCAAAGGTCAAAAAAGCTAGGTTTTGCAGTCCATTAAAAACCACCCTCCTGGGACATACAACAGGATGAAGGATAGAAAGTGAGACAAACAGAGAGACAAATGGGGAACATGCAGCTGAGGGGCTAACACAATGAGATAGAAACAGCAGGCATAGAAAACAAAGATCTTAATCCAGAAAAGGAGAATGGAGACCTCTAAGAGAGAGGTCTCTAAGGAAAAGGGGAAGGGGAGAAAATTCAATACAACCTAAGGTATGGATAAGGACATGAAAACCTCGAGACTGCATGCATTTATGCTCATGATGCAAATAAATAGAGAATGAGAGATAAAACAACACAGGAGAAAAAGAAACAGAAAAAGCTATAGAAGAAAGGCAGTTTAAATTTGAAATAAACTAAAACATGGAATGAGTGTGAGTAAATAGCAAAAAGAATTCTTCTGAACTTGACACTGGAATTATTCTCTTTTGGATGACACTGAATCCTGACTGTAATTTTAAACAAGGGTATATACTCAGTAGATTATCTGGCTCACCAAGCAATATTTTTTTAACAGCTTGGAATACTGTGAATGCTATTTTGTTGGCCTTCAATGTTAAGAATTTATCTATATGTGATTTATTCTAGGTTATAGATTAGAATGTAAATTTTATCAAGTTAAAAAGTTTTTGAGAAAATAAAAGCAGAGCTGAAACATATAGGGAGATGAAAATGGGGCAAAAAGTGGGGCAAAGGAGGAAAGCAATAATGTTATCACCTTACAAAGTTGTTGACAAATATATATTTTTTTTCTTTAGGTAGTAGAATAAGAAATGGGGATTACGTATATAATTTGAAGTTGCAGGGTGACCAGTGGAGGAACTTAGAGAGATATTAGTTTCAAGGGGAGAGGGAAGGGATGGCAGAAGAGAAAAAGGAAGGGAAGTGATGTGGATAGTACAGAAATACACTCAAACATCATTTATCTTAGAATAGCCAAAATGAAATCAGAAAAACTAAAATGAGAAGTAATTAAAAATAGGAAAAACAGGGATGCCTGGCTGGCTCAGTTGGGCAAGTCAAGATGTGACTCTTGATCTTGGGATTGTGAATTCGAGGCCCATGTTGGGTGTAGAGAGAAGTTATTGCCTCTGGAGAATAGCATTAGGTCTGTGGAGGGGTAGAAAAGATGACTATATCAGCCAGACTCCAATCAGGAGAAATACCCCAGTAATTTGAAGATGGGAAGTCAAATATAATACGCTACTGACTATAACCTAGGGTTGAAGTAACAAAAGATTGACTAGTAAGAACTAAAGAGAACTCTGAAGAACATAGGACCAGCAGATGAAAAAACAACAGCCACTGTGTCTAGGGCTGAGCTAGAGGGCTTGGGCAAAGTGCATGCTGCTGAGATGAGATCCAGACCTTGCAGGAGACAGCACAGCTGTGGCTCACTAGATGACAGAGGAGTCACTGTGGTGCCATGCCATGGAATTTTCTGGCAGTCTGTCATCTGGAGCTGACTGGAAATCCACCTTCTGAGATGCCAGAAAAGCCATTCATAGGAAAATCATTTACAGAGAGACGCCACATCTAGGAACTTGCTGTGAAGTGGCCGGAGGAGACATCCAAGGAAGCTGAGGGTCACTGCATGTTGGAGAAGCTGTGCACATTGCTAGAGCCCGCAGCTTATGCTTTTAGCTCTGGCCCCAACAGAAGCCAGATTGATGGAGCTGACTGAAGGAACACACAGGCATCAGCGAAAAATCTCTTCCTTTTCCAGTGCCTTTCCAGCACCATTGAATGCGAAAGCTTAACACCGTACTTGGTGCAAAGGGGAAATGTTCACAAGGTCCAGGCCCATTACTGCAAAGCAGGCAATGAGGGTGGACTCGGAAGTGAGAGGCAATAAATTGATAACTGCATAAATTGATAATCATGATTTTTCTTTATACAGTTTGATGTTTTTAACTATGTGTACATTTTAGTTTGATAAAATTTTATTTTCCCAAATCCTGTATCTGTAATGTAAATTCCTTGATTTCCAGATCTACCTATAGAGTATTTCCTCTTAGATGTCCCATATACACGTTAAATTCATGCATGAGCTATTTTCTTCCACCACTCCCCTCCAGAAATCCTGTTCCTGCTTCTCCTTCTGTCTCCCTTATCTCACCTGGGAGACTTAAGTCAGCCTTAAGGAGTTAATTTAGACACCCCCTTACAGAATCAGAGACACTGCCCACCCCCCCTCCCCGCGCGCGCACACACACACACACACACACACACACACCCCTACATCCAGTTGGTCATTAAGTAAAATCATTCAATGTTCCTTATCTCTCTAAATTGTTCTCTTCTTTGCTTTACTACTGCCTTACTTCAGGTCCTCATTATCTTAATAGCCTCTAATTTGGTCTCTCTCCTCACTTCCCAACACACCAATCTATATTTCACACTGTGGCTGGGGCTGGGGCTTTTCTAAATTCAAATCTTATGCTATCTCTTAACCTTCCCTGAAATTCATCAATCAATCACCTCTCTTGCTTTCAGAATAAAATCCAGATCCCTTAGCTTGGAACACAAAGGCTTCCAGGATCTGGCTACTTGTCCAGCCTCACTCTCAACAGACCCTCATGCTCTAATCACACCAAATTTCAGGCATTTTTCCAACAGAACAAGCTTTCATACATGGGAATCAGACATAAAGCAATCAATTAATTACAAAGCCTACTTTGTATTCTGTAAATTACTATTGATTACAAGACAATCTCTATGGGGAATTAATAGCTCACTAGTAGAGGGAGGGGAAAAAAAACCTCATGCAGACAAAGCATAGAAACACATGACTGCTTGCCAACATTTTCCTTTGGACGTGTAATCCTGGGCTGTCTTCTCTACCTTTGGTGCCTATAATAAATGCAGCAAGCACATTGTGAGGTCAGGACTCCAACAGAAGGAACTGAGGCAACAGGGAACAAAGAGTAAAAGAAAAAATGTTTAATTTTTATTTTGCTTATTTTGATTTTGTTGTTTTTGTCGATAATACAAAAAAAAAAAAAAACCTAAAACAATAGAGATATCTTTACCATTGAAATTTCTGTGGAAATAAAAAAAAAACTTACATTACAATCTTGTAGCCCTCTAGCTTCTTACCTATATTTCTCCACCAAAGCATATAATGTGTTATAATGTGACTTTTAATAATAGGAAGTTTCTTAGGGAGACAGACAGACTCTGTTTCCTCTCTCTGGCTAATTTCTGCTGGTCCTCCTTGACTTAACAAAAATATCATCACCTTTGGAAAGCTTTCTCTAGTTCTTTCAGCCTAAATCCAGTGTTCTTTATCCCTGCCACCATGGCACCCTAGACATATTTCTCCTTAGCATTCTGTTTCAATTGTTTATTTAATGTTTTTTCTCTCCTGCCTGTTTAAAGCAGGAACTTGAGAGCAACCTTTCTTCATCTGTGTATCACTGTGGCTGTTAGTGGTGCTTCATGCATAATACGTTCACGATACATGCTTGCTAAAAAGAAGTGATAGATTGATTGTATGATGGCTATTAACTGATTGTACAATCGCTATTCTTATTTATTTGCAAATTGTAAATGGTTAAGGAGCCCCTTCCTGAAAATTTTCTCAAGGGCTTCATATTTCTAAGCTATAATAATTTGCTCCCAGCAGCTCCCAGCATTTATTACTATAACGAACATGCAAATTGGGACATCATACTGTGGAAAATTCTATTCATTTCACATCCAGAGAGCCGGACTACACTTGAACCATTATCCATCCTACCTGATAAAAGGGATTAGCTGGCATTATCCTCTAAGATCTGATTCTTCTGCCAAACTGGGGAGACGTTTAGAAATCAATAACTCATAAAACATGCTAATAGCTTCAAATAAGCTTTTTTAGAACTGTACCATTAGTAGAAGTCCCTGGATAACATGTACTCTATCTAGCATTTCCCACACACATAAAACATTAAATCACCAACTGTGTATATTTACTTATTTATTTGTTTACTCATGATTCATACTCCAACTTCCTTAAAAGAATGTTATAAGAATGATTAGCTAGGAATAACACTAGTATCTACATTTCAGGGACCTTATGGTTCATGGGTGTGTGGCAGTAGCTAATAGTAGCTTGGGTCTAAATCAGTAGCTTAGTTTTATATCTGCTTTTCCTGGCCTTTGTATCAGCAATTTTTCAAGAGCAGTTTATGGATCAAGAATATTGTGATATCACACAGCTCTGTGCAGAAAGTATGGAGTGACTCTGAGTAAGTTTGTGTGTATAGAAAACAAAAAGAATTTATTTAATGCTTTCCTAGATAACAAAATGATTAGTAAGAGAATTCAAGAGCAAAACATTATAGAGATAGTAATTTTAGTTTTTGAAAATCAATGGCTCTGGCAAACTGCACACTTAAACAAATGCATTATCTTGTATGTAAATTATGCCTCAATAATTTGAAAAAAATCAATATCTATAGTGATGGAAAGTAGATTAGTGGTTTCATAGGTCTAGGGAGGTGAGGATGTTATAAAGGGACGTGAAGGAACTTTGGAGGGTTATAGAAATGTTCTACATCTTGACTGTGACCGGTGATTATTTGGGTGGATATATTACCAAAACTTATCAAACATAAAAAGGGTTTATTTCATTTTATGTAAATTATACCTCAATAAAGTTGAGTAAAAAAAAAATCAATGGCTAAGCAAAGCAAAATTATTTTTTATCCAAAAAAATAGCATTAAATTGCTATTTTAAGAATTTATAATAAATTAATAGTAAGTACTATATCTTCATGGTGACTTTTCTTTGCCAGATATCTCACAGACAAAAATAATTCATATAGATCTCGTTAAGTGAGTAACATTGTAAAACCTCTTTCTCTATGAAGAGAAATTATTAATGTTCAATAATGTAAGGTCAGTGGAATTTTTCATGTATATTGAAATGTTTATAACATTCCATATGTGTAATGAGTTACCATCTAGTTGTTAGGCCTGTTCTAAAAGAAATGCAAATAGCTGATAAACTCGTGAATTCACAAATATATTTCATGTTATATTTAGGTGGAGAAATTGTCACTTCAAAATGGAAGAATCTGACAGTAACCATCATTAATTAGATGCTATCTGAAGACGAACCACCCCTCCCCTATGGTAATAGTGAAATCCTGTAATTGCTAGGTATACATGGCACATTACAGTGGAGACCTCTCCTGCATGGCCTCCCATCACCTTTTGAACTGCCTTCTACATTTTATGAGTTTCTCCACTGCCAGCTTTACCTTCCCAAGAGAAAATCCAGAAAACCCGTTTTCTCCCCATCCTAGGCAACTACAATACAAGCAGATCACCTTGGTTCCAGCAAGCAGGTGCATCCACGTGAGGTTTCAGTTCACAGTGTGAGGAAACAGGCTGTGTTGAGCATCTATTTTCCTGGTACAAGTGGCAAGTGGCAACTGAGGATCTTGCTTTAAAAGGGCTACAGCAGGGGTTCCTGGGTAGCTCAGTCACTTAAGTATCCAACTCTCGAATTCAGCTCAGGTCATGATCTCACAGTTCATGAGTTCAAGCCCTGCATCAGGTTCTTCACCAACAATGTGGAGCCTGCTTGAGATTTTCTCTCCCTCTTTCTCTGCCCTTCCCCCACTCATGTGCACATGTGCGCTCGCTCTCTCTCTCTTTCTCTCAGAATAAATAAACTTAAAAAACAAACAAACAAACAAACAAACAAAAAGGAGGTGGCAGCAGAAGTTTCAATTATATCGAGTACCTGGCATCTGCAGCAACTTGAGAGACACTGAATTCCCGGCATCAGAAGTCTGGGTTGTGGCAGCAGTGACAGGGACAGTTCCCACTTAGGCAAGTCCTGTAGCATGCTTCTAGGGTTGAACGTGGTTCCTGGTAATTTGACCTGATGACAATTCTGTGAGCTACCTCATTTTCCCTACTAAATTCTTTGTTAGCTTAAACGAGCTGGAATGGGTTGGGTTTGCCACTTTGACCAGTTTGCACACCTCATACAGAGGTTTGATAAAGAAGGAGTACTTACAACGTTGGAAGCTTCCTAGGAAGTTAAGATCATATGGAGAAAATTCTATTCCAGTTTACTCTGAAAAGTCAATTCTACTATGGTGGCCACAGAGTGGAAACGATCTCACAAGATCTTCTACGGAGATATCTGCCCTACCCCTAAGTGGGTAGTCTTTGTGTTTATTCATTAGGTTATGTTCTCCTTATTGGTAAATTATCCTAGTATTCTGGGGCACACACTGAACCCCATGCTATGTGTAATGATTATAAATTGTGTCCTTTGGGACTTGCCTACTTCTCTCTCTCTTTCTCTCTCTCTCTCTCTCTCTCTCTCTCTCTGAGTGATTCCATCAAGGCCCAGGGTTTTTGTTTGTTTGTTTTAATTTTTTTTTAATGTTTATTTACTTTTGAGAGACAGAGAGAGACAGAAGCATGAGTGGGGAAGGGGCAGAGAGAGATGGAGACAGAATCTGAAGCAGATTCCAGGCTCCAAGCTCTCAGCATAGAGCCTGACACAGAGCTCAAACCCACGAATCGTGAGATCATGACCTGAGCTGAAGTCGGATGTTCAACCGACTGAGCCACCCAGGTGCCCCAAGGCCCAGGGTTTTAAATATTATCTATACACTAATTGTTCCCCAATTTCTACCCAATGTAATCTCTCCTCTGAAGTTCAGACCCCTACACAACTGCCTACCCACAATCTCCATTTGGATGTCTAATAGTAACTAAAATTTAACATTGCCATTTCTTAGATATGACACTAAAAGCAGAAATGACTAAAGAAAAAAATAAATTAGGCTATATCAGAATTTTAAACTTTTGTGCTGCAAACAATGCCATCATAAAAGTGAAAATCCAGTCCAAAGAAAAAGAAAAAAATATTTGCAAATTATATATCTGACAAGGGATTTATATCCAGAATATATAAAGAAGCAGTGCAACTCATCAACAACAACAAAATAATAATAATAAACCAATTTAAAAATAGGCAAAAGATCTGAACACACATTTCTCCAAAGATATACAAATGGGCAATAAGCACATGAAAAGATGCTCAACATCATTAGTAACTAGGAAAATGTAGATCCAAACCACAACGAGATACCACTTCATACCCACTAGGATGGCTACAGTGAAAAACAAAGGCAATAACAAGGGTTGACATGGATGTAGTGGAATTAGAACCCTCATTCATTGTTGGTGGGAATGGAAAATGATGCAGCCACTTTCAAAAAGTTTGGCAGTTTCTCAAAATGTTAAACATAGAGTTACTACATAACCCAGCAATTCTGCTCTTCATTATCTACTGAAGACAAATGAAAATATATGTCCAAAGAAAAATTTACACATATTCATAGTAGCATATTCATAGTAGCCAAATGTAGAAACAAATGTTCCTAAGTTGATGAATGAATAAACAAAGTGTGGTATACCTCTATGCTGGAATACTATTTAGCAATAAAAACAATTAAAGCACTGATGGATAATATTAAGTTCAATGAAAGAATCCACCCATAAAAGACCACAGGTCACCCAACAAATAAGAGTCCAGGACCAGATGGCTTCCCAGGGGAGTTCTACCAGACATTTAAAGCAGAGATAATACCTATCCTTCTCAACTATTCCAAAAAATAGAAAGGGAATGAAAACTTCCAGACTCATTCTATGAAGCCAGTATTACTTTGATTCCTAAACCAGACAGAGACCCAGTAAAAAAAAAGAACTACAGGCCAATATCCCTGATGAATATGGATGCAAAAATTCTCAATAAGATACAGGCAAACCGAATTCAACAGCTTATAAAAAGAATTATTCACCATGATCAAGTGGGATTCATTCCTGGGATGCAGGGCTGGTTCAACATTCCCAAATCAATCAATGTGATACATCACATTAATAAAAGAAAAGATAAGAACCATATGATCCTGTCAATCGTTGCAGAAAAGGCATTTGACAAAATTCAGCAACCTTTCTTAATAAAAACCCTCGAGAAAGTCGGGATAGAAGGAACATACTTAAACATCATAAAAGCCATTTATGAAAAGCTCACAGCTAACATCATCCTCAATGGGGAAAAACTGAGAGCTTTTTCCCTAAGATCAGGAACACGACAGGGATGCCCACTCTCACCGCTGTTGTTTAACAGTGTTGGAAGTTCTAGCATCAGCAATCAGACAACAAAAGGAAATCAAAGGCATCAAAATTGGCAAAGATGAAGTTAAACTTTCACTTTTTGCAGATGACATGATATTATAAATGGAAAATCTGATAGACTCCACCAAAAGTCTGCTAGAACTGATACATGAATTTAGCAAAGTTGCAGGATACAAAACCAATGTACACAAATTAGTTGCATTCTTATACACTAATAATGAAGCAACAGAAAGACAAATAAAGAAACGGATCCCATTCACAATTGCACCAAGAAGCATAAAATACCTAGGGATAAATCTAACCAAAGATGTAAAAGATCTGTATGCTGAAAACTATAGAAAGCTTATGAAGGAAATTGAAGAAGATATAAAGAAATGGAAAAACATTCCATGCTCATGGATGGGAAGAATAAATATTGTCAAAATGTCAATATTACCCAAAGCTATCTACGCATTCAATGCCATCCCAATCAAAATTGCACCAGCATTCTTCTCAAAACTAGAACAAGCAATCCTAAAATTCATATGGAACCACAAAAGGCCCCGAATAGCCAAAGTAATTTTGAAGAAGAAGACCAAAGCAGGAGGCATCACAATCCCAGACTTTAGCCTCTCCTACAAAGCTGTCATCATCAAGACAGCATGGTATTGGCACAAAAACAGACACATAGACCAATGGAATAGAATAGAAACCCCAGAACTAGACCCACAAAAGTATGGCCAACTCATCTTTGACAAAGCAGGAAAGAACATCCAATGGAAAAAAGACAGTCTCTTTAACAAATGGTGCTGGGAGAACTGGACAGCAACATGCAGAAGGTTGAAATTAGACCACTTATTCACACCATTCACAAAAATAAACTCAAAATGGATAAAGGACCTGAATGTGAGACAGGAAACCATCAAAACCCCAGAGGAGAAAGCAGGAAAAGACCTCTCTGACCTCAGCCGTAGCAATCTCTTACTTGACACATCCCCAAAGGCAAGGGAATTAAAAGCAAAAATGAATTACTGGGACCTTGTGAAGATAAAAAGAAAGGAAACAACCAACAAAACTAAAAGACAACCAACAGAATGGGAAAAGATATTTGCAAATGGCACATCAGACAAAGGGCTAGTATCCAAAATCTATAAAGAGCTCACCAAACTCCACACCCAAAAAACAAATAACCCAATGAAGAAATGGGCAGAAAACATGAATAGACACTTCTCTAAAGAAGACATCCAGATGGCCAACAGGCATTTGAAAAGATGCTCAACGTCGCTCCTCATCAGGGAAATACAAATCAAAACCAAACTCAGATATCACCTCACGCCAGTCAGAGTGGCCAAAATGAACAAATCAGGAGACTATAGATGCTGGAGAGGATGTGGAGAAACGGGAACCCTCTTGCATTGTTGGTGGGAATGCAAATTGGTGCAGCCACTCTGGAAAACAGTGTGGAGGTTCCTCAGAAAATTAAAAATAGACCTACCCTATGACCCAGCAATAGCACTGCTAGGAATTTACCCAAGGGATAAAGGATACTGATGTATAGGGGCACTTGTACCCCAATGTTTATAGCGGCACTCTCAACAATAGCCAAATTATGGAAAGAGCCTAAATGTCCATCAACTGATGAACAGATAAAGAAATTGTGGTTTATATACACAATGGAGTACTACATGGCAATGAGAAAGAATGAAATATGGCCCTTTGTAGCAACGTGGATGGAACTGGAGAGTGTGATGCTAAGTGAAATAAGCCATACAGAGAAAGACAGATACCATATGTTTTCACTCTTATGTGGATCCTGAAAAACTTAACAGAAACCCATGGGGGAGGGTTAGGAAAAAAAAAAGAGATTAGAATGGGAGAGAGCCAAAGCATAAGAGACTATTAAAAACTGAGAACAAACTGAGGGTTGATGGGGGTGGGAGGGTGGGGAGGGTGGGTGATGGGTATTGAGGAGGGCACCTTTTGGGATGAGCACTGAGTGTTGTATGGAAACCAATTTGACAATAAATTTCATATATTGAAAAAAAAAAAAAAAAAAAGACCACATGTCATAGCATTCCTTAACATGAAATGGCAGGACTGGAAAAATCTATAGAAACAGAAATAGGTTAGTGGTTGCCTAGGGCCAGGAAAATATAGTTTCCTTTTTGAAGTGATAAAATGCTCTAAACTTAGATTATGAGGATGATTGACCAGTTCTGTGATTATACTAAAAAATCCTTGAATTGAACATTTTAAATATTGAATTCTATGGTATGTGAATCATATCTTAATACAGATGTTTAAAAAAAAAAAACCTTAATGGAGCTAAAACTAAACTTTTAATTTCTTATTTCCTCTTACCCAAACCTGTTTCTCTCCCAGTTTCCCCCCCTATTTTTGTCCTGGCCGAAAGCATAGAAGTTCATCCTCGATTTTTCTTTATACATTCCCCACATCCAATCTATCTACAAATCCATTTGTCATTACCTCAAAATATATCCCAATCTGACAACCTCACTCCTTGCCAGCTCTCAGCCAGGTCACCATCATCTGTGTTCCATTGAAAATGCATTCCAACTGGTGTTCCTGGTGTTCCAGCTTCTATATTTACCTCTGTCTGTTTCCTCATATAGCTAGCTGACTTTTTAAAAACTGTGAATCAGCTTCTGCACAGTGAAGGAAACAACCAACAAAACTAAAAGGCAGCCTGTGGCATGGTAGAAGACATTTGCAAATGAAATATCTGATAAAGGGTTAGTATCCAAAATCTAAAAAGAACTTAGCAAATTCAACACCTAAAAAACAAATAGTCCAGTGAAGAAATGGGCAGAAGACATAAATAGACACTTTTCCAAAGAAGACATACAGGTCTTCATGAAAAGATGCTCAACGTCACTCATCATCAGGGAAATACAAATCAAAATCACACTGAGATACCACCTCACACCTGTCAGAATGGCTCAAATTAACAACACAGGAAACAACAGATGCTGGCAAGGATGCGGAGAAAGGGGAACACTCTTACAGTGTTGGTGGGAATGCAAACTGGTACAGCCACTCTGGAAAACAGTATGGGGGGTTCCTCAAAAAGTTAAAAATAGAACCACCCTATGACCCAGCAATTGTACTACTAGGTATTTACCCAAAGGATACAAAAATGCTGATTCCAAGGGGCATATGCACCCCCAGGGTTATAGCAGCACTATCAACAAGAGCCAAACTATGGCACGAGCCCAAATGTCTGTTGACTGATGAAAGGATAAAGAAGATGTTGAACATCTTCACACACAATGGAATAAAAAAAGAATGAAATCTTGCCATGTGCAACAACCTGGATAGAGCTAGAGAGTATTATGCTAAGTGAAATAAGTCAGAGAAAGACAAATATCATATGATTTCACTCATATGTAAAATTTAAGAAACAAAACAGATGAACATAAGGGAAGGAAAAAAGAGAGGGGGGCAAACCATAAGAGACTCTTAACTATGGAGAACAAACTGAGGGTTGATGGAGGGAGAGGGGCAATGGGCTAAATGGGTGATGAGTATTAAGGAGGGCATTTGTGATGAGCACTGGGTACTATATGTAAGTGATGAATCACTAAATTCTACACCTGAAACCAATTTTACCATATATGTTAACTAAGTAGAATTTAAAATAAAAACTTGAGGGGCGCCTGGGTGGCTCAGTTGGTTAAGCGTCCAACTTGGGCTCAGGTCATGATCTCACAGTTCGTGAGTTTGAGCCCCGCGTCGGGCTCTGTGCTGACAGCTCAGAGCCTGGAGCCTGCTTCACATTCTGTGTCTCCCTCTCTCTCTGCCCCTTCCCTGTTCATGCTGTGTCTTTCTCTGTCTCAAAAATGAATAAACATTTAAAAAAATTAAAATAAAAAAAATAAAAAATAAAAACTTGAAAAAAATAAAGGAAAAAGAGAAGGAGGCAAAACATAAGAAAGACTCAACTGTATAGAACAAACTGAGGGTTGCTGGGGGTGGGTGGGTGGGGGCATGGTCTAAATGGGTGATATGCACTAAGGAGGGCACTTGTGATGAACATTGGGTATTGTATATAAGTAATGAATCACTAAATTCTACTCCTGAAACTAGTATTACACTATATGTTAATTAACTAGAATTTAAATTAAAACCTGAAACATAAAAAAATAAAATAAATAAAAATAAAAATAAAAATTGTGAATCAGATCCTGTCATCCACTACTTAAAACTCTCGAGTGAATTTCTATCATGCTTAAATAAAATTCAATCTCCTTTCCAAAGCCCACCAGTCTCTCTACAGAATCTGTCTGCCTTCACCAGCAAATTCATTGCATGCCCTCTGAATTATCTTCTTCTTCTCTTACATAGAATAGATTTGTTTCTGCCCATGATCTTTGCACTGACTATTCCTTCAGACTCTCATGACTGATCCGCGTCATCATTCAGGTCTCAGCTCAAAAGCCACTCCCTCAGACGAGCTTTCTAAAGTAGCATTGCCTCCAAGTAACTCTATGCTTTATCCTGCTTTAGTTTCTTAATAATAACTTATACTTAGCTGAGATTATCTCAATAATTTCTACTATCTATTGTGGTAAAAACACATAAAATTAACTCTCTTAACCATTTTTAAGTGAACAGTTACAGCACTGTTAACAACACGTCATTGTTGCACATCTGATGTCTAGAACATTTTCATCTTGCGAAACTAAAACTCTACACTCATTGAACAACTTCCCTTTCCCCCCCATTCCCAGCCCCTGGCAACCGCCATTCAATTTTGTGTGTCTATAAATTTGACTACTCTAGGTACCTCATATAAGTGGAATCATGCAGTAATTGTCTTATTGTGACTGACTTATTTTACTTAGCATAATGTCCTCAAGTTTCTTCCATTTTGTAGCATATTGTCAAGTTCCTTTCCTTTTTAAGGCTGAATGATATTTCATTATGTATATATACCACATTGTGTTTATTTCTTTGTTAATCTGGTTTTTATCTCTTCCCCTGCTCGATTACAATCTACAAGCTTCCAAGCTTTGTAGGGTTAAGTATCATTTACTAAACATCAAGTATATGCTGCATATTCTTGCATACATTAATTCATTTAAAACTTACAACCCTACAACAACCCAATGATTACCTTTATTTCTCTGAAGAATATTTTAGGTTAACCCATTAATTAGTGAGGACAATTCAGGCATGCACAATAAGAGTGCAAGTCTTTATTTAATTTTAATATTTTTAAATTTTTTTTTAATGTTTATTTATTTATTTTGAGAGAGAAAGAGAGAAAGAGAGACAGTGCGAGCAGGGAAGGGGCAGAGAGAGGGAGACAGAATCTGAAGCAAGCTCCTGGCTCCGAGCTGTCAGCACAGAGCCAACCTGGGGCTTGAACTCACAAACGGCAAGATCATGACCTGAGCCGAAGTCAGATGCTTAACCGGCTGAACCACCCAGGCACCCCATATTTAATTTTAATTTTTAAGTAAATTTTAAGTATTCAGTTTTTCAAAGGAAAATTACTAAGGTGAGGTAACAAACTGTGAACAGAGAAAGAAACATAAGGAAAAATTATTCCAAATGTATTACCAGGGTGTCAATAGGGAGATTGCAAAGCTGGTTGGTGGAACAAAGGAAAATTTTGGCAGAACGTCTAAATAGAGAAGCCTATAGAAATGCAAAAAAATGTGGCAAAAAATGTATTCACAAAAGATCAAAGTTGGAGATGGAGAATTTGAGTATTTTTTTCCCCACAGAATGGTCAGATTTTAAAACTGAATTAATGACTTACCAAAATTAAAATGTTGCCTTCTTCTTGTTTGATTTTTCTAACAAAAGCAAATGCCACCATCCTTAACAATTCTACAAAATTCTACCCAAATGAGGTTTAACTTTAGACTCAGCCTCCAAAGCTGACTTGCTTGAGACACGCACAGAGGAAGTAATTCACACAGAGTGAGATCACGTAAACGTGGAAGAAGTAAGAGAAGGATGGTGTGGTTTTAAACGATTGTTTTACAAAGCCACACTCTCCCCTTAGCCCCAAGACTACCTCTAAATTTCCCCAAACCAAACAAAGCAGAAATGTTCAGGTATCCCATAAGCTACTCTGTTACTGCAACTGTCAATGGTATTTCAGAGACTTCAGACCCTGAAATCTAAAAAGAGTTATCTTTTTATTGTTTTGATCATCATTACTTTTCTTCATTAAGTCTTTTTCATATCTGCTACCACTGGGACATTGTTTCATGCTTGCATTCACATCCAGTTAAATGCTAATTATTCTTCAACACCATCTTTCAGATTTTCTTCCCTGAATTATTGTAGTACTGCACTAGGGAACGTGAGATTTCAAGGAAGCTGTCAAAAGGCTTAGCAGCACTGGATAAAGAACAAGCTTTGTGGAATTTGACTTCCCATTGGGATCTTCCAAAGTTAAACTTTGAGTTTTATGTGAATATATTTGAATACATTGAACTCTTACTATTTTTTACCTATTCATAATTTACTGGTATAATCGGTGAATGTGTACATATACACACATAATGTACACTTTTCATTTACTCTTCTTTTCTCCTTTCTTGTCCTAATCTTTTTGTTTTGTTTTGTTTTTTGCTTTTTTGTTTTTTTGTTTTTTCATTCACTCTTTAATTAACTTATTCAACATTTCTTGAATCCTTTTCTGTGCACTAGGCACTGCGTTAAATGTTATTCCAGAAACCTTGTTCTACGTTATGTTATTATCTAATTTGGAGTTAATCATTTTCAAATATTCTTACATGTTTTCTTCTTTTGCTACTAAAAATAAGAATATTAAGACATTAATCCATCTGTGATTCTTAATGATGTTCTGTTAAAATTTTGTTGCCTTGCCAGAGTTGATTTCCCTTCAAACGTTAATAAGCGCTTACTATGTGCCAAGTACAGTGCCCACTGCAGACTAATTTCAAGGCGTGGGGAATTCAACAGCTGAAATCAACACTATTCCAACAAGGTTTACATGTAGGCCATATTACAAGCTGGCACCAATCTACCTTTCCAACCATATCTTTATTTCTCTATACACTCAGGGACTCTCTATCCCAGTCATTTAAAACTATTCCCCAAATTGAGTTCATAGGAGACTTGAAGCTTTAGATCTTGAATTCAAGCTCTAAAGGGACAAGATCTTTAAATCTTGTACTTAAGATTTTCTTTTTCTTTCTTTCTTTCTTTTTTTCTTTCTTTCTTAGTAAGCTTTACACCTAACTCATGACCCTGAGATCAAGAGTCACATGCTCTACCAACTGAGCCAGCCAGGGACCCCTCTATTTCTGCTTCAAAATAAATGAAGGTATATCCAAGAGCTACCATGTGTTCCAGGAAAAAAATACAGAGAAGTCACAGAATGGTAATTTTGTATAGACATTTAAAATTACAGAAATTTCTTCTCAGTAGGGGAAAAAATTAAAATTTTAATTGTTTTTCACAAGTTTAGTATCCAAATAGTACGACACTTACAAAGAGTGCCAATGAATAGCACTTAGTGTGATGCAAATATTTGGGAAGACATTTGCCCAGCATAACAATATTTTTGTTACAGAACCAAATATTTAAACTAGGAAAATTATACCATGCTAATATGTATATAATAAAGGCAGAATAGTATCACAAATAGGCTGGTTCTGGAGTAGGACAGTCCTGAGAAAGAATCTGGGCTGTTACTTACAAGCTGTATGACCTCCAAAATCTTAATATCTCAAAGCCCCGGTTTCCTAATCTTTAAAGGTCAGCTATACAGTGGTCAGGCAAATTAAACAAGAATATAATAGAATGCATAGCACATACAAAGTATTCCATAAATGTTACCAAATACTTTGTTTTTGTATCTTCATTATGAATATTTAAGATTAATTAAGTTAACCTGATATCTTGCTTTCAGGAAGAATTTTCTTTATAAATGAGTAGTGTCAAATGTTGTGCTTTAGGGAAGAAATGGAACAATGGTGTCATTATTAAGCAAGAGAGACTTGTTTTCTTCTCTCTAAAATAGGGTATCTTAAAAACTTATATATTGGGATTTTAAACTCTTCACTAGGTATATTTGACATGCCATTGACTATTTTATCTCTGGATATAATTGTACTTTTTTGCCAGATTTGCACTGGGTAGAGGGAGGGAACTCAATTATTAGTGTTGTATTACTTTCAGGGTGTTTGTGTTATGTTTCAGTGTTTATTGTGTTGATTTGTGCTGGGTGTTGTTATTCAGAGTACATCTAGAGTAAAGAATGCTGGCTTCCAATGAAAGAAACTTCTCTTCACCTTTTTGCTCCACCTTTATCTATCCCCCCCACCCCAGATCAGATTACAGGTTTGGTCCATCACTAAGGATTAAGTTTCTACTAACACCGTATGTTTTCTCATCCCCCTTTTCTCTGAAGAAGGCAAGTAAGACTTTTGTTGAATTGATATGGTAAAATTCAAGACTCTGGTTTGGGTTTGGGGTGGAAACAGATAGAGTGGGCTTACTTTAAGTCTACTTTAGGGTACCTGGTATGATAGTCTATTAAACACTTGAAAAATATTGATTGAATGGATGCCATTAAAACGACATCATGGTAGTCTTTGCTAGGACATGTAAATACTCTCACCTTCCTTAATCCACCTCTCCCCAGAATATCATATGGGAGGTATATGCACATATTATAAATCAAAATAAAGTCACATTTTATTTTGGGCCTGGGTCCTGCCACAAAACCCCATGATAAGCCCCGATTTCCTAGATTAGACCAAGTAGAAAACTCCTCTCTACACTAGATAGGCCTAAGGAACTCTGAATTAGAAAATCTTCTCTGTTATTTCCACTCCAAAGCCAAGTTCAAATCTCAGATCTTATTTTGTCAATGCTATATAGGAAGCTGGAAAAGGGTAGATGAGAGCATGCATCCACTCCTAAAAACACAGCCTGGATAATGTCCTCATGAACCCCATTCAACACCTTCCCTCACTGGAGTGGAGTAGAAAAGGATAAGGTAGGCAAATGGGAACCAGGATATACAGAAAATGTTCCCCAAAAAGTCAACAAGAGATTTTTTTACTAACTTTAAAGTGTCTAATAAAATAAAATTTTGAGGATTTGTAAGCCATCAGCACATATGAATTAATTTTAATATGTTTATGACCACTGTGTTTATCAGGAAAAGAAAAAAAGAAAGATCATTCTATATAATCCTAAAACAAAAAGCAAAACTCAAGGCTCCACGATTGTTGATGTTAAGTATCAATAAAAATAAAATCAACTTGCTAGAGTGAAGAATTCACTGAAACCTTTCTATATTCACAGTCACAATGATCTCATTACTTATTACTGTACATCCCATAGTCCAGCATGTTGGAATTGACCTGGCAGTTAATTGACAGCCTTTTCCAAAGCAAACGATAGTATGTTTAGTGGGAAAATGTGAACACAATATTTCTCTTTAAAGAGGAGGGGTGCCTGGGTGGCTCAGTCGATTAAGCATTTGACTCTTTATTTTAGTTCAGGTCATGATCTCACGGTCATGAGATCGAGCCCTGTGTCCTGTTCTGCACCAAACATGGAGCCTGCTTGGGATTCTCGCTCTCCCTCTGCCCCTCCCCCACTCACGCTTTCTCTCTCTCTCAAAATAAATAAATAAACATTTTTAAAATTTTTTTAACATTTATTTATTTTTGAGAGAGAGAGAGAGAGAGAGAGCATGAACAGGGGAGAAACAGCGAGAGAGGGAGACACAGAATCCCAAGCAGCTCCAGGCTCTGAGCTGTCAGTACAGACCCTGTCATGGGGATAGAACCCACAAGCCGTGAGATCATAACATGAGCCAAAGCCAGATGCTTAACCACCTGAGCCACCCAGGCACCCCAATAAAAATTTTTTTTAAAAAAGTAAAGAGGAGAAGGGCCAGTTCATATCTGTCATAGATATTTCCAGCAAAGACTTAAGCTAGGTAATCATTGACTGGTCAAATGTGAATTTCTTTTCCAAATACCCTTGTGTGCCTTTATAATACAATCTTCCTGTACCTAATACTTCGCTTCAATATCAAGATAAAGCTTAATAAAGTTTTTCTTCTCATCATGTAACGTTTTTTCCCAATGTTCCAAAATTCTGACACCCTGAACTGATAATTGATACTTTCTAAAGGAAATGACAAGAACCAGTAGGATACTGATCTGTTCAACTAAAGAATTACAGACAGTAAAAATAAATCTTACTGACTTAAATGGGAAGACCAAACAGGACAATTTCAGAGAAAACCATACACTTTTGGAAATGAGCAGCTATTAAATTGTTTCTGAAGAAAGCCCAGATTTGCAGCTTCACCAGTACAAATCTAGTAAAACAGAAGAGTAAAACATGGACAAAAATAATAAATGTGTATGGAAGAAGAGTTAATGCTCTCCATCTCAGAGCAGGAGCAAGGATAAATGCGTCGTGGGTGAAGTTGCCTTTTAAAGTTCTAAACAAGTGTTAGTTATCCACCTTTCACATTAGATGCGCACATTAAAAGTTTTTTGAATGAATGATTACTAGTTAACTAAACAATCAGCTAAAATAAAAGCTAAGTGAGCCAGGGACATGAAAAATAAGAAGGTACTGTACTGAAGAATGATTTGTGTGACTCAACCAATTTTCTCTTTTCCCTTGATGGGTAAGATCATGATTCCTATTCTAACTGATTTTCAGCACAGCTCTCTTGACAACATTACTTTTACGCTCATAAAATGACCTAATGCAATTAAGTCAGAAGAGCCAAAAAGCTATATTAATACTTTACACTGATCAGAGAGATTAAGTTAATTGACTCAATTATTTAAGTCAGCATAGCAACACCTCTATCTGGAATATTTGTCACTTGAGGATCTCAAGGCACTTCATAAAACTTTAGTGAGATGTATTTCCTCTCTACTTCAAATGGTAAGAAGAGGCACACTTAATTTTAATGAAAATTTCCAGTGCAAAAAGACCTTTGTTCCGAATTTAACACATTAGAATGCAGTTGCCCCTCATATTCCAAGTAAGTATTAAACATTGCAAATAATGAAAAAAAATTTATTTGTAAGGTACAATGATGCATTGTTCCCCCTGAACAGTATACTCTAGAGAATAGCAGAAAGAAAATTTCCCAAAAAATCTTGTGAAGTTTTGTGGTAGTTAATGGTAAGGGCAGATCTGGGTTTAAACCACAGGAACAACTATTATTCTGTTTGATTTGGACAAATTACTTAACTTGGTAAGTCTCATTTTCCTCCTCTGTACAATGAAGATAGTATCAGTAGTTCCTTCATATGGTCAGTGTGAGGATTAAAGAGTGTAAACCGAGTAGCACAGTGTCTGGCACATGGTAAGCATTCAATATAGTGTACTCTCATCATCATCATCACCACCATCGGCTCTAAACACCTCTAACCAGGTTAGAAGTGCTTATTTTATACGTCAGCTTGGAGACTGTTTTTGGATGAGATTCACATTTAAATCAGTGAACTTTGAGTAAACAGATTGCCCTCCAATTGGCTTCTTCTAATCCAAATAGAAGGAAAAGACCCACTTCCACAAGCAAGAGGAAATTCTCTAGCAGATTGCTTTGGGAAGTGATCTGCACTGTCAGGTTTCCTGGGTCTTCATCCTGCCAGCTTTTGGAAGAGAACTGGAACATCAGCTTTCGTGAGTCTCTGCCTGTTGGCCCATACTGCAGATTTGGAGTTACTAGCCTCCATGATCATGTAAGCCAATCCTTATGATAAGTATCTTTATCTATATAGATACATCTTATTGGTTCTGTATTCTCTGGAGAACCTTGACTAATACAATTATACAAGCTTGAGAATCTGAATCATAAAATAGATCTGACAGCATAAAATAGGGCACTAACATCATCACTTAGAATATAAGATCCTTAAGGGCAAGGATCAACATTCAAGTATTGACCGTGCAACAAATATCCAGCAAATGCTCAAAAAGTAAATTAACTAATCAGTATACTTTATCACAACCACACAAATATTGTGTCACATTTTAAAAGTGTATGCAAACTGATATCATGCATTAGGCATAGCCTTTGGATTATCATGTTAAAAAGGTGTCGATGAAGACGTGGTCAAATCACCAGCAATGCCAGATGGCTGATAGAGTACATGAGCTACCCTAAATGACATCCTAGGGAACAAAATGTCCCAAAGGAAATAGAAAACTAGGGAATGGATGAATCACATCTGCCGTTGTCATGGATACTGTTCATCTTATATGTGTGAACTTGAAAACTGAAAGCACTATCGAATAGAGTGGCTAGCTAGCTAATTGAGGCCTCATCTGCTACTAACAAAGTCCAATAGAGGCATCCTTAATGTTTAATGAGTACTCCAAGTAGAGTTGGCCTCGTGCAAAATCTGCAAAATGTACAAATACAGTTTCTATTCTCTTCTCCAGTCGTTCTCTACTCTGGGGGCTCATTAGAATCATCTGGAGAACTTTAAAAAAATATCTTTGATAACATCCTATCTCCAGACATTCTGACTTGGTGGTAATGGGCAATATCTGAGCATGAATAGCTTTAACAGCTCCCCAGGTGATACTAACATTATGCATCTGGGGTTAAGAACTACAGTTCTGGGCTCCTACAGAAACACATGTAACATACACACACGTAACCCTTTCATGTATTAATATTCTTCATAATCCTTCACACATCCAACCCAAATATTCAGGGAATGATTAGCCAGGACAATTATGTCTTAATGCTTGTGATATTATATGTATTTGAACTTCATCCATGGCTCACAGCTTCTAAAACCTTTAGAATTTCCTGTGATAAAGGCAATAACAGTGTCTTTCGTTATTTTAATGAAGTGACTTTTGGAAAACCCTTAGGGTAGCCTAAAGATGGGTGGGGCTGGTTGCCAGGAGAACCAACCAGGTGATGAGAGGGTAGAAACTTTCAGTCCCAGTCTGTCCCTCTCACACTTCACCACCACCCTCAAGGAGGGGAGAGAGGCTGGGTTTGAATCAGCCAGTGGCCAATGACTTAGTCAATCATGACTAGGTAATGAAGCCTCTTTAAAAACCCAAAGGGATGATTTAAAGAGCTTCCAAGATGGTGAGCTTATAGAAATACAGGTAGGGGCACCTGGGTGGCTCAGTTGGTTAAGTGTCCCACTTCAGCTCAGATCATGAATCTCATGGTTTGTGAGTTTGAGCCCTGTGTTGGGCTCTCTGCTGTCAGCACAGACCCAGCTTTGGATCCTTTGTCCCTCTCTCTCTGCACCTCCCCCACTAGCACTCTCTCTCAAAAATAAATAAACATTAAAAAAAAAAAAAAAAAAACTGTGGGGAGAGTGATGCCTTTGAGAGGGCATGGAAGCACCCTGTCTTTTCCCAATATCTTACTCTATGTGTCTCTTCATCTAGCTGTTGATTCATATCCTTTATCATATCCTTTAGTAAGCTGTTAAATGAGGTGATTCCCTGAGTTCTGTAAGCCACTATAGCAAATTAATTGAACCTAAGGAGGAACCTTGAACCTTGAACCTAAGGAGGAACCTTGAAACCTCCAATCTGCAGCCAGTGGTAATAGCCTGGGGCTTGTGGTTGGTGTCTGTCTAGACAGACACCCTTCTGGTGTCCAAGAACTGCTTGGTGTTAGGGATTGGGGTTGGAATTTTGTCTGAAAACCACAATCTAATGCTTGAAATCTCTCTCTTCCAGTTATTTCTATGCTCCTCATTATCCCCTTTCAGAGAGTCTATCAAGGTAGGAATATAGGCAGATAAAAGGTAGCTAATTTTATTGACAAGCTGGAGAGGATAGTCACTTGAAGCTGATGGTTAAAATCAATGGTTCTTTTAACCTGTGAGTTTTAGAATAATCAAATAGAAATCAAAAGACTAATACAAGACAGAGACAAAATAAAGTGTGTACTTTTAAGTAATAAATTATCTGAAAATAAAACAATTTGTGAACATATATTTTTAATATTATAAAGCTCTGGAACATCTACATTTGTAGGGATTCAAAGTTTCAATGATTTTGGGCAAAGTTGTCTCATTTAGAAGTTTTAAGTGTAATTTCTGGAACAAGGCACCATAATATCCAGTAAAAATACTATCTAGAAAATTTATAGGTGTCTGTTTAGTGATTTGTTTGCCATATATTCTACACTAAAGGGATTGCTTGCTCTCGACCAGTTTGGGAAACATATAACGAGTAGAATAGTACCACCTTAGTTTAATATATTTCCACTTTTCAGAAACAAATGACAGTGAACAATTCCATTTCTAATTATACATCCAAAATAACTGAAAGCAGGGGTTCAAACAGGTATTTGTATATCCATATTCATAGCAGCATTATTCACAATAAGCAAAAACTGGAAGCAACCAAGTATCTACTGACAGATGAATGTGGTATATAAACACAATGTGATTTGTACACCCAATGAAATATTATTCAGACTTAAAAAGAGAAAAAAGGAAATTCTGATACTACAACATTGATGACTGTTATGCTAAGGATGACAACATGACACTAAGTAAAATAAGCCAGTCATCAAAAACAGAAAATCAATCAGTCTTGAATTATTCCACTTATATGAGGTATTTAGAGTAGTCAAATTCATAGACACATAAAGTATTTCTGGTTTCCAGGGATCAGGGGAGAGAGAATGGGGAGTTGTTCAATGGGTACAGAGTTTCAGTACTGCAAGATGAAAATAGTTCTGGAGATGCATGGTGATGATGGCTGCACAATAATGTGCATATATTTAATGACACTGAACTGTGCCCTTAAAAGTGGTTAAGATGATACATTTCATGTTATGTGTATTTCACCACAATTAAAAATAAAAACACCAATAGCAGTCATTTATATTGTTCACGAGCCTGCAATTTGGGCAGGGCTGAATGGAGATGGCACTATCTCCATTTCACATGATGTCAACTGGAGCCACTCAATTGTACCTAGAGGATCCACTTCTTTAATGGGTTACTCATATGAATGGTATGTTGTGCTGCTGTTGGCTGGGAGCCCACCCTAGGTTATTGAGAAAAGAGAGGGGCCTTAGTTCTCCACATGGGCTTCTCCCTGAGCCTTCTTCGTGGCATAACACGTTAGCTAGTTTCCTAGAGCAAGTTTTCAAAGAGACAGAAATTGGATGCTAACAATCTCTTGAGATTCCAAAATAGCACAAGGTTACTTCCACTGTATTTTATTGATCAAGTAATAAAGAAAAAAAAAATCCACTCAGATTAAAAGGGAGGAGATACAGACCTCAACTTCACATAGGACAGAGTGTCAAAGAATTTGTAGCCATCTTTAATTTACTATACCAATTAGCCTAGTTTTTTCTTTCTGTATTCTAGAATTCCTCCGACCCCCACCTCCCCACAGCTTCTGCTTATAACTTGGATTGTCCTGGCCTTTCATAGACTTAAACCTAATCTCTCATACATAGCTACA
Organism: Panthera onca; assembly: GCF_046562875.1. Lineage (NCBI taxonomy): Eukaryota > Metazoa > Chordata > Mammalia > Carnivora > Felidae > Panthera > Panthera onca. Next base: position 69,666,889 of record NC_138342.1, on the reverse strand, counting down.
AATTCATCTCAAGGGTTTCCCTCTATGCATCCTCAGTTTCAAACCCAAGATAATTTTAATGTTTATTTATTTTTGAGAAAGACATAGAGCACAAGCAGGGAGGAGCAGAGAGAGGGAGACACAGAATCTGAAGCAGGCTCCAGGCTCTGGGCTGTCAGCACAGAGTCCAACACTGGGCTTCAACTCATGAGCCATGAGATCATGACCTGAGCCAAAGTCAGGCACTTGACCAACTGATTCCCCAGATGTCTCTCAAACCCAATATTAATGGCCTGTTTTTTTCTTTTCTTGATTCATGTAAATGGGAGTGAGAATGTGATTGGCCCAAATCATCATTTCATGGTAAGTCATGTATGTTATAGGTTACAGACAGATCTATGCATTAGCTACTATTAGATCAAGTGCTCCTAATCCAATACCAATAGCCAAAGGGACAGAGCCAAATGCTATAAAATGTGGCTGTTTGATTCATCTTTTTCTTCATGCTGTGAGTATGGAAATGAGGGATATAGGTAGAGTAGCATACAGGTCATGAATGCAGCAACCACTGTAATTCATTTTCCTAGAATAAAGTAGAGCCCTCAGTGGCTCTGAAAATACTTATCCACTGCTTCCTAAGTCATTAAGGTATTGAAGATATAACTGGTTTATTGTTTCTCCCTTTTATACATCCTTCAAAAAAAAATGCATATGGTTCTCCTATGACATTTTATTTTCCCCTTAAGACTGCCCTTAAGATCCGCTTAACACTATTACCTCTGAATAAAAATCATTCCCTGGACCCTGCAGTCTACACAAGATTAATCCTTCCTGTTCATGTTAGCAGTGAAGAGGTAGCAATACATAGGTGATTATTTCTGCCTGGTTGACAGACTGTCTCCTCCACCAAACTTCAGTTAGGCTCCCTGGAGCCCTTTTTTCAAGTAGGATTCAACCTTGAGCTTCAGTGTCCACACTTGTTGGGCCTGGATTGCCCAGTTCATCAAGAATCCTGGCAAGTCCGCTTAGCAAGAATCCTCCCTGGTGTTTCCTCTTAGTAATTTTCTATACACTGACCCCCTAGCCTGCTCCTTGGCAATAAATACCCCACTTGTCCTTATTGCATTCAGAATTGAGCCCAGTTGCATACCAAGATCTTTTTTCCCTATCACAATGATTCCCGAATCAAATCTGCTTTTATGCTCCAGCTTGGGTTTTTCTTCAACAAGGCTTTTCTTTAACATTTGACTTAATGTGTTACCTTTCATTTCTCACTTTCATCTTTACCTATTCTCATTTAAAGGATTTAATCTGCATTATAGAAATTTGACAGAAGGTTTAAAGAGAGAGAAATCCTTAACAAGGGAAATGTTTTCTTCTATACCTGAGTTCAAGGAAATGAGAAAACCTCGAGAAGGAGAAGACCGACAAGAGAGTAGAAAAATGGGTAAGGGGCACCTGAGTGGCTCAGTGGGTTAAGCTTCTGACTCTTGGGTTTGGCTCAGGTCATGATCTCACAATTTCATGATTTTGAGCCGCCGCCCCCCCCCCCCCCCAGGTGGGCTCTCTTCACTGGCAGCCTCAAAGCCTGCTCGGGATTCTCTCCCTCTCTCTCTCTCTCTTTCTCTCTCCCCCTCGCTCTCTGCCCCTCCCCACTCATGCTGTCTCTCACTCTCTTAAAAAAAAAAAAATAGGGGCACCTGGGTGGCTCAGTCGGTTAAGCAGCCGACTTTGGCTCAGGTCATGATCTCTCGGTCCGTGAGTTCGAGCCCCGCGTCGGGCTCTGTGCTGACAGCTCAGAGCCTGGAGCCTGTTTCAGATTCTGTGTCTCCCTCTCTCTGACCCTCCCCCATTCATGCTCAGTCTCTCTCTGTCTCAAAAATAAATAAACGTTAAAAAAAAATTTTTTTTTTAAATAAACTTAAAAAAAAGAAAAATGGGTAAAACCATCAAAAAAAGTCATATTAATAAGCATTCTAGCCATTTATCGAATATAATGTATGTGTGTTTAGCATAAACCCAATTTGGTTGAACGCAGCAGCAAGTTCTAGCTAAATCAACCATTTCCAGATTTTCAAGTATGTAAAAAAGGTATAGTGATTATTATTTTCCCCATGCTACTGCCTGCTTTCCGCTCATGATGTAGAAAAATTAGTTTCCAAAGCAGCCACACTACTCCCCTCTCCATTTTCGCCACTGAAACCAGAGCGATCTTTTTAGAATTCATTAGATTGTATCTCTCCCCTGCATACTCCTCAGTGGCCTTCAATCACAATTAGAATAAAATGCAAATTCCTTGCTATGGCCCACAAGGCCACCCATGATCTGACTCTTGCTTTTCTCTCCGACCTGATTTTGTACCGTTCACTCCTTTAATCCAGCCATACCATTACTTTCTTGAATTTTTGCAACCCTTGTTTTGCTAATTTTTTCATCTCTGCTTTAATGCCATTTTCTCCAGAAACTTTCTCTGGAATTCCATTAAAGTTATCTGAGTCACTGTCACTACTATTCTTCCTAGTGTTTTTACAGGACTTATTACTACCAGAATTGTCATGTATTTATATGTTCCTTTGTTGTCCTCACCTATTAGCTGATAACAGCCAAGACTATTTCTTGTATTGTTAGTTACTATCGTTACCTAGCATGTCATTTTCTTATAAAATATTTGTTGAATATATGAATGGTGAATGCATCTCTCACAAATATCAAGCTTTCTACTGGAAAGCTCTTTCTCTCAGATGCATAAACTTCTAGCAACTCAATAAAGCAATGTTAATAAGTCTTTCCTGTCATCCAGTGTATTTTTAAGTTACAATATAAAAAGAGTCACAAAAACAGCTATAGAAAGACCAACCCTTATCAATACTGATGTTTATATTTAACTCGAACATCCCAATAACTAATGCTTCAACTCAGTTGAATTCAGATATTCACCTTTTGTTACCTGCTGTTATGCCCAGATTTGTTAATATTTCAACGGTTAAGATGTATATTAGGTATATTATACCTTTGTAAATTAGCCCACCCAGATGGAATAGTAAAGAAAATTCAAACAAATATATTGTCAAGTAAACTAATCAAAAGAGAGTCATTTTGATGAAAGCAATATAGGGAATACAGTAAGCATAACAATGATATCAACAATGATGTTATTAAAAGGCTCGAACACCAAAAAGGTGTATTTGATATTAATAACCAGTTCCCAGGGGCACCTGGATGGTTCAGTTGATTAAGCGTCCAACTTTGGCTCAGGTCATGATCTCACGGTTTGTGAGTTGAAGCCCTGCATGGGGCTCTGTGCTGACAGCTCAAAGCCTAGAGCCTGCTTCGGATTCTGTATGTGTATGCCTCTCTCTCTGCCCCTTCCCCACCCACGTTCTGTCTCTCTTTCTCTCCCTCTTTCTCTCTCTCTCTCAAAAATAAATAAGCATTAAAAATTAAAAAAAAAAACCAGTTCCCAGAGAATTTAGAGACTTGAATTAATAGTATTCACTTAGAAAATTCCAAGGACCTACGACTAAGAAACAAAATCATTAGAAACCCAGCAAATAAAGGAGGAACTATGAGGATCAGATAGAGTTCCTAAACAATGTCTTCAAAATTCCTAATTTATGAGATAGACTAGCTAAGGTAGAAGTCAAGGAAATAAACAAAATGTGAGCTGTGCATCTTATATAATGATATTTAAAATACAGTCTGACAGGAACGGTAGAATTTTAATATAGTCTAAAACTTCATAAATATAGCATCAAACCATGCCAGCCTATGTCTTGCATAAGCCTTTATTATGTTCATGAAAAAGCAATCCATTCTATTTCATGCCCAAAAGGATACCTGCATGTCCTACATAGTAACCTAATCTTCTCTATAGGAGATAAGAGGAATAGAAATCAGCACACAGCATCTGTTCCCAACACTTGGAAATCATGGCTCGCAGAAGTGCTCAGCTGATTACAGCTGAGATACTGTAGTGTATGAATGTCCATCCTTCTGCTGTGATACATTTCAAAACCAAACTTCCATAGTTAGTAGAAAAATAGTAAAAGCAACATGTGAAGGTATAAACCTAAATAATAAACATAACTTCAGGTGTAGTAGTAACCCTACTTTTGGGGAGAAAGTAGCAATTACAACTGAGATTCTAAAATATGTAAATTTCTCTCTCTCTCTGCTCTGGTGAATTGCAAAACCTAAATTTCACAGTTAATGGAAAATGGTAAAATCAATACATGCAGGTACAAACACAACTTCAACACTAGTAATTTTAACTTGACAGAGAAATTAGCAACAGGTACAATCTCATTTCTATGGTTATGAGGTAAAGAAAAATTACCATTCTAGATTTTTAAGTATATATTCTGTTGTCTCCTAGCAGATCACAACAAGCTGGCTCCTGATATGCAGCAGACCAAAGTATGGAGACATCACAATCATCAAAGCTACCGAGGCTATTTATAGTTACTACTTGATAACAAATTTCTCCAGACTACAGAAAGCGATCAAATACACATGAATCTAAGGAGACTATCTAAGATAATTTTATCCTATAGGTCTCAAGTTGCACATGAACAGGTCCCATCTGCCACCATCTTTCAGGTTCTCCATTTTGATCCAGGCTCAGACTCTTTTTCAACCAATATTTATTGAATACTTATTAAGTTCCACAGTAGAACAGCAGGGCACAGTAGAACACTGCCCTCATAGAGCTTATATTCAGGCCAGGGAGAGGCAGAGAGTAAATAAATCATTACATGGTATATTACATATACATGCAACTGAGAAGAAATCAGATTAAAGAGATGGGAGAAAGGCTTACAGGGGATAAAAAAAAAAAAAAAGCAATTTAAAATAAAGTGGTTGTAAACACCTTCACTGAGAAAGTGAAATTTGAGAACCCCTAACATGATAAAGAATCCAACTGTGTGAATATCTGAAAGAGCTTGGTCCAGCCAGAGTTAGATGCATGCTTGGACTATTCTAGAAACAGCAAGGAGGCCAGTGTAGTCAAATAGAGGTAAAGAGGAGGACAGTATAATGAGATAAGGTCAGAGACATTGTAGGGACCACATTGTGTGGGTTCTCGCTGTCCAATGTTGAACTTCATTGACCAGTTGGAGGGTTTTGAGCAGAAGATTGAATATATTGTGAACTATTGAAAATTACAACTCACCCACCATCCCCATACACACTCAAGATGTGTCTTACTCTGTTCAATTTTATTCCATACTACATATCATCTTACATACTTTATATTAAATTATATATTATATTTTTACTTATTGACTATCTCCCCTAGTTACAAGTTAAGCCCCACAAAAACAAAACTTTTTGTCTTTTTCTTCTTTTTTTTAATGTATATTTATTTATTAAATAAATAATAAAGAGAGAGAGAAAACACAAGCAGGGAATGGGCAGAGAGAGAGAGAGAGGGTGAGAGAGAATCCCAAGCAGGCTCCAAACCCAGTGCTGAGCTCATTGCAGGGCTCAATCCCACCACCAAGAGACCATGACCTAAGCCAAAATCAAGGGTCTTTAAGGACTGAGCCACCCAGCCACCACCCCCCACCTTTTTTTCTATCTTGTTTAGTAATGTGCCCCAAGTGCCTGGCACACAGTAGACTTTTCAATAAGTAAATCTTTTAGAATGAATGATCTTTTATTTTAAGAGGTTACTCTGAGGCAAAGCTGAAGAGATAGGGAGGAACCAGAGCATATAAACATAGAAAAGGCTCTCTGGGGAGTCTAAAAATCAACAGCCAGAAGCCTTAAGAACAGAGCAGAAATATCAGATGCAACAGGGTGAGCCCTAGTTGCTTAACAAGGTTTAATATTGTAACACAAGGGCCATCAGTCAATTATGCTTCCTGCAGTAGAAAACCTGAGTACTGCATTTTCATGACCACAAATGGAAGAGTAGCTACAAATGAGACCACAAAGTAGCTAGGCAAGGATCAGATGATAAAATGCCTTGTATTCAGTGCTACAAAGTTTAGAATTTATCCTGTAGGTCCAATAGCTTAAGAAAGGTTGGAAAAAAGGAAACAGAGTCAAGAGATAGTAGATATGATGGCAAATTGGACTTGGTAAGAAGAGACTTGAGCCCCTGGCTTCTGTTCTGGGAAGATGTTATATGTGTTGCATGAGGTTAATATTTTGGGGGTAAACTGAATTGAAATTCATCACTTACTATCAGGAGGAAAACTAAACTCAGGCTTAAAACTTTGGTATTGTTTCTGAACAATCCAGCCTTATAAAATACTTATGTAAATAATACATCACCTTTCCCTTCCAGGGGCTTCCTCCTCTAGCACAATAATAATAGTGAACTACTGGGACACCTGGGTGGCTTAGTCGGGTTGAGCATCTGGCTTCACCTCAAGTCATCTCATGGTTTGTGGGTTCGAGCCTTGCATAGGCCTCTGTGCTGACAGCCCAGAGCCTGGAGCCTGCTTCGGATTCTGTGTCTCCCTCTCTCTCTGCTCCTCCTCACGCTCTGTCTCTCTGCCTCTCAAAAATGAATAAATGTTAACAAAAAAAATTTTTAAATAGCACACTATTAATAATAATAACACTATTGTTAAAAGATAAACTGAGGTACATTACAATTTTGAATTGTGTATTTGAACATACCTCTACTCAAATTGAGCATTTAGCAGCAAACTGAAAGTGGTTAGGAGTGCTCCACCAATAAGAGCTGGGGGACAGGCCTTTATAGAGCAGAGGCAGAGAAGCAAAGCAAGGAAATTATTTGATTGGCTAAGTTTAAGCAGTTGCCTGTTTGAGAAAGTCTAGTTGGCTGTTCGCGATTGGTTGTCCTTGGGTTTTACTCTCGCGTCCCTGAGACTTGAATGCATTGACTCTGACTTAGGTTTTGCTTTGTTTACACAGGCTGCCAACACATTAGCACCATTTCGGTCTAATGGCCTCCTTGTTTAATGACTTTAACACTACTATGCCCTAAAGCTTAGTGTCGGAATCCTATTAATAGGAAGAATCAAAATGATTCGTGTTGGGGGTGCCTGGGTGGCTCAGCGGTTAAGCATCCAACTTCAGCTCAGGTCATGATCTCCTGATCTGTGAGCTCAAGCCCTGTGTCAGGCTCTGTGCTGACAGCTCAGAGCCTGGAACCTGCTTCAGATTCTGTGTCTCCCTCTATCACTGCCCCTCCCCCCACTCATGCTCTATCTCTCTCACTCTCAAAAATGAATAAATGTTAAAAAAAAATTTTTTTAATGGTTCATGTTGAGAATAGACTGGTTTTCAGAGGAATATTAAAATAGGTGAGGCACGTTTGTGCATAGGCAAACTCAGGAAATAAACAGCCTCACCATTGCCGATGGAGACCCTGAAGCAAAGTCAAAGCACCTACCAGTTCAGTGCTGCTCCAGAGATCGGACTCCTCCTATCCCCTCAGACCCAGAGTCTCCAGGACAGGTGAAGCCCTCCCAGCGGAAACCTGCCACAGGAAAGCGAATGGGAGGTATAAAAAGGTCTGGGAGCTGGGATTCCCTCAAGATTCTTCTGTCACCTGGAGAGAGTTGGGAGTCTCCCCAGGGAAGTCAGAACACAAGGAAGGGGAGTACTTGATGAAGGGACTGAGGTAAGAAAGCCATGGGAAGAAAGAGGAGACTATGGGTCTTAAAAGGCTTCATCACTTTTGTGTAGAACATGAGAGCAAATGTAATTAAAGTCAAAACTCCTCCCTTCCCAATTTGATACTGATTTAGGATATTTATCTGAACACTTCAGTTTAAAAAATTAAACAGTCCAAAACCGTCTTACCACATGTTGGTTTGAACACCTCAGAGGTTCCTCAGATGAAATTCTGACCTGGCGCTGGTGCGGGAGGGCAAGGAGAGACCCAAGAAAGAGGCAGGCCGATCCGGGTCTGTAGATGGCAGGTTTCATTAGCAAGGGAACTTATTTTTATACACAAGGCTTGTCTGTCATATGAGGGCCGGCCAGGTGAGACCTCCACACCAGCCTGCCAGAAACACGGGTTTATAAAGGCCTTAATAGGGTTCAGTCATGTGTATATTCCAGAGATTCTCAGGAACACATTCCTAATTCATTTCTGTCTCTATTCTTGAAGTGGCTCCTGGTGCTGGAACAGGGGAGAAGCGTACATTCCAAAGGCAGGGGGGGGAGGGGCAGGAGGGTGAGGAGCCTCTGATTGATTACCCAGGTGTAGCTCCTGGGTCACGCGGCGGTCACGTCCTCCACGTTGCCTCCCCCACACCACAGAGCAGGGAAGGGAGATAACATTTCAGGGCAGCGTGACCTCCAGCCGGACGGCTATCAGATTATCATGAGCCTTGCCCTTTGGCGTACTAGGTTTACAAAATTTGAGGAATAATCTGACAAAGGTACTGAGGAATAATCTCCATACTTCTGTTACTGCCCATTTTGAGTATTAAAGTGCAATGATTGTTGTAGATGCTCGATTAAAGTGACTAATCAGACAAAAGTTCGTGTTTTCCAAAGCTCATTTGAATTATAGCTTTGAATTAATTCAGAAAGCTAATAAACTTTTAACTTTTTACTCAACTGTCACACACTTTGTCTTAAAATACAATGAATGATTTGTGACTTTTTCCAAGAGATTAAAGTAAGAGAATATGACTTTATATCATGACAAGAGTAACTTATCAATATTCACACTAAAATTACAAATCTAATGAACTACAAAATGTTGATGAATTATTTTTAATGTTTTAGCCACATTATTTCTAAAAGTCTTAGTTACATTTTTGTAAATTTTTTTGTATGTACGTTACAAACCCCTTGAGGGCAAAAGTGATATATTATCTTCATATCCCATCCATTCCCTATGCAGTGCCCTGCGATTGTAGACAATAATACTGGAACAAATCAGAGATAATGCTGGTATGTTAAACCTAAATGACAGGAAACAAGGAACAGGAAATTGACAAAAGGAAATAGGAAGGGAAGATGATTTTGGATGAGGTGGGCTATCTATAACTGAAAGTCTGCAAACAAATCATTATTCCCTAAGAAAATACATTTTATACCCTCATAAAGTCTTCTATTAAGCTGTATTGTTAATTTGTTCTGGTGATTCTCTCAGTCTGCTCTTCAGAACATCACAGCTGCGAGAACTGTGTTATGCCGCTAACTGGGATAATGGTGCTGATATTTTTATATAGTCTAAATTTGCGGTGCTGATAAAAAATTTATTGTGGAGGCTGAAAGTCTAATACATGATTTATATTGCATCAGAGGCAGAATTGCCACTGAAATTGCGAAGTGTTACAGCTATTTTTAAAATGGTTTTTCTACAACTTAATCCTTATTCTAATTGTGGTTTTTTTGTCTTGCTGTTTCTTTGCGGGCCACCTCAGCCGAGAGGCTCAAATTATCTTTGTTATCTTTGTTAGAGGGTTCATACAGATTATGCAAAACAATGTCTGTGTTTTGTGCATATGCTATTCAGGTTTGAAGCATTCTCATTATGTCTCATTCTTTGAGAATTTTTCCCTCTGTGTGTTGAACAAATCCAGGTACAAATGCTACACTGATATCTGATTTCAATACCTATCACACCTCCCTGCAATTCTCCTTATTCCTTAATCTCACACTGAGGATTATAAAAGCAAATTAGATTAAAATTTATACATACTCAATACATTAATGTTTTCAATAAATCCATAAAATGCAAAGCTTGTAATTTCCCATATGGTAATTTTTCAACTGCTCTATACTGATAAGTTCTGCCTGAGCTTCTCATGGGAGTGATACCCAGAAGCAGGGACAGACTGATGTGCCAAAGGACAGTGAAGTTACCAAATACCGATTTTTAGAATTTTCTATCAAATTTTAGAAAACAATATTCATATTTTTTTAAATAAAAAGAAAACACGTTCATTTTAGAAAGTTCAGAAAATACAGATCAATAGAAGAAAATAAAAATCAACTGTAATACTACCACCCAGAGATATTCTTATTGTTAGTAGTAGAAACTGTTTTCTATCACTTGTCTTTTTGAAAAGAGGAATCATACTGTTCATGTCACCTGCTTGTTTTCTTTTTTAGGTAAAAATATATAATATCTTTTAGATCATTGACTGCAAGAAACAAAATATTCAAAGAATCTTAGAACAGAAGTAGAATTTATGGACAGAACATGAAAATATACATTCAGCTGAGACTGTACATCATCTTGTAACATCAATGCCCAATATAATATGAGTACATTCTGTGCATCTTTGTTCAAAACATTGAGAAAAAACATATTTAAGATTATTTCTCACATAAACACCAATGATTACTACAGTAGTATCACTTGGTATGAAAATGGTTACCTAAGCCCACCCCTTAAATAGGGATTAAAATTTAATTGTAAAATATTGTGAGCTGGATGAGTACCTCTAACATTTCTCTCTTCTTTTTAATTATTGAAGTATAATTGACATATAATGTTATATTAGCTTCAGGTGTACAACATATTGATTTGACAATTCTACACATTACTCAATGCTCATCATAGTAAGTATAGTGACCATCTGTCACCTCACAGTGTTATTATAGTCTTATTGACTATATTCCCTGTGCTATACTCTTCCTCACTGTGTCTTATTTATTTTACAACTGGAAGTTCATACCTCTTAATCCTCTTTATCTATTTTGCCCATCCCCCTACCCACCTCCCCTCTGGCAACAGCCAGTTTTTTCTCTGTATTTAAGAGTAATTTTTCTGTTTGTTTGTTCATTTGTTTAGTTTTTAGGCTCACATAAAAGTAAAATCATATGGTATTTGTCTTTCTCTGTCTGACTTGTTTCACTTAACATAATATGTCTAGGTCCATCCATGTTGTCACAAATGACAAGATCTCATTTTTTATACCTGAATAATATTCCACTGTGTGTGTGTGTGTGTGTAACATCTTCATCCATTCATGTATTGATGAACACTTGGATTGCTCCCATATCTTGGCTATTGTAAATAACGCTAAATAAACATAGGGGTGTCTTTATCTTTTCAAGTTCATGTTTTTTACTTTCTTTGGGTAAAATATTCAGTTGTGGAATTGCTAGATCATACAGTAGTTCCATTTTTAATTTTTTGAGAACCCCCCATGCTGTGTTCTACAGTGGCTGCATGAATTAATCTTTCCACCAACAGTGCATGAGGCTTCTCCTTTCTTCACATTCTGGCCAATATTTGTTATTTCTTGTCCTTTGGATACTACCCATTCTTACAGGTGTGAGGTGATACCTCATTGTGGTTTTGATTTGCATTTCCCTGATGCTAGTGATGTTGAACATCTTTCATTTGTCTGTTGGCCATCTGTGTGTCTTCTTTGGAAAAATATATATTCAGATCCTCTGCCCATTTTATAATTAAACTGTTTGGTTGTTTTGTTTTGTTTTGTTTTGTTTTGTTTTGATGTTGAGTTGTGTAAGTTCTCTATATAGTTTGGATATTAACCCTTTATCAGATATGTCATTTGTAAATATCTTCTGTCATTCAGTGGGTTGCCTTTTTGTTTTGTTCAGTGTCTCCTTTGCCATGCAAAAGCTTTTTATTTTGGTGTAGTTCCAGTATTTTATTTTTGCTTTTGTTACCCTTGCCTGAGGAGACATATGTATAAATGTGTTGTTAAGGGCTATGCCCAAGAGATTACTGCCTCTATATCCTTTTAGGGGTCTTGTGGTTTCAGGTCTTACATTTAGGTCTTTAATTCACCTTGAGTTTCAAACATTTCTACCATAGCATTGAACTCCTTTTGTTGTCATTAAATATTTAATACATCATTTTTAAGGGCTACAGAGTATTCCTTCATAATGATGCATAATAATCTATGTAAAGAATACACTGTTTTAGACATTTGTGTTGATTCCAATTTCTACAATTAGAAGCTGTGATACTTGCAGGTAAAACTTTGGGAACAGTCATAATTTTTAAAGTTAAATTTTTAGAACGAAATTAGTGGGTCAAAAGTATGACAGAGATTACTAGCCGTTCACAAAAATCTGTTTTCTCCTTCTTCTTTTACATGGCTGCCCACAAATCTATGTTCCCCAGGTTTGCCTGCAAATTAGTATGTAACTACATTTTCACCATATAACTACATTTTCACCAGTAGAATATGAGTAGAAGTGACATGTGCCAGGCTTGGTCTTGACAACATTGGACATGCCTCTTCCATGTTTTTCCCACTTTCTGCCACCAGGAAGTTGGATGTAGTGGTGATACAGCATTTACCATGCACATGATGAAAATGCCTTATAATGTGGCAGCCTTCCTGCTGACCTGTGCCCTTGAATGACTCCATGGAGCAGAAAGAAGTAAACCTCTTTCTTAATTAAATCATTACATTGTACAGTCTCTTTGTTACAGAAGAGAGAATAGTTTTAAGGTTTCTTATATGATTGTTAAATTGCTGTCCAAAAAGCTCACACCAATTTGTATTCCCTTTAGCATTGTATGAACGTTCTGTTTTTCTATAACCTATAACACAACAGGCAATCATTTTTTAAATCTTTATTTCTTGTCATTTGAAAATGAATTATTGTGAAATTCAAATATCATTCCAAGTATTCTCACCATTTTGTGGTTTCTCATTTATGGAGTTTTACTTCCTGTCCCTTGTCCATATTTCTATTCTAGATTTTCAAGAGCTTTTTATAGAAAGGTGGGAACTAGATAAAACAAAATGAGCAAACACAGATATCTGTTGAAACTGGAAGATGGCACATGAGGGATTTATTATGCTATTCTCTCTACTTATAGGTATGTTTAAAATTTTCTATAATATGAGGTTAAATTTTCAATGAGAAGAATTTAGCTCTGTCTACTGAAAAGGTCTAAGCAATGACCATGTCTAGTGACAGATTATGAACTCTAGCTATCATTCATCAATAAAAGAAACTGGGCTGTTTGTAAAAACGGCTGGATTCTAGTCCAGGTCAGGAAATTTACAGCCTTAGATATCTTGTAGTGACAAGAGACAAAGCAGCCATCAAAATAGAATAGGGTTTTGTCAAAAGGACAAAAGAGTCAGCTTGGCCAACAATTTGAGCATAAAAACAGTAATTTCAATTCATTGAAAATAATTTTATAAAAATGCATAAGTGATAATGTTATTCCAACAGAGAGGTAGCCAAAAACAAAAAATTAACAAGAACCCATCAGCAATCATTGGAGGTATTTAGAGCACTGACTTGTTTCTTTGAAAATGGCAATGACTGAGAAAGTAATAAGGTTTCATATCAGTTCTGTGTAACATATTTAAAATAGTCCTCAATGATAAAGGAAAGTTTCTTGGAGAAAAATTACAGAAAATAAATGTAAATGAATTTATGGAATGAAAAAAATCCAAGGAGAAAAATTACTAGGAACCTTTAACAATGGGAGGATCAATTTACCACCACCAAAAACCAGCGATCAAACTTAAGTATCAATAAAATTGGACAGTCATATATCATCTGTCTTCAGGTATGATGCAATATGTAGTATACAGCACAAATAGCCTTGCAAAAAAAAAAATAAATAAATCTGAATCTAATTAGAACTTTCACACCAAATTCTAGCTTAAGAAATATAGGGGGTAGAGGACAAGTTAAACAATACCACAAGAAAACAATTAGACAAATGGGTCATTTCTCAAGACCCAAGACAAGTGACCCAGTTTCTCCAATAAATCAATGGCAAGTTGGAAAAAAAAAAAAAAGGTGAGACTCTTTTAGGTTAAAATAGAGCAAATAATATACTGTGAATCTTATGTGCATTTCTAATCAGATATACAAACCATGAAAAGGGAGTTTGGATGCAACTGGAGAAACTGAAATATGAACTGTACATTAACTGTTATTATGAACATATGTTAATTGGGTTTAAAATGGTGTTGGCAGTGTGTTTGTGTCAGAATGAAATAAATTCTTATTTTTTAGTGGTGCATATTAAATTATTTATAGTTTCAGGAATTTATCTTAAACAGAACAGAAAAAAATAAGAGGAAAAGAATGAATAAACTAGTAGATTAAACAAGGATAGCAGATATTGATAATTGTTCAGTTTGACAATGGAAGTATGGTTCATTTTTTAACTCTCTCTGTTTTGAGGTAACTTGGAAAAGTATCGTCTTTTTTCCTTACCTGATACCTAAACTTGGTTTTTTTAAGTTTGATCTAAGTAATAAAGTGCGTAATATAGTTCGATTCTTTGCCAAATAGGGTGGATGTTAGAATTTTCTTAATGCCAAGAACTTCCAACAATGTAGAATTAGAGACCTCTCAGGACAAAGGACAAAGAGTTCAACCTCACTTGGTAACATTCCCTCCACCTCCCTATGCTTACCAGGTAGAGGTTAAAGTGTTTTTGTGAAGAAGGTGATGAAGGAAGGCAGGAGAATTACCTATCTAATCAAATAGGTACATCTATATATAATTATACATATAATTATATCTATATAATTGGATCAATAGAGAGATGATAGATAGACATAAAAAAGAACTTCAATTACCTTTATTTTGACCTCAGTCTGCACTAATTGATTAAATTCATCTTTCCAGCTTATCTCTTGACTCAAGCAAAAGATCCTACTGGCAAACCATCACCTGATGGGAACTAAACTACCCCTTAAGCAATAAGGACTGCCCTGAGATAGTAAGCCCCAGGTGACAGACTCCAAGATAATGATCCACCTGACCTTTACTTCCCACCTGCACATATCCACCAACCTTTGTCGCACATTTTCCTTATATAAACCTGTAAGTATTTTCAGCATTTTGTAGACAGTCTTTGAGAGGCTAGTCTGCTGTCTTCCCAGTGTTGGCCTCACTGAAATAAATTCCTTTCTTGTTTCACCATACTCTCTCTACTTTTGGATTTTGTTAGTGGCAAGTGGATGAATCTGACCTGTTTGGGATCCCTGCTCCCAGGTGCTCTTGCACCCTTGCACTTCAGTTATAGACAGACAGACAATTATAAGGAATTTGCTCATGTGATTAGGGAGGCTAAGAAGTTCCAAGATCTGTAGTCAGCAAGCTATAACCCAGGAGAGCTGATAGCGTATGTTCTAGTCTGAGAGAAGAAGATCAATGTTGCAGCTCAGGCACTCAAAATTCCTAGTTACTCAGCCTTTTTGTTCTCTCCAGGTCTTCAATTGATTGGATAAAGCCCACCCGCATTAGGAAGGTCAATCTGCTTTACTCAGTCTACTGATGCAAATGATAACCTCATTCAGAAACACCCTTATGAATACGCCGAGAATAATGTTTGACCAAACATCTTGGCACCCTGTGACCCAGGCAAATTGACATGTAGAATTAACTATCACACTCTTTTTTTTTTTTTAATTAATTAATTTATTTCAAGGGTTGGGGGTGCAGAGAGAGAGAGAGAATCCCAAGCAGACTTCACACTGTCAGCACAAAGTCCGATGCAGGGCTCAAACCCACGAGCCATGAGATCATGACCTGAGCCGAAAGTCTGATGCTTAACCGACTGAGCCACCCAGGTGCCCCAACTATCACACTCTTAATCTACAATATTGCCTGAATTCCAGGGTGTGAAAATACACTATGTGGTAAGCAAATAAAACCTCCTGAGAGTCTAGCCTCCTGTGGTAGTAATTTATGTTATTCCAGGATAAGGGAATGTGTCCTAATTGCTAAAATATAAACTTTTTTCTCTGTTCTCCTCTCATGTTTCCTATGTTCATCTAGCTCTTTGTCACAGGTCTTTTTTCTTTGAATATCAAAGACAGTGCATGGCATACTACAATTATGACCAAAATTTTTAATGTTGTATCCATATCAGTGAAAAAATTTTAAGTACCCCCAATATATTTATGAATTATATACATATAAACAAAATATATTGAAAAGATGAAATAGAATTTTTATTCATTGAGTATGTAAAACATTCTTGCTCTCACTAGTAATAATTACTTCAGTGAGACCAATGTTTTTAGAAGAATAATGTGAATATTTTATTATTCTTGAAAACATTGTTTTAATACTTTGTAATATACCAATTTGACAGTCTAAATCTAAGTTCATTTTATTCCAATAATTGGAATTAATGGGTTTTTGGCTCAAAAATACACCACTTAATCCAGAAAGTTCATCATTAATTCTGCTTATTAAAATAATTCACTTCAACCTACTAAATAAGTGAAGATTTTGTTGAAATTTGAAGAGTAAATTTTGATCTTCCATGATTTTGATCACTAAAATCCTATAAACTCATCAAAAGTTAATTTTTACATTCTTGAAAATATTTTCAAAACTATTTTAAAGATTTGTTTTAAAAAAGATTTTAAAGCAAGTTAAGAAAATCTGTTTCCAAATTTTTACCATGCACAGGGGGTTTTACTAAATGATACATGTTGCAGGGTAGGTTCTCAGAAAGCAGATATTTCTGAGTTGGGGACAAGATGTTTTTCAAGAACAGAGGTCTATAATGAAAAAAGAAAGAAAATGGAGTGGGGTAGAGGAAGAAATCAAACTTTGATGGAAGCCAACAATGTCTAGATTATCCCTCAAACAGGGAAGTCTGGAGCAAGTGTGTCTTGCTGCCTTTGCAATTGAATAAGAAATTTTAAAGAAAGTTCTCAAATTTTTCATTAGGTTTTAGCAAAATTTTGTAAAATACTGGATTGAGTTTGATTTCCAACATGGAGTTTGTCTTCATGTTAGGTACTTAGTGTTAAAATGGCTTACTAATCATTAACCAACATCTCAAGGGAAAATACACTTCATGTGACATTCATTAATAATGACAGTGAATGTAAATCTGTATTTTAAATAATATCCTTGATTGTCAAAAATATTTTTTTTTTGGCCAACCGCTCTTCAGATCATTATTTTATCTTATAATATGGCTGATAAAAATCTTACACTATGAGTAACAGAAGTGGCAGTTCTGCCATTTTGTAATTCACTTGCTTAAGCATTGTTAATATTTATTCCAATGTTCCTTTTTTTATAAGAATCTCTGTATGTCATTTGTACTTTTTGTAGGGCTGAGTTTAGTTAAAAATGAGTCATCTAATCCATAAATCCTCTCAAATGGGCACATGCAAGCTGCTCTGTGACATAATACACTGAGAGAGAGCAACAAGAGAGGGGCCCCTTTGAAGTCATTTGCATGTGGAGCTCCCACACCTCCCTCCAGAACCTGTGGACTCTGAGTGCCTGAGAGTATGACCATATGACATACCAACTATTTGGCATACACGGATCAGTCTGTATAACAGTATCAGTAAAATTGAACTTCTTTCTTATTTTTAGATTTAAAATACAGAAGTGATCATTATTTCTCACAGCTAGTGGATTTTTTGTGCATTCCTTGATTCCATTGTTTAGAGACCACTGGGGAGTTCATGAGCCTTTGGAGTAAAAAGAAAAATAGAAAAAAAAAAACAAACTTAGGAAAGTTACTTCACTTCTCTGAGCTTCATTTCATTCATCTGTAAGCTGGTAATTATAATAATAATATCATGCTGACAGATTTACTATGAACATCAAATTGAATATTATGTACAAAGTACATTATAAAACACTGTATAACTATTGGTTAATACTAATAACATTTCAGTGGGAGTTATAAGCCTGCAGGATATTGAGACATAAGATGAGTAAAAGAATTATGTGAGACAATCTGCATAATGTTATTTGGATAAAAGCGTAACTGTTTCTAAGACTTTTTGGAAATTTGACATTAAGATGTCCTATTATCACAATAAACTAGGGAGGGTGGAAAGGGTGTACTCTGATATTATAACATCATGGAATGCCAAAACTGACAAATAATAAATTTCTCAAAGTTATTTTTATATTCATATAAAATATATATAGGAGTAGAATGAGATGATAAGTAAAATAACATCCCTGTCTGTGATTTTAAATATCTCCCACTTTGAAAACTATGAGGATGGATGGAATTCCTTTAATCATCATTAGCTCTTTGAACTCAGCTTAAGTTATTTTAAGACATTTATTTAAAAAGATTACAATAAAATTAAGTTGTCTGGTAAAGTGAGAAATAATTGCAAACAACAATTTGATAATCTTACTTTTCCATGTACATCATCCACAAATGACCATATTTAATATAGCTAATCCCAAGGTTTAATTTTTATTACTATTGTTCTCTTAGCATCTCTCTTAGAGAGTTTTTCCATTCTCTAAAAATCAGCTGTCACTTTTTTATAGATTACTACCAAATGTTTATTTTTGGTCTAGTTTTCTCCGCAGAATTTTAGTCCCTCATCTTAAACAATGTGTGAGATATTTATATACATGTATTTCTCAGTCTCTTTAAAAGTAAAATATCTGGGGATCCTGGCTGGCTCAGTCGGTTGAGCGGCTGACTTCGGCTCAGGTCATGATCTCGCGGTCCGTGAGTTCGAGCCCCGCGTCGGGCTCTGTGCTGACAGCTCAGAGCCTGGAGCCTGTTTCAGATTCTGTGTCTCCCTCTCTCTGACCCTCCCCCGTTCATGCTCTGTCTCTCTCTGTCTCAAAAATAAATAAACGTTAAAAAAAAAAGTAAAATATCTAAAATCTATTTCCAATGCCTTCCCCCTCCCAACATGGCACCAGGTTCCTATTTTATTGGCATTGGAGCTAACAGTGTTTTTGTTAACCTGACTCTGAAGTTGAAAGTCATCTTTCATATAGTTCTTTGTTCTCCAAACCCAAACATAACATAATCTCCAACCTTTCTCGAATTTAGTCCTTCCTGCATTCTGCAAATAGATTAATCTTCCTAAAGCATTGTTCCCCCAAGACATTTTTCTGTTACAAATAGTTCAAACTTCTTATTATCTATAGAATAAAGACCCAAACTCCTAAATCTGGCATTCATTCTAGGATTCAAATTTGAACACATTCAACCATTCCCAGCATACATGTCACAACTTTCAACCAAGGTAAGGAAATGTCTTTATCCTTTATTTATCCTAAATACCCTTTGCTTTTTCCTGCCTCTCTCTGTTTTCTCACATCATAAACCAATAGAAATGCCTTTTCTTCTCTGTTCCCAACTCTTGTATTCATAGCCACTCATTTATTTATTCATTAAATATATAATGAGCATCACCAATATTCCAGACTGTATATAAATAGGAATGAACAAGCCATGATCCCCTGACATTTTAATCTGGTAAATTAAAAAGACAGAAAAGCAACTAATGTAATAATCCTACAATAGAGGCATAAACAAGAGGAATGATGCTCACGTGCAATCAGCTACTCAATCTATTTTATTATATTTCTAAATTTTGAGAAGAATGACTCAGTCTTTTGAAACCATGAAACCATGGTGAGGATGGAGAACACAATTCAGTAAGGGAGTGAGTGAAACCAGTCTAGCATCACTCAGAAAAATCAAATGAAGGGGCACCTGGGTGGCTCGGTCGGTTAAGTGGTTAAGCATCAGACTTCAGCTCAGGTCAT
Source organism: Panthera onca (assembly GCF_046562875.1). Classification (NCBI taxonomy): domain Eukaryota; kingdom Metazoa; phylum Chordata; class Mammalia; order Carnivora; family Felidae; genus Panthera; species Panthera onca. The sequence goes on along the minus strand of NC_138342.1, from coordinate 69,647,482 downwards.
GATCTCACAGTTCGTGGGTTCGAGCCCCGCATCAGACTCTGTGCTGACAGCTCAGAGCTTTGGATCCTCTGTCTCCCTCTCTCTCTGCCCCTCCCCCACTTGAGTGCATGCTCTCTCTCTCTCTCTCTCTCTCTCTCTCTTTCTCTCACGAACGTTAAAAAAAATCAAATGAATTAAAATGAATACAAAATCCAGATCTTCATATATCAAACATTGTGGAACCCATGGACTAGCTGTTAACGGAACAGAAGTGGGATACAAGATAGTGTACCTTTAACAGGAGTGCTACCCTTTATGTTGGTGTTGATCCCTTATCCCCTGATGGAGCCCCACACTAACCAACATTTAATATGTCTGCAACCACTGTTAGGAGTTTGGGTCAAGTTAAAAGAACACATTATTGATCCGATGGGCATTTTTCATACTCCCTTTGACCAAGATAGTAATTTTAAAAACAACAAAAAATGGTTGCAAATATAATAATGATTATTATAAACCTAAGCAGTGTTTATAATTTAGTTGGTGGTGATTTATCACTTGTTTCATTCGCATCTCGGTGGAAACAATCTACTAAGATAAAGTGTTTATTTTCTCAATTAGTCATGCAGGAGTTTATTCCCTACTCATGCTTGCGGGAAGTCACAATTCTCATTATTTTTTAAATAGAGTCAGTAACCCTTTTGTATTATGCAGAACCAACCAATCAATCAACAAATATTTAGAGAGTAAGCGCAGTATGTTGGGAATAATAACAAAGGAAGAGATTGCGAAAAGATAAGAGAGATGAAGCAGAGGCAGAGTAGGAGATGTTTTGGCCGTGCCCTCTCAGAAGGAATAAAGGAAGCTGAGGCAAAGTGGAGTGGACGCGGAGAAGGCAAGCTCTGTTCAGAGTCAAGAACTAAACAGTGAGATCTGTGCCAGGGGTTCATGCAGTCAGAGCAGAGACTTAGAAGATATCAGAATGAGAGGGAAGAATATAGGACCAGCTGGCAGAGGGATGGGAGAGATGGAAGGTGAGGAGAGTGGCCAACAAATTCTGAAAATGGGTAAGGAGTCTTCAGCTAGCGGTAGAGTTGCTTTGTGTTTCCATCTAGACCAAGAAAGTAATTCTGCAGCTGGAGCTGTTTTGGAAGCTCCCACTAAGTGTATCATATACACAAAGAACTATAAATATTTAGTCCGTGAGCCCCAAGGTATCCACAACCCAATTAGATAAACCTCATGTTTACCTGAGAAAACAACAACTACAAAAATCTTTCAATGAAGCACAATTATCCCCAGTTTCAAATTCATTTTGTGAAAGTTTAATATACTTGATTTTACTTTATAACTTTTAGCAATAGGTTGGTCTCCATTTTAGACTGAGTATACCTTGGTGAGGATAATAGATAAGGATCCAGGGACTGGGTATAGAAAATAAAGGTCGAGTACATGGCAGAAAAGTTGACCATTTTTGCAACCATGCCTTGAGAGAAAGTCCAGAGAAAGGAGACTGGTATTTAAACTGCACTCTGGTGGTAACTTTTTGAGGAAAGTGTGCACTGAACTTACAATCGATTAAGAGTGTTGACGGTTATTAGTCCACAGGTCAGCAAACTCTTTTCCTTTTTTAATTTCCTTTCCTAGTGAAAGCAGAGAAACAAAAGCATCAAGTTCTTAGTTTTGAACATCAAAGGTCCAGTCTAGGTTTAAGAAAGAAATATTTTGACAGGACATGTAAATAACCACTCCTGACCACCACATTCCTGATTCCAAGTTTCTAAATAATTTAGTTTCCTATCAGTATGGTCTCTCCCTGTCTTCTCTCCATCCTCTATAGAGATGGAGAGGAAGCAAGGCTTGGACACTGGTACAATCTCCAAGAAAAAGCCAAGTGTTCCCCTGCCTTTCCATGTGAGCCTCCACTCTGATCCATTAGCTCCTAAAAGAGAGAGGGGATAGTGATGATCTCTCAGGAAATACTGGGGATCTGAAACTAGAAGAGACCTGTGCTCAGTTTCAGGTCTGGTTGCATCTACAGAATACTGAACCCAGAAATGTCCTCAAACTTACAGTGTGGGATAGCCGAGTAAAACCTCTGCCCAACACCTAGGAGTTCTGAAGTGAGACAGACTCATGGAGAGCCACTTTTTGTGTCCTAAGAAGGAATGACAGAGCAGCCAAATGTTTTTCTTCCTGATAGTTTGAACCCTATGAAGACTGGAGAAGTCTCTCAGGTAAGAGAGAGGTAATTAGGCAGTAGACAATAATGGAATCGCATGACTGGAAAACAGATAAGGTCAACCAGGACTCTGCAGACGACATTCAGGAAAGGTGACTATAACTGGGGGTTGAACCCTCAGGCAGATGCCTGCCCAGGAGCTGCAGAAAGCTCACACCATCATATGAGGAGACTATACTTAAGCCCTTTGATTTTTTTTTTTTTAAGTCCTTCAAAAAAATGCTTTGAGTAAATGCTAACCCAGGGAGAGGGAGACAAAGGGAGAAAGCAATAGGGAGAATTATGTCTATGAAAATCTTATTTTTCTGCTGTAATAGGGGCCTTGAAATAATTTGGTTGTCTTTAATGTGGTTAAGTTGAACTATAGAAAAACAATGTGACATTTTCACTATACTTGATAACGTGGCTCAGAAATGTTATAAATAGCACAATGGTATAGAAATTGGTATGAAAATGGTATAAAAATCCCTGAGGATTTTTCAGCTGTTGCTTACAAAACTGTCTGGATCTTATATTTTAGGGGAGGTGGCTATTTTTTACCATGATTATTGATACACTCACATTTCCAAATTCACTTTGCATCCCTTTTAGACTACTATATTTACTTAGAGATATCCATTTCATTAAGATTTATGAATTTAATACTATCGAGGTACCTCTGGTACCATCATATAATATTTGTCATGTCCTTTGTCTCAGCTGTAGAACCCCTAACTCCTAGTAGTGTATATTTGGTTTTTTGCTCCTTTTTTTTTTTTCTCCACTAACTTTCATGGAAGTTTTACATTTTTCTTGGTATTTAAAAAGGAAAAAAAAACCCACAAATGTTGTATATAAAGTTTGGAGTGCCAATTCTAGAGTCAGAGAATGTGTGTATCTGAATCCTGACTCAAACCTTTACCACGAGACTTAGCATAAGTTACTTGATCTCTATACACATGTTCCTTGCCTATAAACTAGAGGTTAACAAATGTACCATAATTGTAGGGATAGTATATAGATTAAATCAGTTAATACATGTAAAATGTTTAAAACAATGCCTAGTATTACTGCTTAGGAAATATTAGTTATGATTGTAGATGTAGGTTATTAGTAGTAAGCATTTATTCCAGCCTGCTTTTAATGTCACTTTTTGTACTGAAGCATCTTAAACCTAAAACTACATTTTCCAGGTCCATTTGAGGCAGGGTTCTGGATGCAAAATAGATGGTATCTAATCCAGCTGCCGCTGTTGCCACTGCCTGCCCATATGGTGGAAATGCTGTTTTTTTCCTGCAAGAGCAAACCATGAGAGCAGCGCAGAGGAAATTGCAACAGTGGTAGCTTCTGATCCACGATTTCCAGTTCCTGTATATTAACCAGTGTTCTTGAATTCAACCATTCCAGTTGTACCCTCTTAGTATAACAAGGTTGAATTGAATGCTGCACAGGTATTAGGTGGACTGTTCTTATATCTGTTCCTTGATAAGATTTTTGTGTTTCGGTTTAGGAAGAAAAAACAGGGTTGTTTTTTTTCACGAAGAAAAAAAAAACAGTTTATGGGGAAATCCAAAGTTTAGGAAGAAAAATCAGGGATTATTTTTTTTCATGAATTGAAAAAACAACTGGCAGTGCTGTTCAGAGATCTTTTCCGGCAATTCCTGTAGGCCTACGCAAAAGCTTGATTTTCCAGCCCTTCTAATTAGGTTATAAGTATCAGATTCACTGTACTATATTCATCTCTATTGAAAATAGTTAAAATAGTTTCTGTTCCCTAAAGCTAAGTATTTCTGATAGTCCCACCATTTTCTAATTCATTAATACCCGATTTATATTTACTGGTTCCATTTCTCTATATAGCTGTCTATTGTTATTTTTCTTGGTTCTTAGATACATTTCATTCTTTTCCTTCTTTTCTTCCTTCCTTCTTTCCTGCTTACCTTTCTTCCACTTTCTTCCTTATCTTGTTAAAGAGTAAGTACAGTGGAATTTAAATAAAAACCTGAACACTATGCATTATTCTCTGAGAAGGCTTTGGGTCTAACCCATATTTCGATACATAGCGTTGTTGTTGTGTCTATCTAACTGGTATATAATTTCAGGTTTCATTTATTTTTTTTTAACCAATGATTTCTTTAGCAAAATATTATTTCCACGTGATTGGATAGTTCCTCTTTTGTTGTTGTTCTTGTTGTCACTTTTTATTTATTTAATTTTATTGCATTTTGGTAAGGGAATATGGCTTTCTTTCAGAAATCATCATATTTTTTTCACTCAATATATATTCAGATTTCATAGATGTTCTTGGACAATGAGAAATTATATTCTTTGTTTGTAGGGTACAAACTGATTTTATTTATATTTTGTATATTTTTAATTGTTTTATTTTTTGGCCTACTCTAAATTAAATTTTCTCACTTGTATCTCTGCTAATTTCTTCTTTTATTCAAATAGCTTTTACTTAATACATTATAATACACATGATATTTCTTTAAGTTACATTTGTGAATTGTCTCCTTTATTGTTTATAAAACTTGTTTAATATAGGTGGCTTTTTTTCTGAAATGCATTCATTTCTTATGGCAATTATGCTTTCTTTTTGCTTGCATTTTCCTAAAGTTTTCTTGCACAATGATCTATAGGCTTATTAAATCATTTTGTTCTGTATATATTTATAAATAGCATATAGTTGAATTTTGACTGTAGACATTTATGTAATCATTAATTTATTTCATCTTCTCTTTCATTTTATTAGGTATATACATTATGCTTTTAATTTTATTAGTAATTAACGAGACTTATTTATAAGAAAAATCAGTTTTATAAAAATGTACACATTTATCATTTTGAAATCTAAATAAGCAATTCACAAAAGTGCAAAGGAAATATCCGAAATTTATCCTAAGTCCTTTTGCCCAAAAATAGCCATTACTAAACTTTGATTAGCGTAATTTCACTTTTCTATGTTCAATTATGCAAATAGAATCAAAATGGGGATTAAAGGATTGTTTTTGATAAATTATTCAATTAAAATGTAATTGAACAAAAAGAGAAACTGAAATGAAGCTGGAGGAATTGGTGAACTTGAAGTCAATGTCTCTTTACTGCTAACAATAAGTTAAAACTTTTCTCTTTAGTCAAGAAAACTGTTAGGAGGTTGGGGTCATGACTTTGGAAGCCACATGTGAATTTGCACAGTCATGGCCTTTTTGTTTGAAAGAAGGGGAGGTTTTTGTACTTACAGCTTTTTCCATGACCCTCTCCCAGATTTGCATTTCTCATATTTTTAATTATATAATGTCAAGATGTATAACATTTACATTTTATTCTGCAATAAAAATTATTGACACTTTTCAATGGTGGCTTTACACTTAAAGGGATTCAGTGTTCATTATCAGTCTTTTTACCTTGGTTTATTTTTTCTTGAGTTCTATAATTCTATACACCTCTTAGTTGACTAAATTGCATTGACATACTTTTTTTCAAAAAGACCTATGGGAAATGTATCCCCTGAGTTTCTGTACCTTTGAGAATATGTGCCTTTCTTTGTATACTTGAAGGACAACCAGGCGAGGGATAAATTTTACAGTCACACTTTCTCTCCCTCAGAAATTTAGACATTATTCCTATGTTTTCTGGCATTCACGTACTACTATGGGGAAATCCAAAGAGAGCCTTTTTTCTTTTCCACCTTGAATGCTACTTGCTTTTCTGCATAGAATTTCCATAGAATTGGGTACCAGGATACTTTTTTGGAGTACTCATTTTGCATCAGTTCCCCACCCCCCTTGGATAAAGTTTGCTCTTGCAATCTGCAAATTCTGGTCTTAATATCCAGAAAATGCCATGTAATTGTTTTATTGTTATTTATTTAACTACACTTGTTCTATTTTCTTCCTCAAATCTATTTTATTCCTTATGCCTATATGGTATCTTTTTTTTTCATGTCAGATCATGGTATATTGCTATATTATTTTACATTGTGATTTCATTAGATTGTATAATCAGTCTAATTTTTTTCTTTTCTTTTTTTTTTTCTTAGAAATCTGAAAATTGGCCTTTATTTTTGAGATGAACAAATATGTACAGAGGGAATAGAAGTTTTAAAGGATAAACACCCCATCATACCTGCCCCACAGCATGGTGGTGAATTACTGCTCAGCATACTCCCAGGAATACAGTGAACTATCACTGTTGTTAAATAACAAGATTCAATCAAGTGAATGTGATGATCTAATTGGCTTTATTAAATGATTCACAAATCAGAGTGGGGACGCCTGGGTGGCTCAGTTAGTTAAGCGTCTAACTCTTGATTTTGGCTCAGGTCATGATCTCAAGGTTCTTGAATTTGAGCCCCATATCGGGCTCTGCACTGACAGAGCAGAGCCTGCTTGGGATTCTCTGTCTCTCCCTCTCTCTCTCTGCCCCTCCTCCTCACGCTTGAGCTCCTTCTCTCTCTCTCTCTCTCAAAATAAATAAACTTAAAAAATTAAATAAATTAAAAAATAAAGTTTATATGGATTTTTGACTGAACAGGGGGATTTTTGACTAACCTCCATATCATTCATATAATTATATACATCCTATTCCGTTTACTGAATTCTATTAGTTAAAAGCAAATTACAGGTCCTGCCTGTACTGAAGGAGAAAAAAAATAATATAAGGGCATTAACACCAAGAAATAGAAATCATGGGAACTACCCTAGAATGTGTCTACCACATTCATGTTGTATATAAATTCCTGGAGATTGTATTAGTTTCTTAGGGCTGTCATAACAAAGTAACATGAATTGGGTGGCTTGAAAGAAAATGTTATTGATTCATAGTTCTGAAGGCTAGAAGTCTGAAAGCAAGATGTCAGCCAGGCTATGCTCCCTCTGAAGATCTAAAGAAGAATTCTTCTTTGCCTCTTCCTAGCTTCTGGTAGCTCCTTGGAATTCATGACATTCTTTGGCTTGTAGACACATCACTCCAATTTCTGCCTTCACTCTCACATGCCCTTCTTTTCTATATGTATCTCTGCATGTCCTCACCTCTTCTTATCAGGATACCAGTCATTGCATTTAGGGTCCACCCTAATCCAATACGACCTGTCTTTACTAATTACATTTGCAAAGACTTATTTCTTAATTACATTCTGAGGTTCTAAGAAGGCATGAATTTTGGGGTAACTTTATTCACCCCACTTCAAAAACTATGCAGAAACATATTTTAACTCTTGGTCTATTTATTAGGTAATTTATTTTGCACTGTATACTCTCCTTTTCCGGTTCATTTATTTTCTTTTTCTCCTGTTTTTTTTTTTTTTTTTCCTAGATTCTATTCTGATTCGTCGTCTTTTTTTTGTATAGTGGCAAAAAATGCAGATTTGCCTACCTTTCTCCTTTGCTTGTCTCTATGGCAGAAGCTATAATAGGTATTTGTTTTCCCTGTCTTCCTTACAGCTAGTGGTTGCCATGACACAAAGTACTTGTAAATGAGTTACTGGCAAAATTTCATCCAGGGCTGGAGAGTGATATGAGATTGTTGGCTCTTCATTTCCTTTCCTCACTCTGCTTTAGCTCCAGCAATCTCCTTGGCTCAGAGAGCAGTCGGAAGGCTGTAAAGATGGCATGCCAGCCTGGTGTCTTCTTTAGTTCCGCCACCCCTTAAACTTCAGCTTAGACATTCCACTTTTGTGAGGCTCCTCCAGGCCCAGATCTTGCTATTCAAATCACAGTCTTTCAGGACTGTGCTCTTCCTTTGACAGAAGTCCGTGTCCTGCTAAAGGTTAGAGAGGGCATGCTATGGTTCTCAATACACTCAGTCTCTTTCCTCATTTCACTTCATTGCCTGGTAGACCTGCTTCCTGTTTTGTAATTTAGGGTTGTATCATTTCCTTGTTTCACTGAAGATGAGGGTTTTCTCCCTCTCTACCTTGTTTTTCAATTTTTTTTTTTTATTTTTAGTAGGTTTCAAGGAGGAGAAAGAAGTAAATATGTCTTTATTTTGCCATATTTAAAAGTCTCTACTAAGCTCTTTAAGAGCTTTAACATAATTATTTAATCTCTATTTCTATAATATTCATAGTTGAGAGTTAGAATGATATATTTTAAATTCTTTCTATTTGATACAATGAATTTTATAAACTTTTTTCCTTTTCCAATTTATCCATCTTTGCTAATACAATATGGGATGTAGATTCAAGGTGTTACTATATTAATATTTTTATATGTTCCTTTTAGGAATTATCTATGATATTTGCATTCAGTTTATAAGCAGATTTGCATCCATTTTTTCAGATATCACTTTTTTACCACATTTCATTGCTGGCAGTCAGTCATTTTAAATTCTCATTTTCCGTTAGTGCCAAATTTTGCCTCATATTTCACTCCTTGGAGAAATATTTAAGGTGTTTATTTTAAAGAATCATATAAAGACTCTCTGATAGGACTTACATATCTGAGAACATTTTCTGTTGCCTTTACACATTATTATTACATGGATGGATATAAAGTTCTCTGCTTAAAACTTCTCTAGTCCCAGCTTAGTCAGTAGAGGCTAAGATGTGTTATGTTAACAAATGAGTCCCAAAATTCAGTGACTAGAATTATAAGGCTTTATTTCCAGTCACACTACTATTTCTTGGCATATTGGCTTCATTTTCATGCTACCCCTAAGATGACGGAACATCTAGAATATTATGGTTGTCCTGCATAGGGCAAAAAGGGCATGACAAAGTATGTTCTGGCTCTTAAGTACCTGCTAGGAAGTGACAAGTCATTACACTTGCATTTCATTGGCCAGAGCAAGTCACATGGTCAAACCTGTTGTCAATAAGGCCGGGAAGTACAGTTGTCTCCTAGAGATGGACAGCCAGTACTTGTAAACTGCAGTTGTAAACAATAATGCAATTTACTACACCCTCTGTATGTCACAGATATTGCTCCATTATGCTAGCATTTTCATTCATAAAGAAGAAGGTTAAATGAAAACTACTACACTGAGATATAAGAAATAGGAGCAGGAATCAGTTTAGGGAAAAGATAATGATTTTGGTTTTAGAGAGTTGAGTATAAAATATCTAGGGGTAATTGGATATGAGGCTGAACGTATGGGGAAAGGTCTAGTTGGGGATGTCAAATTATGTAATCAGTGTATAGAATTGAATTTATTAAGCATTGCTGAAAGAAGCACTGGAATAATGGTGTCACCTCGGAGAACAATAACTGTAAAGATCAGGCAGAAGAAACAGATTTGGCAAAGGAGAGAAAGAATGGGTAAAGAATTTGAGAGGAACCAGGAAGAAGCATGTCATATTGTAGCCAAGGTGCATGGGTGCAAGAGCACCTGGCTCTAGGGGTCCCAAATAGACCAGGTTCAGCCACTCGCAACTGAAAAAACCTAAAGAGAGACGAGTAGTGGTGAAACAAGAAAGGAATTTAGTTCAACGAGGCCAACACTGGGAAGACAGCAGACTAGCGTCTCAAAGACTATCTCCAAACTGCCGAAAATACTTCCAGGTTATCTAAGGAAAATGTGAGGCAAAGGTGGGTGGGTATGTGCAAGTAGACAGTGAAAGTCAAATTGATCACTGTCTTGGAGTCAATCTTATGTGGGTCTTGCTGTCTCAGAGCAGCCCTTAGTGCATGAGGGAGTAGTTTTAGTTCCATCTGGGGATGTTTTGCCCTCAGGGTCTTCCACCTGAGTCAAGAGACCAGCTGAAAAGAAGAACGAGAAAGTTTGAGATCAAAATGAAGGCCCCTGAAGTCCTTTTTCAAAATAAACTAAGGAAGTAGAGAGTATCAGGAAAGAAAGTACCAGCATTCCCAAAATAAGGAGAAAGAACCTCGAGTATAAGATGTAAATTATTTAATGCTGCATTAGGAGCATATTGGTGAGGAGCTCATTTGGTTGAGCTTCTGATTCTTGATTTTGGCTCAGGCCATGGTCTCATGGTTTGTGAGTTTGAACCCTGCATCAGGCTCTGCACTGGCAGTGTGAGGCCTGCTTGGGATTCTCTTTCTCCCTCTCTCCCTGCCCCTCCCCCACATGCTCGCGCGCGCACACACACTCTCTCTCTCTCTCTCTGTCAAAATAAATAAATAAACTTTTTTCAAAAGGAGATTATTAGCAACTTTGGTAAGAACATTTTCAACAGAATGGTAAAATTGGAGCAGTTTCAACAGAGTGGTAAAGTAACAGGCAAGTGAATGACTATTAGGGATTCAAGTGGAGAAATTGAGTATAAATAGTGCACTACTTTGAAAAGTTTGGAGGAAAAAAACAGATTGGGAGACTTCTCCCCATTTGACTAAGAGAATTTGGAAGTGTTTAAAAGACCAAAGATCATGTGTGTCTCCATTCTTGTTTTATAAATAGAATGGATATGAATGAATATAGAAGATAAAATTGCATGGAATTTAAAACTAAAATCAATCAACATAACTATGTTTAAATACTATAAAATCTACGTACCTATAGTCATTGTATGTCATGGTATGTGTACTAGCCTGAGTTCTCTAGAGAAACAGAACCAGTAGGATACAGATAGACATAATCTATAGCTCTAATAAAAAGATTCATTTAAAAAAAAATTTTTTTTCAACATTTATTTATTTTTGGGACAGAGAGAGACAGAGCATGAACGGGGGAGGGACAGAGAGAGAGGGAGACACAGAATCGGAAACAGGATCCAGGCTCTGAGCCATCAGCCCAGAGCCTGACGCGGGGCTCGAACTCACGGACCGTGAGATCGTGACCTGGCTAAAGTCGGACGCTTAACTGACTGCGCCACCCAGGCGCCCCAAGAGATTCATTTTAAGGACGACATTCACACAATTTGGCAGACTGAGAGGTCCCAAGATCTCTAGTCAGCAAATTAGAGACAAAGGAGAGTCAATGGTATAAGTTCCAGGGGTATCTTGGTGCCTCCGTATGGTAAGTGTCTGACTCTTGATTTCAGCTCAGGTAATCATCTCATGGTTCGTGAGTTTGAGCCCTGTGTTGGGCTCGCTGCTGGTGCTGAGCCTGCTTGGGATTCTCTCTCTCTCCTTCTCTCTCTGCTCCTCCCCAGCTCACTCTCCTTCTCTCTCTCAAAATAAATAAACAAACATTAAAAAAGAAAGAATGAAAGAAAGAAAGAAAGAAAGAGAAAGAAAGAAAGAAAGAAAAAATGGTATAATTTCCAGTCCAAGTCCAAGTCCATAGCTAGGAGAAATCCAGTGTCCCAGCTTGAAGATGCTAGTCATGCAACAGGTAACTTCTCTCTTATTCTGCCTTTTTGTTCTATTTAGGCCTTCGATAGAGTGGATGTGGTCTACCCACATTGGGTAAGGCAATCTGCTTTACTCAGTGTACCTATTTAAATGTTAATATCATTTAGAAATACCCTCACAGACAAACCAAGAATGTTTAACCAAATATCTGGGCACCTGATGGTCCACTCAACTTGACACATAAAATTAACCATTGCACTATGTCATTAAATGAAATCTGGATTGATTTAAAGAAAAATGAATGTTTGATATTATATGTATAAAGTAAATTGGCTTTCTATAAACTCGATTTGAATTCAGAATGATTTAACTTCTTGACAAGGCAAGAAAATAGAAATGTATATTAGTGACTGGTTCTATTTAGAAACTCAAGATATTGAGAAAATGTAAAAGTAAAACAAAGAAGCTGTAGGTTGTGTTTTTGGTTGATTTGTTTGTTATTATGTCCCTCTACTCATATCCCACTGGCTGGAAGTTTCAAAAGTACAGTAAAAAAGGAACTTGATTTTTAAAGGCACATAATGTTGGCAGAAATGTCAGGAGATAAGGAAGAACAAAAGAGGAAGCACAGAGCATTTCAGTGATGGGGAAGATCAAGAAAAAAAATAGGTCCATGTTTATCTTTATTTGTAGCTCCTCCCCTAGTATAATATTGTCTTGAAGATAGCACACCTCTAAGTTAACAAGCATTCTGATTGAGATAACTAGATCCAGTAGGCAATCTTAAAGAAAGCAAATATGTTTCCTAGTCTTATTGTGACATATAGGAAAGAAGCAGGAAAAATAATAAAGAAAATTGGTGTTCCAATAAAAGAAAGTATTATGTGTTTGGAATCTCAATCATCCAGCTTGTTTTACTCATCCCTTCTATTAGTATATATCATCAAGTAGTGAAAGCTCTTAATTGTTTGATTTAATACTTTTTTATACAAATTGGAAAATTTTTGTAATGCAAAATTATGTTGCCAAAAATTGGAACAATAAAAATCCCAAACAGAGAGTCATTGTTCTTGCACCTACAGACATGTTATTAATAACACATTATTACTAACATATAAAACTGTAAAATTGCATTTCTGATGAGAGCTATGAAGAAAGGTTGAGTGCCTCTGCAAAAACTTAATAGTGAGATTTTGTGACTTACATAGCTCAGTGAAGTCTTCTTTATGGTAAGTGAAGAACAGAGAGACAGGGAATAGACAGTGGAAATGCCCTGTGATAGAGGGAGCATGCCAAGAAAGAGGGATTGAAAGCAGACCATGGTGGCAACTGCAAAAAAAATGCAACAAATCATGGTGTTCGCTGATGCTACAGAGGTATATGGTGGACCAACCACGCTAGGTCCCAAGAAGCTGTGAAAGTTTGAAAGTGGGAATGATGGATTGGAAGGGATCCAAGTGAATGTGGGTAGACCAGTAAGAAGTCATTGCAGTTGTGAAAGTGAGACTAGGGTAGTGACCGAGAAAATGGAAAGAAGTGTTGATGTTTGAGAGAGATTTAGGGAGTAGACTTGATGCAGGGAATAGGAGAAATTGAAGTGTTATGTTGCCTTTTGAGGTTTCTGAGTCAAGCAATAGAAAACAACACTCAGGGAGAAAGTTTTAAAATACAGTTCTTAGGGCGCTTGGGTAGCTCAGTCCCTTAAGCGTCTGACTCTTGTTACCAGCTCAGGTCATGATCTCACAGTTGTGAGATTGAGCCTCACGTCCATGCAGAGCATGGAGCCCACTTAAGATTCTCTCTCTCCCCCCTGTTGGGATGAGCACTGGGTGTTGTATGGAAACCAATTTGACAGTAAATTTCATATATTAAAAAAAAAAAAAAATATTAATTCCTTAGGGATTAGAATTACAATGATATTTTACTTTCCATCTAAGATTTTTCAAGAAATTAGGTAAAAAGTTAGCCTTTTGACGTTTTAACCACTTGAGAATGATAGTAGCATTTTTCTTAGACTTCAGACCTAAGCGTAAAAACCTAATAGGTTATAATATTTTGATACATATCTCAAAGTAAGATAAAATTTGATGCATCATCTTCACATTTTAACTGTGGAGCTTCAGTCTATATTCAAAAACATAACTATCTTACAAACCATTGTACCCTTTATTTTAGTAACCCAAATAGTCAAATCAAATGGGGAAAAAAAAAAGTTTCTTTCCTTTGTTTAACACATGAAAAATTTATCTATTGCTGATTCTTTGACTTTGAATAAATTCGTAAGTTTTATTATAAAAAAAAAAAAAAAAAAAAAAAGATTCTCTCTCTCCCCATCTGTACCTCTCCCCTGCTCACGTTCTCTCTCAAAATAAATAAACATTAAAAATAATAAAATAAAATAAAATACAGTTCTTGCACAAGTCCCAGGATTATGCACAACAATTAAAGACAGGAATAAATGCTTACTAGACTTCCATTTATACGAACTGCTGATAACTATTTGTGTGCCCTAGTAGAGCAGAATGAGGTACTCACGTACCATTACGTATTATAATTCTTAATACATTGTACTTTCTGTTTTATATCTCTTTCCTTCACTTGACTGTGAACTACATGAAGGCAAACACTAGGTCTGATATATATCCATTAGGCAATGAAGTTTCTGGCATAGCAACCACTCAAATATTTGCAAAATGAAATAAATATGTCAAGAATCAAACTTTATAATTTTTTATTTCCCAAATAACTTTTAGTGTGGTTACATATTTTTTAAGTTTATTTATCTTTAGTAATCTCTACACCCAACTTGAGGCTCGAACTCATGACTCCAAGATCATGAGTTGCATGTTCCTCCAGCTGAGCCAGCCAGGGACCACTCTGGTTACATGTTTTTAAACAAAAATCTTTACATATAATTTACCCAACTTAAAATTCCAAGTTAATAGCTTTGCTTACTCATTTAAATTTTACCCATAAAAGTAAATGTGGTTTTGGCAAAATATGGCTATTTTATTAATATGATCAGATTTAACTGTCAGCCTGCTTTCTTTTTTTTTTATTTCAATATATGGAGTTTATTGTCAAATTGGTTTCCATACAACACCCAGTGCTCATCCCAAAAGGTGCCCTCCTCAATGCCCATCACCCACCCTCTTCTCCCTCCCACCCCCCATCAACCCTCAGTTTGTTCTTAGTTTTTAAGAGTCTCTTCTGCTTTGCAGCCTGCTTTCAAATAGTGCTACCAACACATGCTAGTATAGAATATAGAATCCAAAGTTTTTATATAGGAAATTAATTAATTTTACATCGCCCAGCATAGTACTTTTTAGAATTGTTAAAAGATATATGGAATAAATTAATACTGTTGCCTTGATCTTATCTTCTTACAGATGGGTCAAAGAGCAACTTATTTTTCATATGGTCAGCAGATGGCAGTGTTTTACTTTATTTAGCTAATAGAGGTTCCTTTCTTAGACTCCTAATTTAGATTCAATCTATTAAATAACACAGTATTTTTGAGGGTTAACTTTATACTTTTTGACCAAAAATTAAATATTATAGAATAAGGGATGTTCTAGATTAAAAGAATAATTTCATACATTTTTAGTCAATTTGCATTTTCTTAAATTCTTTTTCAATTTGCTTTTTGTTTTATTGCAATTATTCTCATTTTTGTAAACAACATAAAAACCCAGTTTATTTTACTTTGTTCCTTAGCTTTATTTCTGAAAAAGGTCAGTGCTGAACAGTACTTCTGGAAATAAAGTTTAAATTATATTTAAACTAATGTGGTACAATTAAAAGTTTCATTGGGCTTCAGTTTCCCACTTGTAAGATTATCCTTTAAACTCTGAAGTTTTTGAACTTGAGAGTGAGTCAGGAGATCTGGGTTCTCTTCAGAGTGTCATTAAATATACACTAAATGGCTTATAATAAGCCATTTGAAATTTTTTGCCAACATATTTTTTTTACGAGTGAGATAAACCTAGTTGCCTAGCACAATAGTTAACTTGTAAAAACATTGCCAACATACTGGTTTAAAAGTCTGAACTCTCCATAAGTATATATAAAGGGGTTGAAGATCAAGGAAGGCTTCGACCTTTAAGTAGAAATACAATTCACTAATTATGAAGTGTTCAGAAAACACTTTTTCTATTATAATCATGATCATTATGATAAGCAAAAGCAAAAATTATTACTATTCGGGTTCTTCAAGTGGTCTTTACTTTTCAAAATTTAAAGTTTTATCTTCTGCTATTTACTTAAGCAAAAACACAAGAACAAAGCACCAATCTATGACCTCCTCCCCACCAAAACAAAAACAAAAACAAAAAACAAAACAAAAAAAGCCCACAAAACAAATGTTTCAGTACCTCCTTCGAATGTATTTATAAGAACAGAAAAAGTCTCTAATTGGAACTTTCTAAAAGCATTTCTCCCCAATTAGAATGCAGTAATGACTCTAAATGGCAATGTCTCGAGGACAGCTCATCAGTTAATTATAAGGAGTTCTCTAAATTGAGGAGTGAAGAATGATACTAAATTTCAATCAGTGCAGATAAATATGGCTTGTCATTATTCACTTGATATTTTAGACAATCCGTTTAAAGAGGAAGACATTGGAACAGAAATATTGTCTTTTCTAAAAGAACAGCGATTATGAGAATAAAATTGAACATTTACCCCAAGACTATACCCTTGTCTGGAATATGGTTTTTTTATAGTCATTCAATTTCCGTGATCCCCAGAGACCCCAGAAATCCCCATTTATTTTCCATCTGGTTCTTTCAAACAAGAAAAAATAATATGATATTTTTGCTCTACCTAACAGTTTGGAAAAATGGGTGTATATTTTAAATATAGTGGTTATGTAATTTAAAAATATGTGTATTGAAGCTTCTATTCCATTTGGTTTTTGTGTTCCAGTGTAAGTTAAGCACTTATGTGTTCTGGTAATACGTATCTTAAAATTCTATAATTTATTTATGCTCATCTCTGAGATTATATACCTGCCCAGGTTTAATTTTTTTTAGTTTTAAAAGCAAGTGTAAAGAAAACAATTGCTTAAATAGCAAATTGTCAATACATATGATTTATCCTAACAATCTTCCAAAATTACCTTATATTTTATTTTCTTCCTGTTACTTTTTGATATTTTTTATGAACCTTTTATTTCTACCTTCATTTAAACTTATGCTTTGCTTATTCATGTTCATAGAATTCTCAATCATGTTAAAAACAAACATGGGTTTTGTTTGTTTATTGTCACAGATATCCTCTTGTTATTCTCCACAATCACCTTATTCATGAACTGTAAGTTGGGGACCAGGCTCTGCTTAGAAATAGCCCTTCGTGTTTGTTCCTCTATTCCCAGAGGAGTTTGCTGCACATGCCTGGATCCCTTTCCATCTGGCCTCTGCACAAAGGGTTTATCCCACTTTAACACAATTCTTTGTTTTACGGAGGACCTTGAGTTTATCTGAGGGTGAATACATATGAAACAATAATCATGTTACGGAAGAACCTGATCTGACCTTTTTTTTTCATATCCAAACCCTGAGATGACAGAGAAACTACTCTTATACAGTAACAAAGACTAAAGAAGGTAAGGGCTGTAATAATGATAGGTCTGAAACAGAGCTGCAAAAAAAGTAACTGTGAAGGGTCTGATTTCTCTGGATACTATCCATTATTACAGTGCTTGTGTTTATATGACTTCAGGAAAAGAGAAAAAAGCTTGCTACGTTTTTGTATCATTGAAAAACCTTTGAGATTTTCAGTTTGTAAGACATTAACAAGAAACAGCTGTATTTGCATACTGATCTATACGTAAACTTCATTGCAACATATTTCAACAGGAAAATATTTATATTTAAGATATTAATAAAAAATGTAGAACTTTGCTTTCCTTAGTGTAAATAAAATTACAATAAGATTCCTGAAACCTCATATGTAACTGAAAATCTTTTAAAATGCATGCTGGTCTCAGTGTTTAGAAATCAATTGATTTTCTTACTATGTATTCATGTTATTGAACCTTTTTTTCTGCAAATATACAGTTTTATAAGGAAATACTTAAGAGTTAAGAATTTTGTGGTAATTTTGCTTAGTAATAGACTGGAGAAACAAAAAATCTAAAGAATAAACATCAAAAGGCCGAAAAGAACACACACACATACACACACACACACACACACACACACACACACACATAATATAGGTGCTTTTTTTTAAAGGTGCTTTGTTTTCAATAATTTATTCCAAAATGTATTATGCAAAGTCGTCTCAAAGACATATGTGGGTTTGAAAATTTTAGATGCTGATGCAGGTTGTTCATTTCTAGTAGAATGACTGGCTTGAAAGATGGCAGCTGAAATCTGGAACCTAACTGGGTACACGTTACTGTGTGATGGTCAAAGAAATAGAATCCCATCTCCATGATCCTCAAAGCATACTAACATTTTTAGTTGAACATGCTGTCTTCAGAGAACTTTAAAACATATTTTCATAATAACAGTATTTAGATTTAAACTTAAAAAAATTACTCACTTTGAGTTTTAGTTTACTAAAACTACATTTGGAAACATTTCTCCCTATTTGGCCTTTGAACACAACTAATCCTCTTATTCTGAAAGGGTAAAGTGCCTTTTTTTTTTTTTTTTTTTTATAGCTAGTATCCTTAAGAAGCAGAAACCTTGGGCCAACTTGTGTGGATCCTTGCAAATGGGTTCAACTTGCGAAAGGCAAAGTAATAAAAAGAAGCCATCAGCACGTCCCCTTTGCTTCATTTTCAGTAGAGGAAATTCACAAGCTCCTGTAGATTGCAGTGCTAGGAAAATAAAATTTGTCATTAGAACAATGGTATTACCACTTCCCCACTCTAAGCCTGTTTCAAAGTCTCCACTCATAATTAATTGCTGACTCAGTTTGCCTCCACTGCCAGAACTGAGGCTTGCCCCAAAGTGTCTACTGGGTTGATCATGTTAGAAACATGAGAGAGAGAGGCAAACTGATGATCACTCAGTAGTTCTGGATTTATCAAAGCGTGTTAATTTCGTGTAAACACTGTGTTTGTTAGGATTGCAAAGGTATAAATAATTGAAGGGGGGAACCCCTAAAATGTTAAGGTAACCTGCTCAAGATCAGTGAGGGAAGGCAACATTTGAGACTGGGCTCTTCAACTCCTCGGTCCAGTAATGGACTGGAGCCAAACACGACACCATCCAGGAGTTTCAAAGCTGCGTAGTAAAATAGCTAGCGTGGGCAGTCCTTTTGTACTCGAGCTAGAGTAAAATTAACGCAGTCTTCCTTTTTTCCATCGCCGTCTGACAGCATCCAGCAAATGGGTGTAGGGTAGGGAGAGCAGAACCCAGGTGTCCTTACACAGCTGAGTCTTTTGAGAAATTGGAACTGAGGCGGGTGGGAACCACGGGAAAGCGTCAGTGAGTTGGGAGAGGGAAACGGGAGCAGCTGAGTGCTGGGCGAGGGGAAGGAAGCTGGGGTGTGTGCGTCTGGAAGGGAAGGGGGAAGAGGGGCAGGAGTGAAAACGGGGGCCAAACTCAAGCGGAGGGAACCCAGCGCCCGCTGCCTGCAAAAGGGGGCGAAAGCAGCCAGTAAGAGTGAGGGGGAAAGCGGGAAGACGAAGGAAGGGAAGGAAGTAAGGAAAGAGGAAGGAAAGGCAGGAGGGGAGAGAGGAAGAGTGTCTGCAATTTCTGCGGCCGGCTCAGTAGGAGGAGCAGGAGGAGAAAGAGGAGGATCCAGAGTCAGTCAGTCAGGCAGCCAGCGGGAGGTGGAGAAAGCAGGAGGAGAAGGAGGAGGATTAAAGATGGCCACCAACAGCTGCGGGAAACGGCAACAACCCCTCACTTTCCGGGATGGTCCCTGCGGGTCGGCCCGGCCTTGATGGAGAGGAGAAGCCCGAGAAGCGCCGAGGCTGAGGCGGCGGCGGCGGCGGGGACCCAGCGAGGAGGAGGACGCGGGGGAGCAGGGACCGGGGCAGGAGAAGGGGAAGGCGGCGGCGTCGCTGCCCCGGCCGCCTAGCGCCGCTGCCCGCGCCGGCGGACCGGTTCCCGCACCTCGCGGTCGCAGAATCCAGGCCGGCCCGCGGCCCCTGGCCCCGCCGCGGGGCTCCTGGGCCCCGCCGCGGACACTGTGCCCGCTGCCCCCTCCCCGTCGCCGGCGCGCACTCGGGCCCGCCGCGGTCCCAGCTCCCGGGCCAGGCCCGCCCGCGCCCGCCCGCCAGCCCTCCGGTGAGTGCCCACTGCCAGCGCCCCCCACCCCACCCTGCGCCCGGCCCGCCCGGGCCGCTTTGTTTGTGCGGGGCGGAGGCGCTGCCCACTCGCGGCCCTGTGCCCGCTGCCCCTGCGGACAGGCCGAGGCCCAGCTGCCGCCCTCCCCCGGGACCGCGCTGCCCCCAGCCGCCGCTGCCATCAGTCTTGGCTGCCTGCCTTGTGTCCTCCACCGCGGCCTGGAGAGGGCGCCGTCGCGGTGGGGTCGGGGTTGGGGTCACGCGCGGCTGGAGGTGGGGAGGGATGTTGGGGTATTTCGGGGGGCGGGGGAGGACAGGGCTGGACGTTGCCCCTAGTGAGCAGTGAAGGTGTAACCTAGCGGTCCAGGCATAGGGGTCCCGCCAAAGCCCCATTTCCAGACCCTGTGGGGTCTCCGCTCCCGGAGCCCCCCCAGCGCCCGTGCGCAGCCGAGCGAGGCCTCCATCCCTCGGGCGCTGTCTCCCGGGCCTCTCCTGCTTATTCCCAAGCCCTGCTCTCCCCCAACGCCCTGTGCTGGAAACCCTTCGTTTATGCGAGGAACCTAGATGCTCTTGGGGTGTTTGCCCTTTTATTCTCTTGTGCATGGGATGTGGTGGTATCGCAAACATTCACAGTTACGGTGGGGTTCAAAGAGCTGTTGTGACCTTTCCTACCAAAAGCCTTTTGGCCCACCTGGCCAGTGTTTGATCCTCAGGTGCAGCGTTTCATTGATTTTTATCATTGAATTCCGAGATCTACACTATTAGGTCCTCTTTTCGCTGAAATAATCGGATAAAACCTGATTGAAAGGATGTTTACTATATGTGTGAATCCTTATCTCTACTTCCAGTGCCTTAAAAATGGTTGTTTCCTGTGGGAGAATGGTGCTAATGCATAGGAAAAAACAGTTTTTTGTTCAGTAATGGGCATGAGTTGGTAGTTCCAAATGGTTATTGTAGTCTGAAAACCAAACATTAAAAAAGAAGAACAAAACCTTTTGCTTTGAGATAGCAGTATATTTCCAGGTTGGAATCATTTGAGAGCAGGTTTAGAACAATTAGTTTCCACCATCCGGCTAATTATAACAAACATAATGTAAAACAGAACCAAAAATATGTTGGTTAAAAAAAAAAAAACTAGGTGTGTATTAGGACATAGGTCTAGCAAAAAATAAATCTTGCTTTAAAAAAACTTTATCATGGGACTCTAAGCACAGGAAATGGCTTGGTATGTTTTTCTTTTTTTATATTTAGAAATACATATGCATTAGACTGATTTGAGAACTCTTCCTAGGACATATGAGCACAGTAGTACATGTTATACTTTGAACTATTCTCAACCTACTAGAAATACAGATTTATACTAGTTTGTTTTTCTGTGTTGAAATCGATTCATGTGAAAAATGTTAGATTTCTAATTAAAAATTTCTGCACAAAGAAGATACGAATTAGAAAACATGTTCTGGTCTTGCAAAATCTAGTAAACAAAGAGTAAGTGACAAGTGATTGAAAAGTGGATCTAAGGGGTGACTGGGTGGCTCAAGTCGGTCGAGCATTCCCCTTTTGCTTAGGGCATGATCTGGCAGTTCCTGAGTTCGAGCCCCACATAGGGCTCTGTGCAGACAGTGCAGAGCCTGGAGCCTGCTTCGAGTTCTGTGTCTCCTCTCCCTTCCCCTCCCCTGCTCTCTCTTCCTTAAAAATAAATAAACGTTAAAAAAAAAGTTTGGAAAAGTGGATCTGAGATTATCTAACATACTATATCATGGAACTTGAGAACCACTGACTCCCAAGGAGGATGAGCCCTTAGTGATGCTAATCTGAAATCACACCCAAAGTAGGGCCATTTCTGTAGCATCCTTGGAAGGATCATCAGGCATCTGATTTTCATACCTATATGATAACAGGTTCACATCTTTCTTCAACATTCTAAGTCTTTTTCTGTTTATGTAAGTTAAAATCTGCCTTCCTGATATTTCCGCTGAGTTCCAGTTTCCCTTTGTGTGTATGATGCATTTATCACCCATAAAAGAATTAAGAGATAAATGACTCCTACTTTAATTTTTTTTGTCATCAGGTTTAATGAAGTATAATATACATGCAGTAGTTTTGACAAATGTATACAATTGGATAATCACCACAATCAAGATAAGAAACATTTCCATCCAACCAAAAGGTTCTCTCCCTCTGCCCCCAGCCCCTGGCAACTATTAATCTAATTCACAGACCTATAGTTTTCCCTGTTCTAGAATATCACATAAATGAAATCCTACAATATGCAATCTTTTGAGTCTTTTACTTAACATAATGATTTTGATATTCATTAAGTTGTTGCATGTGTCAGTAGTTTTTTCAGTGGTATGCTGATAAATGTGTTAACAACCTGCTCTCCAAAAAAAAATCCCGAATTTGTAGTATTTGCTACTTTTTGTAGTGTAAATACTCTTACCATGGCCTATATTAAGGTATCTTGAGTCGTGCCTAGTTTGGGTCAGTTAGAAATAAAGCTACAATAAACAATGTGAAGGACAGATATTTTCAGTTGGGATTACTGGGTCCTAGGAAAAGGGTATATTTATCAAAAGTAGTAATTTATATCGAATAGGCAAACTTTTTTCCAAAATGACTATACTATTTTGTATTCCTACCAGCACTGTGAGAATTTCAGGTGCTCTGCATCCTTGTCAGTACTTACTATTATCAGTTATTAAAATCTCAGCAATTATTATGTGTGTAGTCTCCTTTAACATTTTTGACTTTTTTTTAAGTTTATTTTGAGAGAGAGGGAGTGCACAAGAGTGGGAAGGACAGAGAGAGAGGGAGAGAGAATCTCACGCAGGGTCTGTGCTGTCAACACAGAGCCCCATGTGGTGCTCAGTCTCATGAACCATGAGGTCATGACCTGAGCCGAAAGCAAGAGTTGGACACTTAACTGACTGAGCCACCCAGGTGCCCCAACATTTTTGACTTCTCATTTTCAGTAGTATTTGAACCAACATAGGAAGTTTATGATTGGCATTGCTGAATAATTTTATTTTTGGCTTGGTCATCAGTCATGGTCTCACTATAAAGGCTATAGCACTTAAAGGATGTTTCTTGATTTCTTGTGAAATTGCCTTTCATGAATTGCTTTTTTGAAAGGAAGCAGTAAGGAATTCTAAAACTTAGCTGTTAACATTTTTTAAATGTGGCTAAGAAAAACCTAGGTAAAGATTTGTTTCTTTTCATAAAACTTTGGAATTTAAAAAAACTCAAAAAATTGGGGCACCTGGGTGGCATAGTTGGTTGAGCGTCCAACTTGGTATCAGCTCAGGTCATGATCTCGCTGTTACAGGACTGAATCCCACATTTTGCTCTTCACTGAGTGGAGCCAGCTTAGGATTCTCTCTCTCCCTCTATCTCTGCCCATCCCACTCTTTCTCCCTCATTCTCTTTCAAAAGAAATAAATAAACTTTTAAAAAAACCCTCAAATTATAAAGCATTTCTTCAAATTTGCTTGGGCTTAAAAAATAGTTCAATCATGTAATCTTTGAACTCATCCAGGAACTTGTAAGAAGTGTTAATACATAAATGAATATAGCATTACTTTCAATACTTGGAAAGCTAAATTTCATGGAAGATTATAGTGTATATTTTTGATTCAGTGTATTTGATTTAAAAAAAAATTTTTTTTTAATGTTTATTTTTGAGAGAGAAAGAGAGAGAGGGAGACACAGAATCCGAAGCAGGTTCTAGGCTGAGCTGTCAGCACAGAGCCGGATGCAGGGCTCAAACCCACAAGCTGTGAGATCATGACCTGAGCTGAAGTTGGACGCTTAACCGACTGAGCCACCCAGGTGCTCCTCAGTATATTTGATTTTTATTGCTACTATCAAGTTGGTCAAGTTTTATTTGTTACATACTCATGTGTAATAACTATTAATGGCATTCAGAGTGCTGATTTTATTCTGGGATCTATAATGGTTTTTAGTTTTTCCAGATGGAGCAATAAATTTAAACATAATTTAAAAATGGTACATTTGTGATACTTTAGTATACATCCTTAACTCTTCCTTATTTATTTTACCCGTCCAAACTATACTCCTTAGCTCTAGATTCATATATCCAACAGCTGGTTTAGACATACCTACTGAGATGTTCCATAGGCATGTCAACCTCAACTGTCCAAACCTCAACTCATAACCTTTCCCCCAAAATGTCCTTCCTGTGCCGCCTGCCGCCTGTCTTCTCAATGTGAGGAAATGCCATTCTCATCTACCCTGTCCTGAGTGGAATCCAGGCCTTCATCTTCTACTCCTTTGTCTTCCTCAGTTTCCACCCCCAGGCACATACTAGGTCCAATTGCTTTTGTCTTCTAAGTATTTCTCCTCTTCTGCTTCCTCCTTAGAGGCCTTGATTCAGGCCTCTGTTTCTCAGCTGAAGTGCTACAGTGCCCTTCTATACATACTCTCCTTAGCTGTAGTCACACCTCTGCTCATCACTTCCTCTCACCCTGTTTCCAAAACAAATTTTCCTTTTTAACTTGGAAAAATACACGGTTATGATCTTTTCAATACGCTTTTTTTTCTCCTCTTTAAAATCTTTTAATAGATTCTAAGCCATCAAAGAGCCATTAAAGCATGGGGTCCTATTCTGTACAAAGCTCTGTGTTTGTGACCAGGCTCTAGCTTCTCCAGTCTCCTCTCTGACAGCCATTCATTTGTTCATTAAAAAAAAAAGAAAAGAAAAAGATTTGAGTGCTCTGCAGAGTTCTAGGTGATGGAGTTTTATCAAGGGACTTAAATTCTAGAGGGGGACAGATGACAAGTGTATACTATTGTCAGTTGGTAATGAGTGCAATGGAACAACATAAGGCTGGGTAAGGAGTTAGGGAGCAGTAGGTTGCTGAGGTGTGGGTGTGCTGCCATTTATAGAGGGCTGTATGAGAAGGCTCTATTATGACATCTGAGCAGAGACTCAAAATATTCAAGGCAATGAGAGTTTTAGATCTGCGAGAAGAGCAGGTGCTGAGGGGAGGGTGCTTGAGATGTCTAGACAACAGCAAGGGGTTGGCGGAGGGAGGTGAGAGCTGGGGTCAGGCTAGTGGAGGCTCCGGCAGACCAAGCAGGGCAGCGTGAGGACTTTGACTTCTGAGCTCAGTGAGTTTGACCCTAGAGTGCGTCCTCTCTATGGACAGAGATGCATTCCTATCTCCTACTTGAGGTTTCTGAAGTATGCCACCTCTCTTACCTTAAGCCTTTCCTTCTACTGGGAATAGTGCTAGATTATCCCTCCTCTGTGTTCCCTTAGCACTCTTTGTCATACCCCTACTTAATAGCTGCTTTGTTTGTCTCCTCTCCCTAGGCTGAGGCCCTAAATTTTTTTTTTTAAACCTCTGAATTCCTATTTCATTGAATTAATGTCTGTTGAATTTTAGAATTGCTGAAAATGGGATTTATTACTGAAAACTGGGTAAGAGGTACTTAACAGTACTGTGTAGTGACTGCTACCCTGATGTGAATGTGGATTCTATGTTTTGCTGACCACTGTGCATTTAGTGCTGGAGCAATGAGCTGTGCATAATAAGTGCTCAGTAAATACTGGGTGAATGATTAAGTGCACACCCGTGTACCAGCCTTTGCCTGTTCTTTCTTCTGCTTCCCTTAAACCCATGGGCAAGCTTCCCCCAAATCTCTTAACCTCTTTCTCTACTGGCTTATTTGCCCTTTCTCTAATCACAAGCTCAAGAAACAACAAATACTTCAGAAATTTTTGCGTTCATTCATTAGCAGCGAATGTATATGTAACAGAGAAATGTAGATAATTTCTCTCCAGGCTAAATAGATGGTGGTCATTGCACAGTTTTTGGTTAATTTGCACTTCTGTTTTCCTTTCTTTGGCAGGAATTTTTGGGGGCTATTTTATTACTGGGCCTTTGACTCTTTAATAAACCACTGATAGGTTTAGAATATCACTTCTATAAACAACTCAAGCAGGAGCAGGGTGTGAAAAGTCTAGTACTAGAAATAAAATAGACAGTATTTCTTAGTGAGTTTCATTTGGTTGAACAAACGATTAGAGTTGGCAATTAACCTTACTATCCTGGTGCAGGCCTTTGGGGAAATGGCCGGCTCTAGCAGGGAGTCTTCAGCCCCAGGACATCTAGGTATCATCTTAAGCCTGGAACTCTTACCAGTAACTCTTGAATCCCTCAGTCCTTACATCTCAGGCTTCCACATTCTGTCTGTCTCCTTCCCCACTACCTGCATGTCTTTGAGCCTGCAGGGAAAGGATGGTGGGAGATCCCAAGTGTCCTACCCGCAAAAGCTGTAAGAAGAGGCAGAGCATTTAAAGTACCATATGTTAGGGATAGGAATAATTTTTCCATTTATGTTTTACTAAAAATCATTGTGTGCAGTAGGCTGTCTTATGTATAACATAAATATTGGATTATTGATCTTCCATAGTGTTGTAATCCATTGTGACAGGCCTGGTGGTGATAGGTCCTTTAGTGTTTTAGTACATGAAATACTTTGTATATCTTAGTCTGCTTATTGTGGGTACTATTTGTATTGTGACCAACAAAATTATAATTTCACTAAGTGCTGAGTTTTTGTTTTGTTTTGGGTTTGAGTTTTTTTTGTTGTTGCTGTTTTAATGGTTATGCGTGAGTAGGGCCTTCATTTTATTTCTCTAATAGAGTGGTCTTACTATTAAATTTGTACGTTGGTTTTCTTAGGTCAAGGAAAATTACTAGTGACTTAGGTTTAAGTTCTCTCACAAATTAAAAAAAAATCGTCCTTGCTTCTATTTGTATGCAGTATATTAATGTATGACTTGGGATAAAATTAATGCATTTAGTTATTTTAAGTTCAATATATCATTGTTTGTGCTATTCTGCAAAAGAGCATTATGGTGGTCAGGTGCTACAGTACCTGAGCATGCTTGAGACTTGTGGGTGCACTTTGACAACCCTTTCTTTTCGTTATGCTGACCCAGCAGCAGACACTGTTAAGCCTTAGGAAAACTGAATCTGCTTAGCAAGGAAAACAGACTTAGGTGGTACTGGTACCTACCATCCATTTTGGTGAAGTTACAAGCTTAGATTAATAACTAAGTCAACTAATTGTTGTGAAGCTATAGTGGGTTTAAAGTACTATACTTGTATTTTGGAGTCTAGAAGACTATTGGATGAGACTTTTTATTCCTAATAAACTAATTACAGTTATTTGTTCTTTTGTGTATGGCCTAATCCCTTTAAAGTATTCATTATTACTACTTATGAAAGATAAGTGCCTATTTGTAATGGCACTTCAGAGGCTCAGAAATTAAGGGATTTGAATTCTTGCTCTACCTCTGCCATTAGAGAGTTGTGTTACTTTGGGCCTGTGACCTGTCCCATCTGGCCTCTGATTCTTCATCTGTTGACAGTCCTTTCTACTGCAGAGCCCTTAGATAAAATAATAGTGATAACTGAGTTTTGACACTGATTCTTTTTGCTTTCCTCAGTTCTTAAGCCCTTGGTACCTATGTTGTGAGAGGGATCATGCTACAGGGTACTTTTGACACAGGTAAAAGGTATGTTGTCAATACTTGATGAATTTGCTGCATTTTAAATTTTTTTTAATTAAAAATTTTTTAATGTTTTTTTATTTTAGAGAGAGACAGAGTGTGAGCAGGCAAAGGGTAGAGAGAGAGGGAGACACAGAATCCAAAGCAGGCTCCAGGCTCTGAGCTCTCTGCTGTCAGCAGAGAGCCCAGCGTGGGGCTCAAACTCATGAACCATGAGATTATGACTGGAGCTGAAGTCGGACACTTAACTGACTGAGCCACCCTGGAGCCCCTGCTGCATTTTTAAATAGCAGTTCCAGCTTCCTCTTCCTGTATGTTTGTCCGTAGCCTGTTTTATTCTTCTTCAGCCAGTGTGGACTTAACGAGGCCAGTTAATTTAATATTAGCCTAAGAAAAGTAAGAATTTGATACATAGCCAATATATTTTTTATTGAAGTATAGTTGGCATATGGTGTTCTACTTAGCCATTATTTGATATAAAAACTCATGCCAGAATTAGTGTGTATTATTTTTTTTCTTCAGAGGGGACAACTAATTTGTGTATATCTACATAGAACCTTGTAGGTTTATTTCTTGCTCTAAGTAAAACATCCACACACATAAATTTTACTTTATAAATTGCATAATTTAGGAGATGATTAATTATTGTATGTGGGATTCAATATTTATTTATTTATTTTAAAGTTTATTTATTTTGAGAGAGAGCGTGTGTATGCACGCAGGAAAGGGGCAGAGAGATGGGGAGAGAAAATCCCAAGCAGGCACTACTCTTAGCATGGAGCCCAGTGTGGGGTTCAATCTCATGAACCACCAACTGTGAGATCATGACCTGAGCCAATAGCAAGAGTTGCAAGCTCAGCTGACTAAGCCACCCAGGCACCCTTAGGACTCCTCCCCATCCTCTTCCTCCTCCCCATCCTCTTCCTCCTCCCCATCCTCTTCCTCCTCCCCATCCTCTTCCTCCTCCCCATCCTCTTCCTCCTCCCCATCCTCTTCCTCCTCCCCATCCTCTTCCTCCTCCCCATCCTCTTCCTCCTCCCCATCCTCTTCCTCCTCCCCATCCTCTTCCTCCTCCCCATCCTCTTCCTCCTCCCCATCCTCTTCCTCCTCCCCATCCTCTTCCTCCTCCCCATCCTCTTCCTCCTCCCCATCCTCTTCCTCCTCCCCATCCTCTTCCTCCTCCCCATCCTCTTCCTCCTCCCCATCCTCTTCCTCCTCCCCATCCTCTTCCTCCTCCCCATCCTCTTCCTCCTCCCCATCCTCTTCCTCCTCCCCATCCTCTTCCTCCTCCCCATCCTCTTCCTCCTCCCCATCCTCTTCCTCCTCCCCATCCTCTTCCTCCTCCCCATCCTCTTCCTCCTCCCCATCCTCTTCCTCCTCCCCATCCTCTTCCTCCTCCCCATCCTCTTCCTCCTCCCCATCCTCTTCCTCCTCCCCATCCTCTTCCTCCTCCCCATCCTCTTCCTCCTCCCCATCCTCTTCCTCCTCCCCATCCTCTTCCTCCTCCCCCTCCCTCTCTTCCTCCTCCCCCTCCCTCTCTTCCTCCTCCTTCTCCCCCTCCTCCCCCTCCTCCCCCTCCTCCTCCTCTCCCTCCCTTCCTTCAGGGGAATGCCATAGAGAGAGGGAGAGAGAGAATCCCAAGTAAGCCCCACGCCACCAGCATGGAGCCTGATGCAGGGCTCAAACTCATGAACTGTGAGATCATGAACTGAGCTGAAACCAAGAGTCGGATGCTTAACTGGTTGAGCCACCCAGGCGCCTCTAGGACTCAGCAGTTGAAAAAGAATCCCACAAGTGGCACTCCTGACTGGCTCAGTTGGTGGAGCATGCAATTCTTGATCTCAGGGTTGTGAGTTTGACCTCCACGTTGGGTATAAAGATTACTTAAAATACATCCTTAAAAAAAAAACAAAGACAAACCACAAGTATCTTCTCAAAATATCCAGATCTCTTAGTATGTTCTGAGTGTTTGAATTTGGGAAAGCAATGTATATATTTGCTTTCACTTCTCTAACATTTATTCAAACTGTATTACCTTACTGATACATATATTTTTTATGTATTTTTTTAAGTGTTTTAAAAAAATTTTTTAATGGTATTTATTCTTGAAAAAAGACAGAGACAGAACATGAGCAGGGGAGGGGCAGAGAGAGAGGCAGACACAGAATCCGAAGCAGGCTCCAGGCTCTGCGCTGTCAGCACAGAGCCCTACGCAAGGCTCGAACTCATGAACCACGAGATCATGACAACCTGAGCCGAATGAAGTCAGACGCTTAATTGACTGAGCCACCCAGGTGCCCCTGTGTTTGTGTATTTTGAAGTAATTATAAATTTACAGGAAGTTGCAAAAATTGTAGAATCCCATGTACCTTTCACATATCACCCTTTACCTAGTGGTAACATTTACATGACTATAATATAATACTGATTTGTGTTTTATTACTAAAAGCATAATGATCTTGCTTATTTTGAAAAATGTTGACAAATACAAGAATGTTGATATTTTCACCTCAGGGTGAAGAGGTTAGCATTTACAAATTCAGATTCTGTGCCTTATATCTGTAGATATCAGACAAAGGTCTCTTTCCTGCATTTGCTGTAAAAAGGGTGACAAGTAACTAGGCAAATGGCTGATTATTTTCCACTGGG
Source organism: Panthera onca (assembly GCF_046562875.1). Taxonomy (NCBI): domain Eukaryota; kingdom Metazoa; phylum Chordata; class Mammalia; order Carnivora; family Felidae; genus Panthera; species Panthera onca. Next base: position 69,617,642 of record NC_138342.1, on the reverse strand, counting down.
TAGTTCATTCACAGCACTGGATACAGTCATGTAAAATTTCAGTTACACGGCATTCTTAATTCTGCTTTGCTGGACTTCTTTAATCATTACTATATTTGCTTACTGTGAACTTTCATTCTTAACATGCAACAGAATATAGACAAAGAAATATTGGACAGTTAAGGCATATTTATTAAGTACCCTCTATCACTGTACTGAATATAGAGGAGATTTTGGAAAAGCAGAGGGGTATTTATAGTGTAGATGAATAAACAGCTGTAGAACATTACCACATATTGTATAATGTATTTCAGCAAGTTTTATTCTCTAAACACATACACATAGGGATATAATTGGCCCTCAGTAAGCATTTGTTGAGTGAATGAATGTACTTAGGTAATAAGCATGTTGTCACAAAATTATGTAAGTCTTAAGAAAATAAATGTTTACTGTCACTCTTAGGAATTCTAAAACTATTCATTATCGACTGAAAGAATGATAATACATGTTTTATTATGTTTCTTTATTCTTTTCGCCCTAGAAATCTTTTGGTAAATTCATAATCAGTTTTCCTTGATAAAAGCCTGGGTCTCTCTGACTCTAAAGCCCAGGTTCTTTCCCCATGGCACATTGCTCATTAAAACACAGTATTAGGTGATTTAGATGATAAATGCCATGTTTAAATAAACAAGTATGAAATAAAAATAAACTCCGTGTCAGTTGTTTTTAGGAAAATCATTGATTTGCCTAATAATTTTATTTAGCTTGACTTGTGTAATGACTAGTGACTAAATTAGATCAAGTATAAGGGGTTCAGCTGGCTCTAAGAACCTAGTTCTTATTTCCCAAAATGATGATACACTGTAAATAGACTCTAAAATGATGCTAATAATGTATATTAGTAATTCTATAATTTTTCCTAAATATCTATTAAATGTTTTACAGTATGCTGTGCTGGGTGCATTGGGAGCTACATGGATGTCTAAGACATGTATAGTTTTCTAATACCTTTATTATATGGTGAAGGTAAGATAGATTCATAAGTAATTGAACAGTATGTGATTAGTCTGTGAGGTACAGAAGTTCTATGGACACTTAGTGAGTAGAAAGGTTACTTTTAGTTGAGACAATTAGGGGAACCTTAAGATGATGTTTGATCTGAATATCAGGGAGATTGATGGGATTTCCTTGGTGAATATTGAAACTTGCTTATGTCAGAATTACAGAAAATTATAAAATAAATAGATTTTACTGTCAGATGAGTTTTCTAGGAAGAAATCAGTCTGACTTTAATATTTAAATAATGAAGATAAGGATTAGGAATAAAGTAAAACATTTAGGAAAACTATTTTTAACATGAAAACTTTACTTCTGCTCCTGAAGTATTTTAGAGCTAGGTCACCCTGAAAATTGTACTAAATATGATTTTATTCTTTTTAAAGATAATTTGATCTGTTGGATTAATGGCAAATGTGCTATATATATTTCATCTTAGTTTGGTAACTCCAAAAATAGGTGAGTTATCTCTTTGGTCAAAATGAGAACAGTTTTATTGCTGTTTTATTATTTCTGAGGTTCCTGTGTTTAAAGTATTTCTATTCTCTCTGAGTGAAATGTCATTGGAAAACTTATCTTGACATTGTGAAGTTCATTGCTAAGAGGTAGCTCTTGGTGGCAGCTTGAAGAAGAGGCTGGAGGAAGAAGGAAAGGGACAGTGGGGTTGAATGACAACACCATGGGAAAAGGAGGGGGAGAGAGGGAGAGAAAGAATTTTGTATAAAGGAGAATCGTTCTACCTGAGGTTATTCAATGTAGCCAATGCTATGCTGGACCTAGTCAGACCTAAAGCATTTCTGAAAGCTATAGTGTCTTGGCCAAACCTATATAAAGAGCAGAAAATATTTTGAGTTTGCTTTAGTTATGTAATAAATATTAGTGGAGAATGGTGTCAACACATTCATTTGTGTTCTCCACCTCCTTTTCCACAGAGACCTAGATTTAAATCTGAGTCACCAGAGTAAATAAGTTCAGTGATTCCCAGCTTGTGTTAGATTGCATAACCTAACCAACCACACGGGTTGGCATAGGTGTTTGTACTTTCGGGAGGGTGTGGGGAAGCCGGACAGGACATGGCAGCTGTCAAAAGGCATGAAGGCTACCATTACCACCGACATGTACTCGTGTGTTTGGGGCAGGGCAGGAGAAATACATGCCGAATAGCCTTTCTGAGATGACAATACTTAAAATACGAGTGATCTGTAGGCATAGCTTGGAGAACAGTATTGTATCTTTCTTAGAAAGCTTATTCCTTTTTTTCTTTATGAATTTGCATGCACTTTGAATTTTCTCAGCCTAAGACATTCATCAAAAATGAGCCATTTTTTGACTGTTGCTTGCCAGTGTTGAAAGATCTTTAAAAGGATCCTCATATTCTAGCCTTTCTTCCTACTCTGCTTGTTAACACCTACGTTAAGTGTAGATTTTAATAGTTGCTTTGCATATCCTGATGTCAAAACATCATTCCAGTCCAGTCCAGTGAGAATCATTTGCCAAGTGCTATTTTAATGCAAGAGTTGCATTCCAGTACCTAATTGTTGTTTTGGTGTTATTATTTAATACAAGCATGCTTGTATCAATTAATCACATCTGCATGTGTGTTTTTTTTTTTTTTCCAGTTTTGTTAAAGCTTAGAAATGCTCTTATAGCATGCTGATTTTGGTATTTAAAACCTTTTTGTCTCATCCTTCTGAGTAGCAGAGTTAAGTACTATACACAAGTTTTGAGTTTGGTGCATTTCATCATCTACTGTCACTAAGGGGTCAATAAAATAGTCCTATTTTTACAAAATTTTTTAAAGATGGCAAAGTGACTAGTAAAGAATCCTCTGGCTTATTGGAGTTACAGTTAAAACTAAATTATGTTATTATTTTCCCATCATATCTGTTTTCTTCATGAGAATTCAACTCACTATAAGGTGTCTGCGAACAGCAGTTTAGAAGATATATTAGCCAGCAACTTATTCCCAGATGCCTGTAATAAAATGGATTTTTAAAAAATAAATATTAAACATAGTGTTAGATTGAGGAAACGGTTATAGTAATACAAAATTGGAACAGAGGAAAATAATTGCCTGGTGAAAGGGTAAGCATAAATGAAATTAATCCATGGTACGGGATGCATTTTTCATTGCACTTAATGATCGATAGGGAGTTGTTTTGGGGAAGAGGAACTTAGAACTCATATCACACTTGGTTTTGTTAGAGTAAGGTTTTCCCTGGAAGTTGTCATTCCACAGTGACTGTATTGCGGTCTAAGTTGAGTATATTTGACACTCCTTACTATCGTCTGAATTCTTGATTGTTTTTTTCAGTCAACAAGAGTTTTGTTTTGTTTTTTAAGTTTATTTAAGCAGTCACTACACCCAATGTGAGGCTTGAACTCATGACCCTGAGATCCAGAGCTGCATACTCTACTGACTGAGCCAGCCAGGCACCCCTCAGCAAGAGTTTATGAACTGTCTACTTTCTGTGCTGAAAATGTCAAAATGATAAAATACTATTCCTCATTTCAAAGAACTAGTAAACTACTTTGCCTTATGAACAGATAATTACTAAATATTGTGGTAATGTCTGTTTTGAGTTTCATTAGCTTCCTTCTCTAGCCACAGTATTTGAGGTTCCTTACTAGTCATTGCACTTGTTCGTGCTGCAACTCTCTTGGCTTACCTAGGGTAAGTACACACACCTTTTTCCTTGAATCTTGGGCTGCTTTGCAGTTTTTCCTTATACCTGTAATGACCCCATTTGTGGCTTGATCTTTTTAGTTAGGAATCAAGGTACGGAAAACCAGGAGAGGGAACTTTAATGAAGGTGTAATAATAATAACAACGAAGCCAGACTTTGGAGAAAGTGAGGAGAATCCCATATTGGGTACCAAATAGAATTAGAAGTTTAAGTTTCATAAGGGAGTATTCAGCATTGATCAGAAGAAATACTAATTGGGTCACCTGGCTGGCTCTGTTGGTAGAGCATGTGACTCTTGATTTCAGGGTTGTAAGTTCAAGCCCCACGTTGGGTAGAGAGATAATTTAAAAATAAATAAAATCTTAAAAATAAGGGGAGATATTAATCTATATGACTAGACATATGCACTGTGTTACTGCCCTGATATACCTTATCTGTTTTATTAATTTCTTAATCAAGAAATTACTGCTTAGAACTCTGGGGAATAAAATGGTTGGTCATTTCTATATGCTATAATAGAATATATTTATAAAATATAGTCTTTGTGTTTTTCCCTACTTTAAAAAATTATAATCTAATGATTAAAAAAATTTTTTTTGGCATATATATGTCCAAGAATCATATTACGTTATTTTAATATAACTGTATTACAAAGTTTACAGTCCTACCATTTAGAAAATATTTTTTTTCTTTTGCTTATGTGTTTATTTGTTTCTAAACTCTGTAAGTTTGCTTACTTGTACAATATCTCAAGATTTGATAGAGTTTTGTTGTATTAATGATATGATAGAACATGGCCAAGTTTTAGACTAGGGCAGAGGTTACTATTATACAGGACAGACTGGAAGGAGTCCACAGTTAGAAATAGTACTGCATGTTGCAGCCATTCTCGTTTAAACTGCAGGTGTTGAGGAAAGGTCTCTGGTAAGCCATATTAGGAGTAGGATGGCCAGGGAGCCATCCATGCAACCTTTTGTTATGTGAATTTGAGGTAAAGAAGCACATGGAATCTTAAAGAAAGAGAGAGAGAGAGAGAGAGAGAGAGTGTGTGTGTGTGTGTGTGTGTGTGTGTAAATGAATAAAATAAGTACCTACATGTACACACGTATGAGTGACTGCCAGAGAATTCTGTTTGTGGATACTGGACCTGATTTCTGTCCTCGGGATTGGGACTGGTAACCAAAAATAGGTGTCCCAGTCCTAGGAAGAGAAAAGGCAGGGACCAGACTGGGAACCTCTAAAAGTGGCAAAACAGAAGCCTAGTTATAATAACTGAGGTATCAACAGGGCTAAAATGGCAGAAAGGGTAAGAATAGAGCAGAGGGTGTATCAGAACAAGCTAGGATCCCTTGTCATCTAATCTGGGGTGTAAGGGTTAGGTGGATTAGTGTTAATAACGACTTGATCTGGGGGCGCCTGGGTGGCTCAGTTGGTTAAATCTCAGACTTTGGCCCAGGTCATGATCTCGCAGTCTGGGAGTTCGAACCCTGCGTTGGGTTCTTTGTTGACAGGTTAGAGCCTGGAACCTGCTTCAGATTCTGTGTCTCTCTCTCTGCCCCTCATGCTCATGCTCTATTTCTCAAAAATAAAAAAAAGTAACGACTTGATCTGTAATTGAAGATTGGGGCTGAAACTGCTGTCATGAGTCTGTGTTGGTGACCTAGGATTTAAGTAACAGGAGAAGCAGGCTGGGCTTGACTTTTTTTTTTTTTTTTAATGTTTTATTTATTTTGAGAGAGAGAGAGAGAATGTGAGAGCAAGCCAAGGAGGGGCAGAGAGAGAGAATCCCAGGCAGGCTCTTCACTGTCAGCTCAGAGTCTGATGCGGGGCTCAATCTCACCAACTGTGACATCATGACCTAAGCCAAATCAAGAGTCAGCTGCTTAACTGACTCAGCCACCCAGGTGCCCTTTGACATTTGTATGCTAAATATCTTTTTATTTTAAGTTTATTTATTTTGAGAGAGAGACAGACAGCATCAGTAGGGGAGGGGCAGAGAGAGGGAGGGAGAGAGAATCCCAGGCAGGCTCCTCACTGTCAGCACAGAGACGGATGAGGGGCTGGAGCTCATGAAATCGTGAAATCATGACCTGAGCCGAAACCTAGAGTCGGACGCTTAACTGACTGAGCCACCCAGGTGCCCTATACTAAATATCTTTTAAGGAAAAAATTCATTTCCATTGTTAATCAGTAATCATTTACTTTGCTTTATTGGCACTGGTAAGGCATCACGAGTTGCAGAGAACTGCTGATGCCTCATTGTAAAGTCTTAACAGGGAACTGCTGTTGAAGTGAACAAACTGAAGCTTTGGAGTAAATACGCTTTGTTGCAAAATAAGAGGATATGAAAAAGCATGGTAGGCATGAGGGTTCTAATGTCATGATTCTGGAGGCAAAGTACAATATGTTAGGAGTTGAGTTTTTTGAGCAGGGTAAGAGGAAGTAAAAAAAATATGATAATTTGACATTAAAATGAGAACCTTCCATACTCTTTTTACTTCCTAGAAGTCATAATAGCATTTTGGGGGTTGCAGTTAGCTGATAGTCATTAGCTTAAAGGGAACAAGAGCCATTTTTGGAATCTGTACTGGACATTGAATGACAAATTGAACAAGTGGGGCTTGATCAGAAAAAACTAGAGACCTCTAGAGATCTCATTAGCAATTAAAAACATTTTTTTTTTAATGTTTATTTTTGAGAGAGAGAGCATGAACAGGAGAGGAGCAGAGAGAGAGGGAAACAGGCTCCAGGCTCGAGGCTGTCAGCACAGAGCCCAATGTGGGGCTCAAACCCACAAACTGTGAGATGATGACCTGAGCAAAAGTCAGACACTCGACTGAGCCACCCAGGCACCCCTCATTAGCAATTTTTATACCTTCTCTCTAGAGTCCCTGCCTTGCCTTTTCAGTTTTTATATTCCAATAAGAAAGGATTAAATTACCCTGTTCAGACCAGGTATCTGTCTCCAGGGACAGACCTGTCTCCAGAGACAGGGAGCATTATGAGGCATAGTTATAACCCCAGGAGTCTATGCTTGTGTGCTGGGGGCCACCCCTAAGAAGGGGAAATCAAAAGTGGGGCAGCCCTCCTAGGAAATATGTAGAATATCTCAGCCTTTAGTAGTTTAATCTCTTTCCCCTTCTTTTCTTTCCCCTTCTTTTCTTTCCCCTCCTTTTCCTCCCCACTTATGTAAATGCAGAAGATAACCCTGCTGTCCCATCTGTTGATGCATTTTTAGTGGGAGAAAATCTCCATGCAAGCTGAGGTACCACATCCAGAGGCAGGGCCATAGGGATACTGAGTCTAGGTGATAGCCTGCTGCCACTGGTTTCATTGTGATTCTTGATATTTTACAACTTAAATTTAATTACTGCTAAATTGTCATTTGCATGATTGGAGGAAAAGAAAGGGAAATAAAAAGAAAATGTGTTTAAAGGGAAAGATGGGGTACTTACTATACACCAGTGACTAGTAAGGATATAAATGATGGCTTCAATCTTTAGCTTTTCGTCAGTGCATACACCCTAATCTGTTTTACTTCAGATTTTGTACCTTCTGCTAGTATCTTGGCTTATCAGGGTTCTGTTCCTAACAAGCTGACCTAGTCCTTTCTTCTTCTTGTTTTGTTTTTATTTTTATTTTTCATATCTTTTTTATTTTGAGATAGAGGTGGGGGGGTGGAGGGGCAGAGAGACTGAGGGATAAAGAGAATCCCAAGCAGGTTCTGCACTGTTAGCACAGAGCCCAATTCAGGACTTGAACTCACAAACTGTGAGATCATGACTCAAGCCAAAGCCAGATGCTTAACTAACTGAACCACCAGGTGCCTCCTAATCCTTCATTCTTGAAAGGGTCTGAGCCTCTGGTAATTCCAACAGTATAGAATTGTGATAGTCTTTCAATAACCTTAACGTGTACACAGTATTGTAAGAATGTATTCCAGATCTCCCTGAGTTTTTCTCATGGTTTTCCAAGCCCCAAAGTCATAGTAGCAATCTCTTCTCCTCTTGCTAGTCAGGGACAGTCACCCCCAGCCAATTCTGTAGCCTCTGTTTTTGCTTTTCTTGTTTTTCTACTGTCGCGAGGAAATCAAACTGAACATGATAAGCTCAGCTTTCAATAGAGTGAAGCAGTTATTTTGTTTCCTGGTATAAATATTTCCTCATTGGGTACTAAAACTTCTAGATCAGCAGATTTCAGAGTTCTTGAGATAAAAGGCAAAACTTTGAGAGCAGAAATCACTCTACGAAAATCATTGTTTCCCTCAGCCATTGTATTCTGGAGATAGGAAACAGCAGTTACTGGTTGGTGGTTCAGAGCCTTGTAGGCCGCAGCATCCCAGATTCAGAAGTTTTTAGCTGGAGCAACAACTGGTACACGAAGCTTCAAGAAGCCTTTTCTTCCTACTAGGGACACAGCTGTGTCTGAAGAAGAGTCTATTTGATATGAGGCCCTGAGCATCCACTCACTGCCATTTGAAGTGAATGCTTAGATCAAAGGCCATGTGATTTATAGGGGACATTCGGTTAATCTTGTGTAGTGGTGCTGGCAAAGCAACTTCAGAATTGGTGTCTCTTATAGAAAGAATCAGCCATCACCATTTTTTTAAAGTTTTTATTTAGGGGCGCCTGGGTGGCTCAGTCAGTTAAGCATCCAACTTTGGCTCAGGTCATAATCTCGCAGTTCGTGAGTTCAAGCCGCATGTCAGACTCTGTGCTGATGGCTCAGAGCCTGGAGCCTGCTTCAGATTCTGTGTCCCGCCCCCTTCCCTCCACCCCCCCCCCCCCCCCCCCCCGCTTGTGCTCTGTCTCTTTCAACAATGAATAAATATTTTTAAAAATTTTAAGTTTTTATTTAAATTCCAGTTAACATACAATGTAGTATTAATTTCAGGTGTAGAATTTAGTGATTGAACACCACATCCAACGAGTGTCCTCCTTAATCTCCATCACCTATTTAACCCATCCCCCACCCACTGCCATCACCATTTCTATAATCCAAGGGGCTTGCAGTATTTTGCCTGCTAAGAAGTAGTGCCTATGGGGAACTCAGGCAAATGGATCCTGGACAGTAGTAGCAGCTGAGGTCCATCTTAGTGTAATTGATCTCTTGCATAACTGCTTTTCCTACCACCTGGTTGTGGTTGTTTTCATGAACTCACTAGGCAAGCACTAGGCTGGCTGCAGGAGGATTTATGACTTGATCTCTGATTTGAGCCATCTCTCCAGTGATTATTAAGAGCCTTTACATTTTGATTTGTTTGATTTGGTAGTAGCAGGATTCTGGTGAGGAATTTTTTAGGGTATGGCACCATTGTAAGAGGTTCATTCAAATAGCCCTTCCTTTTTTTTTCCCCCTCCCAAATAGCCATTCCTTAAATCTTTCCTTGGTTTTTCCTCTGATCTTTTCCTTCAAGGCCATTCATCATGGCACAGAGAAGGGAAGGATTGTAGGCTGTCTAGCCACTCCAAGAAGTGTCTACTACAGAAGTAATAATGTGGTCTGCAAGTTCCCAAAATTTAATAATATTTTCTAAAAGTTTTCGAAATGTTTTTGTCTTAATTAGATTCAGATCTTTTCCCATTTAGATTTCATGCTGTACAGTTTCTCAGCCATAAAGACCTTATTTTAAAATTTGTTTTTATTTTGGTTTATAGAATGCTAAAACACAATATATCCTTTGTGAAGGCATGTGTGTATGTATATATGTATGTATATGTGCATACACACACACACACACATCTGAGCATAGGAAGTGTTTATAAAATGCATACCAGAATTTTATGATTGATTATCTTTGGGGCATGGGTTAGGAGAAAAGAAGATTAAGTGTTGTGGAGAGCAACTTTTATTGTTTTACTTCAAAAAATGTGTACTACTTGACATTTCATATTCTGTTGAGGATGCACCTTTATTAATATGAAAATGTTGGCATAAAATTTTTGTTTCTTATAGTTAACGTTAGAGAGTTTTAGGATGATTTAAGGACTAATAAGCAGTACTTATATATAAAGCTATCTGTGCTGTCAACAAAAGTGTTGTGGTTTTTAATTTTTTTTTTTAGCCTGTTTGGGAGTTAGATGCTTCTTGAAAGTCACTGCATAAATTAGTTTTTCATGTATTTACACTAAAGTTGAATTTGCTTTTCTCATCAACATAAAGTTTTAATTTAAAACTATAATTAACAGGGGCACCTGGGTGGCTCAGTTGGTTGAGCAACTGACTCTTGATTTTGGCTCGGGTCATGATCTCATAGTTTCGGAGATTGAGCTCTGTGCTGGCAGTGCAGAGTCTGCTTCGGATTCTCTCTCTCCCCTCTCTCTGTACCTCCCCTTGCTCGCTCGCTCTCTGTCTCTCTCAAAATAAACTTTAAAAATACAAAATAAAACTGTAATTAACAAAAAGTATAATATATCTTACTCTGAAATGTCTATAATTCAGAGGTCAAGTTGCAATAAAGAATTGCAGGAAGGAGGCTTTCAACATGTTATTCTCTCTTCTAATTTTAGGTTTTGTGTCAGGTATCTGATAGGGACCCAATGCTATGAAGAGCTCTAAACTAGAAGTAAAAGGACGTACTTTCCAGTTTTTAGTATGTGCGGGCCGGATTGTATCATCGTTAGACTATTCAGTAGTTGACAATGATTTTGTCACCTCCCAAAAAGCAGTCAGTTATATCTTTTTTTTTAAAAAATAAACATTCCTTCAAGTATATTTAGAGAAAAATGAACAAATTTTAAGTGAATTTTCTGTATATGAACTTTTAAATGTACTATTTTTAAAAATGAAAGGCTAGCCACAAGCCAGGAAAAATATTTGCAAAGCATATAGCTGGCAGAGGATTTGAACCAAAATATCTTAAGAACTCTCACTGTTTGATAATAAGACAAAGAACCCTGTCAAAAAATAGACAAAGGGTTTGCACCAGAGATATATGAATTGCCAATACATCCCACATAGAAAGATACTCAGCATCACTAGTCATCAAGGAAATGCAGATTTAAACCATAGGGTGATACTATTACACACACACTAGCATGGCTAGGAATAAAGTCTGATAATGTTAGAATTGGTGAAGATTTGGAGCAACTAGGAGTTTCCTTTCATACATTGCTGGTGAAATGGTATAGCCACTTTAGCAAACAATTGAGGAGTTTCTTATAAAGTTAAACATATTCTCTATGAACTCTTAAGTTACATTCCTAGGTATACATGCAAGAGAAATGAAAGCTTATGTCCACAAAAAGCTAATGTTCATAGTATTATTCAAAATGGTTCTAATTTGCTTTTAATGAATAGTTAACAATATTGAACAACCTTTCATGTGTTTCTTTGCTATGTCTATATCTGTCTTTTTAAGAAGTATTGACATCTTTAACTCTTAAAAAATTTTTTTTTAATGTTTATTTACTTTTGAGGGAGAGAGACAGAGCGTGAGTAGGAGAAGGGCAGAGAGAGAGAGAGGGAGACACAATCTGAAACAGGCTCCCCGCTCTGAACTGTCAGCACAGAGCCCAATGCTGGACTCAACTCACAAACCTCAAGATCATGACCTGAGCCAAAGTCTGATGCTTAACCAACTGAGCCAACCCAGGTGCCCCTCTTTAGCTCTTTTTAAAATTAGGTTGCTTATTTTATTATTGAGCCATAAGAGTTTTTAATATATTTTGGATCTAATTGTCTTTTTTTGTGGTGCATATTTTATGAATACTTTCTCCAAGTTTGTGGATTTATTTCTTTTCTAAAAAACAAACAAACAGTTTATTTACTTATTTTAAGTAAACTGTACCCCCATTGGGGAGCTCAGACTCCACTGACTGACCCAGCCAGTCACCCTGAATTTGCTTCTCTTTTCTTTTTTTATGTTTATTTATATTTGAGAGAGAGAGACAGAGCACAAGCCAGGGAGGGCAGAGAGAGAGGGAGGCACAGAATCTGAAGCAGGTTTCAGACTCTGCTGTTAGCACAGAGCCCGACACAGGGCTCGAACTCAAACACTGTGAGTGAGATCATGACCTGAGTAGAAGTCAGATGCTTAACCGACTGAGCCACCCAGGCACCCCTATTTCATTTTTAAAACCATGTGTTTTGAAGAGAGAAGTTTTGACAACAGAGAGAAACACTGACAACAGCGTTTCCTTTTGTGGTTTGTGCTGAGAAATTCAGGGAATTCTGTTCAGAGAATTCTGTGCCTAACCGAAAGTCAACATTATTTAGCACTGTTTTCTTCTAGAAGTTTTATAGTTTACATTTTGCATTTTGATCTATGCTTCATTTTGAGTTAAATTTTGGATATGTTCTGATGTATGGGCTGGTTGAGATTCTTTTGTTTTGGTTTTGGTTTTTGTATATGGATACAGGTGCCCTAGCACCATTTGGTGAAAAGTTGTCTTTTTCTCCATTGAATTGCTTGACATCTTTGTCAAAAATCAGTAGACAACACGTGTGCATCTATTTTTGGAATTTCTGTTCTTTTCCGTTAATGTAGGTGTCTGTCCTGTCATCAGTACTACATTGTCTTGATTACTGTAGCTTTAGAGTAAGTCTTGAAATCAAGTAATATGAGTACTCCGACTTTCTTGTTTGTTTTGAAATTGTTCTGGCTTCTAGTTTCCTTGCTTATCTGTGTAAAGCTTAGAATAATCCTGTCAGTTAAAAAAAAAAAAAAAGTACTAGAATTCAGATGCAGATTGTGTTAAATCCATAGATAAATTTGAAGAGAAGTGATAACTATGTTGAGTCTCCAGATCTGTGAACATGTTATATCTCTCTTTACTCTGGTCATCTTTGATTTATCTCATCAGTGTTTTGTAGTGTTCAGAGTACAGATCTTAACACACAGTGTGTTAGATTTATCCCCAAGTATTTCATGTTTTTTGGTTGCTGTTACAAATGACAGTATGTATATATGTAATTTTTACTTGTTGATATGTGGAAATATGATCTTTATATATTGAATTTTGTATACTACAACCTTGCTAAATTCCCTTAGTAAATCTAGTAGGGTTTTTGTAGATTCTTTGGGGTTTTCTATATAGTCATGTTGCCTGGGAAAAAGTTTTATTTCTTCCTTTGTAATGTATGCTTTTTATTTCTTTTCTATACCTGGTAGCACTGGCTAGGACTTCCAATATAATGTTAAAGACAGAAAGCATTCATAATTTCACCTTTAAATAGGTATTTGCTGTGTTTGTTTTAAGGATGACAGTTATCAGGTTAGGTTGCATTCTGTTACTAGGTTAGTAAGAGTTTTTAAAATCATGAATGGATGATTTTGTCAAATGCTTATTTTGTACTGAGATTATCATATGTTTTTTCTTCTTTATTCAGTTGATATAATGAATTATATTAATTTTTCAACTGTTGAGCCAGCCTTGTATTTCCAGGATAAACTCAACTTGGTCATGATGTGATAATTCTATTATATATTGCTAATATTTTGTTCAAATTTTTTGCATCTGTCTTCACAAAGGATATCAGATTTCTAGTCTCTTTCTCTTTTTTTAATGTCTTTGTTTGGTTTTGGCATTAAGAAATTATTGGTCTCATACCATGTTTTGGGAAGAGCTTCCTCCAGTCTGGTTTGAGCTGGTTAGAGTAAACACACATATATAGTTTGATATCTTTTGATTTAAGAAACGGGTGAGGGGTTTTATATATATATAGATATATATAGATATAGATACAGATATATCTATATCTATATCTATATCTATAGATAGATATAGATATAGATATAGATATAGATATAGATATAGATATAGATATATGCATGCTCAACTTTGCAAAGGTAGGGGTGGTTGGAGGCCATGGGACCAAAGATTTATGGGAGAGAATGACCCTCCTCAAGGTATATCTTAAAAAAAAAATGTTTATTTATTTTTGAAAAAGAGAATCCCAAGCACTCCTTGTGCTGTCAGAGCAGAGCCTGACACCAGGCTCGATGCCACGAATCATGAGACCATGATCTGAGCCAAAATCAAGAGTCAGATACTCAACCAACTGAACCATCCAGGCACCCCCAAAGTGTATCTTTTTATATATTGACTTTTCAAAACAAAGCATGTTATCTTCCATATTCAAAATAAGATAGGGATGGGAAAAATCTTAAACTATTAAAATAAATGAACCTGTCTGTATTTTAATCTAGTGCTATACCTATATTGTAAGGGAAGAATGAGTCTAAATGATTCATTAACACAGTATTTGACTATTTACCCTCAACTTGGGTGGAGGAAGAGGGAGGGATTGCAAACAAATCTTGAACTCTTTCTACTAGAGTTTATTTTTGTAGTGACATAGGCAAAGCAGCTCTGGGTCATTTTTAGGTGTATCATGCATTGGCTAAATATTTAGGTTATTGGAGCCAGGGCCTGAGGATGGAGGGACGTGCAAATATGGAAAGGGGAAAGGCAGAAATTAATCCTGTGGAGATGGATTGAAATTAAAGGTATTAATGTGAAGTCATTATTTTTGCAACTAGTATGTATATGTGTGCACAAATGTGTATCTACGTGTGGCATGTATGTACACATATATTTGTATGCGTGTGTGTGTATATATACACACACATATATATGTATATATACACATTTATGTATATATATGTATATACACATATATCTGTATACATACGTGTATATATACACATATATGTACATATATACACATACATACATATATATATATATGTATATATATATATATATGCATTTGTATATTTCCTGGTAACTCCAGCAAAAAGGCTGAGAAGAAAAGAACAATGAGAACACTTAATTCCCAAATCTTGGTCTGTACCACTGTTCCCAGCACAGAGGAACCAGAGATCTTCAGAGAATTGGCTGATTGCAGGTCTGGGCAGGGTACATACCAGGTGACCTGTATCCTTTTCTTTTTTTATGTACTAGAAAATAAATTTTTTTTTTTTTAAATGGGAGCATTTCATAAGAAGCCTGTTGGGTTTCCTACTGGTTCATTCAGTCTGTATTAATTTAATCATAAATAAGTATAATAATTAATTATGAACCAGTAGAAATAGGAATCATTATTCATAGTAAATAAACTGATAAATGAATAAGTAGAGAAGGGAGGTCTCTTGCTTACAGTAGAATTCTAAGTTCTAGAGCTGGAAAATCGTCAATTTGCAGCCATTATAGTAAAGATAAGACAGGGCAAGAAATAACAAAATCGAGGGGGCATGATGATGAGGTGAAGGTTATTTCCATGGTATTAAAGTGTCTTCCAACAAATGACTTATTATTTGCAAGGTACAAAATTGGGTTTATACATTGGTGACAACAATGTGGGGCAAATGACTACCATGTGATTTCAGATATGACATCCTGAGGGGACATACCATCATCTGTGTGGTAATCTGGCCCAAACTGCATAACCTGAATCTCATCATGAGGAAACATTAGACAGACTCAACTGAGGAGCATTCTACTTAGAGGAGGGAGGGGCACCTGGGTGGCTCAGTTAAGTGTCCAACTCTGGATTTTGGCTCAGGTCATGATCTCATGATTTATGGGATCAAGCCATCCTTCCTCGGGCTCTGCACTGACAGCATGGAGCCTGCTTGGGATTCTCTCTCTCCTCCTCTCTCTGCCCCACCCCTGTGTGTACACGCACATGCACATGCTCTCTTTCTCAAAAATCAAAACATTTTAAAAAGTGGGGGATGGAGCTGTGTTCTTCCAAAAATTGAATGTCATAAAAGACAGGGCAATGTTCTGTATTAAAGAAGGCTTAAGAGAGATAATCACTAACTGCACCACCTGACCCTATACTGGATGGGGGGAAAATACTATAAAAGGATAGTATTGAAGGACCCATTGAAAAAATTGGGGATGTGGATACTAGAGAAAATAAAAACATTGTAACACTGTTCAAATTACTGAAGATTACTCTGGTTATAAAAGAGAATATCTCTATTCTTAGGAAATGCATAGTGAGTCAATGGAGCAAAGGGCTGTGATGTTATATAATTTATCTTCGGTTTGTTTAGAGGAAAAATAGTGTGAGTGTGTGTGTCCGTGTGAATGGAAAGGAAGTGCAAGAGAATCCATGAGCACAGATGATAAAACAAAGAGGGTAACATTAACAATTGGTGACTTTAGGCATAGTGGTGGTTTTTAATTCTTATATTTGCAGCTTTTATGTAAGTCTGAAATTATTTCCAAACCACATATTTAAAACACTTAAAAATATCTGCCCTTTATTTTTAGAGTTTCTTTATTTATAAAGAGTATGGTTCTTTGTCTGGAACCAGTTTGGAATGAACATTTTTGTAATATTTTCCTGTGTGTTGGTGTTGTGCCTCTGCCAGCCAACCATTGTTGAATATGACAGCAGTTAGTGGAAAATAAGTGTCACTGTGTGGACAGCTAGAATTTAAGACCTGATTTGGGGAGGGGAACTATTTACTACAGCGATTACTTTAATTTTCTAGAAGTATTGGCTACAATGCCTATTGAAGTCTTTCAAGTTGTTATCACTTAACTGTTGAAATACTAGAATGATTATTTTACATCAAAAATCTATTGCCCCTGATTAGATATTCTTGTTTTGTAAACTCAGGAAGATTTTAATTTTTAGCCTAAGAGTGTAATTACTTATTTGTTCGTTAAAAAAATGTTTATTGAATGCCTACTGTGTGCCATAACCCTTTCTAGGCATTGAAGGTATAGCACCAAACAAAACAAAGCTCTTGCCCTTGTGGGTTTTATGTTTTTGTGGGAGGATATAGACAAACAGGAAAGAAGTGAAATAAATTTATGTTAATAACATTGGAGAAAAATAGGTAGATTAGGGATGCTGGGAGTAAAATTGTTACAGTTTTAAAAAGAGTGGACAGGAAAGATTTAGTTCAGGAGACAAATATTTGCGCAAAGATCTGAAGATAGTGTAGGAGTGAGGCATGTAGAGATAATCATCTCCTGGAAAAGCATTTGGGCAGAGAGAATAGCAAGTGTAAAGGCTCTGAGGCAGGAGTATGTCTAGCGTGAATACGGAATTGCAAGGAGGTCAGTAGGAAATGAGGTCAGAGGTAATAGGGGCCGAATTATGTAGGTTCTTTTTATGCTATTTTAAAGATTGTGGCATTTACTCTGGGATGAGAAGCCATTAGGAGATTTTGGGCACAGATGTTACATTGTATGAGTTATGTAAGATTATCAGGATCACTCTGACTGCTTTGATGAGAAAGGACTGAAGTAGGGCAAGGGTAGATGTTGGGAGGCCAGTTACTAAACTATGGGAAAAATCCAAGTGACAGATGATACTTATTCTGGTTAAAGTCTTTAGATGATGGGAGGTGGTCAGAATCTGGATGCATTTTGTAGACAGAGTCAGTACAGTTTGCTATTGGATGGAGAAAGGGTAAATACTTGAACTTTAGTGATTAGTGAGAAGAGGAGAAGGAAGCCAAGGAGGTGAGGAGAGACCAGTGAGATAGGATGAAACCAGGAGAAACTTTGTTCTAGAAGCCAGGTAGAGAAGATATCAGGGTTTGATGAGTCACACCAGTTGGCTGTAGATAGGTCAAGAAAGATGAGAACTTGGATTCAATAATAATATGTAGGTGACCTTCAAGTTCAATGGCATATTGGGGAGCAAAAGTCTCATTAGAATGTGTTCAATTTGAATTGAAGAATCTTGGAAACAGAGTATGGTCATCTCTTTTGTGACCTTTTGCAAAAAAGGAATCAGAGAAACTAGCCAGAAACTAGAGAGGTGATGGTAGGTTCAAAGGTTCCTTGTTATTGTTTGTTTTCTAATGATTGGAAACACACACACACACACACACACACACACACACACACACACACACAAATGGTTTGCTTCATAATATGGAGGAAATTAGGAAATTGATGATGGAGAGGAGAGAATTGGGCCTTACTAGAGCAATGTTCTTGAAAGGTAGGGGCATGATATCTATTTTCAAAGTGGAGGAGTTAGACTTTTTGACCCAAAAAGTTCAAGCATAGTAGAAGAGTAAATCTGTAGATTTTGGTGAGTGGGTAAGTGTGGTTCTAGAAGTTCTCTTCTGATTGCTTATATATATATAGGAATCAAGGACAACATGTAGAGTAACTCAGATCTTAGATGGCTTTTGATTTTTTTTTCTTGAATGATGCAGATTAGGTGATCTGCCAGGAGTCCTGAGAAGCAACAGGAGGGCTGTAGCCATGCTTGTTAAATTTTTTTTTTTTTTTGAGACATTTAGGTTTTTGTTACTCTTCAGTCTAATTGGTTTGTATAACACTTAGGAAGAGATTATAAAAAATTTTTTTTCTTAATTTTTTTAAATGTTTATTTATTTTTGACAGAGAGAGAGAGAGAGAGAGAGAGAGAGAGAGACAGAGCATGAGTGGGGGAGGGGCAGAGAGAGAGGGAGACACAGAATCTGAAGCAGGCTCCAGGCTCTGAGCTGTCAGCACAGAGCCCGACGCGGGGCTCGAACTCACAGACAACGAGATCATGACCTGAGCCGAAGTCAGACACTCAACCAACTGAACCACCCAGGCTCCCCTAAAAATTTTTTTTAATGTTTTTATTTTTCAGAGAGACAGAGCATGAGCAGGGGAGGGGCAGAGAGAGGGAGACACAGAATCTGAAACAGGCTCCAGGCTCTGAGCTGTCAGCACAGAGCCCGACGCGGGGCTCGAACTCACAGACTGCGAGATCATGACCTGAGCCGAAGTCAGACGCTTAACCGACTGAGCCACCCAGGCGCTCCGGGCAGGGATTCTTAAAACACTTTTGGGGCTCTGGAAAAATTTTTTTCCCATTGATCTTTGAGCCAAAAAGTATGAATATAAGGTCCTTAGAATTTTCATTAAATTGTAGGCTCTTAAAGACATATTTAAGCCAAGGAGGTAAAGCTAATTGTCTAGTCAAGTCTGGAATCTCTGTGGTCTTCTGAATTATATAATTTAATTTGGAAATTCAGTTTTCATACCTGTGTGCATATTCATGTATTCAAACTCAACCTGTTGACAATATAGCTGACTTATTCTAAATTAGAGGCAACCAGAGCATGAAATAAAAATGTGTAAAATGTCAAAGTCAAAATAAGAACTCTGCCTAAAGTGTGATTTATTTATTTTACTTGAGAGAGGAAGACCCAGGGGAGTGCGTGCGTACCCAGGCAGTGGAGGGGAAGAGGGAGAGAGAGAGAGGGAGAGGAGGGGAGAGAAAGAAAAAGAAAGAAAAGAAAAAAGAAAAGAAAAGAAAGAGAAAATATTAAGCAGGTTCTATGTTCAGCACAAGCCCATTGCAGCACTTGATCCCACCACCAGGGGGTCATGACTTGAGCTGAAATCAAAAATTGGGCGCCACCCAGGTGCCCCTAAAGTGTGATTTAAATTGTGATTTGGGTAAACCTGATATTTGAAATTATATTGCATTTTGCAGTTAGAATGCATTGAAATCATGTCAAAGCATTTACCCTTGGTGAATTTATATTAAAATATTAAAGTGGGTAAAGCCAAATAATCATCAAAGATGCTAAAATTTCTAGGAAATAATAAGTAAAGGCAGACAGCCGAGGAAGAATTGGCAAAATGTCTGAATAGGCATTTCATAAAAGAGGAAACGTGAATTAGCCAATAAATCTGAAGAAATGCTCAGTATCTTTCATCAACAGGAAAATGCAAAGTTAGGCCACAATTCTATGCCATTTTATACCCCAAAATTAACTTAGCATTACTAAGTATTGGATGTGGTTCAGTATGAACTACCTGTTGCTGTTGGGATTATAAATTCCTAAACACACTTTGGGGAAAGTAAAAATTGGCATCTTCATGAAAAATTGAACATAGACGTATTCATCAACTACTAGGCAGAAACTTAAGAGAAACTTTGGCACACGGGCCATAGGAGATGCCTATGAGAACTTTTGTAACAGAAATGCTCATAATAGGAAAAAAATCTTGGGAGAATAATAAGATACTATTGTAAAGAAAATGGATAATTCACTTATGATATATTTATACAATGCAGAATTATTCTACAGTAAAAGGAATGAGCTACAACTGATGCAGCAACTGGATGAATCTTTAAAACGTAATACTGAATGAAAAAGTCAAACCGAGAAGACCGGAGCTATTTAATACCATTTTCACAGAATTCAACAGCAAACGAAATGAAACCCTATGTTGTTGGGGGATATATACATATGTTTTAAATCTTTTAAAAAATCAAGTAACGATAAAATATAGCCTAGCAGTTGCAGCAGACAGAAGGGATGGGAGAGGTGGGGGCATGGATCTGGGGGGAGCCAGTCAGGAAAACATTACCATTAACTTCTATTTAGGTTCTCCAGTGGGGGGAGGAGCAGGTACCTGGGTGTTCCCTCTATTATTGTCCTTTGAATTTAAAACATGTTACAAGGGGCGCCTGGGTGGCTCAGTCGGTTAAGTGTCTGACTTCGGCTCAGGTCACAGTCTCATGGTCCGGTCCGTGAGTTCGAGGTCGCGTTGGGCTCTGGACTGATGGCTCAGAGCCTGGAGCCTGCTTCCGATTCTGTGTCTCCCTCTCTCTCTGCCCTCCCCCGTTCATGCTCTGTCTCTCTCTGTCTCAAAAATAAATGTTAAAAAAAAAATTAAAAAATAAATAAAACATGTTACAAATAACTCTTGTAGTAACAATAAGTTAGAAAGTAGGGGAAGCATATTCTGAAGTCACAGTTTAGAAGACACGTCATCACTTCTGCTTATTCCCTTACTGCCACTTGAATTCCTAATGTCACTCAGTTTTATACCAGAGGTATCTTCTTTTATTAGTCTTTTATCTGATTAAGCCTGTGTCTGCCATTTGTCAAGCCACTCAGGAACTACTTGTTGGATGAATAACTGAATGAATGACTTGGGAAAATAATTCAGGATTTTTCTTAGAAACTACTTAAGAGGGAGATTTTGAAAAATACTTTTCCTTCCACTACTAGCTGGGTGAGATGGACAGCAAAACTAGCTTATTATTGCAGAGACTTTTGAATGATAATGGACTGTATATTTGAAGGCAGTATTTCTTTTTTTTTTAAGTAAAACTCTTTTAATTTTTTATTTATTTATTTATTTATTTAGTTTTTTATTTATTTATTTATTTATTTTTTTTATTTATTTTTGGGACAGAGAGAGACAGAGCATGAACGGGGGAGGGTCAGAGAGAGAGGGAGACACAGAATCAGAAACAGGCTCCAGGCTCTGAGCCATCAGCCCAGAGCCTGACACGGGGCTCGAACTCACGGACCGCGAGATCGTGACCTGGCTGAAGTCGGACGCTTAACCGACTGCGCCACCCAGGCGCCCCAACTCTTTTAATTTTTTAAAAGTAATCTCTGAGATCAGGAGTCACACACTCTACCTACCGAGTCAACAAGGTGTTCTTTGAAGGCAGTATTTCTGGTTATGTTTTAACTATTGTAATATGATCAGAGAGATTAACAAATACATGACAAAAACAAATAGTTGATCAGAACAGCAGACAGAAAGCCCATGGGAATTAGTCCAAGCTCCTCAGTTTTGAATAAAGGCACTTTGAGACTAAAGAAATAATTGATTAAGATCATAGAATTTGTTGAGAACAGAGTTAGGAAAGACCAGAACCTAGATCTCATGATTCATATACTAGAATTTTCATATTGAAATACTGAATGGTAAATAAAATATTTTTTTCAGACTTTTTGTTTTGTTTTTTAAAGTAATCTCTGTACCCAGTGTGGAGCTTGAACATATAACTCAGAGATGAAGAGTCTCATGCTCTGTCGACTGAGCCAGCCAGGCACCCCAAATAAAACAAACCTTTGAATGTCCTGTAGAAGGCATGCTTAACAACTTAAGCGTGGGTTATAACCATTAAGTAGGAAGCAGTGTTTTCTGATTTTAAGTTAGGGCAAACTACAGTTAGCTTCAGATACTTGACAAATATACCTAGAGAACTAACAAGAACTTTTTGCTTTTTTGGCTCATAAAAGCAAAAAAAGAGTGTGATCTGTGATGTACAAATGAACACTGGACTGGAAATGGGGAAGAATTAGGTTCTGAACCTGGCCCTGCCACTAAGTAACTGTGTTGTCATTGATTCTTTGCATAATTTTTCCTGGTCTTAGTAGATGGTTTAGAGAGACCAGATTTAAATGACTATATTTTTTGTGGACAGATTTTATCTGTCTTAAATAAGTCATTGTCATGTGTTCCATTATTAAATCATTGGCCACAAATAAGGAGACAAAGAGGGAATCAGTTGAAAATGAATGACTCATTATGCCAATACATATTCTGAAAATAAACTTTTTTTTTTTTTTTTTTTTTTTTTTACATCACAGGTATAATACTTCTCCACATCTGCTTCAGGAAGAAAGTGCCTGCCATTCCTATTGTTTCTACGCAGGTTCATGCCAGCCCAGAACGGAGAATCAGGTCAGTTTTAGGATTGTTTTGTCTGTCGAATAAGGAGCCAAGAGCAAGAATCATGATAGTCTTTCTTGCATCATTGTATTGTAGCAAGACCACTGAACTCTGCCCCAGAAGAGCTGGGTTTCAAGCCTTCTTTCCCATTGATGGCTGGGTAAGCTTAGGCAAACCTTTCCTGAATGGCTTGTAGTTTTCTGTACCCCTCCCCCCCACCAAAAAGGATATATTAGAATAAATTATCTTCAGTTTCAATTATAGCTTTAAAGCATTGTTACTTTTATTGTAGGTACCTACATAGAATAAAATCGTATTGTTAAAACATCATTTTCATTCTTTTTTTCCCCTGGAAAAATCTAGTTGTAAGCACAAGCTTTGGAACTCTAACCTATTGTATTGTAGTTCCTTGGAGTGACTAGTTTATTTTTTATTTTTTATTTTTTTAAATTTTTTTTTTTTTTTTCAACGTTTATTTATTTTTGGGACAGAGAGAGACAGAGCATGAACGGGGGAGGGACAGAGAGAGAGGGAGACACAGAATCGGAAACAGGCTCCAGGCTCTGAGCCATCAGCCCAGAGCCTGACGCGGGGCTTGAACTCACGGACCGTGAGATCGTGACCTGGCTGAAGTCGGACGCTTAACCGACTGCGCCACCCAGGCGCCCCGGAGTGACTAGTTTAAATGATGAGCTACGTTGTAAGGGACTCGAGAGTATTCTTGCTATCTGGTTGCCTTAGTTTTAGTATTTTACTTTGCTTTATTGTTACTGAAACATTTTTTACATGAGGTTATTAGTCCTTCAATAATGTTCTTCAGCTTTAGAGAGGATACCTTTTTGACCATGTTAGTTCTCTATTGATTGTACGTGACACAATTCAAATATCTTAAACAGAAAGGGGAAGTTATCAGGCTTTTGGATATATCCCAGGGGATACCAAAAGCTCTGGGGACATGGAAATGCAGCTAGGCTGTACAAGAAGAACCCAGAAACCAAAGACAGTCAGGTTTCCCTCACACTGTCAGTGTGGCGCTTCTCCTGTGCGTCTGTGTCACTATCTTTGGAGTACTGGCTTTCTTCATGTTTCCATTCCTTGTCATGGGAAGCATGGTTTTCACCACTTCCCTACACTCTGTATTTTAAACTTCAAACTCCCAAAGAAAGGCTGACGAACGCTTAAGTACCCTATCCCAGATTTCCCAGAACAGACTCTGATTCTTTAGTCAGGTGTCCCTAAGCAAGTTGTGCTTTGGGGCAGGGTCATTTTAAAACTTGGCAATGGCTATCTTCCCATCTTTGTTTCAAAGCCTGTTGTCCAAAAAGGATCTGATTTATTCCTACTACAATACACGTGGCTAATAATAGAGGCTTACCCTTTCTAGGAGTATTTGTATTTCAGTTGGGATCAAACATTAAGCTGTATTTCCAAAACTGTGTAGAAGTGAAAATGTGAGTTCTAGTAGATAAAAATGATTAATATAGATGAAAGAAAAACATTAGGGATTGAAAGGCAGTATTTTAGGGTTTGGAGATGGAAGAAAATGAGTAACCCATGTTTGTATACTTAGAGGAGGGCAGATAGATAATCACATATTTTTTTTAGCTTATTTTGAGAAAGAGTATGAGCCAGTGCACAGCTCAAGCAGGGGAGGGGCCGAGAGAGAGAGGGAGAGAGAAAAATCCCAAGCAGGCTCCACACTGTCAGTGCAGAGCCCAATTCGGAGCTCGAACTGACAAACTCTTGAGATCCTGACCTGAGCCGAAATCAAGAGTCAGATGCTTAACCAACTGAGCTACCCAGGTGCCCTGCACATATATATTTCTAAGGTTGCAGTGGTACAAAATTTAATACAGCAAGTAAAAGAAAAGCTTTTCTATTTAACTTTCTGAAAACAAGATTTGAAGGTAAGGGAAAGGACCGTTAGGTTTAGTCTCAGCTCAACTATTAACTATGATTTTGCCTAAATCACTTATTCTTTGTGCACCTCAGTTTACTGAATCTGGGCCACTTACCAGCTGCATGACCTTAACTTCAAGACATCAGTTTTCTTCATCTTAAAAATGGAATTGGTGATAGTGATACCTCACAGGTTTCTTGTGAGGAATTACTATATGTTAAGTGTACAGAAAAGCTCCTGGCACATCAGCAGTATCACTTTTTGAAATGAGTGGATTAAATTACAGGATTGTTGGAGTCCCAGGTAACTTAAACAAAAATAAAAAGAAATCTGTGGTCTAAGATATTTCTGATACGACCAACATCTTTTTTTCAGAATTAAGACTTAGAAGCCTTGGCTGTCTACTTGAGCCCTGTGTTAAGGCTAGTTTTGGTACTGCCAACAAAAGTTATTTTGAATTAAGTGTAGGTATTAGTTCTCAATGGCTACATGTATTAATTTGTTAGGGCTGCTGTAGCAAATTACTACAAACTGGATAACTTAAGCAACAGAAATTTATCTTTTAATGTTTATTTATTTTGAGAGAGAGAGAGAGAGAGCATGCAAGTTGGGGAAGGCCAGAGAAAAAGGGAGAGAGAGAATCCCAAAAATCCCAAGAGCCGATGCAGGGCTCGAACTTAGAAAACCGTGAGATCGTGACCTGAGCTGAAGTCAAGAGTCGGACGCTTAACTGTCTGAGTCACCCAGGAGCCCCAATTTATTTATTTTTAAAAGTTTATATGTTTATTTTGAGAGAGAGAGAGAGAGAGAGAAATTAGGGGAAGGGCAGAGAGAGGGAGAGAGAGAGAATCCCAAGCAGGCTCCCTGCTGTCGGCAAACCATAATAAGATCATGACCTGAGCCAAAATCAAGAGTCAGACGCTTAACTGACCGAGCCACCCAGGTGCCCCGAGACATATATTGAGAGAGTTTAAAAAGTTCAAGGAATTGAACTCCATACAGTATGAAAAGTGCGGATATATTTAACGTGAAGATTAAAATACAAATTTTTAATTTTTTATAATTAGGAAAAAATGCAAGTTGAAAATTAAAATAGCATTACAAATTAGACTATTGGGATTTTAAATTTTAATTCAGTTTTTCTTTATTTCAAGAAATGATACCCTAAGTTTGGGACTTAGAAATCATTTTTTGTATGAATTTTTTTTAAGTTTATTTATTTTGGGGGAGAGTGTGCACATGCAGTGTGCTCTGCACCAACAGCACAGATGTGGGGTTCCACCTCACTAACCGTGAGATCATGACCTGAGCCGAAATCAAGAGTTGGATGCTTAACCACCTGCGCGATCCAGGTGCCCCAGAAATATAAATCATTTTTATCACACTTTATATCCCCTTTTGTGATACTTTTTTTTCCGCCTTAGAGTTTTGGTTTATTGTCTAGAGCTAGAGGTTTCTATGACTTCCATCTCTGAGTTGTTTTTGACCGCAAGTATCCCTTATTTGGCTCTTGTTTTGAGGACAGTTTATGTATTGATCTTTATTGATAGTGTGATTAAAAATATTGCATAATGGGTGCCTGGGTGGCTCAGTCGGTTAAGCCTCTGACTTCAGCTCAGGTCACGATCTCACAGTTCATGAGTTCGAGCCCCACGTCAGGCTCAGTGCTGACGGCTCAGAGCCTGGAGCCTGCTTTGGATTCTGTGTCTCCCTCTCTCTCTGCCCCTCTCCCGCTCGTGCTCTGTCTCTCTCAAAAATAAACAAACATTAAAAAATTAAAAAAATATATATTGTATAAAGATTTAAAAGCAGATATTAGTGAGAACTGCAGTGTAGTACATGTTTTGGTTAATGCACCAAACTCAGTCATATTTCCAGGTTTCAGTCATGGTGTCGTTGCTTACAGCTCTTTGTCCTAGTACATATTTCTTAATTTCTCTTCTTATTTCCTATCTGTAAACTGAGTGTACTAATAGTATTTAATAGAAGTATCATAAGGGTTAAACAAGGTAATGCTTACAAAGTCCTTAACGCTGTACCTGGGACATTGTAAGTAAAAGCTAAATTTATGTTAGCTCCCATTCATTGTTGCAAACAATGGCCTTAAATCATTTTTATCTCTGAGTTTTTTAAGATTAGAATATCAACAAAACAGTGTTCTGCCGACGAAAATGCAAAAACCTTCGTGTTTAGTTGATTACACAGTTCATTAGCATATTGGCTTTATTTTTGAAAGGCAGAATAGAGTTTGCCTAAAAGGATATGAGTTTAGAGCCATTGCTTAAATTATTGACTAAGGAAGGCAGGAAGGGATTGGAGAAATAAGTGTGCTGTTTTTGCTGTAGGTCTCAAGAGCTTTTTTGTAGTCCCCAAACACATACGTATGTGGTATAATGTATCTGTAACACAAGGATGTCAACTTTTCATTTTCGTTTTCTTCTTAAACTTTTACCACTAGCCACTCCTCCCCCCTCCCCCCTGTTTTTGTTCTGTTTTGACCTGGGGGAAAGGAGTGGGAGAAGGGATGTCCATTCCCTTTACAGTTTTATACAGGACTTGTCATTGCTGGTCTTCTTACCTGTGGTAGGATTGCCCCTTGCTCCTGTTTTATGAAGATCTCTGCTAATAAGGCACCATTAGGTGTATTGATGTGGTTGTGAGTTGACTGTGGCCGCTTAGGAACATCCTAAGAAAGCTAAACTCCAGGGTGCTTGGGTGGCAAAGTTGGGTAAGCATCCAACTTCCACTCAGGTCATGATCTCACGTTTCTGTTCGTGAGTTCAAGCCCGGCATCAGGCTCTGTTGCTGTCAGTGCAGATGGTGCTTTGGATTCTCTGTCTCCCCCTCTCTCTGCCCCTCCCCGACCCTGCAAGCTAAATTCCTTCTCCCTGTAGAAGAAGGATCTATGCCTAAATTGAGGGAAATGTGGAATTAAGAGGAAGTCTCCTGTTCACGTACATTGTGGTCCTAATTTGGTGTCAGCTTTACATTGTCTGAGCACATTTTTGTGTGTGTTTTATTTAAATGAAAATGAAGAAGGCCACTGCTCTCCTTAGGAGTTTGTAATTTGGAAGTGTTATACAACAAATGATATAGAAAGAAGAGAGGAAACGGGAGAAGATCTGAAGTGTAATCTCTCAAGCTGGTTTATTATTTTCTTTGTGTGTGGTGGAGGAGGAACCTCAAAAAGCCTAGCCTAGAATTATTTTTGGAAAGTAAAGATCCAGTATGTTTTGATGGAATCAAGGATAGTTACGACTATGTCTATATGCTGAAGTAGAAAGTGAGTTAAAGAATGGTTCCAAAACATATAGAGAAGGAAGGACACATTCTTTTTTTTTTCTTCAATTTTTAAAGTATCTTGATTTTTAAAATAAACATTCAGATACTTAGTTCTTTTTTACCGCTCCAAAGAGCTGAAATAATTTATAATGGTCTGTGCTCTCTCCCTTCCATTTTTCCTCCTTCCCTTCTTAGTATCTGTCCCCATAATTTTTGACCTTTCAGTTTGGATCTTTTATATTTGGTCTTACTGCATGTTTTGTAGGAAGCAAATCACATTGTCATGTGTTCATGACGCAAGAGTTGTTTTCCTCCTTATGGTATCTCTAGCTCTTTCTTAACTATGTAATTGCCTCGTCCAAAAAAAAAAAAAAAGATGTTTCAAAAAGCCCCATAGGGATGAATTTTTGAAGTTATCTCAGAACCAGTCATGGTTCAAAACGCAAACTTTTTGGGATCAGAGGCTAAGATTTGGTTTATTTTTTAAAATCTTTTAATGTCAAAAAAAATCTTTTCAAATATTTTTACCTTCTTCCAACATCAGTAGATTAGCCTGATGCTTTGCTGTATCTAAGTGGGTATTCAGGAATAAGGGCTTCCTTTTAGGGTCAGAGGTTGTTGAAGGAAAGCTTTTACAAAATCTTAGGAAAAGGCAAGCTGTCCCCCATTAAAGAACAGTTCTTAGTTTACTGGTGCAGAGGCCATGTGATAGAATTAAGTTTTTTATGTGGGCTTAAATTTATCTCCCCTGTTTATTTTTAAAATACATATTATATATCTATAATATATCTATATATTATTTATTTATTCATTTTGAGAAAGAGTGTGCACAAACACAAGCGGGGGAAGGACAGAGGGAGAGGGAGAGAGAATCTCAAGCCGTCTCCAAACCTAGCATTGAGCCCATCGGGCTTAGCGCTGAGCCCAGGGGCTCGGTCTCACGACTGTAAGATTATGACCTGAGCTGAAATCAAGAGTCAGATGCTTAACTGATTGAACCACCCAGGCACCCTGTCTCCCCTGGTTTTTTGATCAGTTTTATGTTTTTCATTTCCTATGCCTGCTAAAGAATTCTTGTTCAAGGAATTCACTTTTATAATATCATAGGTAGGGACACCTGGGTGGCTCAGTCGGTTAAAGCGGCTGACTTTGGCTCAGGTCATGATCTCACCGTCCGTGAGTTCGAGCCCCGTGTCAGGCTCTGTGCTGTCAGTTCAGAGCCTGGAGCTTGCTTCGGGTTCTGTGTCTCCCTTGCTCTCTGCCCCTCCCCCACTCACACTCTGTCTCTATCAAAAAAATGAATAAACGTTAAAAAAATATATATGTAATATCATAGGTAAATGAAATCCACCCCTTCCCTTGAATAATAGTTAATGATAATAGATAATAATATTAATAGCAGTGTACATTTACTGTTTCCTAGGTTTTTCATGTATTACATCATTTATTCTTCACCACAATCTTGTGAGATTAATTCTATTATTTTACTAATTTTTATGCTGTTAGAAACAGGCACTAGAAGTACTTGCCCACAGTCACAGGATGAGGTAATGGCAGAGCCATGATTCAAACCTAGGAATCTGTCTCCAGGGTCAGGCATTCACCTGCTCTGCTGTCCTGCTTCTCTTATACATGAGGAATGACATCACTTATTTCTTTTCTGTAAAAGAATGTGAATCATTCTTCTTATATCTGAATTTATGTTTGAAGACAGTAGCCTGTGAATATTCATTATATTAAACGTGAGTTTCAGGTATTTAATTATACTGTTAAGAAAGTAAGAAAACGTATACTAATAAAAAATGTTTGGAGCAGAATGATTTATTCTGTCTTCTCAGGTGACCCTGTGTAAGGTTAGTATTCTATTTTCAGGAAGAATCTATTGATTTGTGAGTAATTGAATCCCAGGCTTTGCTATATCCCCATTATATTTTTGATATTTAGTTTGCTATTTTGTTTCCTTTGGAAGTTCTGTACCCACATAGATGTCTATAACTTTGTTTTGTTTTGCTTTGTTTTAGAAAATAATTTTGAGAATAATTACCCTGATACCAAATACTGTACAGTTCAAGCACAAGAAGTACAGAACTGAAGAACTGAGTGCTTTTGTCACTTGTCTCCATTTCTTTTTCTGGAGTTGCTTATATTCTTGTTTTGTGTCTCTCTGCCAAATGGTTTCCTTTGCTTTCTTAATTAGTGTATAGTGGTCAGTTGTGGGTGTTAAGTTTGGCTAGCTCTTGGCCCCCAATAGCTAATTATCTTGGTTATCACATTCTAAATTCTAACTTGCTAGGAAAGAAACTCCATGAGAAAATTTTTGAGATTTTAAGTTTTATTGTTTTAAGTTTATTGATTTGAATAAGCTCTTTGCTTTTTCTTATCTTTATGGGTATTGAGATTTTGTGGCAGTCTTATTTTCCATAGCTCCTAGTTTGTAAATCTGGAATGGGAGTGTAGTTGAAGTCTAAGGTTTTTTAATTTTGTTTTGTTATTTTGAGAGAGCACAAGCAAGAGAGAGGCAGCAGGGGGAGAGAAAGAGGGAGAAAGAATAAATCTCAAGCAGGCTTCATATTCAGCACAGAACCCAACACGGGGCTCAATCTAACAACTGTGAGACCATGACCTGAGCCAAAATCAAGAGATGGACGCTTAACTGACTGAGCCACCCAGGTGCCCCTGGTCTAATTTAATGGTGGAAAATGGTCTCTGAATTCAGTGAATGAATATTTTAGTCATATGATAACTGTAGTTTGAAGAATCATATGTCCTAAAAATATTTTTTAAAGTTTTACTTATTTAAGTGATCTCTACACCCAGTGTGGGACTCGAACTCACAACCCTGAGACAAAGAGTCACACATTTTTCCAACTGAGCCAGCCAGGTGCCCCAGGTCCTAAAAGTATTTAAACAGTGCCCTCTGTGATGTGTCTTCCAGCGAAAAATGTGGTGCTGTCAGCCTTTTTTTTTTTTTTTTTTTTTTTTTTTTTTTTTTTTTTTTAAAGGTTCATTACACTCCTTTCTGCATGTTTTGCCAAAGAGCTGGGCCTCTGAGAGTGGTAGGATCTTTCAAGAATAAAAAACTATCTATCACAGAATTAGCAGAAAGGAAAAGAATATCTATGAGATTGTGTAAGGTACATACAAATAATTCACAGATTATGAAAATATACTTTGTTTCATGAACTTTTGTTTACCTCAATATAAGATGTTCTGATGGAGACTGTAAACTACATAGTTTAAGGAAAGAGTTGTGCAGCACCACCACAGATTTTCATCTTTGGTAACATAAGTTTAAAGTACTGGTGATGTAGAATACATTTGTTTATATAGGAAAAAGAAAAGGTTGTAATTTTGTGTATCTTTACAACCTGGCTAGAGTGGTAACCCATTTTAAGATTTATCAGTTAGCATTTTGTAGACCAATGGGAAATTTCTTATTTCTGCTCTTTCGAAAAAAACAAGAAATCTAGAAACAGGTGGAGATTTCTCAGTGGTTTTATCCCTCTCCTTTTAGACCAGAGTTTGCATTTTGAAAATTTTAAACCTACAGAAAAGTTTGATAGAAACTATAGTGTACATCCAAATACTTTCAACCTTGACTCAATAATTGCCAGTGTTTTGCCACATACATTGTCATTGTGTTTATATACATTTCAGGGTGGAGAGGTGGCATTGCTGAACCATTTGAAAGTAATTTCAGCCATCATAATACTTCACCTGTAAATACTTCAGCGTGTGCCTCCTAGAAATAAGGACATTCCTCTGTGTGACCATTATATTTTTCTCATGGGTTAACAAAATAACAATAATTCAGTACTGTCATGTTAAATCCAGTCCCTATCCAAATTCTCCAGTTATCCCCAAGATTTCTTTTACAGATCTTTTCAAACAACAATGTAGTTAAGGTCCACATATTACACTTGCTTATATCTCTCTACTCTTTAAAAATCCAAATTAGTTTCTCCTTTCTCTTCTTCTTCTTCTTCTTTTTTTTAATGATAGTGACCTTTTTAAGAGAGTCCAGAATAATATTTTTGTAGCAATCCACATTCTGCATTTACTCCTTTCTGGTGCCTGTCTAGTGAAACTGGAAAATAATTCCTGTCATAGAGCAGGAAGCCACATGAGATACATATGATAAAATTTATAGGGGAATTGAATAGTGACTGGAAGTAGTTATTACTGGGTTGAGGTTAGCAAATGAGAATAAGGAAGGTTTCTTTCAGGTTAATGGAGCAGAAGTTGGGAAAAGAACAAGAAAAGAAAGAGGTTAAAGGGAATAAA
This sequence comes from Panthera onca, assembly GCF_046562875.1. Taxonomy (NCBI): domain Eukaryota; kingdom Metazoa; phylum Chordata; class Mammalia; order Carnivora; family Felidae; genus Panthera; species Panthera onca. The sequence continues at coordinate 69,586,044 of NC_138342.1, read as the reverse complement.
GGGAATTCATATGACACCAAGGGATAGTAGCAGGCAATTTACTTGGTAAAGAGAGGAGAGGGTTGTGGAATCATAGTACCCAGTACCTAGAGGGATAGATGCTTGTTGTGTTTTGGCTGAGTAGTTGAATGAATGAAAAAGTCTTTGAATTTTCTGCACTGACTGTAGAGAGGCATAGTGAGCCCAGGTCAACTTGGCTGCTATTAGAAAAACAAATGAGGTTGTGTGCATTAGACCTTTTGTATGTTACGAGGTTTTCTATGGAAGTAAAGGGGTATATTAATATATTGTACTGCTTCTTGCAAATTTCTAAGGGAAAATTTGGAGTCATGATTTTATGCCTTGCCTGTATCTATATGTATTAGAATAATTGTATAGATACCATAAGTGAGAAAGCTTCAGTTTTATAACTTTTGTATACAATATATATGTATAAAATATACAGTTTTATATGTAGTTACATGTTGATGCCTTGAACTGAAAAATTAAAGAATCTACAAAATGAAAGTGGTAAAAACATGGTTCTGTGTTTGTTTATAAATATTTTTAGTACTCATAGAATATACTTTGATGATGAATAATATTGCTTTCAAGTAACTTCTGATAAAATGTCAGATGTTCACAAAGACATAAGTAACTTTGATTATGTTCAATTTGCTTTTCAATTAGGAAAAATTGAGAGAGGGCTAGTTAATTCTCAAAATATTGATATTTTAATATGAGAGAAATCTGTTTTACTATGAAAACCTAGAGAATAGTCTTTTTTCTCCCTTTTCTTTCCCTTACCTTCACTACTTATCCTTCCCCTACCTTTAATTAGTCTACCCTACCCTTCCTTCTGTTTCCTACCTTTTTCTTTCATTCATTGCTTTTAATGACCTCTACTGTTTCCAGAGGTCTTATCCCGTGTTACTTGTCTAAGATACTGCTTCATAGCAGTTAGTTTATGACTGGGTCCAACAAGACCCTGCAGTTTTTTCATGACTAAGTTTACAATTTTGTTATACTAGCTTTTAAGCCTCTAGGCAGTAATTTTTGCTTATTTGCTTCTTAAGATCCAAAGTAATACATTTTATCAGTGTTGGGATTCTTAAGTTGATCTAGTAAGTGCTTTCCTACCTATGTTCAGGACCAAGTGAGAAATACAGTGTGACATGATCAGATTTGATTTGGGCTTGGGCACTCTGTAGCAGTGTGGAGAGTGGTTTAGAGTGAGGACTGATGGAAGGGGGATCGCTAGTAGGTTGTAGCAGTAAATCTAATGGGAGATGCTAAATTATTTCCTAACCCTATTCACTATTAGAGAAAAAACGACAAATATAAAAGATACTCTTTTATGATATGCTCCCTTTGAGTGTGGGAGTTGAAGGAAAGGAAGGAAATGAACTGAAACCATCAGGTAGTCTAGGTTAACTGCCAAGTTTCTACCTGGATGACTAGTTAACTGTTCCTGCTTAGCTGTGTAGAAATTATAGAAGAAAAAATAAAATTTAGGGAGAAAAATAATGTGTTAGATTTTTGAACATAATTTTAAGAATTTCAAACTTGCAGAAAAGTTGCAAAAATAATAAAAAGACCAAAAAAATAATATGAAGACCATCCATGTGCCCTCTGTTCAGATTTACCTGTTAACCTTTTGTCCCAAATGCTTTATTACTCACTTTGTGAATAAATGTTTCTGTGTATATATGTATAAATATACATGCATGTATGTATTCTTCTCATTGAATCATTTTGAAAGTTACACTGAACATATCATAGCCCTTTAGTCCTAAATACCTTAGTGTGGGTTTCCCAAGGATAAGGATAATTATATAGAGCAGTCTTAAAAAACTTTAGTTGATTTAGCATTGCTGTATTACTTTAATCTAATCTGCCATTTTCCCATTTTGTCAATTGATCAAATGTGTTTTATAATAAGCAGACTTCTTCCCCTCCAATACGGAATTTAGTCTGTGATCCCATATTGCATAGATGTCATATCTTCAGTATCTCTTAATCTGTAACAGGTCTTCAACTTTTCTTTGTCCTTTATTACATTGTCATTTTCAGAGAACATAGTTATCCCCTTCCCCCCGCCCCCCCAACTTTTTTCTTTTTAACAGTGTGCCTTAGCTTCAGTTTATCTGATGTTTCCTCTTGATAAGATTCAAGTTATGCATTCCTGGATGAAATACTACATAAGGGTTGTGTCTTTCTTAGCACATCATATCTGGAGGTATACAGAGCCCATCTGTTCCTCATTTTGGTACACATTTTGACTACCTGTTTGTTTCATTGTCTGATTCCTTCACTATATAGTTACTATACTCTCTTACAATTAATAAGGAATCTGTGAGGAGATACTTTAAGACAATTACAATACCCTACTCTTCATCCAAATTTCATCCCCTTTGCATAGGGTCTACTGATAACTTGCTTCAACCAATTGTTACTGGTGTGGTTGTTACATGATTTTTTTCCAACTCCAGTACTTCCTCTACTTTTACCAGTGATTACTCAACATTCTATTCAAGTAAGAACCCTTTTTAAAATCTGTCTATATGGGGGCGCCTGGGTGGCCCAATCGGTTGAGCGTCCGACTTCAGCTCAGGTCGCGATCTCACCGTTGGTGAGTTCGAGCCCCGCGTCAGGCTCTGGGCTGATGGCTCAGAGCCTGGAGCCTGCTTCCGATTCTGTGTCTCCCTCCCTCTCTCTCTGCCCCTCCCCCATTCATGCTGTGTCTCTCTCTGTCTCAAAAATAAATAAACATTAAAAAAAACTTAAAAAAAAATAAAATCTGTCTATATTGTTTTAATTACTGAACTTCTGGATTCCTGTTTGTTTCTCAATGATTAATAATTCATTACCGTTCTTAAATATTTTGGTTCTCAAATTGTCCCAAATCTCACTAGTAAGATCCTCTTTCTCCGTGCTGGCTCCTGTATCCTTTTACATTTTTTATTTTTTACTTTTCAAGTACTTCATTATTTTCATCATTAATAAGACTCTTCTTGTATCTTCTCTGTCCCTAGAATGAGTCATTTCTCCTAGGATTGGGGGTTGGGAAATTATAATAGGAGCCAAGATCTGGACACTTAGTATGTATGTTGCTGCTGGATATCTTTGCTTCTGGGCCCTTTATTAGGGGACCAAGCTAGAAAATATATGTATCTTTATATGTACAAACATATATATGTGTATACACATTTGCATGCATGTGCTCACATAACATGGATATATGTTTGAACATGGATATATATTTTAGAAGTATTAGTTCACAGATTTCTCTGTTTTCCCTTTCTGTATAGTGAGAACACTGGCACTTAACAATATCAGCATTTTTATTCATTTACCCTAAATGAGTATCATCTAAAATGATTTCAGAATTGTTTCACCTATACCACCATAAAAACAACCCAAAACAACACCCCACCCTTATAGATAACTAACTTCATTGGTTTCTTGTTTATCCTTCTAATATTTCTTTTGCAACAATAAGCAGACATGTATTTTTTCTTATTTCCTTTTTTTCTAACACAAGCATGCATGGTGTCTGTATAAATACTTTGGCACTTAGCTGTTTTCACTGAAAAATGTACCCTGTATCAGTTCACAGAGATCCTCATCATTCTTCTGTGTGTATGTATGCAAGTTTATTTGTCCTGTCTTCTGTGGTTATCCAGTAATTTTGCAGTTTTAGAGTACTGCAATGAACAACCTCGTGCATGTCTTTTTTACTGTTGGAGGTGGACCTCAGGTACCTGGCTCAGCAGGTAAATGGACATTCAGTTTTGCTACACGTTAGCGAATCCCCTTCCACTGCACCTGTACTGGTTTGCGTTCCCCCCAGTAGTATATGAGAGCACCTGTTTTTCCACGGCCTTACAAAGAGAACGTATTGTCAAAGCTTTTAACTTTTGTCAATCTGAAGAGTGAAGAAATAGTATTTTAATGAGGTTTTAAGGTGCATATTTCTTACGTGTTAAGTTTATATCTTTCAGATATATGACTCATATATATATAGGCATACATAAATATCTATACATGTCTTTTTTTCCATTTTTCTTTAGGATTTTTGGTCTTTTTTTCCGAAAGTTATTAAAGTCCTTGTATATTAGGAGCATTAGCTCTTTATTTGCTACATATGTTTGCAGATATTTTCTCCCAGTGTTCTCATTTGCCTTTTGACTTTGCTTATGGTGTTTTTTGCCATTCAAAAATTTTAAAAAAAAATTTGTTATGTAGTCAAATTTATTAATGACTTCTGTAGGCTGGCATTTTGAGTTATAGTTAGAAAACATAATGAATTTGAACATAAATTTGCTGTATGTAACAGTGAAGAAATGAGGTGGTTGTCTATGCCAGAAAAATAGGGATAATTCTCTGTGCTGTATCACCCACAATTTTACATCTTAAAGCCTGAACCATAGTAATCTATTTCATATGTAGAATATGCCAATTTAATTATTTTAACTTTTTATTGCAAAAATTTCACCCATCTATAAAACTAACACATACCTATCATCTAGCTTCAGTATCAATTAAAACGTCTATGCCAAATGATCTAGATTTCAGGGTTTTCGTTTATTGCTAATTATCTTTGTAAGGAGGGAAGATTGACCTAGCCTAACAGGCTTTGGCCAACTGGCCTCCCGGGCTCTCTGGCCTCTTTCCAATGGTCTTGGCACCAGACCTGACCTCTTTTAGGCTTCTGTAACTTCACCATGTCCACATATCTGAAGTACATAGGAAAAAGGTGAGAAACATAATAGGTTAGAGACTACTGTGGCATGCATCAGTGAAAATAACTCAAAAGAAGTCTGGTCGATGAACGCATTAAAAATTATATCTCTTAGTTTGGATCGAAATAAACGCTGTTTACTGTGTACATATAGATAGCTATTAAAGGAGGAGCTGCAAGTACCTTTTATCAGTGAGCCTAGGACAACTTACAGATGTTTGCTAGCCAGCATCTAAACATAACACGGAAAACACTCAAAGATTCTAATTTGCTTAATGGAATTTTCCTTGTACTACAATTATTTTAAACTGGAATTATATTGCTTTCACTTGATAGCCTCCATGGAAATTGTTTTATTAATTCGGTATGTTAATTTTCAGTTTATCAGAGTCTATGATTAGTTTGAAAGAATGACTAGACATCACAAGGGCTCTGGGATTTCTTCTTTTCATTTTATGGGTCTGTATTCCCTTTAGAACAACATTCTCAATGCATCAAAACCCAGTTGAACTGCAACATTAGAATTTTCAAATGGCTTTCCTTCCTCTTTAAGTAGAAGCTGACCAGCCACTTACCAGTAACCATATGCTGAGAATATCAGTATTCTTTAGAAAATATTTTCACAGAAGTAGGAAGGAAAACCAGTGAATTCTTAATGATTATTAATCTTTTGTATAAGTAAAGTCCACATTTGGTTTCTTTTTTTTCACTGAGAATAGCAGTGGTAGTGATCATGGCAAGACAGAATACTTGCTGGCAAGAAGTGGATAAAGAAGACTGGCATAGTCACAGGGGAATGTTGCTGCACTGGCCTGTATTCACTGGTTTTCCTGTGGCCATTTCTTATGAACTTGTTTTGATGAACTAAACTTTACCTTTTGCTTGTATTTTACATTTCTTGTCATTTTTGTGTTGTCATGTTTTGGTTTAGTTTGTGATGTTGTTCATCTCTCTTCTAAAAAGTAGAGCCTATCCACAAAAAAGTTGGTTTCCTAGGGGCACCTGGGTGGCTCAGTCGGTAAAGCGTCCAAACTCTTGATTTCTGCTCAGGTCAAGATCTCACGCTTCGTGGGCTTGAGCTCTGCATAGGGCTCTGTGCTAACAGCATGGAGCCTGCTTGGGATTCTCTCTCTCTGCCCCTCCCTGCTCTCGTGTACATGTGTGCGCTCCCTCTCTCAAAATAAATAAATAACATTTTTTTTTAAAGTTGTTTTTCTTACAGCTATCCTGCATGGTGATAAAACATGATTATTTTATGGTTAACATGTTGCCTCTAAATATATGATAAGGCTCTACTTTAGTGGATGAGGAACATCAAATATAATTTAGGATTAAGTTTATTATGAAACAGAAGTTCTTTATTAGTTTTTGGAAAATAGTAGCATTTCTGAGTAGAAAACAGCATGTTAAGCGATTGGTTTTGTGCCACTTGATAAAAGCAGAAGACAGACACATTGTGTTTTGTGCGTACAGGTTTGTGTGTGCAATTAAGATCTTTCCTCTTTTATTTTTTAAGACTTGTGGTAAAATATATGTAACCTAAAATTTACCATTTTAACCATATTAAATATTTAACCATATTTAATAAGTGTATAATTCAGTGGCATTATGTACATTGCAAACATCATATACCATCATCACCATCTATTTGTGAAACTGTTTCATCATCCCAGGAAGAAATTCTGTACCCGTTAAGCAACACTTCCCCATTCTCCTTTCTCCTGGCCCCTGGTGACTTCTGTTTTACTTACTGTCTCTATGAATGTCAATATTCTAGATAATTTCACATGAGTGTAATCGTATTTGTCCTTCCTTTTATGTCTGACTTATTTAAGATGTTTTCAAGGTTCATTCCGTTTTATAGCCTCTATCAGAATTTTGTTCTTTTTTATGGCTGAATTATATTCCATTGTATGTTGGTAAAAGAATAATCTGTTTATTATTTCTACCTTTTACTATTGTGAAAACTGCTATGAACATTGACTTACAGATATCTGTTTAAGTCCCCATTTTTTTTTTTTTTTTTCAACGTTTATTTTATTTTTTGGGACAGAGAGAGACAGAGCATGAACGGGGGAGGGACAGAGAGAGAGGGAGACACAGAATCGGAAACAGGCTCCAGGCTCTGAGCCATCAGCCCAGAGCCTGACGCGGGGCTCGAACTCACGGACCATGAGATCGTGACCTGGCTGAAGTCGGACGCTTAACCGACTGCGCCACCCAGGCGCCCCAGTCCCCATTTTTAATCCTTTTGGGTATATACCTCGGGGTGGAATTGCTGGGTCATATGGTAACTCTAATAAACTTTGAGGAGCTGCCGCACTGTTTTCCCTAGTGGCTGCGCCATTTTACATTCTTGCTAGCCAAGTGCAAGGATTCCAGTTTCTCCGCATCCCTGCCAACAATTGTTTTTTTCCATTTATTTGTTCATTGCCATCCTAGTGGATGTGAAGTAGTATCTTACTGTGGTTTTGATGTGCATTTTCTTGATGATTAATGATATTGAGTACCTTCTCATGTGTTTATTTTAGGGAAATGTTTGTTCAGGTTTTTTGTGCATTTTTTAATTGGGTTATCTTTTTGATGCTGAGTTGTGGGAGCCTTTTCTTTATGTATCCTGGGCATTAAACCCTACTCAGAGATATGATTTGCAAATATTACTCCTTTCCATGGGTTGTCTTTTCACTCTCCATAGTACCCCTTGATCCAAAAAAGTTTTTAATTTTGATGAACTCTAATTGGTTTATTTCTTTTTATGCTATGTGGTTTGGTGTTATATTTAAGAAACCATTGCCAAATCCAAGGTCATGAAGAGTTGCTCTTATGTTTTTATGTAAAAGTTTTATACTTTTAGCTTTTAAATTAGATCTGTGATCCATTTTAGGTTTATTTTTGTGTGTGCTTTAAGGTAAGGGTCCAACTTCATTTTTTTTGCATATGGATATCCAGTTCTCCCAGCACCATTTTTTTGTTTTTCTAAGAAGTCCTTTCCTCATTGAATGGTCTTGGCCCCTTTGTTGAAAATCAGCTGAGCATGTATGTGAGAGTTTATTTCTGGGCTGTCTATTCCATTGCACTCTATGTCCATCCTTAATGCCAGACATTGTTTTTTTATCACTGTATTAAAGGTTTTCTTTTTGATTGACTAGTTTATCATTCTTAATGTGTACCTTTAAGATTTTTTCTTGTATGTATCTTTAAATTTTGCCTTTAGTAGTTTCATTTAGTTGACAGTACTTTAACAAGAACTGCAGATATCAACTTTATAATGAATCCTGTTGGAGTTAGTGTGCCAGGAAAATTAATACTAAAGCAAGCAAATTTGGAGTTATTGATGCTGCATTTTCTTTGGAAATTAGAGGGAAAAGCATAAAGACAGAAAACGAATGATGCTTGCACTTGCTCACAGAGATTAAAAAGAATTGGAAAGACCAATTATTTATATAATGTAGCAAGTGATCTTTTAATTTCATGTTAAATGTCATTTTATTTTAGTTCCAGAAGTAATCTACTTAGGAGGAGGAGGATCGGGGGTGGTGGTGGTGGTGGTGGAGGTGGTGAAACTCTTCAGGAATTTTATAAAAGAAAATAATTTGTATTTTGTGAGGAACATTTTCAATAAGGAGCTAGTAATGGCAGACTCTTAAGTATTAAGCCAGATCTGAATAACAATGTTTATTAGGCTTGTTTTATGTTATAAATTTCTAACTTAATTTTGTCTTCTTTCAGACTGCAACAAAAATTAGAAAATTAGAACATCAGAAGTTATTTCTTTCTCTGTTGATATACAAGTTTTTTGTTTTTACACTTTTTTCAGAGCAGGTTTATACTCTCCCCCTCTATATTTTAACCGTAGTCCTTAAATCATTTGGGATTTATGAAGTAAATCTATTTTGTAACAAGAATACTGGATTATAAATTAAAGGTAGACCTCTCTAAGAAAATACAAGTTAATTAACCTTTTTTTACAGTTTGCTATAAATGAATTTCTGCTATTTTAAAATTTCTACTGTGACTAGATAGAGTAGATCAGTGCTAGGGGTAAACAGATGTTTTAAAACATGGTCTGTTACCTAAAGGAACTTACATTGTAGCTTAGAGCCAGTTCTTGTACTGAAAATTTATGGACTCTGAAGTCTTGAAGAGTTTGAGTCTAGCCTTAGAAAAACAAAATCAAATTTTTGAGCCAAATAAGAACAGTGAGTTATATTCTGACATACCTGACTCATATACTCAAGGAGGGATAATACAATATTTTCCTAGCCCTTTTATGTTAAAAGGGGGGGGAAAACTGTATTTGATACCAGCGGTAAAACAAAAATGTTAGAAATATACAGAGTTGGGCTTATCAGTTGTAAATGACTATTATGGTTTTAGATTAGGTGAATTAGAATGATGCAAAGTCACTTACACCTTCATCATATTGACTTTCTAGCTCCATTTTTTTTTTTAAGGACAATGGCAATTTTACAGTTCACTTTCCATTTCAGAATGTGCTGGTGATTTTTTAAATTTAGAAGCTATGTGATATATACCAATTAAGATTTTCTTTTATTCTAAATATTTTTATATTACTGTGATTTTCCTTTTTTCCAGTTTTGAGGTATTGATGACATTTAATTTCAAATAGAATCACAAAATTCTGTTTTTAAACCTTCTTAGTATTTATTGATTTCACCTCCTATTTTTTGTTCTTTTGGCTGTTAACATACCGGGCCATCATCCAACCTAAACTGAATGGCTACGATTTCCTCTTAACTGTGTGTTAGACAAAGCTCCACTTGAGCTTTACTGTAGTGCAAGAGTCCGCTTTGTAGAATGCAAATTTGATTTTCTTACTCTGCTTTTTGAAATTCTCAGTGTCTCCCTATTGTCTTTAGGTAAAGCTGAGAGTGTGTCATAGAACATGTTTTTTTTTTTTTTTACCCAGCTGGTGCTTATACCTCCAGTCCCTTCATACCTCATCTCTTAGGCTTTCCTCACCCCTCACGTGGTGTGTGTGTGTGTGTGTGTGTGTGTGTGTGTGTATACATATATATAGTATATACACGTATATATATTTGTGTGTGTATATATATACACACACACATATATGCATATATATACATATGCATATGTATACATATATACATATATATACTATATATGCACATATATACATATGTATTACTATATATACATATACATACATACATATGTATATATACATATACGTACATATGTATATATACATACGTATATACTTATGTACATATATACATACGTATGTATACATATATATATACATACATATATATATATACACACACACACCACATCCACTTTTTGTTCTTGCACGAACTTCTCATTTTTCTCTCCCTCTTGAAATTTGATACTGTGTGCTAGGTATTCTTGTCGGGTCTTGGGTTTACCTTTTTTAGAGCACTTTTACTATATTGCCCGACTACTTAATTTCTGTCCACTCTATTTAGTCATAGTGTCGTATTTTTCCTCTTTTATCTAGGGCTCATGGTGACTGGGACATAATAGGCACAGATTGATGTTTATTGAATGAATGAATGAATGAATGAATGAACTAGTAACCTATTGCTGTGATACAAATTACCCTAAAACTTAATAGCTTAACAAGGGGTGCCTGGGTGGCTCAGTCAGTTAAGCATCTGACTTTGGCTCAGGTCATGGTCTCACAGGTTCAAGAGTTCGAGCCCCACTGCGGGTTTGTGTTCACCCTCTCTCTCTCTCTCTGCTCCTCATGGGATTCTCTCTCCCTTTCTCTCTGCCCCTTGCTCATTTATGCTTTCTCTCTCTTTAAAAATAAAAGAAAAGAAAAAAGAAAACTTAATAGCTTAAAATCAAAGCATTTATTACCTCCCAGTTTCTATGGGTCAGGCACTCAGGCATTCCACTCAGGAATGGTTTAGCTGGGTGAGTCTGGCTAAAAATCTCTCAGAGGTGTTACTCATCAAGATGTTGGCTGGGGCTATCTGAAGGTTTGCTTGGGCGTCGGAGGGGGGATACTTCCAGAATGGCTCACTCACATGGCGGTTGTCAGAAGGCCTATTTCTTGCTGGCTCTTAGCATGAACCAATTCTGTTGACATAGACCCCTCAATAGGGCTACTTGAGTATTCTCATGATGTGGAAGTCAACTTCCTTTAGAGCAAGTGATTTGAGAGAGAGCAAGGAGGAAGCCACAGTGCCTTTTATGATATGGTCATACACAGTCACTGCCACTACATTCTGTTCCTTAGAAACACATCACTAAATTTAACTCACAATTAAAAGGAAATTCTACCTTTGAAGGGAGGAGTATCAAAGAATTTGTGGATATATTTTGTAACTACTACAGAAACAAACAATAATTGATGATTCTCTCTTGGACCCAACCCAAATAGGTCATTCTCCCTCTTTATGAAATACATCTGTTTAAATGGAAATACATTTTTGGGGCTCCTCGGTGGCTCAGTCGGTTAGATTAAGCATCCGATTCCTGATTTCAGTTTACATCATAATCTCGAGGTTCGTGGGATTGAGCCCTGCATCAGCCTCTTTGCTGTGACAGTATGGAGCCTGCTTGGGACTCTCCCTCTCCTTCTCTCTCTCTGCCCCTTCCCTGCTCATGCTCTCTCTCTGTCTCTCTCTCTCTCTCTCTCAAAGATAAATAAACATTAAAAAAAAAAGAACCTCTCTTAAAAAATAATAAGTGGAAATACATATTTAAAGTATGCATTTATTAAAATATTTTACTTGTTTTTGATAAAGTGACTAGATTGCACAGTTAGGTGAGCTAATCTAAATATTCATAATTTTGTTATTGCTCTTTCACTTAGATTTTGGAAATAAGAAAATTTCCCCTTAAGTTCTATATTGCCTGTAAAATGAATGTGACACAGAATCCACTGCCTTAAGACTTATTACAGGTCTTCAAAAAATCAAACTCCTCCTATATGTAAACTGTATTTATATGCTTTTCAGTGAGAAAAGGATAGCTTTTTAAACTTGTAGCTTAAAACACAAATTAATTGTACAAAAATTAAAGTCTTTTTAGCCTAATACACGTAACTTGCTTTTTCAAGAAAAATTACAGTTGCTAATGTGTGCCAGGCATTTTACTAGGTGCTGGGTATATATCAGTGAGGAGAACAGACATACATTCTTGTCCACTTAGAGTTCATGAACTGGTAGAGAGCAGGTAATAAACAGATAAATAGATATTTACCAACAGCAACCAGTGCTATCTTTGGAAGAAATGAAAAAGGTGAAGTGATAGAATTATGGGAAGACAGACAGAGTTACTTCTACATTGTCAGAAAAGGCTTGTCAGGAGAGGTGACCTTGAAGCTGAGAAGTAGAGGAATTATTCCTGCCAGGAGCTTACAGGAAGAGGGAACGCCCTGCAGTGTGAACAGTTGGTGAATGAGGAGTTGAAAGAATGCCTGGAGATGTCCAGGGGGAGAGTGGAATGGAGTTTGAGAGGTAGAAAGAGATGATATGAAAGAGTTTAAGAGACTATTATAAGGAGTATGGATTTTATTCAACACATTGAAAACCATTAAAGGGTTCTGCAGTTCTGTATTACAGTTTGTGTTCACCAAAACAAAAAGGCTCTTTGGCTGCAAAAGAGAAAATAGGTGAGCGAGAAAGTGGGAGAAGAGTAAGAAGGCATTATAGCAGTCCAGGTGAGCCATGGTGGCAGCTTGATCTAGAGTGGTAGGAGAGAAGAGGATGGATTTGACATCTAGTTCGTAGGTAGAACCAGTGGGACCTAACATGAAGGAAAGTAAAGACAATACCCAGGTTTTTGCTTTGAGCAGACCAGTGAACAGTAATACTCTTAAATGAGATTGGAGGTCAGTGAGAAGGGAAATCAAGAGTTTATTTTTGACAGCGTTGATTTTGTTGTACCTGCCAGTGGACCGTCAGATGGCAGGCAGCTCTATAGTCCTGGAGCTCAGAGATTTGAGATGAGATACGTAGATGGTATTTAAAGTTTCGCAGTAGATGAGGTCCTTTGTGACGTCCTAGTTACTTTAGCCTTTAGGCAACATTGTTTTCTTCTTAAACAACAACAACAACAACAACTGCAGCACAGAAAGTTTGGTTTATTTCTATCTACTATGTTCTAAAGACAAGTTTTGTTTTATTTTTATTTTGTCAGTGGTATAGTTAAATGAGAAATTTAAATCTCCAGCCACTTGTTGAATGAATAAGCGACCTGTATCAGCTATGTGACTTTGGAATTTTAATTCTCTGGGCCTCAGTTTCCTTATCTGCTAAAGAGAGTAACAGCAGAATTGTTTTGAAGATTAAATGAATTAATTTATCTGAAGTGCCTAGGATGGTGTGTGGTATATAGTATAAATACTCAACATTCTTTTATTTTCCTTTTCCTTGCTTTTAATTTGTTTATATGTGTTTCTCAACAGGAGAGGTGTTTGAAACAGGTGCTATATTTAACGCACTATCTTTTTAAAATTTTTTTTAATGTTTATTTATTTTTGAGAGCGAGAGAGCATGAGCAGGGGAGGAGCAGAGAGAGGGAGTCACAGAATCTGAAGCAGGCTCCAGGCTCTGAGCTGTCAGCATGGAGCCTGACATGGGGCTCGAACTCGTGAACTGAGAGATCATGACCTGAGCTGAAGTTGGCCACTTTTAACCGACTGAGCCACCCATGCGCCCCTAATGCACTATTTGTAAATAATGTTAGGTAGACAGAAATAGAGAGATACAGATGTATAACATTTTGTGTGTGGCATAGTTTCTTAAATATGTGACAACTGTTACTTGCTAAATGTTCATGGAGTAGTTTTGTCCTCATTTCCTCAGATTGTCATAACTCTTCTGTCTTTAAATAAGGTCCTTTTTTTTTTTTTTTTTTTTTTTTTTGAGAGAGAGAGAGAAAGAGAGCACACGTGCACGCACATGCACACACAAGCAGGGGAGGGACAGAGGGAGAGAGAGAATCTCAAGCAGACCTCACACCCAGTGTGGAACCTGATGTGGGGCTGGATCTCACAGTCATGAGATCGTGACCTGAACTGAAATCAAGAGCTGGATGCTCAACGGAGCCACCCACGAGACCCAAGAAGGTCATTTTTTAAGTAATGAAACACTAAGATAAAGTTTTGTATCGAAATATTTTTGAAGTCTCATGAGTAGGAGAATGAACTAAAAAACAGTATTATAGAAGTTATTTCTACTCTTATGTATTAAAGCTTTGTAATTATTACTATATAATCCTCAATTACATATTCAGTGTCAGATATAAAATTGGGTAATCTAATGCTTTGAAGGCAAAGATAAAATGCTAAATTTGAATCTCTGAAGTCTACTTCTAATTCATTCTCTCCCCCACCCCTCTTTTTTCTCTCCCTTCCTCCAAATAAAAGCAGTGACTCAAGCAGACTCTCCTCATGTGTGTTCTGCTTTGGAAAATACTCTAGGGGTATTCTGTTACTTTGAAATATGGGATCATATGTCTAATATCAAAGGAAAGACATTTATTCCACATGTGTTATTTCAGTATTCTGTCACCTAGATGTGCTCAAGTACAGCTACCAGTGTTTTGAAAGAAGGGCATGTATTGTATGGTGGGGTTTACAGTAGACCTTCTTACTTAGTCCCTTACATGTGGGATAGCAAAACCTTTGACCTTTGTTCTCTATTAATACTTCTTGATTCTTTGAAGTATTGGCAAAATGGTACAGAGAAACTCCTTATCCCTTCTAGAACCCTGTGATAAAGTGGAAAATCTTGTCCAGTAGATGCATCACAGCCCTATTACCTTTTATGTATGAATTTGTATCATTGTAGAATGAAATGTCTCATCAGTTCTAAGATACACATTTTTTTCTTATGTGCAGTATTTTGACACTGGAATCATCTTGCAGTAGATACTGGAAAATTGTGTCATCTTTTTAATTGGCAGTGTTTTTTTCTTGGTACGTAAAATAGTAAGTCTTACAGTTGGTGGTATCTTGGATTTGATGAAATATGGTAGCCCTTCAACTTCAAGTCTCTAGCCATAGAATATATAAATTTGATATTAACTTACGTGCATGTCAAATAATAATTATTTTTTCATTAAAAAAATTTTTAATGCTTATTTTTGAGAGAGATGGGGGAGGGGCAGAGAGAGAGAGGGAGACACAGAATCCAAAACAGGCTGCAGGCTCTGAGCTGTCAGCACAGAACCCGATGCGGGGCTTGAACTTAAGAACCCCGAGATGATGAAGGCATCTAAAGTTGGATGCTTACCTGACTGAGCCACCCAGGTGCCCCAGGAATCCCTGTTTTAGAGATCAGATCATGTTTTTTCCATTTATTTTCTGTTCAGTGTTGGTAAGTGTAACAGAGGTCAGCAAACTTTCTGTAAAAGGCTACATAGTATTAGGCTCTGTGGCCCCTATAATTTCTGTTGTAGCTATTCAGCCCTGCTCTTGTAGCACAAAAGCAGCCTTAGACAACACAAACGAGCATAGCTGTATGTTCTAGTAAATTTATTTACAAAAGCAGTCTTGGGGATGAATTTTGCCAATAGGCAAAGTTTGCTAAACCCAGAGTAGAACATTATAATGATCAAGTGACTTCTGAAACATCAGTCCCCAGAATACTTATAGATCATCTTTGAGGCTTTGCCCATGTATTTGGTATTTAAAACAAGTTTCTTTTCATTCCCGCAGTTGCTTGTCCATTCCATATCTGTGTCTGGCTCAAGGTCATCAATTAATACTTCACAAACCAGTAGATGTTTGTCTTTGTCCCTGTTAGTGATCTTTGGTTCAAGTTTGCAAATGATTTTTCAATAATTTCTTGGTTTGTGGTATGTTTGTTATTCTATAGATAAGGTAAGATCAGTGAAAAACTGTTAACAGACTAAAAAGTCAAGGATTTTTTTCATACCATTTCTGAGAATAATAGTTTACTTTAATTCAGTCCTCTGCCTTGATTGTCAGGGTTGGTAACAAAAAATGGACCATATTTGGATCCAGGCCTATAGAGTTTAATCTAAGAGATAACGCAATGAAGTTAATTGAGTATGAGAGGTGGTATAGTGAAGTTGTTACGAGCACTAACTGTGGAGCCAAACAGCCTGATTAAATGAAAGCTGTACTGCATACTTGTCTTGTGAGCATGGGCTACTTAATCTCTCTATGCCTCAATTTTCTCTTCTGTGTAATGTGGGTAATAGTAGTACTTCTCTCATGGGGTTGTTTTGAGGATTCAACAAGTACCTAAAAGTTTAGTATCATAAATAAGTAAAAATATGATTTCAAGCATAAGATATTTGATATTTATAATATTTCCATTACTATTGAATTTAATTAAGTCAGAATAATTTGCCCTTTAAAATAATAACTATAACAGGAGCTTATAATGTTTTCTCCTTTTTACCATGGACGTATTTAAAATGTCAGGGCACCTGGGTGTGGCTCAGTCAAGTGAGTGTCCAACTTTGGCTTCAGTCATGATCTCATGGTTCTTTTTTTTTAATTTTTTTTTTTCAACGTTTTTTATTTATTTTTGGGACAGAGAGAGACAGAGCATGAACGGGGGAGGGGCAGAGAGAGAGGGAGACACAGAATCGGAAACAGGCTCCAGGCTCCGAGCCATCAGCCCAGAGCCTGACGCGGGGCTCGAACTCACTGACCGCGAGATCGTGACCTGGCTGAAGTCGGTCGCTTAACCGACTGTGCCACCCAGGCGCCCCAATGATCTCATGGTTCTTGAGTTCAGGCCTCACTATCAGCAAGGAGCCCGCTTCAGATCCTTGTCTCCCTTTCTGCCCCTCCCCCACTTGTGCCCTCAAAAATAAACATTTAAAATAGCATTCTTTTCTCTATGTTCACTTCATGGCAACTATCTAGTATCTGGCTCTCTAATGAATGGGAATTTGCGTTTTTCTCAAGGTGCTAATTTTCCAGTCATTCTCCTGATTTTTAAAAGACTCATCTTTTGTCTGAATTGGAGAAAGCGGTTTCTTGCTCACTGAAAAACATGGTTTTATATTCCACTAAAAACTAAATCTGTGAATTATTCTTCAGGCTTTCTTCTGCATCACTTCCCTCACTGTCAGTACCTCCTAGTGATCTTTCTGATACAGAATGCTGATACAGATATACTTAACTTTTGTTTGATCTCAGATGAGGCTGGGTTAATAACTGAATATTAAAATGCCTATTAAAAACTGTACCATTATGTAGCAAATTTGGCTTCAGTTTTTCTTATACCATGATTTGTGAAATACAAATTTATTTTAGTTTATAATAAAAAAAAAGCCTCTTCAATAATATTTCGTGGTCACCTACAATTTCTTTTTATAACTGTCAGGTTTAACCATATAAATTTGTGGATACTCTGCTCCTCCTGGCCTAATAAAAATGGCATTTTACCTGATTCACCCTGATGGAAAGCACGAATTTCTTCTAGAGGTCTTTATGCTCCTTGTGGTTTGTTTTGACCTCAGCCGTTTGTGACTTTCATTCATATAACAACATAATGAACTTTTTTCATCTTTAATACACATCTTCCAGGAGATTTTGAGGACTGTAAATGGTTGTTTAGAAACTGTTTGTTAAGCTTCTAATGTTTTGGCACCAAGTAAAAGGCTTAGCATATGTTATCTCTAATCCTGACAATAGACCTGAAAGAGGAATTATTATAATGGCAGAGCTCGGACTTGAATGCTTTTTAATGACCTAGTCTTGAAAGTTACATAGTGTTACTCTCCACATTGTATATGATACAAGTGAGTTCTCTTTCAGAAGGGAGATGGATTCCTCCATATGAAGGTAGGAGTGTCTAAGAATGTGTTGACATTTTAAAATCACCACAAAAAGCTAGAGACTTTTGGATAGATGTACTTCCTGTCATGATGAAACATTTATTTTGCCCTTAAAATTGTTTTCTTCTCAAAAAATTTTTTTCTTCTCTTTGATATTGATATAAATGATTTATAGATTAGTGGTCACTCCTGAGTTCTCTGTCTTTCAGGTTTTAACTTTTGATACGGTCTGTTAATTATACACAATGAAAGCAATTCGTCTGAATGTTCTTAACGGTACAAAGATCTCCGTAATCTTCCAGTTTTTCATGTTTGATTTTTTTTAAATCTATCTTACTACATTTACAAAATATATAATTTGTAAGTTGCTTTTATTGTTAATCCTGTGAAAGGATAAGCCTTACCCCTGGTTTCCCCTGAAAATTATTTTGTAGATACCGGATTTACCTTCTGATTAATTCTGGGCAGCAGCTTGCAGACTGCTCATGGGTAATCTGCATATCTGGTTGCCAGAAAGAAAATTGCAGAGCATGTCTAGAGAACTAAAACATACGTGGTACTCTTTTGGTGTATGTATGGAATAAGATACCAGATTTTCTAGACAGCTGGGGATGTGAAAGAGCCTTGAGAACAGAGTGAGAAAATGTGAGTGTGTAAAAAAAAGTCTGACAACTATGATATAAAACACACCTTTATATTTATTTATGGCTAATCTGAAGAGCAAAATGGAGGTACTCTGAGATAACTTGAATTGCAGTATTTCTTCATGGAGTACGTCATATTTGACAGAAGAAATATTGTGTGGAGGATTTTATATTCATCCTCAGATATCACCTGTCAAACTGTATGCACCAAAATCCTAGAGGAATACTGAAATGGGTTGTTGATTTAATATCTTATAATGAATCAATGGTAAAACCAGGAATAAACCTGAGAATATCATGACCCAGACCACTCTCTTTGATCTGATCTTCTATGGCAAACTCTCATTCTTTGCCCTGAATTTTTAAGAGACTGTTTTGTTCGTTTATTGTTTTTCTTTATGCTAATCCATAAAATTTTTATTTTTTAAAATTATTATAAAATACAATTTATCTTTCTTCAGTTGGTATACAGCTCTATGAATTCTGGTACATATACTGATTAGTGTAACTACTACCACTAGTAGTAGGATGGTTTCATTACCCTGAAAACTTCCTTGTCCTGTCCCTTTATAGTCTCTCCCTTCACCTTTAATGCCCGGCAACCACAAATTTGTCTTCATCAATTTAGCTTTCCCTTTTCAAGAATGTCATGTAAATGGAATCATACAGCAAGTAAATCTTTTGAGACTGGCTCTTTCATGCAGCATAATGCCCTTGAGAATCATCCAAGCTATTGTATGCATCGATAATTTATTCATTTTTATTATTGAGTTGGATGACTGTGCCACCGTTTGCATATCCATTAACCTGTTGAAGGACATTTGGATTGTTTCCATTTTTTGTCCATAATGAATTGAGTGCTATAAACTTGTGTTAGATTTTGTGTAATCATAAGTGATTTCTCAAATTCAGAGATCAGCAGACTTTTTCTCGTGAAGGACTAGTCTATATTTTAGATCATGTGATCTCTGTTGTAGCTACTCTGTTCTTGTAATATGAAAGCAGGCATGCACAATACATAAATGAGTGATGTAGCTCTGTTCCAAGAAGACTCACAAAACAGGATGCGGACAGATGTGGCACGTGGCCATAATTTGCCAACCCCTTTTCTGTAATAAATAACCTAGTAACGGATTGCCAGGGACATGATAAATATAGGTTTCACTTGATAATAAACTGCCAGTTTAGTGGTTTTTAAATACTTAGTTTAATAATATGTGAATATGAAATGTTGATAAACACAGACCTTATAGTTCACACATCAGGCCTACATAATTTATAAGACAGGCTTTGGTCTTGTCTTACATTGAGGATATGTTTTGCCTTCTACTTTCATTCATGTTCATGTGAGGTCTTTTGGTTTAGATGGGTCTTTCCTTCCCTGATAAAGGGCATACCTTCTTTCAGTCATTTTTATTTGACTTAAGATACAAAGATATTCAGGGAGGTTGTCTTTTTCAGGGATGTATTAGGAACAGTGAATCACAGTGAGAGCTGATATGTTTTTAAATTAGTTGAACAGTTGATTTTATCCTAGAAATTGAGTGTAGCTGAATAGGCAGCCATCACATCATGACATGCAGTCTATTTAGAAGTGTTTGTTCATTTTTTCAAACCCAGATGGTTTATCCGTAATGGGAGCTCACCTAGGAGATCCTTGACTTTGTTTTTTGTGTAAGTTCCTAATGACATGTTAAGCGTTAAATCTTAGGTTTATGTCGGTGTCCTTGGAGTTCTTCTATGGAACAGCATTCTGTAGTTGCTGTTGGAAGGCTGTTGTTTCTGTTTGTCTGTGAGATGTGGAATTAGCTTTCTATAAGTAATACTTTGTTGTGATTCCTTTTGCTGCAAAAGCAAGGATTTGGGTTTGAAAGGCAGGTAAAGAATCTCGGCTATACCACTAGCTTGGAGATGGTGAATAAAGCAAAAGAGGTATATCTTTCTGGTTGTGGTTTACAGTTAGTTTTGCTCTTCAGAGAAAGCAGTGAAGCCCCAGGATCATGACAACATCATGAAGTGGAAGAACATTTTGTACTAATCATAGTCCCACTTGTCTTAACGTGATGGTTGAAAGGTTATGTCTGTGGGCGGGAAGTGCTACTGTTAATAAATGCTTTTTATAAGAGGTAACTCTTTGGAAGAAGAGCTCTTTCCTACCCCCTGTGGGCTTGGGCCACTGACAACTGAATCGTAGATGGTCTCCTTTGAGAATCAAATAAAAGTCATAGACCGTCTTCCTAGAATCTGTGTATGTCCACAGATTGAATATGCAGTTTCAGAGGTTCATTTACCCCAAGCCAGCACTGTCTAATATATCCTTCTGTGACATTTGGTTCTAATATGGTAGTTACTAGCCACATATGGCTGTTGAGTACTTCAGATGAGGCTGGTGCATCTGACAAACAGTATTTTTTATTTAATTAAATTGGTTTGAATTTAAGTTTAAAATAGCCACATATAACTAGTGGCTGCCATGTTGGACAACACGGACCTAAGCTCTTCCATGTGGCCGGGGTCCCTCTGAAAGGAGTTCTTGGCTATGCCACTTCTTGGGAGTTTGATTTGTCAATTCACTTCTGATTTCTTGCAGCCAAGCAGTGGTCATTGTATCTGGATTTAAGTTATTGAATTTAAATACAAGTTTGGTTGTCTCTAAGTGGAGCCTTTTCCTGATCCACAGAGATTTCTGGCGTTCGATCTTGTTTCTCCATAATGCGGTTAGAGCAGATTCATCCTGAACTGCCAGCCTCGTCCAGAGAATGTGAGTTGGAGACTGTGGAGTGCTGCACTAGGACATCTCCTGTGTCACCTTGTCCTGTGTTGGGAACACTCGATGATGTCGAGTCACTTTTGCCCCAAAGAATTTTAAAAGCTTATTTCCCATATTTGAACGTTATCTAGTAACAAGATTAAAAAGCTGAAGGCAGCCTCCTTAAAATCTGATTTTAGTGTCTGTGGTTAGTGGTTCTCAATCCTGGGTGCATGTTAGAATCAACTAGGGAAACTGAAAAAGAAAAAATGCCTGGGCTCCAGCCCCAGAGATTTTGGGTTAAATGGGTTATGTCCTGGGCATCAAAATCTTTTTTAAAGGTCCCTAGTTGATTCCAGTGTCCAAGCAGGGTTAGAAATCCCTCATGTGTGGGATGATTGGTGGACCTAGGCTATCCATGTTGGCAAAATGTTCTGAATTAGAGAATGATTCATTATCTCCCCCCGCCCCCCACCCTTTCCAGTTGGAGCCCAGATTGCGAGTCTTGAGTAAAGTACCATTGGGAACGAGCCTTATTGTGCTCACACTTTCAGAACCTGTTATCCAAGGAATTCCCTAAAGTTCAGTGTATGGGAAGAGAAATTTGTGGGGTTTTGTTTTTGAATTAAATTTATTGGCAGAAATTACAAATTGTGAGTAGAAACACCATTTTAAAAAAATGTTTATTTTGAGAGACAGAGAGAGACAGACAGAGCATGTGCAAGAGGGGGAGGGGTAGAGAGAGGAGAGGGAGACTCTCAAGTGGATTCTGCTTACGGCACAGAGCTCTATACTGGGCCTGAACTCAACTGTGGGATCATGACCTGGGCCAAAGTCACCAGAATGCCTAACCAACTGACCACCCATGCACCCCAAAACACCATTTTTTTAAATGTTAATTTATTTTTGAGAGAGAGAGAAAGAGTGTAAGCATGGGGAGGGGCAGAGAAAGAGGGAGACAGAGAATCCAAAGCAGGGTCCAGGCTGTCAGCAGGTCTCAATCCCACAAACCATGAGATCATGACCTGAGCCTAAGTCAGACACTCAACCGATAGAGCCACCCAAGTGCCCTGCAAAACGTCATTTTTAATTGACTAGATTTCTGGTGCTATCATTGGCTACTTAAAGGAGCATGAGTAGAATGTATACATTTTTATGCTTGCACATGTATAAACATATCTTTGCAAAGACATTCAAGAAATTGGTAATGAAGGTTGACTCTAGGGAGGCCATTGGTGGCATATTTACTTTTATTGTATAGTCTTTTCAGTATCTTTTTTTTTTTTACACAATGCATATTTTAAACTCCAAAAAATCTTCCATGACTAAAAATGCTTTTTTTAAAAAAGTTTTGTAGCTATGCCTAAAAGTTTTTACCATTTAGAAAATAGAAAACAGCTTCATAGTCACTATAATTGAAGATCTCTGCTTATGGGGCACCTGGATGGCTCAATTGGTTAAGCATCCGACTTCAGCTCAGGTCACAATCTTGCGATTCGTGAGTTAAGCCCTGCTTCAGGCTCTGTGCTGACAGCTCAGAACCTGGAGCTGCTTCAGATTCTGTGTTTCCCTCTCTCTCTGCCCCTCCCCCATTCGTGCTCTGCCTCTCTCTCTCAAAAATAAATAATAAAACATTAAAATTTTTTAAAAAAAGATCTTTGATTATTATGTGGTATAGTACTTCTTGTTTGGGATGTGTTATTTGGGTGTGTGCATCTGCATTTTCCTCTTCTGAACCCAAGTCCTGGGTGTGTGCTTTGGTTAACATTTTCTCCTAGCCCTTATATTCCACCATGGCCAAATTTGTCTCTCTTTGTTTTTCCTACTAATTCTTTTTTTTTTTTAAGTTTCTTTATTTATTTTGAGGGAGAGTGAGCACAAGTGGGGGAGAGGCAGAAAGAGAGATGTAAGCGACAGAATTCTAAGCAGGATCTGTGCTGCCAGTACAGAACCCAGCTTGGGGCTTGATCCCACGAACTGGGAGATCATGACCTGAGCCAAAATCAAAAGTCAGATGCTTAACCAACTGAGCCACCAGGCACCCCTTTCCCACTAATTTCTTTCTTCTTTACTGTATTTCCTAACTTAGCTAATGACACTCCTATTCATTACTCAGGCTAGGAATCTCAGTTGTTTTCCTCTGTTCCCTCTGATACCGAAAGACATCCTGTCTTCCAGTATGATAACACTGTGTTATCATATATCACGTTATATGATATATTATATCATATCATATATTCACATGATATCATATATTCACATGATAACACTGTGTTGGTGACATTTCTCATGTTTTCTTTCCCATGCCATTGCTCCTCACCCCTCCCTCCATTGGCACTGCCTTTATTACTGAAGGATCATTAAAGTATCCATTCCACACTTTGTGTTCAGACATATTTTCTCAACATATTTTATCATCCTGCTTAATAAGAGTTTTTGTTCTCCTAGTGTGTCAGGTTTTTTATGATCTGCCCATGTCTACCTATTCTGTGCAAGGCTCACCGGTTTTTCCCGACATTCACCCTGTGCTCCAACTATGCCGGGCTACTAGAAGGACACATAAGCATGTCTTGTGCCTTCTCTTCTGTACATACCGTCTGTTTGCTGTAACTAAAGTCTGGCCCATTGTCAGCTGAATGAACTCCTGCTCCGTTTCTAAGACTTAGTTCAAATGTCACCTTTTATATTGATAGTTCTTGTTTACTTATTTACTGTTTATTTTAGCAGTTACCACTTCTGTAATAACTTTTAGCTTAACCGTGTTTCCCTAAAGGGTACTTATCTATTACTAACACCTAGCAGAGTACTTGTATATAGAAAGTATTCATAAATAAGAAAATAAAAGTGAACGCATACAAAATTTTTGCACGCTTGCTTTGTAATTACTTGAACTCACTAATTCAGTGTTTTTGATAATTTAGTAAGAGCTAAACTCAACTTTACACTTATGGGGAA
The DNA here is from genome assembly GCF_046562875.1 of Panthera onca. NCBI lineage: Eukaryota > Metazoa > Chordata > Mammalia > Carnivora > Felidae > Panthera > Panthera onca. The sequence continues at coordinate 69,562,190 of NC_138342.1, read as the reverse complement.
AGGGCTTACTGAATTATTTAACTGAGATTGAGGAAGATGTTTTACTTGTTTAAAAGAACTGACATTTTTAAAGAACCTTTAGATGATTCAGAAGAGTACTTTTATCCAAATCATTTCTATAGTAGGTACAAGACATTTTGACTATTACTTGAATCAGAAACCAAAGTAAGCCTTTATTAACATAACCAGACTTCTGTTCTTGAAAGTAATAATGCTATATTTACTTAACATATATTGTATTGTTTTGACCTTTTACTTATTCTCTTCTCACTGGGTATTCATTTGGATTTGACACCAATTTGCCTTTATCATTTCTTAGCTTGAATCTAAGTATGGTGGAAATTTATTGTAGTTTCCAGTCCTATCTATCTATCTATCTATCTATCTATTTATCTCTCTATCTTTAAGTAGGCACCATGCCCAGTGTGGAGCCAAATGCAGGGCTTGAACTCATGACCCTGAGATCAAGACCTGAGCTGAGATCAAGAGTTGGACATTTAACCAGCTGAGCCACCCAGGTTTCCCTCTAGTTTTGTATTTCTTTTAGATACTTTGATATACATTTTAAAAAATGTTTTAAACAAGAGTTATCTGTTTACTGATCTCAGTGATCTATAATCTATAGACCTCAGTGAACCAGTTTTTTTTGTTTTTGTTTTTGTTTTTGTTTTTAACATTTATTTTTGAGAGAGACAGAGTGTGAGCAGGGGAGAGGCAGAGAGAGAGGGAGACACAGAATCTGAAGCAGGCTCCAGACTCTGAGCTGTCAGCACAGAGCCTGACACAGAGCTCAAACTCACAAACTGTGAGATCATGACCTGAGCCAAAGGTGGATGCTCAACTGACTGAGCCACCCAGGTACCTCAATGATCTAGATTTTCAAATAGGAAAGTCTGTTGATTGAAATAAAAAATGTAGGAATTGGAAAAAAAAAAAAAAAGAAAAGGGAATTGAGAAATTTAAGTTCTCCTCATTTACAGATGTACATAGTTTTTGTTTTTGTTTTTTTTTTTTTTTTTTTTTAAGTTTATGTATTTTTGAGAGAGAGTGCATGTGGGGCGGAGCAGAGAGAGAGGGAGACAGAAAATCCCAAGCAGGCTCCACGCTGTCAGCACAGAGCCTGACGTCGGCTCGATCTTGCAAAACGTGAGATTTTGACCTGAGCCAAAATCCGGAGTCAGATGCTCAACTGACTAGGCCTCCCAGACGCTCCTAGATGTACCTACTCTTAACAAATATGTCTAAATTTATCTACAATAGACAAAACTATTCTCCCTAATGGCAATTGAACAAACTAAATAAAGAATAGGGAAGAAATCTCTGAACTCTGGTGAAATGAGAAAACCACAGTCCCAAGCCTCAGCATGCAAGAAGATCTGGTAGACACTGAACTTTAGAACAAGTTGAGGAACTGTGAAAACATCTTGAATAACAGCACTGAACTCCTGCAAAGCCCATGGCCTCTGGACTACAGAGTGGTAGGCAAGGTGAGGCTGGAGGAAAAGACACAGATACACTTTTTATGCAGAAAACAGTGGGGAGAAGCAGCAGAGTGGAGGAGGTGGTTCACAGAGCTGTCACCTTGGCATCAGTTGATGTAAGGCAGCTAATGAGAAGTAAATCCTGAATCACAATGCAGACAATTGACGGCTTAGCATTTTCCTCCTCTTGCTGTGCCTTAGCCAGACTGGCCTCATTACAGTTCTTCAGCCATGCTAAGCACGTTCTTACCTTGAGCCTTTGATTTTGCTTTTCCCTCAGCCTGGAAAATTCTTCCTCTAGAAATCCTTATGGATCACTCCCTCATTCAGATTTCTGTTCTGGCGTTCACCCTTAAGAAAAGCATTCCTTGACCATGCAGACTCCAACAGCAACCTTGGGAACATTCTGTTTTCAAAGCTTACTTATTTTTCTTCATAGCCATCTCACTACCAGGCCTATGTATTGATTTTTTTTTCTCTTCCCTACCAGAATTTAAACTCCAAAAGGACACATAGTAGGCTTCTCTTCCCCCTCTGTGTTCCTAGCACCTAGAGCCTGGCACATAGTGGTTGCTTAGTAAATATTTGTTGAATAGATTATTAAGCAAATAAATGAGGTCTTCTAGTAGGCAATATAGAATTAATTCTTGTACCTTGTAAAAACTGAGACCCATGTTGAGAGGCTTAAGAGACATTATCAGCAAAGAGCAATAATTTGTCATTTTGATCCTGATTCATATAACTATAAAAATGACATTTATGAAATAATTGACCATTGGAACCCTGGATATTTAAGGTTGTATTGTAGCACTATAAATCAGTCAGGATTTAGTTGCAAAGAACAGAATCCGTGCTAGCCCGTTACAGCAGGAAGATACTTATTGCAGGCTTTTCATGGCTTACAGAGAGAAGGAAGGGGCTGAACAAACAGATTTAGGCTATAGGTCTTGACCTTTGCAAACCTTTCCTAGTGCTCTACCGCAGAGCTGGACCATCCACGGATCTGCTTTTTCTGTAGATCCAGATACAGTTGAAAGGATTAGCAAACTATGGCCTATAAGCAACATCTGCTCAAAACTGTTTATGTGTGACCCTCTGGTTAAGAATGGTTTTTATATTTTCTAATGGATGGATAAAAAAGAATGTTTTGTGGCACCTAAAAATTATATGAAATTCAAATCTCGGTGTTCATGCATAAAGTTTTATTAAAACATGACCACACTTATCATTTACCTATCACTTATTGTTCCTTTCACACCACGATGACAGTGTTGAATTGTTGCACATGGTAAAATATTGATTATCTGGCCCTTAACAGAAAAAAGTTTGCCAGCCTTACCTCTGGAATACTCCCTCTCAGTGCCATTTTAGGAAGCTACCTCTACTGCTGTTTGCTCTACAGACATGTATTGCTGTATGGTCAGTATTATGGGCCAGCCAAATGGATGTGTCATACCCTGCTTCCCTACTGGATACAGAGATCTCTGCTAACACTGCAGGTAAAAATGTAAATGTCAGCAAGAGTGTGGTCTCTGCTTCACTCTTGCCTTTCAGAATTTGGGCAAGTAAGTTTGATTGGCTCAACCTAAATTACAACAAGCACCTGTTCACATAGGAGCCTGGAAACCCTGCCATTTGATTTATAGCCTCTATAATACATGCAGGCACATTATAGAAACAGGGTAGAAGGGAGGTTGAGCTCTAATCCCCACCATATTTCTCACACACTAGATGTAACAATTTGGAACAGATAGGCTCTAACTTTGTTCATTAAAATAATTTTTTTGTAATTCAGAGTCATTCGCTAGTTTAGCTATAACTAATTCTAATTATGTAATAACTAGACATTGATTATCTACTTATGTGATAGTCACACGACATGTATTCTGACATTCCTTTTTAACAGCACTATAAAGCCAGTACCATAGTTATATCCATTTCACAGTTAAAGGAAACGTGGCTTAATGGTAGTTTGATTAATTTTCCTGAGGTCAAATAGATACTGAGTGGAGGGACAGAGTTGAACACCCTTGTCTTACTGACTCCAGAACGCTTTTACTACCATCCTTGACTCTTGCAAGTCTATTGCTTTTCCATCAGTGCTGCAGTATTTTTATGAATCTGCCAGAAATTTTACATCACATACTGAGAACATTTAAACGTTCTAATTTAGTTCTCATTGCCTTTACAGAAGTTACAACCTCTTAGCTTTGTTTCTTAAAAGCGGACTAATAGATTATATCCTCTTTTTTTTTTTTGCATAATTTGATTCATACTTAATGCAAAAGGTCTCTGAACATACAACACTGTATATAATCTATTATTTTCTTAGACAAAAAACAATAGATATTTTAGTATTGATACTAAATTTATGTTTTGTGAGAAACACATGAATAAACTAAGCACAATATTCATATCAGGGAATAATAACTTGCTCTTAGCAACTCCACAAAGAATAGAGACTTTGCCCTTAAAGTAGCAGAGTATGTTAAATCAGGCCAATCAGATAAGGATTTAGGGAAACATTTCCTGTGAGAGTATTTTGGTGAAAGAGTATTTTTAATTTAGATCCTTAGTCATAATATCCTAACTTTTTGAGGTTAAGTCTAAATATCTTCAGGGCTAGGCCTTGGGAAAACATAAATAAAAGTGCAAAATCAAACTGAAAGAGAAAAAGAAGAGACATAATGAAGTAAATAAAATATAAGCTTCTGAAGTGCTAGTGAGGTGTGAACACAGTGGTGGGCTGATTAGTGTTTAACTGTGCCATCTAGTAAAAAGCCCCAAGAAACACTGATTTTTAGCATATGTTGATTTCTTTGGTATAAATATTCTCACCATGGCTGGTTTCAGTCTATTAATGGTTTGACAACTGGCTTTTCACAATAATCTGAAAATTTAGCCATCGGCTCAGGTAAACTGGTATGAGCTGGCCTTACCACACCACTTAGCTTAGCCTAGAAACAAGGTAAAAACAGTTAGACAAGGCGGAAATAATTCACATTTACATTTATAGGGAAAATACTTTATGACACTTGAGTTTCTCTTTTTTATTTTTACTTTTTAAGTTTTACGTAAATTCCATTTTGTTAACAGACAGTATAATATTAGTTCCAGATGTGCAATGTAGTAAGTCAGAGAAAGACAAATACCATATGATGTCATTCCTCTATGGGATTGAATTTCTTTTAAGTCAAAGTGTCACCTTATTAAAAAAAAAAAAAAAAGTATTTTATTCACAGAAGAAATGAGATGAATGGTTTCTATTGATGTTGGAATAAATTTTTTCTATGGCTATTATCTCCTAATTTCTCTTTAATGAGAAAAATTGCTCAGAACATGTTAAGTAACATAATATATTGTTGTCTGTAATTGCTAATAATATTCATTTATTTGTATTTTTCTTTGATGAATCCTACCAGGAAATTATTTCCTTAATATTCTGAATATTATTCTACATTTGGGGTTATGTGGTTGAGTGCATGGTGTGAGGATTAGGGAACACTTCAATTAAAGAGAATAAAAAGCTCAAAGGAAAAGAAAATGTAGTTAGGTGTAGGTGGCATTTCCCTTATGTGTCAGATGTATCTATAGAGATACTAAGAATTTTCTGCCAAGATATTACTCATGAATCATGTTTCTCGTTGCTAGTCTGGTTACACCCTTGGTGGAAGATACACAGAGTAAACATGGGCTTTGTGCATGTGTGTGTTTTTAACTTCCTGGGGATGAAAATACTTGGGATAATTTTGTCCAAATGTTTTAGGGAAGAACAAATAGTACTATCATTGCTAGGAATAGCTAGAAAATAAAATCACAGTTGCTTTCATAAATAAAATTATTTCACAACAAAGAGACAGCTTCCATTTAATAGGGAAAGTACTAGACTTGGAATAACATATCCTGAATTCAGATTTCAGCTAATTCTAGTTATTGGGTCTTTTTGGCAAGTTTCTTTAACCTTTCTGAACTTCAGTTTCTTCATCTGTAAAGTACTCATTATACTATTTTGTGGTAGGAAATAAATGAATAAATTTCTGTGGGAATATCTAGCATTATACTTGGCTGTGGATTTTAAGTGTATTTCCTAGACAAAAACTGATGCAGAGGCAGGAAACAAAAGTTCCTTAGGGATTAACTCCAGCACTGGCTACTAATTGCTGTCCCTTCAGACTCTCAAAATGATTCAAGGGCAGAATGGCTGGTGTTTTCCACTTGGAAAAACAGATTACAAACCAATGTGTAGAAAAGTTTTCGTGTGAAGAATTAACATGCAGAGAACAAAGCTGCACAAACCTGATTGGCTAGAATAGCCTGTGCATGGGCCAGTGAATTTCATTTGTTTTTTATTTTTTCCCCTATTGTTGAAAATCTTTTACAAGTGTACTTTACCTTCCCTGACGCTTTTCTTCTCCATAGCCCTGCCATCATGCAGCTAGGTTAGGGTCCCTGCTGTACTTTTCCCCTAGTGCCTTGTGCTTCACTGGTATCCCATGCTTCGCCTGTATCACACCCAGACTAAGCTCTGTGAGATCAGATACCATGTCATTCTTAAAAGGGTTGTCATTTCAGAACAAGTGGTAAACGCCATGTGTGCTAATTGTTACTGATATTCACCACTATATCCCAAGGATCTACCTGGCACAATGGATGATACTTTATAATTTACTCTGGTTTTTTTAAGTTTATATTTATTTATTTTGAGAGAGAGCGAGATGAACACACAAGCAGGGGAGGGGCAGACAGAGAAGGAGAGAGAGAATCCCAAGCAGGTGCTCTGTTGTCAGTGTGGAGCCTGATGCGGGGTCCTAAGTCACACGCAGTGAGACCATGACCTGAGCTGAAATCAAGAGTTAGATGCACAACCGACTGAGCCACCCAGGTTCCCTATACTATAATTTACTCTTAATTCAGAATATTATACTGCAAAAGTCGTCAGTTCGAACCATAGTTCTTATTATATAGCCATAGAAAAAATGGGAGGGAGATTATGGCAAAGTGGTAATGACTCCAAAGTACTAATAGAAGTTGCTCTCCTTTATTAAAGCCAAATCTAGGTTATTGACCACTACAGAACCATATTGGTATTCCCAGTGTGAGTTTTTGTTAATGGAGATTGTTGGTAGTCTTGTCTGAGAATTAGAAGAAGTTCAGATTTGTCATTAAAAGCTGCATAATTTATTTTGACGTAATAACCCGGTTTTATTTCCTTTTTTCTCTCTAATACTGGAGATCTTTCTGGATCTGAGGGAAGTTGGTGGTCTGGCTCTTCTCTCTGTGAGCCAGATCCTGTTTCCTTAAGGTTTATTATACGTGCCAAATCACCATCACTGGCTAAAAGTCACTCCTTCATTCCCAAGGTGATGAAGTCTATCCAGACATTGTACCATTCTAAGAATCACAAATGGTTTTTAAAAGTTTTAGCCCAATATTCCTACACATGTAAATTTTTTTCTTGTTACTTGCAGAGCAGATAAAATCTTTTTAAAGGAATTTTTAAGTGTCACGATTAAAGGGAATTTAAAAGGCTAGATTGAGAAATGGCTAAGAATCACTTTAGAAAAAATACCTACTTGTATCTGATTTAAATGTGGTTCAGTTGAAACTTAAGAAATGAAATGGTTTTTATTTAAGTATTTGATTTCAGTTTTCTTAAAAAAAATTTTTTTTTGTTTTGTTTTAGAGAGAGAGTGGGGAAAAAGGGCAGAGGGAGAGGAAGAATCTCTAGCAGGTTCCATGCTCATTGCCCAGCCCAGTGTGGAGGTTGATCCCATAACCCTGGGATCTTGACCTGAGCCGAAATCAAGAGTCAGATGCTCAACTGACTGAGCCACCCAGGCGCCCCAGATTTTAGTTATCTTAATGTAAATGTATAGTTCTTATATAAAACAGCAATTTTTTTTGGTCTTAGTTTAACTAAATACAGAAGTATTATAAAATACCAGCCAAAATAATCTTCAAAAGGAACAAATCTAAAGGTATCACAATCCCAGACTTCAAGATATACTACAAAGCTGTAGTAAGCAACACGGTATAGTACTGGTAAAAAACTAGACACATACATCAGTGGAACAGACTAGAGAGTCCGGATAAACCCATGATTATATGGTCAATATGACAGAGGAGGCAAGAATATATACCATGGAGAAAAGGCTCTCTCTTCAACAAATGATGTTGGGAAAACTGGACAGGCACATGCAAAAGAATGAAACTGAACCAGTTGCTAACAACATATACAAAAATAAATTCAAAATGAGTTAAAGACAAATGTAAGATCTGAAACCATAAAATTCCTGAAAGGAAACAGAGGCAATAATTTCTTTTGACATCCGCTGTAGAAACATTTTTCTAGATATGTCTCCTCTGGAAAGGGAACAAAAAGTAAAATTAAACTACTGCGATTACACCAAAATAAAAATCTTCTTGTATAGCGAAGGAAACCATCAACAAAACAAAAAGACAATCTACTGAATGGGAAAAGATATTTGTAGATGATATATCTGATAAGAGGTTAATATCCAAAAAATCTAAAGAACTTATGCAACTAAACACCAAATATGTATGTGTATACATATATATGTGTATGTATATACACATACATAGATATATATGCATATACACATGTATGTGTGTCTGTATACATACACAATTAAAAATGGCAGAGAACATGAGTAGACATTTTTCCAAAGACCCACAGATGGCTAGCAGCCACATGAAAAGATGCTCAACATCACTAACCATCAGAGAAATGCAAATCAAAACCACAATGAGATATCACCTCACACCTGTCAGAATGGTTAAAATCAAAAACACAAGAAACAAGTGTTGGTAAAGATGTGGAGTAAAGGGAACCCTTGTCCACTATTGTGGGAATGCAAGCTGATGCAGCCACTGTGGAAAACAGTATGGAGGTTGATCAAAAAATTTAAAAATTGAAATACATGATCCAGGAATTTTACTACTGGGTATTTACCCAAAGAAAATGAAAACACTGATTTGAAAAGATGTGAACCCCTGCCTTTACTGCATCATTATTTACAATAGTCAAGATATGGAAGCAATCCAAGTGTCCATCGATGGACGAATGGATAAGGAAGGTGGTGTGTGTGTGTGTGTGTGTGTGTGTGTGTGTGTGTGTGTACAATGGAATATTACTCAGCCATAAAAACAAATGAAATCTTGCCATTGCAACAACATGGATGGATCTAGAAGGTATCATGCTAAGTGAAATACCATGTGATTTCAGTCACATGTGGAATTTAAGAAACAAAACAAACGAACAAAGAAAAGTGACAGAAAAGCAGACTGTTAAATGTATAGAGCAAACAGGTAGTTACCAGAGGAGGAGGAGGAGGTGGGGTGGGTGAAGTAGGTGAAAGGGATCAAGAGTACACTTATCGTGATGAGAACTGAGTAATGTATGGAATTGTTGCATCATTATATTATACACCTGAAACTAATGTAACATTATATGTCAATTATACCTGAATTTTTAAAAAATGAAAAAAAAAAAACAAACAAACCCATACACTGCCTTTAGGTCCTCTACCAGTCTGTTTTTCCTGAAGTCATGTATATGTGTCTTACTCACATGTCCAGGAACACAGGGCATTTCCTAACTTGCTGCTTATAACTAAGCTAAGAGGTATAAAGTGACATTTCCTTATTTGGTCTTCATTTCTTTGATTATTAAGTAAATTAAAACATTTCTTTACATTTGGCCTTCCAGGTTGCTTGTTCATATCTTTTTTTAATTGGGATTGCTATATTTTTCTTTTTTTTTTTTTAATTCTAAATTACAATCCCTGTGGTTTTAGACATTTCAAGTATCTTCTTCCATTAATTATCTCGCTTTTTTGCTTGGTTCATCATCTTCTTTGCTGAGCCAAAATATTTAATCTTTCATATGATGACATTTTATTTTTGCATATGCAATGTAGTTTTGAATTTATGCTTAAGAAATTCTTATCCAATTCATAAAGATATCCTCATTTGTTTTCTTTTCTTTATAGTTTTATCTCTCATTATTCGGTCTTTAATCTACCTTGAATCCACCTTTGTATATGGCTTTAGGTAGAAGTCAGTTTGTCATCCTTTCTTCTGACCTTCATCATACACTAGGTTCCTAATACAAGCATGTGTCTGCTTCTGAGCTCTGTCATACATTTCAATTTGTTTATTCTTAGCCGGCCACTGGTTTTATTACCATGATTGGCAGAGGTTTATTTTCAAAATTTATAATTACATAATTTGGGGCGCCTGGCTGGCTCAGTCAGTAGAGCATCCAACTCTTGATCCCAGGGTTGTGAGTTCAAGCTCCGTGTTAGGTATGGAGCCTACTTTAAAAAAACAGAAAATAGGGGCATTTCAGTGACTCAGTTGGTTAAGTGCCACACTTGGTATTGACTCAGATCATGATCAACACAGTTTTGTAAGTTCAAGCCCCACACTGGTCTCTGCACTGGCCGTGTGGATCCTACTTGGGATTCTCTCTTTCCTCCCCTACTCGTGCTGTCTCTATCTCTCTCAAAATAAGTAAAGTAAAAAAAAAAAAAAAAAAAATAGGGGCGCCTTGGTGGCTTAGTCAGTTAAGCGTCCGACTTCAGCTCGTTCATGATCTCACGGTTTGTGGGTTTGAACCCCACATCGGGCTCTGTGCTGACAGCGCAGACCCTGTAGCACACTTTGGATCCCGTGTCCCCCTCTCTCTATCCCTCCCCTGCATGTTCTGTCTCTCTCTCCTTCAAAAATAAATACACATTAAAAAAAATTAAAAATAACTTTTTAAAAATAGAAAATAAATATAAAATAATACCCAAGTTTCATTAAGTTTTGACAAGTTTCGTTGTTACCTCTTAATGACATTTATATTATGTTTAACACGTTAAGTAGAAACATGATCCATGAAACATTTGTATTGGAAATTCTTGATCAGTTTCTTTAAATGTAATTATATTAGAATTCCAAATCCAGGAGTGCCTGGGTGGCTCAGTCGGTTAAGTGTCTGACTCTTGATTTCAGCTCTGGTCATGATCTCTCAGTTCGTGGATTCGAACCTTGTGTGGGGCTCTGCGCTGCCAGTGCAGAACCTGCTTGGGATTCTCTCTCCTTTTTCTCTGCCTGCCCTTCTCTCTCTCCTCTCTCTCTCAAAAATAAATAAACTTAAAAAAAAAAAGCAATTCCAAATCCATTTCTTTAAATATAATTAAGTGTAATTACTTAATGGGTCTCTTTTCTCCCCCATTTTTTTGAAGTCCTAAATTTTGGTTTTTTAGCAAAGTCAACAAAAGTGTCTTGGGATGACTGTAGAATAACTTTCTTTTATATAATTTCAGAAAAAAAATAAAGCTGCAAAGTAATCTGTATTTTCTTGAATCCCAAGTCTGGGTGCTGCACTTCCCTGCCTAGAACATCTTGCCCAATCCAAATTGTGATTTTTAGAATGTTTCCTATACTTCGTAGGAGGAAGTAACAAAATGAAACTTTATACCCTTCATTTATAGAAAATTCTTTTTCTTATAAGATTGTATTTTCTGTTTAAGCAGTTAGATTCAAAAGCCTAGACATTTGAAGTAAAATAGTTTTTATATTTAATGTTCATCTCCAAATGCTCTAAGCCTGCTATTTAAATATCTGAACTGGGAGATTTCAGTTGTATAGCTTATACTTTTGTTCCCCAGCTCTAGTTGAGATGTTAACTGCAAAACATGTAAAGAGATGAGCAGAATGAGAATAACAGCTGGGTATGCTTGATCCTCTGGTCTGAAAGAAAAGTCAGTGCTTTTTTTAGATTTGTTTCCCCAAAACAGAGTTAGGCTTTATTATAGCATGTTTGAAAAAAATCAACAGACCTAGGGAGCAGTCATCTGTACATCATCAGGGGGTCAGGGCCAATTTGTTTAAAGTAGTATTTTATATAGTTTTATATATATCATTAGATGGCATTCCCTCTAAGAGGAGGATGAAACTAATATAGGAAAAATATGGTAAACTGAGTTGTACTGTGCAAAATTATTCACTTTACTAACTTATTTCCCCAGAATAAAGGGCAGTATATTCAAAATATTGTAATATTTTGGATGGATTTATAAAATGTATTAGATAACTAACTGTTAAGAATAGCATTTCTTCTCTTACTCTTCCCCAAAGGTATTTTTTAAAATAGGCTACATGTGATCAACAGTGAAATGATGTAATTAGGACATGGCTATTTGTGGCAATCATTCTTGTGTGTTGGTTGGTATTGGAAGAATAGAGAAATACAGGTTTTGTTAGGGTCAGGTGTAAGGCAGGGTAAAGATAGGAGTCAGAAGCTAAAAAATTTTAGCAGTCAAAGGCTTTATTTGGGAACTAAGGTCTCGGGCGAGGTTCCCTGACTCAGGGAAAGAGAGAGAGAAGAGTCAGGGAAGTCGCACCCAGGTGTGGTGGGGTGGGGTTTTTAAGCTGCAGCGGTTCCGGTTCTGGGTCCCGGTGGGCCTTTTTCCGCGTCAGGTCGTGCTGTCACTCGGTGATTGGTTGACCTCCAATTCTTCTGGCAGCTACTAGGGGCTTTTCGTTGGGTTGCGCTGGCAAGGTGGCCATCCCCTCTACTGTGGTTCCAAGGACATCCTAACAGTTTTCTTATTCTTTTCTTTTCTCCTTCCACCCTTCACTCCTTAATTCCCTTCCCTTAACCCCGTTAGTGAGAATGTACCACTCAGGAGAGTGTCAATACGTTTTTATATTTCATTTGTAGAAGAATATCTAATGCAAAAAATTAGAAAGGAAACAATAATACCCTGATTAGCAAAAGCTTATATCCAGTAACAAGTAATTTTTTTGTTTGTAAGATTTCATATCAGGACCCGCCTTTTATACAGTAGGTTTCTTTAAGGATTTTATAAATTTTATAAGTGTTTCATTCATATATCTCTATTAAATGAATAAAGAATATTTAAAATAATTTGGATCGAGGAATGTATGGAAAAGTTAATAAGGAAAGTGTCAGCAGGAAGATTTCCTGCCTCACTCTACCCACGTAACTATCCGTGCAGCCATCCATAATACATTTATTAATTCATCTTCAGTATGTCAAGTATGTAGTGAACACTAAAAAATGGAGCAGAAAAATGTATCTATTTTTAAAAATTCCTAAGTTTTATTTTTTTAAAAATATGTAGGTCACTGATCTCAAACCAGGTTCAATTTATAAAAATGGTAGTGGAGCTGCCTGTTCCCCAGGAAATACCCTCCATGAATCCTAATATGTTTTTACTCTACCTGTGGTAGGTTGACAAATAGCCCCAGGTGGGATCACATTGTGTTGTTGGCTGTTGGCTGCAGGCTCAACCCTGGTGGAGAAGCTTCATGTGGATCCACCAGTGCGTGTTTTTCTAGGTGTTAAGAATGAATATTGTGGATTTGGGATGGGTGGATGATAGTGCCATAGACCTACACATAGGGTAAATGAACAAACATTCTTACCAGAACTCAAGAATCCATCAGAAAATTATAAATTTTCATTTCCTTTATTACCAATGAGGTTGTGCAGCCTTTCTTAGATTTGTGGCCATTCATTTTCTTGGATGAATTTGTCTTTTTTCCATTTATTTTTTTATTGCATGGTTTGCTTTTCTCAGTGATTTGTAGCCTGTATGTATTTTAGTTCACCTGCTTTTTTGTTCATTTTGGTATTACAGATATTTCATTCCTAATTTGTGGCTAGTGTTTACTTTCTTTCTGTTGATTTTTTCATATACAGAAGTTATTAAGTTTTAATTTGATAAGATTAATTTTGTGTGTAGTTTTTTATTTTTAAGACATTCTTCTTTACCCTGAGGTTATAAAGATATTTTCTAACATTTTCTTACAAATGTTTTAAAAGTTTTGTTTTTCAGATTACTTTCTTAATAGCTTTAGTGGCAAGGACATGGTGAATATAAGCTGTTGAAAGCAGAGCTAGGTAGCTGGAACAGAAAGAGACCTGGGTGAGATAGGGAATGCCATGATGAATATTTATTTGAATCCGTGATCACGTTACTACAATAAGTAAGATCATGAACTATCCATCAGAGGTTCCTGGGCAGAAATGCCTGAGGAGGCCATTTCAGGCAGAGGAAAGACCAGGTAGGGGAAAGCATGAAGGGTTTGAAATTCTAATGTTCCAGGAATAGCGGGTAGGTGACATTCAATGAGCATAAAATGAGGGGAGGGATATTGCAGAAGACAAAGCTGCAAAATTAGGTATACAGCAGAATTTGAGAAACATTTTTTGCCTTGCAAAGGGTTTTGACTGTATTCCACTGCAAGCAGTCATGTCACTTTTCAGGGAAGTTGTACTGATCTGTTAGGAATTTTAGAAAAATAAATAGAGCCCCACCATGGAGGATTGGTACTCTCACAGGGCTTTGCATGTCGTGGACAGACACTTGCCGTTGCTCAGAATCTATTTAGAATATTTTCCCTATAATCAGCTGCAGAGTCTGCAGTGCATTCTTTTGATTATTAGTGGTGCATTTTCAGTCTTTGGGAAGGATTTGATATTTAGTAATAGGCAAAAGTTATTTGGAGGAAGTTTAGAAACTAAGGCAAATGAGCAAGCTGGGTAATTCCATTTCTGGTGACACATGATGACATGGATTTTTGGATTTGGCTTATAGAATGTTCTGGAAGCAACTTTCAAGAGGGATTTTAAAAACTGTTTTGAACCATGTCAGCTGCATTATGTGTACATAGCCTTCAAAGATAACTGAGGGATAGAGCAAAATTTACCTGAATGTATGAACTCTGATACTTTGAGAGAAATCAAAGTATAATTCACAATTAAAGCCTTCATCATTGTATAATCAGTCTGCAAAGAAGTCGACACTTACTTTCCCATTCTTATTTTCATCGATATCATTATTATTTCATTTGTACGATTTTAGTAATACAATTCTGCACCATCTTTTGTGTTTGTCCTTTCCTTTTCCCTGCTTTCAGGTCACAGCGTCTACTCCCGCTCACGCAGGAATGACTTGTTGTTGATAGTGGTAAGCTGACTTCCTCTCCTGCATGTTTCTCATCCTCAGGATTGTTGTTGATGTGTCTATTCCCTGTGGAGGATTCTGGCTTCCTGCCTTGCATTCTGTCATCATCTGCTTACCAACCAACTCTATTAGTGCTGATTTTGGTCCCTTCTGCCCCTACCTTCCCATTCAGTTCTTACCTTCTGAATTTGTATCAGATTCCCCTAACTACTTAAAAAAATACACTTTGGGTACCCAACACCTCTGAGCAAAAATGGTCATATGGTAATGGTTTACTTTTTTAAGTAATAAAATTGAATTTAAACAAACCATAAAGAACGAAGTTGTCTTCTAATAAACCTTCTTGTTTTAAAATAAACAGATAAGGAATTTAGAGAAAAATTTCTCCCTCTGTGGCCTATTTTAAATCACTTTAACTTACCTTTGGCTTGAGCTGCCTCCAGTTCATTCAACTTGTAAACTTTCATTGATCACTTTTTACTAGTTATCAGTCATTTGTCGCCTGTCTCTTATTTGCCAGGTGTTAAATGTTGGGGGAGAAAGTTTTACTAGTTATCAATCATTTGTTACCTGTCTCTTATTTGCCAAGGGTTAAATGTTGGGGGAAGAAAGTTTCTTTTTTTTTTTTAATGGTTATTTATTTATTTTGAGAGAGAGAACACAGGCATGTGGGGAGGAGGGGAGGGACAGAGAGAGAGAGAGAGAGAGAGAGAGAGAGAGAGAGAGAATCTCAAGCAGGTTCCATACTGTTAATTGCACAGTCAAACACAGGGCTCGATCTCATGAAACATGAGATCATGACCTGGACCGAAATCAAGAGTCAGATGCTTAACTGACTGAGCCACCAAGCGCCCGTGTGGGAGAAAGTTGAATAGGACATGGTCTTTGCCTTCCATAATCTTGTATTTGTCCAGTGTTGGAAAAAAACCAAATTAACAGTTACGTAACAGTGTGAAAAATGCTGTGATGAAGATATACGCAGGATTGTATGGTGACAAAGAAGAGAGCATCTCTATCAAATTGGGAGATTGGGTAATGCTTTCTAGAAGAGGGACAGTTGAACTGGGATCTAAAGTGTGATTAATAGGTAAATTAGAGCCCTGGAGTGCGCCCCCCCCTCCCCCCCCACGGTTCAGAGTGTGGGCAGGCATAGAAGTGTGAAGGCATAGCAGGGAGACCTGCTTAAGGTAAGGTATAGGAGCAGTAAAGTGGAAGGGTAGGAGGTGAATAGCGTTATTAGATCTAGGCGGGGGCCACATAATGAAAACATAATGAAAAGCCTTGAAATTCATACTTTCCTAAAAGCTGTGGGAATCGTTTGTTCATTGATTCATTTCTACTGTGTATTAAATCCTTGGCTAGGTGTTAAGGATTTGAGAAGCGCAGATGGCTTTGAGGGAATTTGTAGGTTAGTGAAAGAAATTGATAAGTAAGGAGAAATGATCTTTGAGGAAGTTGGTAACTTGAAAGGTAAGTGGTTGTTGATGTGATCCCCCCCCTCCCCCCTCCCCGGAGATGTTTAAGAACGGTGAAGATTTTCTATAGGAAGAGAACTAGGATACATACACTATAAGTTCTTAAGAATTTTATGTGTAATATGTTTTCGTCTGTGTGAGGAATAGTAAAACTAGCACATTCAGAATATCTGGACATAAAATCTGATATTCTCACATACCAGGTGTATGACCATATGTAAGTTAATCTTAATATTCAATCGCCCATTATCTACTGTGAACTCAATACAAAGTTAACTGAAATTTGGTTCCCACCATGAGGAAATTACAGACTAATGGGAGTAACTAGTAATATTGGTATATGTATATTGCAGTAGAATGAGTCTTGATGGCTGTCACTGAGCTCTTGCGCTAGGTATTAATTTTAGTGCTTTTCTTGTGGTAACTCATTTGGTAAAGTACATTACAAAAACACTGCGAGGTGGGTTCTGATAGTTACTGTCTTTTTACACGTGAGGAATCTGATGCACAAAGATAGCAACCAACCTAGTCAAGTTACACAGCTCCTGCAGCTAGGATTTGAACCCAGGCAATTAACTGCAAAATTTGTGTAACCACTATGCTATACTTTTTAATGATGAATATTCTACAATAGACTATCATTAAAGTACCATGGTAGGATAAAATGTAGCATAACACACTCTGGCTAGAGATTTGAGAAAGAACTTCTCTGAAAAGTGACCTCAGAGCTGTTTTAAGCCTGCTAGGAAAAGTGGAGGAGGGACATCCTTGGCAGGTAACACACAAACACCCAGAGGACTAAAAACCCGACCAGGCTGGGAGATACTTTCAGTGTGGCAGAATTAACAGCAAGAGAATTAGCTTAGTGAGAGGAGGCTGGAAGTATTCATGAGACCAGAGTGTCTAAGGACTTAGATTAAGGTATTTCAATTTATTCTTAGGCAATAAGGAAATCAACAGAGGTTTTAAATCAGAATTGATGTGATATCTCCTTTGTTTTTCAGGAGATAATTTAGGAGCTTTAGGAAGGTATGCTCTAGGCAAGAATACCAGTCACATGTTAATGAGATTTAGACTAATTTTATAGATTATTTCAAAGAAACAGCTTTTTTATCCTTATATTGTTTTTCTGTTTTTAGTTTCATTGATTTTTGCCCTAATTTGTTATTTCCTTCCATTTCTTGAAGTTTAAGTTGTTCTTCTTTTTCTCCTTTCCTAAGGTAGAATTTTAGCTCTTTTTTCTTTTGTAATCTATGTATTGAGTGCTACAAATGTCCCTCGAAAAACATCTTTCACTGTATTTTATACATTTTGACAAGTTGTATTTTCATTTTGTTCAAAATGTTTGTAAATTTTTCTTGATACTTCTTCCATGTGTTATTTAAAGGTGTGTTATTTGGGGCGCCTGGGTGGCTCAGTTGGCTGAGCGTCCAACTCTTGATTTCAGCTCAGGTCATGATCCCAGTGTCCTAGGATCAAGCCCTGTGTTTGGCTCCGTGCCGAGCTTCAAGCCTGCTTGAGATTCTCTTTCTTCCTTTGCTCTCACCACCTTGCATTTGCTCTCTCTCTCTCTAAAATAAAATAAGGGGGTATTATTTAATTTTAAATATTTGGCCTTTCTAGCTGTCTTATGTTACTGATTTTCTGTTTAATTCCATTGTAATTTTAGAACATACTTTGTTCTAAAATTTTTAAAGGGTATTTATGGCACAATGTGTGATTTATCTTGAAGTATGTCCCATGTGAGTTTGAGAAGAATGTGTATTCTCTTGTTGGATAGAGTGTTCTATAAATATCAACTGTGGATCCAATTGATTGATAGTACTGTTCAGTAAACTGTCTCTATTGATTTCCTGCACACCTGATCCCTGATCTGTCAATTATTGTAGGAGAGCTGTTGAAGACTCTTTCTCCCTTTGATTCTATCAGTTTTAAATGTTTGCTTATTTATTTTTGAGATAGAGAGCCAGAGTGCATGAGCAGGGGAGGGGCAGAGAGAGAGGGAGACAGAGAATTCAAAGCAGGCTCCATGCTGTCAGTGCAGAGCCCAATGTAGGGCTCAAACCCACGAACCATGAGATCATGACCTGAGCTGAAACCAAGAGTCGGACACTCAACCGACTGAGCCACCCAGGCACCCCTGATTCTATCAGTTTTTTGCCTTACGTTGGTTGATACTCTTGGTTAGGCTCATACATGTTAAGGATTGTTACCTTCTTGGAGAATTGACCCTTTTGTCAGTATTGTCATGACCCTCTTTATCTCTGATATTTTTCCTTGTTCTAAAGACTGTTGTCTAAAATTAATATAGCTACTTCAGCTTTCTTCTGAAGTTAGCATTGTGTATCTTTCTCCATCTCTTTACTTTTAACTTGTCTGATTACAGTAAAACCTTGGTTTGCGAGCACAATTCATTCCAGAAATATGCTTGTAATCCAAAGCACTTGTATATCAAAGTGAATTTCCCCTTACAAAGTAATGGAGACTCAGATGATTCATTCCACAACTCTGTAATATTCATATAAAAATGATTACAATACTGTAATATAATACAAAATATAAGGAAAAATAAACAAATCAACCCACACTTACCTTTGAAAAATCTTTGTGGCTGGTGTGAGGGAGACAACAGAAAGGAGGGTTATTGTGTAAGATGACTTTCACTATCACTAGCAGATGTTGACTACAGTACAGTATTAAACTCTTGTCATATATTGTATTTAGTGTAACTGGCAATAAGGCAGCAGAGGAAAGGGTCTGTGTCCTGCAGGTAGCCTGACCTAGAATGAAGCAAAGCATTCCTAAGCTTATTCTTGTATGGAAAAGCAAAAGAGTGTCCATAGGTGCTTTGAAGTGACAAAAAATACACCAGTGTCAGTTGTGGGCACCTTCCAGTGTTCTGAAAAATCACTGATTTCTGCCAGACACCACGGCCTGATACCAAGCATCTGAGCATGGGAGAATATCACCCACAATCCCACAGTGAAAGAGAGAAGAACCATTGGCTCAGTTGTGATCATGTGACATTTGGCATCTTGTACTACTTGTATTGCAAGACATCGCTCATTTGTCAAGTTAAAATTTATTAGAAATGTTGGCTCATCTTGTGGGATGCTCACAGAACAACTTACTTGCAATCGAAGGCTTTACTGTTATTTACATTTAAAGTGACTTTCTTGGGGCGCCTGGGTGGCTCGGTCGGTTAGGCGTCCAACTTCGGCTCAGGTCACGATCTCGCGGTCCCTGAGTTCAAGCCCCGCGTCGGGGTCTGTGCTGACTGCTCAGAGCCTGGAGCCTGTTTCAGATTCTGTGTCTCCCTCTCTCTCTCTGACCCTCCCCCGTTCATGCTCTGTCTCTCTCTGTCTCAAAAATAAATAAACGTTAAAAAAATTTTTTTCAAAAAAGTGACTTTCTTGTAGACACCATGTAGTTGGGATGTATTTTTTAATCCCCTGTGATAGCCTTGTATCTTTTAATTGGTGCATTTAGACTATTCAGATCTAAAGTGATTATTGATCTAGTTGGATTAATATCTGTCATATTTTTAATTTTCCTCTTTGCTGC
This sequence comes from Panthera onca, assembly GCF_046562875.1. Lineage (NCBI taxonomy): Eukaryota > Metazoa > Chordata > Mammalia > Carnivora > Felidae > Panthera > Panthera onca. The sequence goes on along the minus strand of NC_138342.1, from coordinate 69,542,663 downwards.
ATTTGTTCTTTGTTTCCCCCATTCTTTTCTGCCTTTTCTAGTTTTAACTGGTTTTAACATAATTTCCTTTTATCTTCTCTCAGCATATCAATTACTTTTATTTTTAACAAGTTAGTGGTTGCCTTAGAGTATGAATTTTTTACTAATCTTTATCTGCCTACAAGTAACACTATTATTAAGGTATAATACAGGTATCTTACTACATTATTCCTAATTCCTCCCTCCTGTCCCTTTATGAGATTGCTGTCATTCATCTCATTAATTCACAATACAGTATTACTATTATTATTTTAAAAACAATTCTTAGATCAATTAGGAATAATCAAAGATTACACCAAAATTAAAAGTTTTTGTACAGCAAAAGAAACAATCAACTTAATAAAAAGACAACCAACTGAATGGGAGAAGATATTTGCAAATTCTGTATCTGGTAAGGGGTTAATAATATACAAAATATATAGGGGCGCCTGGGTGGCTCAGTCAGTTAAGCGTCCAACTCTTGGTTTCCACTCAGGTCATGATGTCATGCTTCGTGAGTTTGAGCCCCACAGCAGACACCGCACTGACAGTATGGAGCCTGTGTGGGACTCTCTCTCCCTACCTCTCTCTGTCCCTCCCCCACTTGCACTCTCTGTCAAAATAAATAAGCTTAAAAAAACAAACAAACCCAAAACATAATAACTAACACAACTCAACACCAAAAAAACAAATAATACAATTAAAAATGGTCAGGACACATGAGTAGACATGTTTGCACAAAGACATACATATGGCCAGCAGACAAATGAAAAGATGCTCAACATCACTAATCATCAGAGAAATGCAATCAAAACCACAATGAGATATCACCTCATACCTGTCAGAATGGCTAAAATCAAAAACACAAGAAATAACAAGTGCTGGCAAGGATGTGGAGAAAAGGGAATCCCTGCACACTGTATGCAAGCTGGTGCAGCCCCTAGGGAAAACAGTATGAAGGGTCCTCAAACAACTTAAAACTGGAAATGCCATATGATCCAGTAATTTCACTAGTAGGTATTTACCCAAAGAAAATGAAAACACTAATTTGAAAAGATATATGCACCCCTTTGTTTATTGCAGCATTATTTACAATGGCCAGGATATGGAAGCAACCCAGGTGTCTGTCCATAAGTGAATGGATAAAGGAGGTGTGGTGTATATATACAATGGAATATTACTCCACCATTAAAAAAGAGTGAAATGTTGCCATTTGCAACAACATGGTTGAAGCTAGAGGATATAATGCTAAATGAAATAAGTCAGAGAAAGATAAATACCATATGATTTCACTCATAATGTGGAATTTAAGAAGCAAAACAAAGAAAAAAGGAAAAAAAAAACCCAACTGATAACTATAGAGAACAAACTGATGGTTACTGGAGGTGAGGTAGGGGTGATGGGTTAAATAAGTGAGGGGGATTGGGGTTCCTGGGTGGCTCAGTTGGTTGAGCATCTGACTTTGGCTCAGGTAGTGATCTCACGGTTCGTGAGTTCCAGCCCCACATTGGGGTCTGTGCTGACAGCTTAGAGCCTTGAGCCTGCTTCGGATTGTTACCCTCTCTCTGCCCCTCCCCCGTTTGCTGTCTGTCTCTCTCTCCCTCACAAAAAATAAACATTAAAAAAGACTTTAAATAGGTGATGGGGATCAAGAGTACAACTAATCTTTTTTTTTTAAATGTGTGTTTTAAGTTTATTCATTTTGTGAGAAAGAGAGAGTACATGTGCGAACAAGCAGGGGAGGGGCGGGGAGAGAGAATCCTCAGCAGGCTCCACACTGTCAATGCAGAGCCCAATATGGGGCTCAAGCTCACAAACCATGAGATCATGATCTGAGCCAAAATCAAGAGTTGGATGCTTAACTGACTGAGCCATGTAGGTACCCCAACAGTACACTAATCTTGGTGAGCAATGTATGGAATTGTTGAATCACTATATTGTATACTTGAAACCAATGTAACACTGTATATTAATTATACTTGAATTAAGAAAAAGAATAATAAAATTTTATTTTACCTTTATTTATTCCTTCTCAGACATTCCTCTTCCTTTTGTTATGTAAATGACTTTCTGACGTGTGTCATTTTCAGTAGAGACCACAGGTTTAGGGGGTGAGAAAGGCAGAGGTTTTGAAAATTAGGATCTTAGAGTGAGATTTCACAATTTGAAATTTGAGAAGTAGAGAAATTCCTAGTGGTGGTAGGTTTAGGGTTATGGCCCTGAAGGTTTGGGACCTGCTAATATGCATCTCGCTGCTGAGGTCAGTGCACTGTGCCATCCACTGAGGATATTGGTAAATGATGACAGAGCTGTTGGCTTGTACTAGAATTAAGTGGAGGTATGTAGAATGCAAAAATGTGTTGGTATTAGGCAACCTTCAACTACAGAAGCATCGTGCTATATACTTTTGTGGGTGTTTTACAAAATTCAGAATGCAATTTGCATGAAAATACACTTTCAGAGAGTGCTGGGGATTTCAGGTCAGCCTATAAAATTTATTTTATTTATTTATTCCATAATATAATTTAATTACACTGGATTCATCATATCAAATACTCCAACTGCCATTTAACTATTAGAGTAAATTTGCCTTTGGAGCTCTCAAAACAGCAGTGCAGCCTGTGAGAAGTAGGGGTTCAAGAATGGTGTCAGGGAGATGTCAAAAATGGCTGCTTGTACTTGGAAATCATATGTGAAATGTTCTTAAATGGATGGGAGTTGCTTTTGACTTTGGAATATGCTTTTGCCTATGAAGAGAGAAAATTAAGCACAGCAAAAAGATGCTTTGAGAAGTTGTCCAGTATGTGTATGGATGATGAGTATACAGATGGGCTGGGAAGGATGAAGGGATATTGGGAATAGGTCTTAAGTAATTATATTTTGCCATATAAGTGAGGTCGCTGACCTTATAATATCTTACAGATGAGGCTATAATCTGATAACAAGTGTCCTTGTAAGGCAAAAAATGCTCCAACAGGCAGAAAAGTTAAATTCTAATTTAGGACTGTATCTGTAGGTCTTTTTCTCTTTTTTTTTTTTTTTTAATAGATCTTTTTCGGTGTACATATATGTTAGATTGTTGGGTTATAGACCCAGTTCATGGGGAACCTCTCCAAGTTTTGTCCTTTACTCTTCGAAAGTGTAAGAAGTTTTGCTTGTACTCTTTACAGTGAAGAAAAAAAAAATAGTTTTTTTTCCCACAGAAAGTTTAAGAACAAAATAAAAAGCTGAGAAATTGCTAGTAATTCTTTGATTTCTCTTAGCAATGTGAGATATTTGTTTTTTCTCTTGTGGAATTAAGGGGCTATTTAGAAAAGCTATTTTAAGCTTTTAGCTGAGCTGCTCAGAGGCAGCTAGTTACTTGACAAATATATATTTTTTTTAATGTAGGCTATTTCTTTGTTTTATACCCTTCTATAATTTAAATAATGGCAGACTTCTTAAAGACTTTTGGTGGGGGGTGGGGAGAAGGTTAAAGTATCTGGGATTTTCAAGCATTAACATGGGAGATTAGAATAAGAAATACTGTCTGGGCTCATTGCAGTAATTATCTCATTGCTATTTAAATAACCCCCTGTTGGCAGGATGGCAGTACAAACACTTTTCCCTTGTGAAACAAAATAGGGTTTGTATTAGAAAACCAGTTCTTATAAAGAATAATCTTTATAAATATTTTGAAAACCTCTAATAACATTACCTCCAGAATAATCATTCTGTGGTGTATTATTATTATTATTATTATTATTATTACTATTATTATATTTTGCATCTCTTCTATATTACTTTATAAGCCTCTTATTGAGCATCTAACAAAGGAATAAATATTTTGTTAATGTTTTATCATTGTGTAAATCTCTAAAACCTAGTACTGTAAAGGCTTAAACTGTTTTCCTTCCTTGCTGAAGTAACTAAAAATGTAAATGAAAAGGATTAAATGTTTCGTGATTAAGCTATAAAGAAAGAAAAAAGAATTGTTGAGTGTAACTAATGTGCTTGGCACGTAATAGAAATGAAGTTCTTTTAGTATGCATAACCAAAAGGCTGTGAGGAAAGATTTTACAAATGAGAGAAACCCAGGATTCAAGGGGGTTCACCTGAAGTTACCTATTTCATACGGGTATGTTTGTACAGGTTTGACTGAAAAATGCTTATTCTTTTTAGTCTTTCACTGCTGAGGAGTATTGTAAACATGATAGTTCTTGGTCTGAATGCTACTTTAAATATGAATATTGGAGTGGAAATAAAGCAATGAACCAGCAATCTAATATGCTTAAGTGTTTCTTGGTAAGTTTGGAGAAAAAAGAGGAATCTGAATGTTTTCCATTACTGCAATTATCTCAGTGAGAAATACCAGTAAACCTACTTAGCTGATTGATATATATCCTTTTGTATCAGATAAATCTTAAATAGAGACAGTACAATAGCATTATTGCATCTAGTTAATGTTGGTCGTTATGTGATAGTGTGGGTTTTTTTTTTTTTAATGAAAGTTTGTTAGTTTAGACTTTTAAGAAAAATCAAAGATTTCTTTCCCATTGTAACCACTGCTTGGTGATAAACAAACATGCTAGAGTGTCAGTTTCCAAGAATTGAATAATTTAAAATAGGCACGTGAATATGAGTAAGCCGGAAGGGTACTTGAACGGGAGGTGGGAGGCATGGATTCTCATCCAGTTCCTTATTACTGTGAGATTTTGAGCAAGTTGCTCTTGTCTCAGGGCCTTGCTTAAAGGTGGAGTTAATCCTCTCTTCCATCCACTTGCTTAAGTTAGAATGAAGAGCAAAGGAGAAGGTCTGAAAGTGCTTGGAGGCTCTAATTTAGAGTACTATGTGACTTTTTAAAAAATGACATGGATCCCTTGGAAAGCTGGGATCTTTTGCTTAAAGAAACTTTTTGAAGTGTTAGGGGAATGTGAATCTCCTAAATCCTCGCCAGGACTGTCCAGATTATTGAACTCTAGATATGGGCTAAGGAAAAAGAACAGAGATAAGCATAATCTAAAATGTTAGCTAATTACCGTAAGTTTTATAATTTACTTCAAATTTTATTTTTGTTCTGGGACTCTCCAGGACTGTAAATACCACATAGGCTATTTGAATATATTTGTTGAAATCTTTATAACTGGAGGACTTACGTATTTTCCAAGAATGAAATATGTTAAACAGCTTTGAACTAAACTACCTTTTGTTTTTCATTTTGTGGTTTAGAGGTTCTCTTGGCCGTTTGCCTGTGTGTCTTAGCACCCTGCCCCACGATTGGACCCCTCAGAATATACTGAGTGCTCTCTGCACAGCAGCCCCTCAACACAGATGAGCCCTCGGCAGAGCTCTCTAGGCAGTGTCTGTCTACTCCTCACCTAATATGAGTCACCCCATGCCTCCTGTTGCAGTCGGCTAGAGTGCATAACCAGGTACCCGTGGCCAATATGGAATTCACTCAAAATTCTCAGGGGCAAGCATGTTTAAGATGCCAGTTCTTAGAGTTTTAAAAATCAGTGGACAGAAGTTTAGTAAGTAAAGCTCTAGCCTTGCAGTAATCTTTCATTCCTTAAGAAATGGTCTACTGGCTTATGTGGTTATGAAGCAAAATTAAAAATTAATCTTCAGGCTATTCCTGCTTTTCTACAGATTAGAAAGCAAATTGCTTTTTATCTAAGTTCTGTATATTCATAGTGTCCTCCCAACTTTCCTGGTTTCTTTTGTAAGATGCCCTGTTTTTGTGTCTGAAATTGGCTAATTGCTGGCGCAGTTCATGGTAGTTGAAAAGGGCTGATAGTTCTTCCTGAATGCTTAGTGTTATTGATTCTATTACATATTCTAACCCAGCGGTTGTTTTATTTATTTTTTAACTGCAGCTCTAGCCAGGGATACATTTTATGTTGTGATTTGGTATGCATGAATTACCTAAAATAAGTTTCATGGAATAATAATCAACCATACTATATGTGTTCTTCTGTTTCATTTTTTTAATGCTTATTACGATCCACTAAATGAATTAACATGACCTGCCAAAGGGTTTCAAAGTACGGTTTGAAAAAGTGGTCTTCAGTTATATGAAAAAATTTACTGTTGTCTTATGATTTGTAAAATATATTGGGATATCATTTGTTTTAATCTGCATGTTTTCAAACTGTAACAAAGTAGACTCTTCAAACAGGTACCCAAACTGTAATCCTTCATATAGAAAAAAAAATTAAATAATTAAAAGTAGATTCAGTTGACTGACCTAGATTCAGTAGATTCAATTGACTGGGTGATTCAGTCAATTAAGCATCTGACTCTTGGTTTCAGCTCAGGTCATAATCTCACGATTGGTTGGTTTGAGCCCCGCGTCAGGCTCTGCGCTGACAGTGCAGAGCTTACTTGGGCTGTTGCCTCTCTCTCTCTCTCTCTCTCTCTCTCTCTCTCTCTCTCTCAAAAATAAATAAATAAACTTAAAAATAAATAAAAAGCTTCATGTTTTGAGGGGTGGGTTTCATTGTTGTTTTGATGTTTGAGGTGAGGGTGAACTTTCTAGTCTTCATTCTTTTATATATACTCAGCTATTAAACAGCATATTAGTAGTAAGATATGTGATCCCTTTATTTTTTGTGCTTCATAATGACTGTTTAATTGGAAACATTTGATACTTGTTCAATTAATATTTTACATTTTGTATAAATTGTGTCAAAGCCAGTAGGAATATTGGGTGCCATGATTCCTAATTTGTCAGGGAGACTTATCAAAATTACCTTTGCCTCTCTACCTTTTCTATTTAAAGAAGTAGAAGAGAACTTTCAAATAGAATTTTGTGTTTTTTCTGGCCTTTTCTAAGCTCTTGACCTGGTCAAGATGATGACACTTTGTGTATGAACTTCTTCCCACAGAATTAGAAGAGTTTATCACCCACCAGCCAAGATGAACATGGTGAAGAGGATCATGGGGCGACCGAGGCAGGAGGAGTGCAGCCCCCAAGACAATGCCTTAGGACTGATGCACCTCCGCCGACTCTTCACTGAGCTGTGCCACCCTCCCCGGCACATGACTCAGAAGGAACAAGAGGAGAAGCTGTACATGATGCTGCCAGTGTTTAACAGGGTAGGTCCAGGTTGCCAAGCCCAGGCCTTCCAGGATTGGGTGGCACTCCAGAAATTTCAAGTTTCTAATAAATTACAGGTAGGAAGAAAATAATAGAATGAGTTTTTAAGAAGCTTGATGTTTTCATACCTTCCTTTCAATTTGCTTTCAAGCCATGCGACTTGATCTGAGGCCTGGTCAGAGTGAACTCCATTTAGTTCTAATAGATAAAAGGAAGACAGAGCATTCTGTAAAATGTTCTTATAATGGTTGGGTTGAGTGTTGGAAGAGGGATAGGTTGTAAATTACTACTTGTTATTTCCATTGTTTTTTGAATTGATGGTTTATTGCACCAAATGGTGTAATTAATTGCCCAAGTGTTTTGTATACTTTACACAATCATCTCAGTTTGCTTTGTTGTTTGGCAGGTTTTCTGTAAGAGATTTTGAAAGAGGATAGATGTAGGCTCTGGGACTCTAAATAGAGTTAATTTTTAAATGTATTTTGTCAAGTTGATTATATGGAGCAATCTTGGTGGGGTTATTTAAAATAATTTTTAAACTTTTATCGAAGGTACACAGGTATGTGGTTGAAAAGGTCAGGTGGTTCCATAGGGCTTCTAGATGCCCCACCACTCTGCGCTGCCAAATGCTGCTGTGACCTTTAGCTGTTTTAGCACTGAAGGGCACCCCTGAAAAGAAAGTTGTCTTTAAGTATGTGGGGATCTGGGGAAGGAAGTCTCCTTCAAGAATGTGATGTGATTCATGAGGCATTAAAAGATAAGCATTAGCGCAATTGGAATTAACTGGGCTAAATTAACAAAGAAAGTAATTAGTGTAAGAGGCTAACGTATGAGTTAAGATGAAAGGCAACAAACATTCTAATATGTGCCAGCATCTATAACGAGTTGAAGAAACTGATTTTATGTGAGGAAGAGCCAAAATAAGACTGTCAAGATTGATAGGAGGCTTGTCATGATGGGTTTATATGTTGTATTAGGAGCTAATACTTTTTCCTGGAGGCATGGAGAGCCAATGAAGTATTTTAAGCAATAGAATCAGAGTAGAAGGAACCAAGGCAAGCTCTCTCCTAGCTTTCTAATTTGGGAAACTGGGTGAATGTTTTTCCCAGTAGTTGAGAAAGAAAGATTAAAAAGATAGATTCAGTTTGGATCATTGAGTCTGAACTATTTGCAAGCTTCCCACGTGGATGTATTCAGTAGGCAATTGGAAGCTCAGGTAGGGGATTTGGCTGGATATGTGCTTTTTGGACTCTGGCACAGATGGGGTAGTTGAAACGCTGGAAGGGGATAGAGATTGCTCATGGCTTATAATGCCAAGTGAGAAGAGCAATAGGCTAAGGATGAATCATGGAGAGTACGAATGTCTAATGAAAGGAGGGGAACCCATAAAGAATACAGAATAGGAGCTGGTCAGCACAAAAGGGATCAGGAGGGGGTGATTATGGAGTTCAAAAGGTAAATATAGGAAAAGAGAGAGTAGTAAGTTACTAGAATGGTGGAGCCAGAAAACAGCGAGTTGAGGAGTGAATGGAAGATGAAAAGAGACAGTAAATAATATACCGGGCTTATAGAAATTTGAAAAAAGAGAGAACAAAAGAGATAGATGGACGTCAACTTGGCTACAAAAGGGTGGGTTTTTTCTGGATGTTTTCAGTGTTTTGCTTTGTTTGTAAAGATGGAGGAAATCCAGGTTCGTAAAGAGAAGGGGAGAAACCAGCAGAGGAGGAAATTTGGAAAATTCCAAGAATGAAATTGATTGAGGGAGGAGAGCATGGAGTCAAATTATGGGGGGGGGGGGGACAGGTGAGTCTTCAGCAAGAGAAAAATACTTATTTCATCCTAGAGGAGAGCACATCTTGTTAGGTGTGAATATGATTGTAGTTAAGGAGGTGGGAAGTTGAATAAGATCTTGCTTGATGACCTTGATTTCTTGTAGTCATCAACAGAAGATGTGGTCGGTTAAGAGCCTTGGAGTAAGTTGAGTTGGGCTTAAGGAAAGTGTGATGGTTTGGAATAATAATGAAGGAAAATGAGAGAGATAGTTGAAAGGGATAGTAAAAGAATTGAAGGATATTGAGGGTCCAGTAACAGTTGGAGATGATAAATTTGTACTGGATCTTATCCTTGTGGGTGTGTGATTTTTCTCTTGCAGGTACTCAGTAGCAGGTGTGTAAGTAAAAGTAGAGGAGGCAGACAGGTACGTTGTTTATTGGGATTAAGGTTTTGCTGGGCTGGTAAGGCAGAAGGGCAGGAGTACAAGGAGGAACATAGTGAGATCAGTTCACATGTCACCCATCAGGTTGGGTAGAATAGAAGAGAGGGTGCAAACATTAATACATCTAGAGGATGTTCATTTTTTTAATCTATGAAATAAGAGGCTGAGAATGATGCAGGGAGGAGATGGTAGAATAGGAACACGAGGAGAAGTGGGGAAAGGTTTAAAATAGCTGTTTTGAAAACGAGGGAAAGAACTGATTATGGACAAGCCATTTTTTCAAGCCCTGGTGAGGTAACAGTCATTAATTTTTATTGGAATCAGTTCTGGGAAGTTGTTTGTTTCTTTTTTTCTAATCTTTTTATTTTTGTTTTACCTCAGTGCCCTGTACTATTGCCCACTGAATAGTTTGAGGTTATTTCCTTCTCTCAGACTTACACACATTTACAAAGTGATGATAATGTGGAGGATAGTTAGGACAGTTGTTATTCTCGGATATTAACATAAATTAATAAGTAATATTCTACATATGTATCGATGTATTTCATCAGTTAGGCTTCTACAGCCAGCCCACATGACGCTTAGACTGGAAGAATCATATAAATATTTGTGTTTTGTCTTTTTTTTAAAGTAGACTTGAGATGCTGTATTGCTTAGACTGTTCTCTTGTATCCTATGTTTGTCATTTCTTTCAAGTTAAATTTTTATTTTTAATTTAAAATTTCTTCAAATTTTTATTTAAATTTTAGTTAACATATAGTGCAATATTGGTTTCAGGAGTAGAATTCAGTGGTTCATCACTTACATACAACAAACACCCAGTGCTCATTCCAACAAGTGCCCTACTTAATGCCCATCCCGCATCTAGCCCATCCCTCACCTACTTCCCTTCATCAGCCCTCAGTTCTTTATAGTTAATAGTCTCTTATGGTTTGTTTCCTGCTCTCTCACTCTCAATCTTTTTTTTTTTTTTTTACCCCTTCCCATATGTTCATCTGTTTTGTGTCTTAAATTTCACATATGAGTGAAATCATGATATTTGTCTTTCTCTGACTTATTTTGCTTAGTATAATACATTCTGCATCTATCCACATCATTGCAAATGGCAACATTTCATTTGTTTTGATGGCTGAGTAATATTCCATTATACATACCACATCTTTATCCATTCATCAGTCGATGGACATTTGGGCTCTTTCCATAGTTTGGCTATTATTGATAGTGCTGCTGTAAACACCGGGGTACATGTACCCCTTTGATTCTGTATTTTTGTGTCCTTTGGGTAAATACCTAGTAGTGCAATTGCTGGATCATAGAGTAGTTCTATTTTTAACATTTTTGATGAATCTCCATACCGTTTTCCGGAGTGGCTCTACCAGTTTGCAGTCCCACCAGCAGTGCAAGAGGTTTTCCCTTTCTCCACATCCTCGCCAACATCTGTTATTTTGTGTGTTGTTAATTTGAGCCATTCTGATAGGTGTGAGGTGGTATCTCATCATAGTGTTGATTTGTATTTCCCTGATGATGAGTGATGTTGAGCATCTTTTCATGTCTGTTAGCCAACTGGATGTCTTCTTTGGAAAAGTGTCTATTCGTGTCTTCTGCCCATTTCTTCACAGATTTTTTTTTTTTTTTTTTTTTTTTTTTTGGTGTTGAGTTTACTAAGTTCCTTTGTATTTTGGATAGTAACCCTTTACCAGATATTCCATTTACTGATAACTTCTCCCATTCCACAGCTGTTTTTTATAGTTGTTGATTATTTCCTTTACTGTCCAGAAGCTTTTTATCTTGATGAGGTCCCAATAGTTCATGTTTGCTTTTGTTTCCCTTGCCTCTGGCAATGTGTCTAGTAAAGTTGCTAAGGCTGAGGTCAGTGAGGTTGTTGCCTGTGTTCTCTAGGATTTTTATGGTTTCTTGTCTCACATTTAGGTCTTTCATCCATTTTGTATTTATTTTTGTGTATTGTGTAAGAAAGTGGTCCAGTTTCATTCTTCTGCACGTTGCTATCCAGTTTTCCCAGATTTGTTGAAGAGCCTCTTTTTTTCCATTGGATATTCTTTCCTGCTTTGTCAAAGATTAGTTGGCCATATAGTTGTGGGTCCATTTCTGAGTGTTCTATTCTGTTCCATTGACCTATGTCAAGTCAAAAATTTTTAATTGCCTGAGTAAAAGCACATAGATATGCATTGCCTTATGTCTCTAAAACAGTGAGTGATTTAAATATCATAAAGGTCAGTCAGCTTTTAACTAATGAAAAGATTGGAAGTTATTTCTGGAACATTGTGACCAATTTAAAAAATATATAAACAGTGTTTGTTGGATTATTATTAACAAACTACAATTGTCTTTAGATAAGACATCCCATCCATTAAGTTTTGAAATATATAGCCATATTTATTTCACGTTCAACCATTTATACACGAACATTCTCTATTGCTAAGAAGTAGGTTTGATAAAAGAGGTCAGTAGGGCTCTAGAATTCCTACCATGATTGCTAAAAATGAATCATACTGGGGCGCCTGGGTGGCTTAGTTGGTTGGGCATCCGACTTCGGCTCAGGTCATGATCTCACGGTCTGTGGGTTCAAGCCCTGCATCAGGCTCTGGGCTGACAGCTCAGAGCCTGGAGCCTGTTTCCAATCGTGTGTCTCCCTCTCTCTCTCTGCCCCTCCCCTACTCTCACTTTGTCTCACTCTGTCTCTCAAAAATAAATAAATATATATATATATATAATTAAAAAAATAAATAAAAATGAATCATACTATCAATTTTTGAGACTTTGCTTGATTCGTGCTAAATTGTAAATAAACCATGTTGTTACACATGGGCATTCATCTATCTACAGAATCATTTTTTTTAAAACGTGGTCAGTAGTGTTATTTCAGTATGTGATTTTTGACTTTAAGAGACACACGTTGAGAAATGACATGTGGTGAGTCCTTTTTCTGGGCCAGGGCTCACGCTGAGGTCGTCAGCTGCCTCCTGTGGTCTTTATCACAGTCCTGCAAGGAGGCTGCTGCTGTCCTCCCTCTCACGGATTCTCTCCATCTGAAAGATTCTGGCGGAGTCTGAGAATAACTGAATAACGTTTATCCAGCATTCTTAAAAATAATTAACTGTTTTAGTCGTAAGAACAAAAGCTTATTGAGAAAATACTTGGTTTAAACTATTCAAAAATGAATGACATTTTAGTCCTCTAAAAATTAACTGCCATTGTTAATTACCATGGCATATGTTATCAGACGTCATTGTGGGTTTTATTTTATTATTTTTTTTAATGTTTGTTTATTTTTGAGAGAGTGAGCAAGGGAGGGCCAGAGAGAGAAGGAGACAGAGGATCCGAAGTGGGCTCCGCGCTGACAGCAGAGAAAGCCTGATGTGCGGCTTGAGCTCTTGAACTGCATGATCATGACCTGAGATGAAGTTGGATGCTCAACCACCTGAGCCACCCCAGGGGCCCACTTCATTTTGTCTTTTAAAATATAATTTTATTAACTAGGTCTTCTTTTAGAAACTTCCCTTGTTTTTGAATTATTTATATTTGAAAAGCACCTAAATTGAATGTTGTTTTTCTTTTTTTATCCCTTACAACTGACCTTTACTTTTTATTTTATCTTGCTTTACTTTTATTTTTTTTATTTTTGAGAGTGTGAATGTGAGTGGGGAGGGGCAGAGAGAGGGATACCGAGAATCCCAAGCAGGCTCCACGCTATCAGCGCAGAGCACAACGTGTGGCTCTGTCCCACGAACAGCAAGGTCATGACCAGAACTGAAATCAAAAGTCGGACGCTTAATCAGCTGAGCCACCCAGCTGCCCTGACCTTTACTTTTTGAATTATTGGCTTTAAAGGAAGAATACTCAAGTTTAGAACCAAATGAGAGATCTGGAGTCAGACAGATGAACTATTTACATTTTTACATCTTTGTGTTTACAAATATACAGCTTAGTACTTATACCGTAATACCAATACAGTTGATATTGGAGAATGTAGCTTAGGTCTGTGCCACGAAGGATTTACTAAATTCATATCTGAAATAGCTATATTTTCTTACCCATTCGTTGGCAAAACTTGGCAGTTACAAGCCCCATGCAGAACAGATAAGAGTGCATGTTCTCATGAGGCAGGCATATCCCAAAGGAGACAAAGGGACTGAGCCATCTCAGTTTCTTTTCTCCTGACTTTTGGTCCTTCTTAGAAATAAGGAGCATATACGTGTTTTCCTATTTATTTATATTAATGAGAGGAGTCATTAACAATTTGAAATAATACAATTTTATCTTCAGTATTAATTTTTAAAATCCGGAAATTATTCCAAGACTACTGATGGTCATTACTCTGTAACTTAATTTTAGATATTACATATGTTTAGGAAAGAAAACACCATTTTAGAAAACATTATAAAAGTTCCAACCTCTCTTTTATTAATCGTATTTAATACATTTTTGAGTAACTTCACTCAGCAACAAATATATATTGTGTTCCTGTTTTGTGCATGCCATTAAATAACACTATTAATTTGTTCTCCCTGAGTATGTCAGAAATATTTAGGTGAGGAAATGCCAGGAAACTTTCTGTAATCAAGGTGGATATTCAAAATGACTCTTCTGAAAAGGAGTCTATGCATGCTGTTCCTCTCCTAAGATGAAACTGTATAAAGTGACAGTGATAGGGTTCATGGGGAGTTTAATTGAGACAACATAGTACTGAGCGATTAAGAACATGGCTTGGAATCAGACCTAATTTTAAATTCTGTCTCCACTACCTCCTGGGTTAGGTTGTTTAACTTCTCTAAGCTTTAGTAGTTTCCTTATCCATACAACGAGGACACTGTATAGGATTTTATGAGATTAAATGGCATTACATGTCAAGTATTTGACTAGTGCTAGGCACATTATAAATGCTCATTTCATGGTAACTATTATTTTTTATCGAATTTACTAGATGGCATGTTTATTCCTCGCTGCTGTTTGTTTCTTTTATTCTGAGTTATGAATCTCACGTGTATGTTGTAGAATTCATTTCTTCTGAGTTGAATGTATTACTTGTCAGTCTCTTGCTTAGTTCTCTTCCTTGGCTGATGGGGAAATGGAGAACCAGAAGAATTGGACCTGTAGTTTCTGTGGGTGAGAAGACCCCAGGCCTCCTCTGGCTCCCAGCTCCATATTCTATCCTCTGTAGTACGCATTTTAGTGCACATTTTCCATCTTATAAAAAACATTCCAGCCTCATCAGCCTCTCAATTCCTCACCTACCCAAGTCTGCATCCACTTGGAGGTCTTACCACAGCTCTTCTCGCTGCCTGAACCCTCTCTCTCAGGCAGTCTGAATTGTGACTTTGTCTCATCATTCAGTGTCACCCTACCATGTCAGCCTCTTCTGAGAGAGACCTTCTCTGACAGCCTTTCCCCACAACAGGCAGTCATTCCCCTCCCATTACCCTGTTTACTTCTTTTATAACATATCACCAGTGTAATTTTCATTCCTAATGTTTGTGTCCTGTACTAAAAAGTGAACTCCATGGGCACAGGAATCCTCTTTGCTTTATTTACCTTTGTATTCACAACTCTCTATTTACCTTTGTACTCATGACTCCAAACATATGTAGGAGAGTAATAAATATTTATGAGTGAATAAATGAAAGAATCAGTAGACTAAAAATTGCTTATGTCAAAGAAGCAATAGTTGTTCACTTCAGATTAGCAGATAAGACTTAACTCTTTTTCCATAATAGTGATTTTGGAGTGGTCAGTTCAAGCAAGACCTATCTTTTGAAAAAGATTCTTAGGGAAATAAAGCGGCAAATAATCAGGATTCGTGTGAAAAGTAAGTTGCATTTTTAACAATGTATTATTCACCTAGCATGAAGACTGCTTGAATAACCATATCCTTATACTAAGCAATGATCTATTTTATGAAGTTGTCTTAATAACTCTTCAGAATAAAATAGCTCTTAATTCTTAGGAACAAAATATATATTTCTATATTCTGAGTCTTAGAAATATTTGCCTAATTTAGGTCAATTTGACAAAAGGCCTAATTGCCTGAGAAACATAATTTTTATAGACAGCAGTTACATACATCTCTGTAGAATGGCTATTCTGCATTATTTAAATTTAAATTTAAAGCATGTGTCATTAGGCTTTTCAATTTCTTTTTTTTTTTTTTTTAAGTTTATTTGAGAGAGAGAAAGGGGGGAAAGATGGAGAAAAAGAGAGAGTGGAGAAGAGACAGAGAGTAGGAAAGGGCAGGGTGAGAGGGAAAGAGAAAATTCCCAGAGAACCCCAGGCTGGGGGCTGACAGCACAGGGCCAGGTTTGGGGCTTGATCCCACAAACCGTGAGATTATGACCTGAGCCAAAATCGAGAGTCGGATGCTCAACCGACTGAGCCGCCCAGGTGCCCCTTGGCTTCTCAATTTCTAATCTGGCTCCAGTTTGTGAAAGAATATGGGTCTTACAGGTGACACAGTTTAGCTGTAAACACACTACGTTTATCAATATCTCGGCAGAAAAAACAATGTATTGAGGTCTTGAAAAGTATAGTTTATTTGTTCTTTGAGATAATGTAAAATTACTCTGGTGTCAAGTTAATGAACAGCCTTTAGATATCCGAACAAAAGTATGTCTTGTAAAATTGATTTGTTCAGCTCAGTTTGAGAGAGGTTATAAGGATAGTGTCTGTTGTAAGAATGTAGAAAACATATTTCTGTTATAAGAATATTACATTATGAATTATATCTTTTTTTTAAGGATCCTTTGAAGGAAATTTTTACACTGGAGTATGAAAATAGAGATACTTTGTTAAATATACGTTTTTCTTACCTAAGAGCATTGTGAACTATGTTATTGAGTAGATTTTCTTTTTTGTATATTTGAACCAAAATTTATGACCAAAACATGGCAAGCATAGAGGTCTTTTGGTCCTAGATTTTTAGTCTCTCTTTTCTCATCCATTTCCTAGGCTTGGCTTTATTTTCTTGTTTTCTTTCTTTCATTTTTTAATTTTTTAAGTGTTTTATTTATTTTTGAGATAGAGGAGGGGGAGAGGGAGAGACTGAGAGGGAGACACAGAATCTGAAGCAGACTCCAGGCTCTGAGCTGTCCACACAGAGCCCAGTGTAGGGCTTGAACTCCTGAACCATGAGATCGTGACCTGGCCGAAGTCAGATGCTTAACCGACTGGGCCACCCAGGCGCCCCTCTTTCTTACTTTTAGTTTATGTTCTTATGTTATAGTTTGTGTGTCCTTCAATGCTACTTAAATGTTCTCTGGAATTTGTTGTGTGTGGAGGTGGGGGACAGCATAATGAACATACATATTTAGGGAACATCCCTGTAAATTAAGGCAAGGTAAAATACAAAGATGAATAAGATATGTTCCCTCCCTTTGTAGTGACATTTGACCAGCTAAGAATAAAAAATACTGTGATTAGTATTATAATGAAGAGCTATTATAATAGTTTTAGAAGACAGGATTTTCTTTTAGCTATAAAGAACATTTTTTTTAACGTTTATTTATTTTTGAGACAGAGAGAGACAGAGCATGAACAGGGGAGGGGCAGAGAGAGAGGGAGACACAGAATCTGAAACAGGCTCCAGGCTCTGAGCGGTCAGCACAGAGCCCGATGCGGGGCTCGAACTCATGGACCGTGAGATCATGACCTGAGCCGAAGTCGGACGCTTAACCGACCAAGCCACCCAGGCGCCCCAAAGAACATTTTTTAAAACAATATTTCAGGATACATCCAGTTATATCGCCATTATAATACCATTTCTTTTCCTATTATCATCAATCCAGGTCTCATTTTCTTGTTCTCTTTGCTGAACCCACACTGGTTTATCTTTAAGAATTATTTATTCCAAAGTTCATGTATTTCATTAAGTGTATATCATGACCTTATTATTCATTTTCTTTATTCTAGTCTTTTTCCTAACCATCTTCTTTTGGGAATTGTTGTGGTTAGAATTTAGAAATTCTGAGCTATATATAACATGAATTTAGTGAATTCTGTATTCAGCTTAGGACTTAGCCGTAGATAAATCCCTGCTTTTCACCATCTGATATGTGCTAGGTACCCCATCAAAGAACCTTGCCATTTTTCTCTAAATTTTTAATTTAGATCTCCCCAGAGAAACATTATGCTTTCTAAAGTTTATCAGTAAGATTGATTCACATTTTATAGATAACTACTTTTGGCTTTTTAAGATTTCATGTATTTAATTATTCAGTAGATTACATAATATATACTAAGAAATGTGGCTAGGTGTAATTTATTGAAAGAGCTGTATTTTAAACATATTATTCAAAGTAGCTGTGTAAGAATACTTTTTTGACTTGATTTTTCAAGTCATTCCCACTTAGAAATGCACAGAATGAAAGACAAAAGTTTACAATGCTTCAGTAAAATTGTTATTTTTTTCATCCCAGGTTTTTGGAAATGCTCCGCCAAATACGATGACAGAAAAATTTTCTGACCTTCTGCAGTTCACAACCCAAGTCTCACGACTGATGGTGACAGAAATTCGAAGGAGAGCATCAAACAAATCCACAGGTATTTTTACTGAAACCAGCAAAAGCTATTTGAATGGGCAGTTTGGTAAAAAAGTGCTATTAAAATTAAACAGAAAATTGACCCAGTTTTATCCACGTGAGTTTCCTTCCCCACCCCATGTGGAATTTAATCCCCTGTCCCTGTTCCCATTCTCATAGTCACTCTCTGCTTTGATTGGTTCAACATATCCCAAGTGGAGCATTTGTACTCAAGGCCATTGTCCTTGGACCTACCACCCCCGTTCCCCCAACAATACTGTTTCCTTCTGACCAAAATCCAAATTCCTACGGTGACATTCAAGGCAAACCCAGGATCTGGCCATATGTATTTTTTTTTTTTTTTTTTTTTTTTTTTAGTCTGCCTTTTTTATTTCTTGTTTTCTTTTCTATATATCAGCCAAACCGAGCTGCTTATAGTCCCAAACATATCTGTGTTCTTACTTTTATCCTTTTCTTATGATGCTTCACCCAGAAGTGAGAATCATCCCCCATCCCAGTATGTCTACATCCTTGAAGTTTGGATTAAATCATACTTCTCTGATGGAATGTCTTTGACTCCCTTAATCAAAGAAAAAACTTTCTGTTTGGAGCTACTCTTGGTTTCTCAACACCACGAGTGTTTGTGTGTGTGTCTTTATCTTCCTAGTAGACCATAAACTGTTTTGGGCCTTTATAACCTGTGATCTACACATACAGTAAACTTTTTTATGAATGCTGCCTGAATAAGTATTCTTATTCATGATTAGGTAATTTCAAACTTCAGAGAGTAACATCCCTTTATTCATGATTAAAATACACTTTCTTGATGTTATTTACCATTAGTCATTTTTTAAATTAGCAATATGTGCGACCGATTTTTATCTTGATTTTGTTTGTCAAGAATATTTTATTTTGTTATTTTGGTTTTGTAATGGTTGAGTGATAGCTTTCTTATTAAAGCATTATATTAGACTGATAAATTAATTTAAATTCTGTTTATAATGTCCCCTTGAACAATCATTTATCTTTTCAGCCCATCAAATTACTATTTTTCCAACAGTAACAGTAATGTTTCTGTTATATAATCTTTTTTTTTTTAAGTTTATTTATTTTGAGAGAGACTGAGAGTGTGCGAGCAGGGGAGGGACAGACAGAAAGAGAATCCCAAGCAGGTTCTGCGTGGTCAGTGCAGAGCCCGACATGAGGCTCTAACCCATGAAACTATGAGATCATGACCTAGAAATTGAGAGTCAAATGCTCAACCAACTGAGCCACCCAGGCACCCCTTTAATCTTATTTTTAAATTTATTTTTATTAAAATAATAATAATATGTATAATAAATATAATTATATTTATTATATATATATTATATATATTATAATATATATATAAATATAATAAAATAAATATTATTATAGTAATAAAAATAATGTGCCTATTATATAGGCACATAGTTTTTGGTTTTTTTAAAGTTTATTTATTTTTGGGAGAGAGAGGGAGAGAGAGCACGAGTGGGGGAGGAGCAGAGAGAGAGGGAAAGAGAATCCTAAGTGGGCTCCTTGTGGATAGTGAGGAGCCTAATACAGGCCTCGATCTCATGAACTGTGAGATCGTGGCCTATCCGAAATGAAGTCGGAGGGTTAACTCACTGAGCCACGCAGGCCCCCCCAGACACATAATTTTAAGGGTCAGATAGTTAAAAGGTTTACTGAAAACAGGATCTCCCTTCCACTGTCCTTGTTCAACTCCATTTCTCAGTCACTTTTCAGCTATTTTAATTTTTTTTTGACATTTACCTGTTGTGTCTCTAAATAATGTACATTTACAGTATGAGCCCTTGTTTTTTCACATTTAGATACCATCTTGATTTCCCACAAAAGAAAATAAGGCTTTCACTCTCTTAAGCTCCCTACCACTACCTGTACCTACCTGCTTCCTAAACCCACCCCTCCAATATTGTTCTGTCATAATTTGATTACATCAATATTATCTTGTATAGACTGAAAACACTATTTTAAGATGAGCCGTATGGTACGCTGTGGTTTCTTTTCTTAAAAACTTCCCTCCCATCTCCATCTAAGTTAATAATTGCCTTTCTTTTTTTTTTTTTTTTTTTTTTTTTTTTTTTTTGCTAGTTTTCTGAATTTTCATCACACATGTATCCCCTATTTCTAAATGTTTTTCTATATCTCCCCTCAATATGATTGAAAGCATCAGGTAATCTGTCAGTTTCGTCTTTTTTTGCAAATAGCTCTTCCAGAACTTTCTGGCTTGCTTTAACCCATGGTAGTTTCTCTCTAGGCCAGCCTCATAGCTGCCCTTCATACGTTTCCACTCACGTCATCTGGGATGCCTTTCTACTTCTTTGGGATGGAGCCTCTGTTTCCTGAATCTCCTGGCATCTTTTTTTTCTCAAACTAACTTTCTCATTTTTAACAAAAAATTGTGTTAACAAAAATTTGCCTTAATAAAGGCATCTTTCCCAGCAGCTCCCTAAGAAAAGTGCAGGGGAGTTATCTTTGGTTTGGGGTTTTATGTGTGTATATGTGTTTGTTTTTGTTTTGTTTTTTAAAGTTCCCGTGAGTGAAAAAAATTTTTGACTATTCCTATGTAAGATGCTTTCCTTTGTGTTTACCAAGAAAGGTGATGTCTTTAGACTGACAACCTTTCAGGTTACTGGGGCTTAGAACAACACATCACATAGCTTTATTGCTGAAAGGGGAAATTTATAAAATCAGGGGTCAGCAAGAGAAAAGAAGGAGCAAGTCTGCCACCTGCATTATGTCACAGAATAGTGCTTGGGAGGGGCGCCTGGGTGGCTTAGTTGGTTGAGCATCCAACTTCGGTTCAGGTCATGATGTCACACCCCGCGTCGGGCTCTGTGCTGACAGCTCAGAGCCTGGAGCCTGCTTCGGATTCTGTGTCTCCCTCTCTCTCTGTCCCTCCCCTGCTCATGCTCTGTCTCTCTCTCTCAAAATAAACAAACATTAAAAAAAAAAAAAAAGTGCTTGGAAGATCCCTGATGGCCCTGGATTTCTAAAGTACAAGCACAAATGCAATCTTATGAGTGAAGAAATACACAAACTGCTTATGATTTAGGCTGTTTGAGTACTGGATTTGAATATCTGTTAGATTGTATAGCAGTTGTTTGCAGATGCTAGCTGATTAGCCCCAGGAGACTTTGGGGCCCAGGGGAAGTTATAGGCCCTCCTCCAAGAGAGCGGAAGCTACCAGTGTCATGGGAAGTTGAGTTAGGTCTAGCAACTCCCTTGGGGACATAGGAGGGGATGTCTTAGCTGGATCCTTCTCCAGGCAGCCCGAGGTGAACTCTCAGGGTCATTTTGCAAAATCTTGCAGCTTGCATTACATTTATCGTGTCCCCCTTTCAGTGGGTATCAGATTCTAGGTTGGAAATCATTTTATGTTCAGAATTTAAAAATAATTTCTCCTTCATATTCTAGACTCCTACGCTGCTATTGAGAAATCTGAAGCTAACTGGATTCTTGATTCTTTCTGTGACCTGCTTTTATATATATACATATATACATATATATATATATGTGTGTGTGTGTGTGTGTGTGTGTATATATATATATATATATATATATATATATATATATATATAAAAGCTCATTTAGGATCCTTTCTTTGGCCCTCCTATTCCAAAATGTCATGATAACATGCCTTGGAGCAGATACTCTTATACATTATGCTGAGTACTCATTGGACTTTGCAGTCTGGGAATTCATATCCTTTAATTTTGGGAAAGTTTCATGAATTGTTTGTGTAATAATATCCTCCACTCAGCTTTCTTTTTTAGTCAGATGTACCCCTAGGACTGTCCTTCTCATTTTATTTTCTTTTATTCATATTTTTGGTTTTTGACTCTACTTGCTAAGAAAGTTCCATCCATCCCTTCTATGGAGGTTTTTGGGGTGTGTGTGTGTGTGTGTGTGTGACATTATAATTTTAATTCCTAAGAGTTTCTTTTTATATTGATGGCTATTCTTTCATATATTCTCTTTTTAGTTCTGTTTCTTTCAGGTTGCCTTTTTTGTTAATTTGCTTTTGTCTGTCTTTTAGGTTAGAGAACTTCCTGGGCCATCTGCTCCTGTGTAAGAATGGAGCCATAGAAAGCTGCTGGGTAGCTCTGCAGTTATGGGTGGGGCTTGAAACTGTGGGCCAGTGTGATCTTGCTAGGTTGTTCTCTTGTCTTTCTCCCCCGAGCTAGGCAGAGTCCCCAGTGAGGAATGTCCAGTTTGTACTTGGAAGATACATGTCTGCCTCTCGGCATTCTAGAAGCCAAGTAGGGGAAAGGTCTGAGGACCCTTAGCATTCAGTGTGTAAGCTTCTATTTGATCTCTCTGAGCCTGCAGCTGTGCCTGGTGTGGTGGCCTCACCCCTGCCCCAGCCCTCAACATGCTCCCTCACTCTTTCTAGTGAACAAACCTCCAGTCTGGTGCCCACATAGTAGGATCTGGAGGTCTCACTGGTCTTTAACAAACTTTCACAAGCCTTCTATGTACACTCCCCCATGTTTACCTCTGCTTCCAAAGCTACCTGGTGTCACCAGTTCCTGAGTCTCTTGGGGCTCTGTTGTAGTTTAGTTGCTTTTCCATTTTCCCTGCACTTGCTTTAAGATTCTAGAGTTTGCTAAGTCAGTTACCACTAACCCCTCTGCTATTTTAGTATCCAAAATGTTGCTTTCATCTTTCCTATTCTCTTTGTCCTTATGGGTTTAGGCTTTTTGAAAAATCCTTTTATAACCATTTTAGTGGGTGTATTAATCTGCTCAAGCTGCCATAACAAAGCACCATAGACCAGTGACTTAAATAACAGAAATATTCCTTCACAGTTCTGGGGACTGAAAGTCTAAGATCAGAGTGCCAGCATGATTGGTTTCTGGTGAGATCTCTCTTCCTGACTGCAAATGGCACCTTCTCAATGTGGCCTCATCTGGAGAAAGAGAGCTCTGGTGTGTCTTCTTATAAGGGCATTAACCTCATCAAGAGAACTCTACCGTCATGACTGCGTGTGACCCTAATTCTCTCCCAAAGGCTCCGTCTCTGATACCAGCATATTCGGAGTTAGTGCTTCAACACAGGAATTTGGAGCAGAAGGGAGCACAATTCAGTCCACAGCAGTGGGGCTTTGGGAGAGAGCAGAGATAAATGCAGGTGCACAACCTTCCATCTTTAACTGGAGCCTGTTGTGGGGTCTTTGGAGCAACAGCCATTAAAATATTTTTAGATTGAGAGACTAAATCTCTTATTCAGACATAGTGGATTGTATTAATTGCTGTGTAGATTTTAAAGTGAGATAATTTTAATTATACTTGCAGTCTTGGAAGCAAGTCCAGTCAAAGGTGGTAAGATAGCTTAAGGTCACCTCCCACCCCTGTCTTCTCCCTTCTCCACCCACGGTGGGACTGCATCCTTTTTATCTTTCCTGATTTCAGTTGTTCCTGTAGAAGTGAGAAGTTGGTCTTAAATATAAGATTTGTGTGTTTTATGCATTCTTAGCTATTTTAAACAGGTAACATGAAGGGAAATTGTTCTGTTCTGTACTGACTCTTGTCATTGCATTTTCTTACTTGAGTAATATCCCTAGATTAGAATAAAATATTCCCCAAAGTGTAACTATGGTCGCTTTTCTGTTGCTGTCTTTTTAAATACCTAATCTGCATGTTTATAGAAAAACGCTTTTCTGCACTGGAGATTTCTTTTCCTAAATCCTGTAATGATTCAGTGTATTCAACATAATGAAAAGTATCTTAAATGGAGTACAAGGTGTATCATTGTTAAATATAGTAATAGTTACATAAGGTGTTTTTAAACTTTTTATTTTGAAATAATTATAGACTTACAGGAAGTTGCAAACATAGGTAGAGCCCCCTGCACTCCTCCTCCATTGATGACTTCTTATTTTCCAGATATTTTTAAGATCTATTTTTCCAGATCATGTAATTCCATATAATTTTTAGTTTTAAACTTTTGAAATGTATTAACTTCAGAATCCACTGCATTGAGATTCAATTCAATTTTTGTAGATTTTACTTCCACAAAAGAAACCTTTCCTGATCACCCTTTCCCAGATCCTTTATCCTCTCCCCATACCAGCATTTATTCAGTCATCTTAAGTACTTCCTCTAGAAGTTTGTCATCTGAAAGTAACTTGTTTATTTATTTAATTTTATTGTCTCTTGTGTTCAGCCCTGTATCACCTAGAAGACTCCTTGTTACAGATGAGATGCTCAATAATATTTTACTGATTTTTGATATAGGATTTCTGTTTGGTTATTTACTTTTTTAAATGCATTGAGAATTGGAGTAGTGTTAGAAAAGCCAGACTTAACTGATGTGTAAGAGAGAAAAGCATTGTTTTGGAGTATCTCCTTCTTCAGTCTTAAAGAACCCTGGCTGTGGGAATCCTTGTTCTTTTATTTATAGTCTTGAGTGTTGGAAGTTTCTTTCAGTCAGTGTCATTATCAAAAATGGGGATTTTGTGGAGATTTTTTTGATCTTTTGATTTTTTCTAGGAAAAAAAATCACATTTTTATCTAGGTACATTCTGAATCATCTTAACTTTTATATATCCCATTCTTATTTTCTGATTGATTTTTATTGCAGTAAAAAAATATATGAGATCTACCCTCCTAACAAATTTTTAAGTGCATAACACAGTCTGCTTTAAGCACAATGTTGTACAGGAGCTCTCTTGAACTTTTTTATCTTATGTAACTATAACTTTATACTCCCTGAACAGTAATTCCCCATCCCCTCCTTCTCCCAGCCCTTGGCATCTTTCTGTTTTTTGTGTCTATAAGTTTGGCTACTTTTGATACCTTACATAACCTTTTATTTCAAGAAAGTTATCATTGAAAGTAATTTTGCAATAATTTATATGCACATAATTTTTCTCCAAAAAAAAAAAGACAGGCAAAATGAGCCCTCTGTTATTCATTTGAAAGTTGTCTGTATTTGTTGTGCATCATGGCAAGATTATTTTTTTTTAAGACTCCTCTGAATTTGGTGTGAAATACTTTTTATTTTATTTGTTACCTAATTACCACTCATGTAGCAAGTCGTTTTATCAGATCACTTTGAACATGGATTGCAGGTATGTCAGTAGGAAGATACGCTAATCTGCAATTTCTATTGTTTGAATCTGTCCATCAGAAGTTAGTAAAAATGGAAGTATGCAAAATGGATGCATAGACTGATGTGTAATACATTAGGGCATCTTGACAGTTCTAGTTTTCTGTCTCCCATAATGTAATTCTCTCTTGGTTGTTGCCTCCATGTGGCTTTTGTTAAAAATATGTAATGACTTTCAACTAATTTGAGAAAATTTATAATTTTGTGGCCATATCAGGTACAGTGTATAGCCTAAGATTTTTTTTTAATTTATTTTACTTTTTTTTTTTTTTTTTTTTTTTTTTTTTGAGGGAGAGAGAAAGTGTGTGCGTGTGGGGGAAGGGCAGAGGGAGGGGGAGAGAGAATCTTAAGCTGGCCCCATGCTCCATGCTCAGTGCGAGCCTAACCCAGGACTAGATCCCACAACCCTGGGATCATGATCTGAGCCAAAATCAGGAGACAGATGCTCAACTGACTGAGCCACTCAGGCACCCCTAAAGATTTTTCCTATTGTAGTTATTTGTTAAGTGCAGCTATGCAATCTGCTTAGGTCTAAGGGCACTTGGTCACTTTAAGTCACTGAAGCAAAAAATCTCCACCCATCTAAAAATAGTATTTTCAGGTTATTTTTAATGACGTTGTTGCATGATAGGTGCCGCTGTTAAATACAGTGGTGTGATCTCCTATGGGCAGCGTCCTGGTGATGGGAGAAGCTGGTTAATGCTGGCCACAATTGATGTTTTATACAGCATCTTGTGGCGGGATTAGTATACTGTAGTAAATCCCCAAGTAGACAACCCGGCCTCTTTTTTTAAACAGAAAAACAGTGTGTCCCGCTGTCCTCCAAGGATTTCACAGCCACAACACCCTCAGGTAATTTCATTGCCAGGTGTGGTTATCTATCATCAAATGAAAAAAAAAAAAAGCATGGAAGCTATCTATGAGTTCTAATACTGTTTTTCTGACTAACTTTTGGAAGTTTTTTGGGGATGGGAAGGAGTTTATAGGGCTTGGTTTCTTCATTAATGAAAAAAATGTAATAATACTGTTAACATGTCTCACATTATCATCCTGTTGCATAAGTTTGAAAATGTGCTTTAAATGCAAAAGAAAAATTGAATCGCACTTACTGTTAACAAGTTTTGCATTCTGATTGTTCTGAATATTGTCTGACTGAAATCACTTATATTCTCTATTTAAATTTCTTTTAAAATTGTCTACCTTCTAGTCTTACTTAATCTAATAATGAGCTCTACTAACTCCATTTCTGTATTTTTCAGTTAACTATATGTATTGAAATGCAGTGTGAAAGCTAAAGCTTGAATCAAATGATTGGCAACTCTCAAGATGGGTTAATATGTTCCTTTCATTAACTCTTATAACCTTAAATCATTTAAATTTGTATTTGTTAAATATGAGCAAAATTAAAAGATCCTAATGCAGTATCTTTTTTTTTTAACTAGAACTGTTTTTCTTTCAAAGTTTTAAGAAACTCTATAATTTACGTAGATTTAGTTTAAAATTACTTTCTAGTATATATAATTTTTTAAAGATAGCCCTTGATGTTAAATGCTTTCTCAATGAGCTTCTTGACTCATTTAAATACAAAGTAGGAGATCCCATTAAAGTGTTTTGAATGGCAACATACTGAAATAAGTAGGTGAGAGTAAAATTGTTCTTATGAATACATTTGTTATGTAAAGATCTTTTGTCATTGAGATCTTCTCCACATACCTCTCAAAAAAGAGTAGTTGTTATTATTAAGTTGGTAAAGTTGTTAGATACTATTAATAATTACACTGTCTTGATCTTTTTCACTTATTTAATCAGCTCAGCAATCCATTGAACATTGAGGGGTTTTTTAAAAATCTATTATTTGTCCTTTCTTATCTTGAGGAATACCTTATATTTGTTGTCAACCGAAACAAGAGAAACCACAAATGCCCACTATTACTCAAATAGAGCTGTTGCAAGCCAAGAGTACATTTTTGGTGTTTCGGTTCTTAAAATAAGTATTAGCATTCATTGTTTATAACTGACAACTTATCGAATAGCAGAAAATATATCTTTGTCCAATTTTCTTTTAACATTAATAGTGTTACGTTAAAAAACATGGGTGGTATTCAGATTCACCCAAAACGTGTCTTATCTATAGCTCACTAGCTTTTGTACCAGGAAGGTAATTTTGTCTCTTGAAGTCAGTTTAGTTCTCCACCATCTGTTTTCTTTTTGCCTTCTTTCAGAAGCATAGGTGGTATTGACCAGTTCGTGTTTTGTTGTTGTTGTTATTGTTGTTATTGTTGTTGTTATGAAATAGAATTTTGTTACATTGATTTCACTGTGGAATAATCCATTTGAAGACTGCAAGTAGATTTTTAGTATGTTGAGTTAAAAAATTGGAAATACACAGTTTGACACCAAAGCTGCCATGGAAATGAAAGCATAGCATGTCAGCCTTTGACAATTTTACTCACTAGAAAGGAGTTGTCTTCCTTACAGGAGCGTTTAATTCCTAGCAAGGAAGAAGGGCTTATGTTACATAACAAATTGGTCCATTACAGGTTTGCAAGAAAAATTTGCAGATCAATTTTTACCAGTGATCTCAAACCACAGTTGCCAAAGAATGTTTCTCAGTGGTATTCTTTTATTTGTTTTGCTCCATCTCCAATGAGAGCTTCCCAGTTTAACCAGCCTTAAGCATTGCTTTCTTCATATTATTACTCCCCTTTTCAAAACGTCCAGGAATCTCTCTTATCCATAGTAATTCAGGCACTCTTGATGTTCCTAACAAGTTGAGACTGTCCTTCTTTGATCTCCCTGGGTTGATTTATTCACTTGTTTAACGGATGTGTATGGAGCACCCACTTAGTGCCAGTGACGTGCCTTACACTAGGGTCTGGCAGTGAGTGAGGTGGACCAGGAGTCTGCTCTCATGGTGTTTATTTTCTAGAGAGGGAGGAGAGGCTACAAATCAGTGAAAATGTGAATACAATAATTTCAACACTTTTAAGATATTGAAATACTAGAAATAAGCCAGGCTTCTGTTGGCTTCCGTTTTTCAGAATTTTTTTTTTTTTTTATCACTGTCTTTATCTCTTATAGGCTAGACAGCTTAGATTTGAATGAAAGTTCTGTCACTGACTAGCTGTGTGGCTCTAGGCAAATTACTCATCCTCCCCATTTCTCAATTTGTATTGTTATAAGGGGTATAATACTAGAAAATAACTCATAAGGTTCTTGTAAAGATTGAATAAGTTAAATCTTCAAATACTTAAAACAGTGTTTGTTATACAGTTAAGACTTAGTAAAAGTAAGCTATTTAAAAATTTTTTCCTATTAAAATATTCTTTCAAATGGAAGTATATAGAGATAAAATATGCCCAGCCCAGCATTGTATGTAAGTCTTGTATTCACTCAATTATTTGATGACATACTTTTATCTTGATTGTCTTAAATGGAAGAAAAAATACCTGTAAGGCAACCTAAATTCTGTTTATTCTGCATTTTTATGATGTGTGTTAAGTGTACATTAGCAACTTACCAGGTTGGTTTTGGTAAGTGAACAGATTGCACACCTTTTCTGACAACTTTAATTTATCCCATATATTGATAGAAAAATTGATGGACTCTGCTGATGAAATGAAGTGCACAGTTTAAGGATTTGTCCATTTATCCTTACCTCTAAAGGCGTAATCAACTGAATTTACGTTGACAGATTCTTCCAACAGTGCAGTTCTATGACTGACACTCACCGTTCCTACTGTCAGCTGCTGCTCAGGTCACCCCTTGTGTGTATCCCTGGGGCAGCCTCCTGATTTATTCCCTGTCCACCAGAGTCTCTGCCCTTCCAGTCTGTCTTATACTCACTAGTGAAGAGTCTTAGAGTAATCCTTTTATCATCTACTTTGCTCAGGAAACTACATTTACTTTCTCTTGCCCAGAGAGTCAAATACAGCCTTTAGATTAAGGCTGTAATCCTTCATAATTTGACTTTTTTTCCTTCATAATTTGACTTTAATTTTCTACCACTACTGTTGATAGTAGACTCTAATTCTCAAAATGCTCTTGTAGAATATTAACCCAGTGTTATTAAAGTTCTTTGTCTTGATCTTACATATTAGGCTCAGTCTTCTATTTACACTTTTGTTTTAATTCTGTGCTTTTAATCTCTCTGTTCCCTGCTTTCCCTCCCACTTCCTAGACAAACATATCCTTGTTTGCCAGGTACGTTTAGCTCAAATTTTACCTTTCTCATGACTCTTTTCAACTAGCTCATGATGTAACTGTCCCTATAATATAGAGGTTGATTTCTGTGTTTCTGTATTAATATGATAATAATGCTGTAAGGGCCTAGATACACCATTAAAATATTGCTCTTTTTCTCATAGTTTACATAGAGCATGTAATAGTGCTGATTTAAAGCACATGCTTCGTAAATGATCATTTTTTGACAGGTTATAAGGAAGAACTTCTTTATATATGATTTTCCCCCACCTCATGGCTTTCCTTTGGTTTTATAGAAGCTGCAAGTCGGGCCATAGTCCAGTTCCTAGAAATCAATCAGAGTGAAGAAGCCAGTAGAGGTTGGATGCTTCTGACAACAATTAATTTGTTAGCATCCTCTGGTCAGGTAAGTTCTTTGTTTTCATGTTTGATAACTTGACTTCCTTTTTTATCTTCTTGGAATTTTGTGAAACTAAATGTATCATCATATCCAAATAAGATTTTATGGTAATCATTATATTCTTAATCCTTCTAACATATGCTTTCATGCTTCTCACAACATCTCATGAGGAGGTTTATGTTACTACAAATTTTACACCTGAGGAAATGCCTAACTTGAATGGTGTATTTCGTCTGTGTCATAACACACAGAGAGCATGATACCATTAGTACAGCATGTGGGGCACAGCAATGGACTTCTGGGACTGTAGGCCGATAGCCTGGGAGCTCTGGCTCCATCTGGCCAAAACCAACACTTCTGTAACCCACATCAGGGAAATTGCTTTAGAAGAATCATCTGACCTTACTTCACTAATAAGGAACAAATGACATGAAAAGTATTTGTAAATTCTTCTAAATTTTATGGAAAATAGGGGAATAGTGACATTTTCAGGATAATATATATAGCCTTCCCGCTTGATTTATTCTGGAGATTCCTTTTATTCCCCCTCTCTAAACCACCTTTAATCATCTGCCATAATTTCTGTTGCATGTACTCAGTTATCAGCTATTTGGATACCTGACTTTTGGCCTGTGATGTTTTGGGGTTGAAAGAACTTGATTCAGGGGCACCTGGGTGGCTCAGTCAGCTAAGCATCCGACTCTTGATTTCAGCTCAGGTCATGACCTCACAGTTTGTGGGATGGAGCCCTGCAACAGACTTTGCGCTGATAGCGGGGAGCCTGCTTGGGATTCTCTCTCTCACTCTCTCTTTACTCCTCGACTTGTGTGCATGTGCTCTTTGTCTCTCTCTCAAAAAAAAATAATAATAATAACCATTAACAACAAAAAAAAGAAAGAAAGATGTGTTTCACCCTTCTAAAACTCAGAGTAGAATTACCTATCAAAGTTAGTACCTGTCTTGAGAATGGTTCTTGTCTAAATTATGATTCAAACAACTCACATCATTTAATAATGGAATTTACAGAGGTGGCTGTGACATGAGTCATATACCTTGGTGGGCCACAGCAGAAACGATGCATATTTCTTAGTAACCATATCCTGAAGCTAGTCATTAGCCTAAAGTAGTAGCACTTAGGCTTTTTTTCCCCTTAGAATAATGTTTCCCTTTTTTGTTTGCTGGTTTATGTTTGTTTGTTTCTTAACATCACAAAAGGAATCAGACCAAGTTGCTCTGATGTACCTGGGACTTGCCAGATTTCGGCCCAGAAGCCCCACATCCCAGACAACTCCTAAATTCTGGGCAAATTGAGATGTTTATTTATCCTATGTCACCTTCAGATAGTCCTAAAGTGGCCAACTGTTTCCATGTATCTGTGACCATACCAAAAACCTATCAAAATATCAATTCTATTTGCTATTGATGCTAGCTATAAATGCCGCCATATTACTGTACCAAAATTTGGTTTGGTTTAAAATAGCATGTAAAGTAACCATTTTAATTGTGATATTTCTAAGTCTTATTCCTATTCTTTGTAGATGCTGTCTTTCTCAGGTGTGAACAGAAAGTGTATCCTACCAGAATATCTGACACATACTAGAAAGTCAGGAAATATGGATTAACCTAATCACTTTTTTAAAAAACATTTTTTTAGAGAGAGAAAGAGATCGTAAGCAGGGAGTGGGGTGAAGAGGGAGGGAGAGAGAGAGAATCTTAAGCAGGCTCCCCACCCAGTGCAGAGTCCGACTCAGGGCTCGACCCAATGCAGGGCTCATTCCCACGACCCTGGGATCATGCATGATCTGAGCCAAAATCAAGAGTCACATGCTTAATCGACTGACCCACCTAGATGACCCTTAACCTAATCACTTTTTTAAAAATTACAAATGTTGCCAATTATCAGTTTGGATACCAAGTTATGCTTATACTCTGCTATAAAATGAAACTGAAAAATCATACCAATTTGCCTAATGAAAACAGAAAGCTAGTAATAATCTAACTAGCAAAAGGTATTTTAAGAGAAAATTTAGTGCTCTATATTTGGAGCTGACTTTTATGTTTATATGCCATTTTCTGTTGATAGCAGTGAGATACAGAGATGACTAAAACGTCCTGAATCAACATGTAGATGACAGAGATGGAGTGAATGACAGTACTATAAAATGCAGTCATGGGATATATGTACTGCTATGAAAATAGAAATGTGAGAGTTATAAATTTTGTAGGTGAGGGGGGGAGGAAAGATGAGGAATTAAAGTTTCAGACATGGGCAGACATTTAAACTGAGCATCAGATGTATAGAGACATAGGGTATCTAGAAATAATCAGTCATGGAACAGCAAAAGGTTTTTGAAATATTTAGAGGCAGGAAATGTTACTGGATGTTTAGACTAAGGACCAGATTATGCAAGGGATTGTTCTTTGGGTCCTCTCACCTCTCTATCACCCTGCTACTGCATTAGTTCAAGCCCCATCTCTCATATGGTTTTCTGTATTAGTTTCCTAATGACCCTGGCCTTCTTGCTCTTTAGATCTAATTTAGATCTATATAACCATCAGCGAATTTTCTGATATCTGGTTCCATTACTGCTTTGTAATACTTCACTGGTTCTCCAAGGCCAGCAAAATAAAAGTCAGACCAGAGTGGGAGACCATATGATACATAGGTCTCTGGGCATATACACTTGTGGACCACTTAACCAGCTTTAACCTAAGGCAGGGTATCTCAATGATGAGCCTCAATTGCTTCATGTATAAAGTAAGGATCATACAGTAAGTGTGTCGTATAGTTCAACCTTCTATGTATCTTCAGGTGATCTTTCCCCTCTTAATTTCTATACTTTTCCTCTTCATTCCTGGTAGTGTTGATCATTCCTTTTTCATAGTTATTGATAACCTGTTTCTGCTAATAGACCACAGTCTTCTGAAGGGCAGGGGTGCTTTGTCGTTTCCTGCCCAGTTCCCAACATACTGCCAGACATACCCTATGCATTCAGTGAATGTTTGATTAAAAAGTTGATAAACTAAATACAGGTGACAAGGTGACACCAGCCTGTTGATCTCCAGTGTATGAAATTTTTTGTTCCAAACTGGACCATGAAAAAAATTTGGCAATTATTATAGCATACTTCTTAGGAATAATGAAATTTCACCATAAGAAGGTGGACTTTCTTCCTCTAGAAATTGTTGAAAATAATACACAGATTTTTCAGTGTTACCTGTATCCTTCAAGTGTCCTTCCAACCCCAAGAATGTTTAATAATAATAAAAGTGATAGCAAAGCAACTACTAATATATAACTTAGTGCTTAATATATCTCAGATTTGTTATATAATGCTTACATTAACTCTAAGACCTATTATCATTATATTTATTTTATAAGAAAGGAAACTGAGGTCCAGCAAAGTTAGTTTGCCCAAGTTTATGGTTGAATTTCTTTTTTCTAAATCCAAAAGTTCATTTGCTTTGAAACATGCTGCCTTTTAATAAAAAAATAGCAAATCTAATAAATAACAAACACATCTCAATACACACACACACACACACACACACACACACACACACACACATATGTATGTATTTTTAGAGAGAAAGAGTGAGTGCATTTGTGTGAGTGGGAGAGAGTAGAGGAAGAGAGAGAGAATCTTAAGCAGACTCCATGCCCAGTGCCAGGCAGCAGGGATGGGTGTGATGCAGGCTCTATCTCACCATGGTGAGATCATAAGCCGGAATTAAGAGTCAGACGCTTAACCACTGAGCCACCCAGGAGCCCCATCTCAATATCTGATTAAAGCGGATTTGTCCAAATGGAAAATGAGTATTTGTCAGCATGGAGTCATTTTTTAATTTTTCAGGCATTTAAAAAGTTATTTTGATATATAATTTTCTGGCTTAAAATTTGTGAGTTAATGATTTAGATTCTGGATTAATATTTGTGAACTTACTTAGCTGTTCCAATTATGTCTGTCTGTCTCCCTATTCACTTATTTATTGGTTTGTTTTCCAGAAAACCGTGGACTGCATGACAACGATGTCAGTGCCTTCCACCCTGGTTAAATGTTTATATCTGTTTTTTGACCTTCCACATGTGCCTGAGGCAGTTGGAGGTGCACAGAATGAGCTACCTCTAGCAGAACGTCGTGGACTACTCCAGAAAGTTTTTGTACAGGTATGGAAGGTGCTGTTGGCCTGGCCATCAATACCAGTCTATTTAAAGTGAAACAGGTGCACTCCTTAAAGAGATGTTCTGCTTATTCCATTTTTTTTTTATAGTATTCCATGCTCTTTATTATTGACTTTATCTCATATAATTGTCACATTTCTTGACTCTGAACATTTCTTTTGAGGATAATGGAACAAGCCATTAACAAGTTTATTTCTCTGAACAGATTCAACTATTAAGCTTTCCTTTGATACAGCAATACAATCTCTAAAATGAACTGCTAAGCAAGAGAAACTTTTATTGACTATCATATTACATTGGGGTAATATTTCTTATAAGAAATTCTGTTTGTTGATGTCTAAATATAGGATTCCTAGCCTATAAATCTCTAACTTGTAAAAGGCAGTTTATTTTAGTGACTGCTGCCACCTCCTCTGCTCCCTGCTTGTAAAATCCTTCTTTACCACTGTTGCCACTGTTCAGACTTTTAATAGCACTGGTGGCTAACCAAGGTTTAAATAGACCTTTGTTAGTTAGCCTAGAAATTTTGCCATCATTTTGATATCCTTCCTTGGGAGAAAATTTTCAAGACCAACAACACGCATTTGGAATATAGTCTGTCCGTGGGACTAATATTTAAAAACTTTTTAATGTTTATGTATTTTGAGAGAGAGACACACAGAATGCGGGTGGTGGTGGGGGGGTTGGTGGCAGACAGAGGGAGACACAGAATCTGAAGCAGGCTCCAAGCTCCGAGCTGTCAGCATAGAGTCCAACGTGGG
The DNA here is from genome assembly GCF_046562875.1 of Panthera onca. Taxonomy (NCBI): domain Eukaryota; kingdom Metazoa; phylum Chordata; class Mammalia; order Carnivora; family Felidae; genus Panthera; species Panthera onca. Next base: position 69,508,119 of record NC_138342.1, on the reverse strand, counting down.
GCTCGAACTCACAAACCATGAGATCATGAACTGAGCTGAAGTCAGACACTCAACCGACTGAGCCAGGTATTTTAAAATCACGTTTGACAGAAGAGGACAGATACTGTATCATTATACTTATTGTGTATCCAACGTGCCCAAACTCCTAGCAAGTAGAATGCTGGTTGCCAGGAGCTGGAGAGTGGGGTAACAAGAAGTTTTGTTCAGTGGGTATAGAGTTTCAGGTTTGCAAGATGAAAATGTTCTAGAGATCTATTGTACATGTAATGAACACTACTGTTACCAAAAAGGATTACGGTGATAGATTTTGTGTTACGTGTTTTTACCTCCGTTAACAAAAAAAACCCCACACCTGTTTGAATCCAGTTCTCTGAAATTATATAACTTAAGATGCAGATTTCTCACCTCTAAAGTAAAGATAAATGATACGTACCCAAAGGGATTTGTGAGGATTAAATGAAATAATACACAGAGCAATGGTGCTGTTCCCAGGATGTGGTAGACATGACCTACAAGTCCCTGTGATGGCTGCTCTTGCCACCGCAGCCACCACCATCAGTGAGAGTAGCAGAGGGAGCACAGAGCAGTGGGTCTGCAGTAGATAAGGTGGAGCTGGGTGCCAATGACGAGTGCATCTCACAGTACTGGGGTCTTTGCTGCAGCGCTTTGTGGACGTGTGAGCGATGAAAGGACTGGAGAGAGGGAGACTAAGGCAGTTTTAGAAAGGAAAAGACAGGATTATCAATAAAGAACTAATTCAACAAATACTTATTGAACATTGGATTTCTTAGATACTTTTTGCTAGTGGCTAGGTAGAATCCATTATCTCATATAACTTGTAAGACAGCCCATGACTTCAGAGGTTTTGTTTTTCTAAAAAATGATGATGAGAGCAAATGGCAGAAATAGGAGTAGACGTTAGGTTTATCTGAGTCCTGAATTAGATTGGGTGAGAAAAGCAATAGAAATGAACAAAGGAGTAAATCCCATAGGAATTGAAGCTGCTTAAGACGTTGCTAATGAATACAGTGGGTTAGTCTTTGCTTATTAGACTAGTAAACCCTATTTCCACAAAGCCTTTCTAAACAACTAATTAATACCTTAGACAATAAATGTAAGCTGACTTTTATGTATTTAATACTAAATAAGTATAGCAAAGATTTCTTCTAAAACTTAAAAAAATGTTTTCAGTATCTGAATGCAGTGGATGTCTCCAACTAATTGTGGATTCATTTTAGCATATTGGAACCATTGAATGTTACAGCCAAAAGGAACTTCCAAGAGAATTTAAATGAATGAAAGTCACCACTTACAGTTACAGAAACTAGGGGTGCCTGGGTGGCTCAGTCAGTTAAGTGTCTGACTTTGGCTCAGGTCATGATCTCACAGTTCAAGAGACCGAGCCCCGCCTTAGGCTCTACTCTGACAGCTCAGAACCTGGAGTGCTTCAGATTCTGTGTCTGCTTCTCTCTGTCTCTCTCTGTCTCTCTCTCTGCCCCTCCCCCACTCATGCTCTGTCTCTGTCTCTCTCTCTCTCTCAAAAATAAACATTTAAAAAAATTAAAAAAAAAAAAAAAAAAAAAAACCTGGTTACAGAAACTAATAGCTGAGGCTGTGATCCATAGCAGATGTGTGGCAGGAATGGGAGCCTGGCTCTTCCCATTGCCTAGTCCAGTGTCCTGTAGTGCGTCACTTCCTTGTTTTAGTTTCTCATCACAGGCCGGACACTGCTATCAAACACCAATGGAGACAAACATATTAAATGTTTTCAGAAAACATATTGTTTATGATAGATGAAATCCCTGTGTTTATCTTATGTGACACATGGTTTCCTGGAACCTTAGCAATTGGGACTGCTTCATGTAGGCATTTTTTTTTTCTGTTTGTTTAGATTTTTGTTTATTTGTTTTGTGTGTGTGTGTTGATATGGCCAGTTAGTTCGCTGCCGCACTTGGCTATCCTTAATGACATAGTCCCTGCAAGTAGGTATGATTAGTGTATGGGAGAAGAGGAATGAGATATAGACTCTTCGGTTTTCTATTGTATAGAATGAAAGGATTACATGAGATTATTTCTGAAAATCCTTTTGCCTTTGAATAATAACTAGTTATTTTTTGTTTTATATTTAAAAAGAATTTTTTAAGTTTACATCCAAGTTAGTTAGCATATAGTGCAACAATGATTTCAGGAGTAGATTCCTTAATGCCCGTTACCCATTTAGTCCATCCCCCCCCCCCCCACAACCCTTCCAGTAACCCTCTGTTTGTTCTCCATATTTAAGAGTCTCTTATGTTTTGTCCCCCATCCCTGTTTTTATATTATTTTTGATTCCCTTCCCTTATGTTCATGTTTTTTTATCTTAAAGTCCTCATATGAGTGAAGTCATGATATTTGTCTTTCTCTGATTTCACTTAGCATAATACCCTCTAGTTCCATCCACGTAGTTGCAAATGGCAAGATTTCATTCATTTTGATTTCCGAGTAATACTCCATTGTGTATATATACCACATCTTCTTTATCCATTCACTCATTGATGGACATTTAAGCTCTTTACATACTTTGGCTATTGTCGCTAGTGCTGCTATAAACCTTGGGGTGCGTGATCCCCTTCGAAACAGCATACCTGTATCCCTTGTATAAATACCTAGTAGTGCAATTGCTGGGTCGTAGGGTAGTTCTATTTTTAATTTTTTGAGGAAACTCCATACTGTTTTCCAGAGTGGCTGCACCACTTTGCATTCCCACCAGCAGGGCAAAAGAGATCGTCTTTCTCCACATCCTCGCCAACATCTGTTGTTGCCTGAGTTGTTCATGTTAGCCATGCTGACAGGTGTGAGGTGGTATTTCATTGTTTTGATTTGTGTTTCCCTGATGATGAGTGATGTTGAGCATTTTTTCATGTGTCAGTTGGCCATCTGCATGTCTTCTTTGGAGAAGTGTCTTTTCATGTCTTTTGCTGATTTCTTCACTGGAGTATTTGTTTTTTGGGTGTTGAGTTTGATAAGTTCTTTATAGGTTTTGGATGCTAACCCATTATATGATATATTGTTTGCAAATATCTTCTCTCATTCCGTTGGGAATTTAGTTTTGCTGATTGTTTCCTTCTCTGTGCAGAAGCTTTTTAGTCTGACGAGGTCCCAGTAGTTCATTTTTGCTTTTGTTTCCCTTGCCTCCGGAGACGTGTTCAGTAAGAAGTTGCTGTGGCCAGGGTCAAAGAGGTTTTTGCCTGCTTTCTCCTTGAGGATTTTGATGGCTTCCTGTTTTATGTTTAGGTCTTTCATCCATTTTGAGTTTATTTTTGTGTATGGTGTAAGAAAGTGGTCCAGGTTCATTCTTCTTAATGTCGCTGTCCAGTTTTCCCAGCACCACTTGAAGAGACTGTCTTTATTCCATTGGATATTCTTTCCTGCTTTGTCAGATATTAGTTGGCTATATGTTTGTGGGTCCATTTCTGGGTTCTTTGTTCCATTGATCTGAATGTCTGTTTTTGTGCCAGTACTGCATTGTCTTGATGGTTAGAACTTTGTAATACAGCTTGAAGTCCTGGATTGTGATGCCTCCTGCTTTGGTTTTCTTTTTCAAGATTGCTTTGGCTATTCGGGGTCTTTTCTGGTTCCATACAAATTTTAGGATTGTTTCTTCTAGATCTGTGAAGAATGGTGGTGTTATTTTGATAGTGATTGCATTGAATACATAGATTGCTTTGGGTAGTATTGACATTTTAACAATATTTATTCTTCCTGTTCAGGAGCATGGAATCTTTTTCCATTTTTTTGTGTCTTCAATTTCTTTCATAAGCTTTCTATAGTTTTAAGTGTATATATTTTTCACCTCTTGGGTTATATTTATTCCTAAGTATTTTATGGTTTTGGTGCAACTGTAAATGGGATCGATTCCTTCATTTCTCTTTCTGTTGCTTCATTGTTGGTGTATAGGAATGCAACCGATTTCTGTGCATTGATTTTATATCCTGCCAGTTTGCTGAATTCATGGATCAGTTCTAGCCATTTTTTGGTGGGATCTTTTGGGTTTTCCATACAGAGTATCATGTCATCTGCAAAGAGTGAAAGTTTGACCTCCTCCTGGCCAATTTGGATGCCTTTTATTTCTTTGTGTTGTGTGATGGCTGAGGCTGACTTCCAATACTATGTTGAATAACAGTGGTGAGAGTGGACATCCCTGTCTTGTTCCTGACCTTAGGGGGAAAGCTCTCAGTTTTTCCCCATTGAGGATGATATTAGTGGTGGGTCTTTCATATATGGCTTTTATGATCTTGAGGTATGATCCTTCTGTCCCTACTTGCTTGAGGGTTTTTATCATGAAAGGATGCTGTATTTTGTCAAATGCTTTCTCTGCATCTATTGAGAGGATCATGTGGTTCTTGTCTTTTATTGATATGACATGTCACATTGATTGTTTTGTAGATATTGAACCAACCCTGCATCCCAGGTATAAATCCCACTTGGTCATGGTGAATAGTTTTTTTAATGTATTGTTGGATCTGGTTGGCTAATGTCTTGTAGAGGATTTTTGCATCCATGTTCATCAGGGAAATTGGTCTATAGTTCTCCTTTGTAGTGGGGTCTTTGGTTTTGGAATCAAGGTTATGCTGGCTTCATAGAAAGAGTTTGGAAGTTTTCCTTCCATTCTATTTTTTGGAACAGCTTCAAGAGAATAGGTGTTAACTCTTCCTTAAATGTTTGGTAGAATTCCTCTGGAACGCCATCTGGCCCTCAACTCTACTTTTTGGGATATTTTTGATTACTGATTCAATTTCTTTACTGGTTATGGGTCTGTCCAAATTTTCTATTTCTTTCTGTTTCAGTTTTGGTAGTTTATATGTTTCTAGGAATTTGTCCCATTTCTTCCAGATTGCCCATTTTATTGGCATATAATTGCTCATAATATTCTCTTATTATTGTTTTTATTTCTGTTGTGTTGGTTGTGATCTCTTTCATTCTTGATTTTATTTACTTGGGTCCTTTCATTTTTCTTTTTGATCAAACTGGCTAGTGGTTTATCAATTTTGTTAATTCTTTCAAAGAACCAGCTTCTGGTTTCATTGATCTGTTCTGTTTTTTTTGGTTTCAATAGCATTGATCTCTGCTCTAATCCTTATTATTTTCTGTCTTCTGCTAGTTTGGAGTTTTATCTGCTGTTTTTATTCCAGTTCTTTAAGGCGTAAAGTTAGGTTGTGTGTCTGAGACCTTTCTTCTTTAGGAAGGCCTGGATTGCTCTATACTTCCCTCTTATGACCTCCTTTGCTGTGTCCCAGAGGGTTTGGACTGTGGTGTTATCATTTTCATTGGCTTCCATGTACTTTTTAATTTCCTCTTTAACTTCTTGGTTAGCCCATTCATTCTTTAGTAGGATGTTCCTCAGTCTCCAAGTATTTGTTACCTTTCCAATTTTTTTCTTGTGGTTGATTTTGAGTTTCATAGAGTTGTGGTCTGAATGTCTGCACAGTATGATCTTGATCTTTCGGTACTTACTGGGGCCTGATTTGTCTCCCAGTATGTGATCTATTCCAGAGAACATTCCATGTAGACTGGAGAAGAATGTATATCCTGCTGCTCTAGGATGAAATGTTCTGAAATATATCTGTTAAGTCCATCTGGTCCAGTGTGTCCTTCAAAGCTGTTGCTTCCTTGTTGATTTTCTGTTTAGATATCTGCCCATTGCTGTAAGGGTGGTGTTGAAGTCCCCTACTATTGTATCATTATCAATGAGTTTCTTTATGTTTGTGATTGATTTATATACTTGGTGCTACCACATTTGGAGCATAAATATTTACAATTGTTAGGTCTTCTTGGTGGATAGACCCCTTAATTATGATATAATGCCCTTCTTCATCTCTTGTTATAGTCTTTATTTTAAAGCGTAGATTGTCTGATATAAGTATGGCTACTCCGGCTTTCTTTTTATCGACCATTAACATGATAGATGATTCTCTGTCCCCTTACTTTCAATCTGAAGGTGTCTTTAGGTCTAAATTGGGTCTCTTGTAAACAGCATATAGATGGATCTTGTTTTCTGTTACCCTATGTCTTTTGATTGGAGCATTTAGTCCATTGACGTTTAGAGTGAGTACTGAAAGATACGAATTTATTGCCATTATGTTTCTTGTAGAGTTGGAGTTTCTGGTGGTGTTCTCTGGTCCTTTCTAGTCTTTGTTGCTTTTGTGGGTTTTTTTCTCCCCTCATCTTTTCTCCCCTTAGAGAGTCCCCCTTAAAATTTCTTGCAGGGCTGGTTTAGTGGTCACACACTCCTTTAATTTTTGTTTGTCTGGGAAACTTTTAATCTCTCCTTCTATTTTGAATGACAGCCTTTCTAGATAAAGAATTCTTGGCTGCATATTTTTTTTGATTCAGCACATTGAATATATCCTGCCACTCCTTTCTGGTCTGCCAAGTTTCTGTGCATAGATCTGCTACAAACCTGATCTGTCTTCCCTTATAGATTAAGAACTTTTTTCCCTTGCTGTTTTCATGATTCTTTCCTTGCCTGAATATTGTGAATTTGACTATGATATGCCTTGTTGATGGTCGGTTTTTGTTGAATCTACTTGGAGTCTTCTGTGCTTCCTGGATTTTGATGTCTGTGTCTTTCCCCAGGTTAGGAACGTTTTCCACTATGATTTGCTCATATAACCTTTCTACCCCTATTTCTCTCTCTTCCTCTTCTGGGACCCATATGATTCTGATGTTGTTCCTTTTTAATGAGTCACTGATTTCTCAAATTCTTAAATCATGCTCTTTTGCCTTAGTGTCTCTCTTCTTTTCAAATGCTTCGGTATTCTGCATAAGTTTGGCCTCTATACCACTGATTTGCTGCTCTGCCTCATCCATCCTTGCCACTGTGGCATCCATTCAAGATTGCAGTGCAGTTATAGCATTTTTTATTTCATCATAACTAGCTTTTACTTCTTTTATCTCTGCAGAAGGGGATTCTAATCTATTTTCAACTCCAACTCGTATTCTTATTATTGTGTTTGTAAATTCTGGTTCAGACATCTTGCTTGTATCTGTGTTGATTAAGTCCCTAGGTGTTGTTTCTTCCTGCTCTTTAAGAACTAGTTATTTTTATAGTCAACAAATTTAAGGAATTAAATCCAGTTCATTTTTGAGAACAAAGATTTGATTTGTAAAACAGTAGTTTATTTTTGGGTTTGTTTTTATGTTACAGATTAGATGCCATCTCTAATGGCATCCATCTCTCTAATCACATAGTTGATAATACACCTTTATGAGCATCGATGATGCTACAGTTGACTATTTTTTTCATATTATCTTTTTTTGTTGCATTCAATACATATGGGAAAATATAATACCTATTATACCTATTAAGGTACTATGCCACCTGCTAGCACATTTTCATAAATGTGTACTTTAAAAAGAACATGCTGAGATTTTGTCTGTTGACTCAACATTCATTTTGGTGAAAAAAGCAATTTGACCATGAGCTACAACACAAGTAGTTGGCCCTTTATCACAAGCAGCTGTTTTCCAAAGCTCAATGCTAATGAGCATATATTAAAATAATTACCTATTTATTAATCTACAGATAGACAATAATGTTGGCATGTTCTTTTGTTTATTAATGGGCCTGCTTCTTAGCAATATTAGAAATGTTTTATAAAAAAGCAGTTCATGTTACTTCCCACTTACACTTGACTCTCAGAAAGGACCCCCTCTCCTGCAATTCCTCGAGCTCCCCCTTCACTATGTTGTACAACTCTTTTTCAAGCCCAAGCTTCTGTAGTTTGCAGGTTGATTTTTTCAAGGCCTTCCACAGTGTGCTGACTCCTCTGGGCTCCAAGTCATTCCCCAGAAGGTTCAGGTTAAACAGGCTTTTACTGCTTCTGAGAACAGAGGAGAGATACCTTATGTATCTACTATGTATAATCACATAGTTGATAATACACCTTTATGAGCATCGATGATGCTACAGTTGACTATTTTTTTCATATTATCTTTTTTTGTTGCATTCAATACATATGGGAAAATATAATACCTATTATACCTATTAAGTTAGTAGGCAATAATTTCTCCAACCATTTGTGTGTGTGTGTGTGTATGTGTGTGTGTGTGTGTTGGGGGACGGAGGGTAGAATGCCTGTATTTACTGATGCTGTAAACATATTACTTCTCTGAATTCTTTCTTAGTCCTTTTTTTTCCATCCTGATAATTTGGTAGCTATGGATTAGAAAGCCCTTGTACTGAAGTAAATTTTTCATTGAAGGAAGTAGGAAAGGTAAAACCTAGCTTCCACAGATGAAAACTATGTAAAATTATTTTTTTCTACTTAGCAGTTTCCCCATAGATCGTAAAATACTCAAATTTCATTAGGCACTTTCAGGAGAATAAAATTTACGTAAATTATAGTTATTTTATTTATAGTATATATACTTAAAAATATTTACATGAGAAATTTTAGCAAAGAGAAGAAAATTTCACTTTTCCTGAAGCTGAGTCAAGATTAAAAGACAAAAATGCATTGAGAGAAAAAACCCTAGCTGAATTCTGCAAGTAGTGGCTCTTAGTGCTTTGAGCACTTGTGTAATGTGTATTCTGCAAATCATAGTTAAGGAATATGTTTTCATCTTAAAGTTTAAGAAGTTTTGAATATTCTTTGAAAGCCAGGCCATAGAAGATTTTTGGCTACTAGATGTAATTGAAAGACACTTTTGAATTAGGATGATTTTATTACTGTAATACCCCTTTCTACTTGTATAGAAATTGTAACAATTTGAAAGTATTTTTAAAGACCTGTTTTTACTTTTTTTTTTTAATTTGTTTTTTAATATTTATTTTTGATGGAGGGAGGGAAGGAGGGGGGGAGAGAGAGAGAGAGAGAGAGAGAGAGAGAGAGAGAGTGTGTGTGTGTGTGTGTGTGTGTGTGTGTGTGTGTGCGTGCGAGCCAGGGAGGGACAGAGAAAGAGTGAGACACAGAATCTGAAGTAGGCTCCAGCCTCTGAGCTGTCAGCACAAACAGGGGGCTCAAACTCACACACTGTGAGATCATGACCTGAGCCGAAGTTGGAACCACCCAGCCGACTGAACCACCCAGGTGCCCCCTGTTTTTACTTTCTTACCTCCAAAAAACTGTCCATTTTAGAGAAGAAAATTCCATCTCACCTATGATAAACTAAGAACTAAGAGCCAAATTAGAAAACTAAAATGTTGACCTCGAAAGTTACTGTTGATTTATTCTGTTTCAAAGAGTCAGTGTGCAAAAATACCAGGGAGAGGAATAGATACACAGAAGGCTTTTCTTTCTTTCTTTTTCTTTCTTTCTCTTTCTTTCTTTCTTTCTTTTTTTCTTTCTTTCTTTTTTTAAATGAGCTGATAAAAGTAGGGCTGGCTTACTGTTTTACCATAACACACTTCTAAATTATAGGTGTCTTTTTTAATGTTGCCTAAGGTAGAGAACCCATCATTGTGGCTTTAATGATATCACTTAATACTAACCCTGAACTCTCAGGGTTTTTAATCATCAGATGTAGTCCTTTTCTAGCTCCTCCCTTTACCCAACCATTCATTTATTTAAATACAGATATGTTTTGTGTTTTTTAGATCTTAGTGAAACTCTGCAGTTTTGTTTCTCCGGCGGAGGAGCTGGCTCAAAAAGATGATCTCCAGCTTTTATTCAGTGCAATAACCTCTTGGTGCCCTCCCTACAACCTGCCGTGGAGGAAGAGTGCTGGAGAAGTCCTTATGACCATATCCCGTCACGGTCTTAGTGTCAATGTAGTGAAGTATATTCATGGTGAATATTTCTTTATGTTCATTTTAGGAGCTCTACGTTTCTTCCAGTTTTCTCTTCTTCATATGATGACAGATTGCTTTTTATTTCTCAGTTCTCTAAAGGTTCTATTTTAAATTAAAAACTATATTTGCCAGGAGAAAAAAAAAATATTCTTGTTTGTGAGGCATTTCAAATGTGAGAAATTTTTATATGTTCCAAACAATAGATATATACAGACTTGAAATAATTTCATTGTCATGTAAATGTTTAATCATAATGTAAGTTCTGTGTCAGCCTATTCTTTCCTACTCTTCTATGAAAAAAAAACTATATTTGAGATACTGTAGTTTAAAGCCTTTCTGAAGATACTTCATAAATGGATAACTATGTATCCAATGTAGCATAAATGAAATTAGGTAGATTCTTTACCAGCACTAAGGAGAAATTATCCATTCTGTTCAAGTCCTATATAAGTGTCAGCTATAATGTCTTTATAGACATTTAAATGTCTAAATAGAAGACAATGTACCATCTCAAATACTTCACTTATTATATATTTTTTTCCTGAAAATCCTTCAAAATAATTTTTAATACAACTTTTTTACTCACCTAACATCAATCCTTCATTAAATGTTCTTGCCTCCTTTTCTGTGTTAAATCTTTTTAGCCTTTGTTATATGACACCGGGTTTTTTTAGACAAATAAATTTCATTACAGATATGAGAAAGTCTTTTTTGAAAAGCCTTCAATCCCCAATGTCAGTAATAGGTACAACTTTGCTTTAAACGAGTAACAAGTAGTGCAAGCATAATTTAAAAAATTTTATTTCCCGAAGTATTTCTGTATCTCATTGTCCATATTCACTCTAATTTTAGCTTTTAAACTAGTTATGGATTTTTATTTTTAAACATAGAAGATAGGGTTTTTTTCTCTTTCTTTGACTATACTAATATAAAAGCTCAAAAATGTCATTTGGCAGCATTTTGTTTAATGAAAAATATCCAAATATGGTGTAAAAACTAGATAAATGTCAACTATTTTCCAACATTTCCTCTTTTACCCTTTGTTTACTACTTAGAGGCAGAGCTTTTCCAATGAATATATATATCATATTTACTTTTAGAATGTGTAACATTTATCTTATAATATTTCATAGATTAATACTTAATGTTTCACTTAATGTTTTATTAAACACAGTTAATCAAAATTTTCTTAAGCAATTGACATAAATAATATGTATTTAATTCTTAATTCTTACAGAAAAAGAATGTTTATCTACATGTGTTCAGAATATGCAGCAATCAGATGACCTGTCTCCCCTAGAAATTGTTGAAATGTTTGCTGGGCTTTCTTGTTTCCTCAAAGATTCCAGTGATGTTTCCCAAACTCTTTTGGATGATTTTCGGATATGGCAAGGATATAATTTCCTTTGTGATCTCTTGCTTAGGTAAAATCCCACAATTTAAGAACATATTTTAAATGTCTAGTCAGTTTTTTTCATCATTGGGAACAGCGTGGTTTGGGGTTATGGAAAAAAAGGAATTAATGATTTAGTTAATGTATACTTTATCCCCTTGACTTTAATCACTTCTTTTTATTCCTGTTCTGTCAACAGAGTACAAAAAGTGAGTTTAAACTGACAAATGCGGGCTACAAACTTGGTGGAGTCAGTGGTTAGGTGTGAAAGTGTATGTACTCTTTGGTAGCTGAGGAAAAAGAGCTTAGATGAACTAATGAACATGTTCGTAAAGTGTAAACGCTTCTCACTTAGTTACATTTTTAGTATTTTACTATACCAATGGTTTATTAATGCAGTGAATAAGAATAATTATGTAGATTGAATGAGACCTTACAAATGTATATATAAAACAAAATGTTTCACTAGCCCCCTTTTCCACCCCAAATGTTTTATACATATCCTGGGAGAATGGCTGGTTGGAATTTTATTAGGAAGAAAATACTCATGCCTCATTAGTTGTTTTGGCTCTTTACTTACTTGTAAATCATTTGGTTTGTTGTAAACCAGTACTATTTTGTAAACTCCTTATATGTGACACCAGTTTAACCCAGTTGCCAGTACTACTAGGCAACTTCCCAGAAGAGAATTTTGCATATATACCCTAATTTACAAAGGAGGACATAAAAGTTGATGAAATAAGCCTTTCACATTACTAGAGGGTGTTAATTGGTGTAATCCTCTGAGGACACAGGTTGGTCAGATATTATCAAGAGCCTCAAAAATGTCGATACTCTTGATAGAATAATTTCACTTATGTTTATTAATCCTAAAAATATAATTGTGAATATTGTAGGCAAAACTTTATGCATATTAATGATTCTGAATTCTGATTTCTGCTGGCCGTCCCCCGTCTCTCTCTCTCTCCCCAAATTTGTGGTTGGCTCTTCATGGCCATTAAAAGAATATGTAAAGAGATTTTATATAAATGGAAGAGCATTTGTATTGACACTGGTAAATGGAAAAAACAGGTTATAAAATTCTTTATATGGTATAAAAATAACTACTATTAAGACCAAACTTTTTACAATAAAAAAGTACATAAACCATATCAAAATGTCTAAGTTATGACCCTAAGCATATTTCTTTTCTACTTTTGTACATTCTCCAGCTTTATTAATTTTTTTTGAAGTTTATTTATTTTGAGTGAGAAAGAGAGAAAGGGGGGAGGGGCAGAAAGAGAGGGAGAGAGAGAATCCCAAGTAGGCTCCATGCTGTTAGTGCAGAGCTAGATGCAGGGCCCTGTTCCATGAACCTTGCTTGAGATCATGACCTGAGCTGAAATCAAGAGTCGGACACTTAACTGACTGAGCCACGCAGGTGCCCCTCTCCAGTTTTATTTTAATGAGAATAATTAGTTCTATTAGGAAGCCCCAGTAAATCTTACTCTTTAAAAAAGATAGTTTTGCACCCCATTTTGTGTTCTCAAGCCACAGTCAAGAAATAATTCCATAATGACTCCAAATGTTCTTTTAAAGAAACATTGTTTTAAAAAATTGTTAGGGGACGCCTGGGTGGCTCAGTCGGTTGAGCGTCCGACTTCAGCTCAGGTCACGATCTCGCGGTCCGTGGGTTCGAGCCCCGCGTCGGGCTCTGGGCTGATGGCTCAGAGCCTGGAGCCTGCTTCCAATTCTGTGTCTCCCTCTCTCTCTGCCCCTCCCCCGTTCATGCTCTGTCTCTCTCTGTCCCAAAGATGAATAAACGTTAATAAATAAATAAATAAATAAATAAATAAATAAAATTTAAAAAAAATAAAAAATTGTTAGACTCTCAGGACTATTTAATGTATTCTAATGAGTACCTGAATTAATTAATGAATACAGATAAAGACTTAAAACTTTCCAAGAAATTAATTTTTGAAAGTTAACTCAGAAATTGTCTTTGGAAAGAAATGGTTAATAAAATTTTTGGCTGTAAACAGTGAAACTTCATAACCTTGGAAATTTAGGAAACTTAAGAGAGATTTAATGTAATTCTTTTGTTTTGAAAAAAATTTTTTTAACGTTTATTTATTTTTGAGACAAAGAGAGACAGAGCATGAACGGGGAAGGGTCATAGAGAGGGAGACACAGAATCTGAAACAGGCTTCAGGCTCTGAGCTGTCAGCACAGAGCCGGACGCGGGGCTCGAACTCACGGACCGCGAGGTCGTGACCTGAGCCGAAGTCGGCCGCTTAACTGACTGAGCCACCCAGGCGCCTCTAATTCTTTTATTTTGTAGATACTTTCTACCAAAGGCTAAAGTGAGCTATCTAAAATAACACTGTTAAATGTAAAATCAGCACTTATATATGAGGTCTTTAGACTATTTAATATAATTTTCTTTCATTATGGTGTAATGTCTTATAATAAAATTTATAGATTTTAAAAAATAGTATGTTTTTATATAGGAAAACTTGTACGATGAAACCTCTTGGAGTGCTTTATATATTATTGCATGTACAAAATGAAATTTTCTTTCTGTGTTAAATTTGAAAATACAACAAGAGAGAAAAAATATTTACTAAATCATACTTTTCCTAGATTGGAACAAGCAAAAGAAGCAGAATCCAAAGATGCCTTGAAAGATCTGGTTAATCTGATAACTTCCCTAACAACATATGGTGTCAATGAACTAAAACCAGCTGGTATTACCACAGGGGCACCCTTTCTATTGCCTGGATTTGCAGTACCTCAGCCTGCAGGCAAAGGTGAGTCCTTTTTTTTGATTGTTATTTTCCCCTGTTTTGAGCCACTCAGAGAAACAGAGACAGAATAAATTAGTTTGACTTTGATTTCTCTTTATGTTACATGTGTAAAGGTAATATGCTTTTTTTCATTAGAGTTTATGGTTTCTTTATGGTGCAAGTTCTTAAGTGACAGTCTTTAGCAGATCAAATACTTCAAATATATATATATATATATATATATATATATATATATATATATACACACACACACACACACACACACACATACATACACATATATACACATATGTATATATAATGAAAATATTATAACATCAGTGAAATTTACATCTTAATATTTCACCTTAACATTCAAACAACAGTCGGAACATGCCTTTTTTGAACATTGGCATGCTAAAGCATTTCTAATTTACATGGTTGGAACTTGAGTAACACGCTGATTGCCATGTTTTTCTCTAGAAGATATAAATAGAAAGCATAAGGTGCAAGTGCTTATATTGTAAAACTGAGCAAATGTAGGTATAAAGAAGTTATATTATTTCTTTCAGGTCAGAGAATAAATTTTATAGTTCAGATTTCCTAACTTTGACTCCTTATCTAGTGATTCTTTTACTAAGAAACCTTGTTTAGTTAATAACATTTAGTTACCTAAGAGTGCAAGCTAGTTTTACTGTTTATTTATTTTATTTTTTTTTATAAAAAATATTTTTTTTAATGTTTATTTCTGGGAGACAGAGTACAAACAGGGAGGGGCAGAGAGAGAGGGAGACACAGAATCTGAAACAGGCTCCAGGCTCCAAGCTGTCAGCACAGAGCCTGACACGGGGCTCAAACCCACAATGCGGGGGATCATGACATGGGTTGAAGTCAGATGCTTAACCGACTGAGCCACCCAAGTGCCCTATTATTTTAAATGCATAATAACTGTTATGGAATCTAATAAGCCTCAAGGCCTCTCATAGTTTCTTTCCTGTGATTGTCACTAAATACTCAATATAGTTATGATATTTGGGCATAAAATTTAGCCAGAAAATATCAACATGTGTGATTGTTTAAATTCCACAGTATGTTAGCTATGTATTTTATGACATAGAAGTCAATGGTTATAAATTTTTTTCTTCAGTGAGAATAAATGGATATACTAGAAAGTCCTAAATTTAATTCGCTGGAGAAAATTCTATTGAAAAGTTATGACTTAGGTTGGAGTTGTCAGACAGACTTCCTACAGTGACTTGTACTGTCAGTCTCTAGGTTGTACAGAACTCTTCAAGTGAGTCTTTGTGCAGTAAGTAGAAATCCAGGCATATCTTACTGAGTAGTTAAGCGTTTCATTTTATTTAATTATTAAGAAAAAAATAGGACTTTCAAAAAACTTCTAATTTACAGACTGTAGCTTGATTATTCTACAACTATTTGAGTCAATTTAAAAATATTTCACAGTATTCTTCCAATTTTAAACTTTATTATTGTTTCATTTGGTTAATCCGATCATGATAGTGGTATAATAGCTGGTTATATTCGCATAATTTTGCAATGAGAGAATTAATGCAGCAAAATTAACCTTCCTCGTATGTCTTACTTATATTGTCCCATCTGTAACTGGGATAGTAAAATACATAACCTTGCAGGGTTAACTGTGAGAATCCAGTGACCTAATGTCAACGAAAGCAAGGTTAACTAGAAAGGACAGTGCCCTAAGAATCAGAATTCATATGATTGTGAGTTATCTAACCTTTCTAAATATCACTTTCTTCTTCAGAAAAATTAATATAATATTCTATAAAATGAATGGGTCAGGATAGATCATTTTGAGTTTCAGTTATAACTCAAAAGATAGCTATATCCCATGGCCTGCATTGTAGGGTTATTGTGCTGACTAAAGGAGATAGCTCTATTCACATAAAGAGAGTATGGAATGTCTTTTTTCTCTGGTCAATAGGTGAGACATAATTGGCATATATTAAAATTTGTCAATTTTTAGTGTTGAATCTGATGCATTTTCATAAAGGCATATGGTTGTGCAATCACCACCATAATCATGATATGGAATATGCCCACCCTTCTAAAAATTTACCTGTTTCCCTTTCCATTCAGTCCCTGCTTTCCCACCAACTTGCTAGCAACCATTGATCTCCTTTGGTATTGCCCCTTCTAGAATTTCATAAACTGGAGTCATAGAGTATGTAGTTTTTTGTATTTGGCTTCTTTCACTTTTGTGATTCATTCATATTATCTCGTGTATCTGAAGTTCCTTTTTTGGATAGTATTTCATTTGGATATGTCACAATTTGTTTACCCATTCACCAATTGACAGCATTTATTTAACTATCATGAATAAAGCTACTGTGAACATTTATATGAAGCAAGTCTTTGTGGGGACATATATTTTCATTTCTTTGGGGTAAATACCAAGCAGTAGAATTGCTGGGTCATATGGTAAATGAATATTTAACTTTACAAGAAACTGCCAGACTGTTTTCTGAAGTACTCACACCAGCAATGTAAGAAAATTTGCTTTACATCCTCAGCAGCACTAATGGTGTTAGTCTTTTTAATTTAGGTAATCTAGTGAGTATGTAGTAGTATCTAGTTGTGTTTTCTAATTTACATTTTTCTAAATGATTTTGAGCATCTTTTAATGTGTTATTTGCCATTTGTATCTCTACTTGGGTTCAGATCTCTGTGCCCAGTGTTTGATAGGATTGTTCATTCTGGGATTTTAAGAGTTCTTTAGATATTCTGGATAAATCTTTTATAAGATACATGTATTTTTTGTGTTATAGTATGTTTTGCCGATCTTAACTTGGCCTTTTTTTCTTAGTGGCATCTTTAGAAGAATGTAACTTTTAATTTTGATAAAGTCCAGTTTATCATTTTAAAAATATTTTGTAGGGAGGCACTTGGGTGGCTCAGTTGGTGAAGTGTCCAACTTTAGCTCGGGTCATGATTTCACAGTTCTTGGGTTTGAGCCTCACATTGAGTTCTCTGCTGTCATCGTGGAGCCTAGAACCTGCTTTGGATCCTCTGTCTCCCTCTCTCTCTGCCCTTCCCCAGCTCGTGCATACGTGTTCGCTCTCTCTCTCTCTCTCAAAAATAAATAAACATTAAAAAAAAATATTTTGTAGGTTTGACCTCAGATTGAAAAAATGTTACTTAACCCAAAATCCATAAAATTTGTGTTTTCTTCTAGGAGTTTCATATTTTGATTCTTATATGAACATCTGTGATGCATTTTAAGTTAATATTTGTATATGGCAGGGAATACGGTTTTTTTCTTCCAGTATGGGTATCCAAGACCTTTTGTTGAAAAGACCATGTATAGGGTGCCTGGGTGGCTCAGTCAGTTAAGCGTCCGACTCTTGATTTTGGCTCAGGCCATGATCTCATGGTTTGTGAGATCGAGCCCCATGTGGGGCTCTGTGCTGATGGCATAGAGCCTGCTTGGAATTCTGTCTCTCCTCCTCTCTTCCTCTCCCTCCCTCTCTCTCTACCTCTCTCTCTCAAAATAAAAAAAAGGGGGTGGGGGGAGACCATGTACAAACATATATCTGGGATTCTTTTTCAGTTCTGCTCCATGGATCAATGTGTGTCTGTCCTTAAGCCAAAACTATAATTTCTTGGTTACTGTATCTTTTTTTTCTTTTTACTGTATCTTTAAAATAAGTCTTAGAGTCATTTTAAATTGTCTAATTTTGCTTTTCTTTTTCAAAATCACTTTGGCTTTTCTATATCCTTTGAACTCCATATAAATTTAATCATGTCAAATTTTGAAAACAAAAAACAAAAGCCTGAGCCTGAGAGTTGACTGAGAATACTTAGAATGTAAATCAACTTGGGGAGAATTGACATCTTAACAATACTAAATCTTCCAGTCCTTTTCATTTTTTAAAGAATGTCCATGCCAGGGGGCACCTGGATGGCTCAGTCAGTTGAGCTTCCAACTTCAGCTCAGGTCATGATCTCGTGGTCCATGAGTTCAAGCCCCACATTGGGCTCTGTGCTGACTCCTCAGACCTGGAACCTGCTTCTGATTTTGTGTCTCCCTCTCTGTCTGCCCTTCCACCGCTCACTCTCTGTCTCTCAAAAATAAATAAATGTTAAAATATATATATGTATATATACTAAAAAGAATGTCCAAGCCAGGATTAGTTTTTCTAGTTCTGTGTTTATCTTCTTTTTAGTTTTTTTTTTTTTTTTTATGTTTTAAGTTTATTTATTTATTTTGAGAGAAAGAGCACAAGTGGAGGAGGAACAGGAGGAAGGAGAGAGAGAGAATCCCAAGCAGGCTCCACACTGTCAGCACAGAGCCTGATGACGTGGGGCTCAAATTCACGAACCTTGAGATCATGACCTGAGCCGAAACTGACTGAGCCACCAGGCGTCCCTGTTTGTCTTCATTTAAAAATCCAGCTTTTTCTTTAAGGCACTATGTTAATTTCTTGACACTATGTTAATTTTTTGGTCATTTAACAAATGACCTATACTTCTAATAGTTGTGGGGCTGGGGACAGTTTTTAGAGGCAAACAGTTGTTTTCAGGTGCTTCGCATACTTTCCATGTTAATTTCTGTATAATTATTTTTATTAATTTGCCTCACAAGAGCCATGTATACAGATTTTTTTTAAGTTGGTGTGTTTGAAAATCAGATGTTTAAAAATATAGCTAATAGCTAGCCATAAATCGCTTTAAGAAACATATACGTAAAGAAATTGCACTTCTAGCTTAAAAACAAAATAAATTTTCAAATTAAAATTTATGGAGGTTCTAGTGTAGTAATTATAAAGGGAAAACTGGAACTTAGAGAATTTTCAGACCCCTGTTTTCCTGCCTGCATTCTTGCTGCTCCCTGGCCTCCGGCTTCAGGCTAAAGGTTTTTTCTTGAGAGGTAACTGTTCTTACAGACCAGGTCTGTCTTGCAGATAATAAGAAGTGAAATCCCTGCACATTTCCAAATTCTGAAGCCTGTGCTTACATAACATGCTTTATTCTCTGTAACAGTCTAACGTTTCAACATATACTATTCTTGAATTGGAATATTCATAATGATGCATTAAAAGTTTAATCAGTATTGTTATTTTTAATGAAATGACTGAAGCTAATTAGTAAGTAATTTAAGACTTTTTGTGAAAACGGGATGTGTTCTTAGTAAATAGTTGATAAATATTACAATTCATGATCTGTTTAAATAGACTAGTTTGCCACGATTTAAAATGTCACATAATACCTACTTTTGTGTTCTTGTTTTCCATTTTAGGTCACAGTGTGAGAAACATCCAAGCCTTTGCAGTTCTTCAGAATGCATTTTTAAAAGCAAAAACCAACTTCCTTGCCCAAATCATTCTTGATGCCATCACCAATATTTACATGGCTGACAATGCCAATTACTTCATCCTGGAGTCACAGCACACACTGTCACAGTTTGCAGAAAAGATTTCTAAGCTCCCAGAAGTACAAAGCAAATACTTTGAGATGCTGGAGTTTGTTGTTTTTAGCTTGAATTATATCCCTTGTAAAGAACTCATTAGCGTTAGCATCCTCTTAAAATCTAGCTCTTCTTACCACTGTAGCATTATTGCAATGAAGACGCTTCTTAAGTTTACACGACATGACTACATATTTAAAGATGTGTTCAGGGAGGTGGGCCTTCTGGAGGTCATGGTAAACCTTTTGCACAAATATGCTGCTCTCTTGAAGGATCCAACTCAGGCACTAAATGAACAAGGTAAAGCATTTTCCATTCACTTTTTATGATAAAAGGGTTTGGGCAGCATGTTTTGTTCATGTTTTGCCATTCATTTGGCTATAGATTTAATGACTTACTCATCTGCATTGTGATATCCTTGCAAATAATTCACACGGTTAACTTGTTCATTCAACTTCTGTTAGGGAATTGGGAAGGAGCAGGGGCCATTGTAGTAGAAAAGAATTTACGGTAAAAATTAAGGGAAACATGGTCCACATGACTCATGGCTGCTACTTTCTGCTTCTAAGAGGGAATTTAAAAAGATCCGAGAAAGATTTGGAAAGTTTAGGTGCCTCAAAATGTTTTTAATTACAGAGAACAAAAATATATATATATATCTTTTTAGTGATGTTATGTATATACACATGTATTATTATTTAGGTACCGTAAATTTGATATTTTTCATCCTTTCTAATAAATCCGATAAAAGCATAGCAGTTTCTGGCATTTAAGTATTAAATATGTTGAATTAATATAGTTTGAATAGATGCACTATTCATAAACTTTTCTTTCTCTTTGGTGCCTTAAAATCTAGCATCCTCTTGTTAACTGCTTTGATTAGGAAATCCTTTGTGAGAAAAATACATTTAACTTTGGCATCCCCCCCTTTTTTAAGTTTTTATTTGAATTCCAGTTAACATATAGTGTTATATCAGTTTCAGGTGAATGATCTAGTGACTCAGCAATTCATATATCACCCAGTGTTGACATTTTCCTTTTTAATATTTGTTAGACAGTTGTGACTTTCTAGCCACACCAAAATAAAACCTGTGAACACTGATTTTGACTTTATTTTGGTAGCCGGTGGACATGTGTATCATTTTTAAAGGTTGCATTATATCAATTGCATTAGTGGTAAAAGTGAATATTAAAGAAATAATTAAATTATCAAAAACCTGAATCAAAAACAAAATAAGCATACAATCTTTTGTGATTTGAACCTTTGATCCTTTTTCCTAGGGGACTCAAGAAATAATAGTTCAGTTGAAGACCAAAAACACCTGGCTTTGTTGGTTATGGAGACCTTGACAGTGCTGCTTCAAGGATCAAACACAAATGCAGGTGACTAGCCAGGCTACTAGCAAATGCTTTCGGAGAGTGTTCTCTCTGATTTTGTCTTCTCTAATGATTCTTGCTTCTGAAATGTCCTTATCACTTATAGAAAAAACTATTGATTCAGTGATGGTTCCATCCTATGTAGAAATGCAAGACTTTCAACCTTTATAAGTCTATTGACAAAGTATGTAACATTATTATTTCAAAATATGTTCTTATATTTTATTGCTGTTTATAGTATGCCTTGTTTTTGAAATAGGTTGTTTTTTTTTATTTACATATTATACTCTTAGTTGAATGACTTTGCTTAAATATTTTCCAAAATATCTGCTCTCTATGATGATTTTCTTAATTTTTAGTAATTCAACTTGAAGTATTATAATGTTACATCTTTAAGGAAGTATTGAAAAGTGATTCTCTAATAAAATTTGCTTCTCCCAGGTAAAATGGATTTATTAAGTCTTTATCTTTGGCCTCAACTTCTCTTTAGTTCTTTTCTGCCCATCCATTGACAGTCCACTTGTATTTGTAAAATACCGCTCTTGCTCTTAAAAAAAGATTACTTGAAATTTTAGCCAACATCAGAAATCTGTCAGGCAACAATGTCAATACAGTTCGAGAAGAGTATTGGGAAGATGAATCGAGATGAATAGGCTGGGTTCAGATCATAGAGAGCCTTTTAGGCCATGCCAAGGAATGTGAATTGTATTTTAAGTATTATGGGAAGCCACAAATGGATGAATGAGTGAGCGAACAAATAAGTGAGCTAGTGAACACACGCATGTCTATTTGCCTGAGTATGCAAAGGAACTCAATATTCAACATATTTAAAATATATCGTGTGTCCCTGGCACCATGCTAAGTGTTAGAGATACAAAGATGATCTTGCCCTGAAGGAATTACCACCGGATAGAAAAAGATGTAAACATATAATTATATGTCATTACTTAAATACAGTTTTGGCAAATGCCAAAACAGAGTTGAATGAATTCAGTAGGTAATTTAAGAAAGATATTACTAGCTATGTGATCTTGGGCACGTAGTGCTTTGCTCACAGTTAAGTGTTCAGAAAATAATAGCCATTATGATTATGTAATGAGGACTAACTGGCCACCTGGAAGTAAATACATGGCTTTCCGTGTGTTAAACCTCAGCACATGACTTTAACACTCACTTCTTACAAAGTTTGCAAAGAGAAAGTCATTAAGTTGAGAGGACAGTGGCTGCTACAGCAAAATACACTGACATCTTTTCACTCAGGAAACATTTATAAAAATACAGACTTGGAGGAAATCCCAAGTTTAATGGGGACCAAACATATAACCAAATAATACTAAACTGTTTGATATAAGTTATTGTAATAGTGGCATATACCAGCTACTCTAAAAGCATAAAGCTTTAAAGCTGGGCTATTTTAGGTATCAATCCTGTTCTGACACTTGCTAGCTGTGTGAACTTGGCCATGTTACTTAACTTTTGTATGTCTCATTTCCTCATCTGTATAACAGAGGTGAAGAATCAATCTACAAGGCTTTGGAGCAGTACAGTGATTGCTTTTTATTATAGAGTTTGTCTTTTTTTATTCGTGTGCTCGACTTACCTGAAAAGTTTGGTTCCTTGCAATGTTACTCATTGTAGAATAATTTATTCCATTTCTTTCTTGCTACTATTTTGAATGTCTCATTCAGTTTAAATCTCATTTATTTGGGCTATTGTTCCTATGAGAGCTTTTTACACAAATTGATTTCCATTATTGTTCAGCTTAAAGCCTTTACATAAAAATATTGGGTCTCGTTGGAGGCTACCTGTGGAATTTCTGTATGTTCTAGATTTGGAGAATGTGAACATGGTGAACTTAGGGTGTTATTCTTGCATTAAAGACATCTAGAGAGGATTTGGTTATGCCTTTGCTGACATCCCACAGTGCAGTTTTGTGTTGTAATTTAAAAGGGGAAATGGTTGGGTGCATCTTATTTGCATTCTTTTGAGTTACTCTTCCTACAAAAAGATCAAATTTTAATTCATCTGTTTTGTCTTAGAATGTTTTAAGTTAGCCCATGTTGTTCTTTTTTCTCTTTCAAGGAATTTTCCGGGAATTTGGAGGTGCGAGATGTGCACATAATATCGTGAAGTACCCTCAGTGCCGGCAGCATGCCCTGATGATTATCCAGCAGTTGGTGCTGTCCCCAAACGGGGAGGATGACATGGGCACTCTCCTGGGGTTAATGCACTCAGCCCCACCGACAGAATTGCAGTTGAAGACCGACATTTTAAGGGTAAGTTGAATAACGTGTTGTTACTATTCTTACTGTTCTTTTACTGTTAAAATCTGTGGTTATTTTTTAATAACTTAAAACTATCCTAAGCTATTCCTGTAGTTTTTCTTCAAGTCTAATAATATGCCAAAATCATAGCCGTAGAAGAAAAGCCAGTATCTTCTCTGGCCTCCAGGGTCCTCAGGATTCTGTCTCCTTCCCCTCTGACATCCTTTCCTCACACCCTTCCCCCATTCCTGGCACAGACCTCACAGGTCGTATACCTACCTTCTAGAATCATATATTTCCTTCATTAACTTTTGCTTTATGCAATGAATTTCTCAGGAATAAGTTTTTATTTTTTTCTTTGTGCTGTGTACATTTCATCCTGTTTTGATAGTTGTTTTGAAAATGAATTTTATTTTATTAAAAAAATATTTTTAACGTTTATTAATTTTTTTTGAGAGCGAGAGAGAGAGTGTGCATGCCAGAGCAAGCAGGGAAGGGACAGAGAGGGAGAGAGTGAGAATCTGAAGCAGGCTCTGCACTGTCAGCACTGAGCCCAACGCAGGGCTCTATCCCACGACTGTGAGAGCATGACCTCAGGAGTCAGATGCTCAACCAACTGAGCCACCCAAGCACCACTATGCATTTTATTTTAAAACACAATTAATCTGAGCACAACTCACAGACAAGAAGGAATTTACACGTGTGTCAATATTTAGGAACATTTGTATGTCAGAAAGGATTGTTTAGAAAAAAATAAGTGCCTTCAAAAGATGTTAAGGTGGTCAGCTTTTTAAACATAACGTTTTCCTTCTTTCTTGGTACCTTTTTAATTGGGTTTGTAAAACATTAGTAGATAGAGTTACCAAGAAGTAAGTAGCTGACCTGTAACTTTAAGGCAGCGTTGTTCTGGTAAATGGGAATAACTCTTAGACTGGAGCAGGGTTGAGGGGGGTGATCCTAATGTGTCGCATTTATTGACTTCCATGATGTGACTACTGCCACGGTGACCTGTTTCAGGCAATTAATGTGTTACTGAATGTGGATTGGGAAGAGACACACAATAGCACCCCATTGTAAAGTATCTTAAGAATACAGGTAATAGGGGCACCTGGGTAGCTCAGTCAGTTAAGTGTCTGACTCTTGATTTTGGCTCAGGTCACAATCTCACAGTTTGGGACATCAGTCGCTGTGTTGGGCTGTGTGTGACAGCTTGGAGCCTGCTTGGGATTCTCTTTCTCCCTCTCTCTGACCCTTCTACACACCCCCACGGCACCTTATTGTCTCTTGCTGTCTCAAAAATAAGCAAATAAACATTAAAAAAATAAAGGGGCGCCTGGCTGGCTCAGTCGGTTGAGCGTTCGACTTCGGTTCAGGTCATGATCTCACGGCTCGTGAGTTCGAGCCCCGCGTCAGGCTCTATGCTGACAGCTCGGAGCCTGGAGCCTGCTTCGGATTCTGTGTCTCCCTCTCTCTCTCTGCCCCTCTCCCGCTCATGCTCTGTCTGTCTCTCTCTCTCTCTCTCTCTCTCTCTCTCTCTCTCTCTCAAAAATAAACACTCCAAAAAAATTTTTTTTTTAATAAATAAATTTAAAAAAGAGTACAGGTAATAGTAAAATATAGAAAATAAGTAGGAAGTGAGGAGTTTTGAGTATTTACTTTTAGTTTGTTTTTAAAATAATTTATTAGGGGCGCCTGGGTGGCTCAGTTGGTTAAGTGTCTGACTTCAGCTCAGGTCATGATCTCACAGTCTGTGGATTCGAGCCCCGCATCAGGCTCTGTGCTGACAGCTCAGAGTCTGGAGCCTGCTTCGGATTCTGTGTCTCCCTCTCTCTCTGCCCCTCCCCTGTTCATGCTCTATCTCTCTCTGTCTCAAAAATAAATAAAAATATTTAAATAAATTAATTAATTTATTTAGTTGTAAGTTATAGACCTTAATTTTTAATTATGGCTATGTTTTAACAACTAGCACATAAAATTCCAAAAATATAACACTTGCCTTTCAAGAGCCAGTATGAGCTGGCTCTAACATTCCACTGCTTTGAGGACAGGAGGGAGCGTGGGGTGAGGAGGATTGGGGGGACCTCGATTTCAATTCCCATTTTCGCTGCATTCAGAACTGCCTCTTGGTGCCTCTGTTCAGCTGACACAACCACAGACCTATTGATTTAATTTGTAATTATTGGGGCAGAAACCCAAAATTCTGTATGTAGTATTTTATGATTCTGTCAGTGCACAAATTTGAATTATATGCATTATGTTTATTGCAGATTCATATATAGCTGATGATTGTGTCTAACAACCACCTACCATCAACATTTCATTTTATCTTTAGGGTTTGCTCCTTACCATTAATTATTGACTTCAGCAGCATATTAGATTATTAGCAGTATTTGAAAATTTTCAAATACTGAGATTATGCTGTGATGATGTCAGAGTGCCAGGAGAGTACCAGTTTTGAGGTAGTAGGAGATGAACTTATCCAGAAGTATGTGATACAGACCACTGGACTGAGGACTTTTGAACTCAGTCAATTGTTTTTCTAACGCTTAAGCCTAATTCTAACCTGTGATACAGTTTTCTGAATATTACTTTACCTCTGAACTCACCCTTCCTTCTATATACAATAATACTTGTACTGTTTCCCCAGTGTGTTTTTAAAGATGATGACGGCTTGGGCTTATATCAGGCACTTTGTTAACGCTTTGCAGGTACTTCCTGTGGAGAAAGTTATCGTTACTACCCTTATACAAGCGAAAACCCAGGCACAGAAAGATTAAGTGGCTGACTGTAGTAAAACATTTTGTAACATTGGAGTCAGAATTTCAACCCGAGCATTCTGACTGTAGCATTTAATCTCCAGGCTAGATTATAAAATGTTTAAAAATAAAAAAAGTTACAAAATATTATGGTCATATGAGTTGATATTGCAAGTGTAAGTACAGTTTATTAAATTTGACAAGGTGTGGAAACTATACTATCAGATCCTATTATAATGGAAATTTATTGGCAGAATAATGGAAGGAATACATTGTACTTTAGAATTTTATATATACAGGTTGTATATTTTAAAATAATTAAGGCATAGTTATATATAATTTCTGTAGTATATTTTGAAAGGGTAATTATATGTATTAATATTTACCATTTCTCTTCTTCAAATACCATTAGAAATGGGAAACATTTTAATAAAATGACCTCTTCAAGAATAATGATTGGAAAGGTTGTAAACTGCGTGTTAGGTAGTATTAAATATCCATGGTGTTCCAGCGGCTGAAACAGAGTGAAAAGGAGCCCATGTGTCAGCACAGATTTCAGATTGTTGTTTGAGGCAGTAAGTGGCATGGTTAGGTGCACGAGTAGGGGCATCATTGCACCTGGGTTTATATCCCCTCATTGCCATTGTGTAAGTTGTAAAATTTTTGGCAAGTTATTTAACCGTGTTGAACCAAATTTTAACTGGATAGTAATAGTGCCTAGCACACAGCATTATGGAGAGGTTTAAATAAGATAGTACACAACTGAAAGAAGTGTCTTGTACAGAACAAAATGTTAGGCAGTTTTATAATGTGTTATTTTTAATATTAAACTAAGTTAAAAAGTGTGGCAGTTCAGAGAAAAATAGTTCTAAAAGATTGTTTTACTTGTTTGACCTTCAGGTTTTATTTCACAGTACTTAGAGCTATTCTGGGCAAGAGCATGCTTTCAGCTATCAGACTCTAATTCACTTTGCAGGAGAGTCTGTCTAATAAGCCCTTTGAAGTGACTCCTCTTTCCAAAGTATCAGAATATGGTCACTTTATATGAGTTGAAATACTTCCGGTCTTGGCTGCCCTGATTTCTGATCCTTTCTAGAATAAATCAGTTTGCATACATACACAGTTATAAATGTTCGTGATTGTGTAAAATTATACTAGAATGTGTATTTTATTTATTTAATACAATTACTTTGTAAATATCACTGAATTTACTGACATCATTATCCATCAAAGACATAGGAAAACTTTTCCATCAGGATTTGGATGTAGCCTTATTCTATCAAAAGAAATATGTGACAGTGTTTCCTAAAAGTATCTCTTGCCTTTAATACATCTCTTAATTGAAGTGTAATTAATACACAGTGTTAAATTAGTTTCAGGTGTACAATATAATGATTCAACAACTCTATACATTACTCAGTGCTCATCACTATAAGTGTAGTCTTAATTCTTTTCACCCGTTTCACCCATCCCACCCCCCCCCCCACCTCCCCTCTGGCAACTACCAGTTTATTCTATTTGAGTCTCTTTTTGTTGTGTCTTTTTTTTTCTTGTTTGTTTGCTTGCTTTCTTAAATTCCATGAATTATGGTATTTGTCTTTCTCTAACTTATTTCACTTAGCGTTATACCCTTTAGATCCATTCATGTTGTTGCAAATAAAAGATCTTTTTTTATGACTAATATTCCATTACATATATACACACCACATCTTATTTATCCATTCAACTATTGATGGACACTTGGGTTGCTCCCATATGTTGGCTGTTGTAAATAATGCTGTGGTAAACACAAGGGTACATACATCTTTTCGAATTAGTGTTTTTATTTTCTTTTTGTAAATACCCAGTAATGGAGTTACTGGATCATATGGTATTTCTGTTTTTAATTTTTTAAGCAACCTCCATGCTATTCTCCACAGTGGCTACACCAGTTTGTATTCCCAGCAACAGCACATGAGTCTTCCCTTTTCTTTACATCCTCACCAACACTTGTTATTTCTTGTGTTCTTTATTTTAGCCATTCTGACAGGTATGAGATAATATTTTGTTGTTTTGATTTGCATTTACCTGATGATTAGTGAATTGGCTTACATACAATACCCAGTGCTCATCCCAACAAGTGCCCTCCTCAATGCCCATCACCCATTTTCCCTCTCCCCCACGCCCTGTCCACCCTCAGTTTGTTTCTGTATTTAAGAGTCTCTTGTGGTTTGCCTCCCTCCCTCTGTGTAACTGTTTGTTTTCCCCTTCCCTTCCCCCATGTTATTCTGTTAAGTTTCTCAAGATCCACATAAGAATGAAAACATATGATATCTGTCCTTCTCTGACTGATTTATTTCACTCAGTATAATACCTTCCAGTTCCATCCACATTGCTGCAAATGGTATGATTTTGTTCTTTCTCATTGCCAAGCAGTATTCCATTGTATATATAAACCACATCTTCCTTATCCATTCATCAGTTGAAGGACATTTAGGCTCTTTCCATAAGGTGGCTATTGTGGCAAGTGCTGCTATAAACATTGGGGTACATGTGCCCCTATGCATCAGCACCCCTGTATCCCTTGGATAAATTCCTAGTAGTGTTATTGCTGGGTCATAGGGTAGTTCTATTTTTAATTATTTGAGGCATCTCCACACTGTTTTCCAGAGCAGCTGCAGCAGTTTGCATTCTCACCAACAATGCAAGAGGGTTCCCATCTCTCCACGTCCTCGCCAGCATCTGTAGTTTCCTGAGTTGTTCATTTTAGCCACTCTGACTGGTGTGAGGTGGTATCTCACTATGGCTTTGATTTCTGTTTCCCTGATGATGAATGACATTGAGCATCTTTTCATGTGCCTGTTGGCTATCTGGGTGTCTTCTTTAGAAAAGTGTCTGTTCATGTCTTTTACCCATTTCTTCACTGGATTATTTGTTTTTTGGGTGTGGAGTTTGGTAAGTTCTTTTTAGATTTTGGATACCAGCCCTTAATCCGATATATCATTTGCAAATATCTTTTCCCATTCCATCGGTTGCCTTTTAGTTTTGTTGATTGGTTCCTTGCAGTACAGAAGCTTTTAATTTTGATAAGGTCCCAATGATGAGATCATTCTTGCTTTTAGTTCCTTGCTTTTGTAGATGTGTATAGCAAAAAATTGCTGCAGCTGAGGTCAAAGAGGTTGTTACCTGCTTTCTCCTCTAGGGTTTTGATGATTTCTTGTCTCACATTCAGGTCTTTCACCCATTTAGAGTTTATTTTTGTGTACGGTGTAAGAAAGTGGTCTAGTTTCATTGTTCTGCATGTTGCTGTCCAGTTCTCCCAGCACCATTTGTTAAAGAGACTGTCTTTTTTCCATCGGATACTCTTTCCTGCTTTGTCAAAGATTAGTTGGCCATACATTTGTGGGTCTAATTCTGGTTTCTCTGTTCTATTCCATTGGTCCATGTGTCTGTTTTTGTGCCAATACCATACTGCCTTGATGATTACAGCTTTGTAGTAGAGGCTAAAGTCTGGGATTGTGATGCCTCCCACTTTGGTTTTCTTCTTCAATATTACTTTGGCTGTTCAGGGTCTTTTGTGGTTCCATACAAATTTTAAGGATGGTTTGTTCTAGCTTTGAGAAGAATGCCAGTGCAATTTTTGATTGGGATTGGACTGAATGTGTAGATTGCTTTGTGTACTATTGACATTTTAATCCATGAGCATGGAATGTTTTTCCATTTCTTTGTGTCTTCTTCAGTTTCCTTCATAAGCTTTCTATAATTTTCAGCATGCAGATCTTCTACATCTTTGGTTAGGTTTATTCCTTTATTTTATGGTTCTTGGTACAATTGTAAATGGGATCAGTGTCATTAATTCTCTTTCTGTTGCTTCATTATTGGTATAAAAATGCAACTGATTCCTGTACATTGATTTTGTACCCTGCGACTTTGCTGAATTCATGTATCAGTTCTAGCAGTCTTTTGGTGGAGTCTTTCGGATTTTCCATGTAGAGTATCATGTCGTCTGCAAAAAGTCAAAGTTTGACTTCTTCTTTGCCAATTTTGATGCCTTTTATTTTATTTTGTTGTCTGATTGCTGATGCTAGGTCTTCCAACCCTATGTTAAACAACAGTGGTGAGAGTGGACATCCCTGTCATGTTCCTGATCTCAGGGGGAAAGCTCTCAGTTTTTCCCCATTGAGAATGATATTAGCTGTGGGCTTTTCATGTATGGCTTTTATGATGTTTAGGTATGTCCTTCTATCCCAACTTTCTTAATGGTTTTTATTAGGAAAGGATGCTATATTTTGTCAGATGCTTTTTCTCCATCTATTGAGAGGATCATATGGTTCTTTTCCTTTCTTTTATTAATGTGATGTATCACAGTGATTGATTTGCTAATATTGAGCCAGCCCTGCAATCCAGGAATGAATCCCACTTGATCATGGTGAATAGTTCTTGTTATATGCTGTTGAATTCGATTTGTTAATATCTCGTTGAGAATTTTTGCATCCATGTTCATCAGGAATATTGGCCTGTAATTCTCCTTTTAGTGGGGTCTCTTTCTGGTTTGGGAATCAAGGTAATGCTGGCTTCATAGAATGAATCTGGAAGTTTTCCTTCCGTTTTTTTGGAACAGCTTGAAAAGGGATAGGTATTAATTCTGCTTTAAATATCTGTTGAATTCCCCAGGGAAACCATCTGGTCCAGGGCTCTTATTTGTTGGGACATTTTTGATAACTGATGCAATTTCTTTACGAGTTATGGATCTATTCAAATTTTCTATTTCTTCCCATTTGAGTTTTGGTAGTATGTGGGTGTCTAGGAAATTGTCCATTTCTTCCAGGTTGTCCAGTTTGTTAGCATATAATTTTTCATAGTATTCTATGATAATTGCTTGTATTTCTGAGGGATTGGTTGTGATAAATCCATTTTCATTTGTGATTTTATCTATTTGTGTCCTCTCTCTTTTTGAGAAGTCTGGCTGGGGGTTTATCAATTTTGTTTATTTTTCCAAAAAAACCAACTCTTGGTTTCATTGATCTGTTCTACTATTTGTTTGGATTCTATATTGTTTTTTTCTGCTCTTTATTATTTCTCTTTTTCTGCTGGGTTTGGCATTTGTTGTTCTTCTAGTTCCTTTAGGTGTTCCATTAGATTTTGTATTTGGAATTTTTCTTTTTCTTGAGGTAGGCCTGGATTGCAATGTATTTTCCTCTTAGGACTGCTTTTGCTGCATCCCAAAGGGTTTGGATTGTTGTGTTTTCATTTTCAATTGTTTCCATATATTTTTTAATTTCTTCCTTAATTGCCTGGTTGACCCATTTGTTCTTTAGTAAGATGTTCTTTAACCTTCATGCATTTGAAGGTTTTCCAAACTTTTTCCTGTGTTGGATTTCAAGTTTCATAGCACTGTGATCCTTAAGTGTGCATAGTATGATATCAGTTCTTATATATTTATTGAGGTTTTGTGACCCAGTATGTGATCTATCTTGGAGAATGTTCCATGTGCACTCAAGGAGAATGTATATTCTGCTTTAGAATGGAAAGTTCTAAATATATCTGTCAAGTTCATCTGGTCCAGTGTATCATTCAGGGCCATTGTTTCTTTATTGATTTTCTGTCTAGATGATCTGTCCGTTGTTGTAAGTGGAGTATTAAAGTCCCCTGCAATTACCACATTCTTACCAATAAGACTGCTTATGTTTGTGATTGATTGTTTTATATATTTGGGTGCTGCCGAATTCGGTGCATAGACATTTATAAGTGTTGGCACTTCTTGATGGATAGACCCCATAATTATTTTAAAATCTAGTGTAAAATTAGTTTAAAATCTAGTTTGTCTGATATAAGTATGGCTACTCCAGCTTTCTTTTGACCTCCGGTAGCATGATAGATGGTTCTCCATCCCCTCACTTTCAATCTGAAGGTATCCTCAGTTTTAAAATGGATCTCTTGTAGACAGCAAATAGATGGATTTTGTTTTTTTATCCATTTTAATACCCTGTGTCTTTTGATTGGAACTTTTAGTCCATTTACATTCAGTGTTATTACTGAGAGATACGGGTTTAGAGTCATTGTGTTGTCTGTAGGTTTCATGCTTGTAGCAATGTCTCTGGTACTTTGTCTCACAGGATCCCCCTTAGAATCTCTTGTAGGGATGGTTTAGTGGTGATGAATTCCTTCAGTTTTTGTTTGTTTGGGAAAACCTTTATATCTCATTCTATTCTGAATGACAAGTTTACTGGATAAAGGATTCTTGGCTGCATATTTTTCCTGTTCATCACATTGAAAGTTTCCTGGTCCTCCTTTTTGGCCTGCCAAGTTTTAGTAGATAGGTCTGCTGCTATCCTTATGTGTCTACCCTTGTATGTTAAGGCCCATTTATCCCTAGCTGCTTTCAGAATTCTCTCTCTATCCTTGTATTTTGCCAGTTTCACTATGATAACATCATGCAGAAGATCGATTCAGGTTACCTCTGAAGGGAGTTCTCTGTGCTTCCTGGATTTCATTGTCTGTTCCTTCCCCAGATCAGGGAAGTTTTCAGCCATGATTTGTTCAAGCACACTTTCAGCCCTTTTCTCTCTCTTCTTCTTCTTCTGGAACTCCTATGATACAGATATTGTTGCATTTCATGGAATCACTTAGTTCTCTAATTCTCCCATTGTGATACAGAATTTTTTTATCTCTCTTTTTCTCAGCTTCCTCTTTTTCCATAATTTTATCTTCTAATTCACCTATTCTCCCCTCTGCCTGTTCAATTCTCACTGTCACTGCCTCCAGTTTATTTTACACCCCATTTACAGCACTTTTTAATTCACGACTATTTTTCAGTTCCTTGATCTCTGCAGCAATAGATTCTCTTCTGTCTTTGTATGCTTTTTTCTAGCCCAGCAATTAATCTTATGACTATTTTTTCTAAATTCTTATTCAGTTATACTGTTTCTATTTGTTTTGATCAGTTCTTTAGCTGTCATTTCTTCCTGGAATTTCTTTTGAGAATTCTTCCGTTTCATCATTTTGGCTAGTTTTCTGTCCCTTATGTGTCTTAAAAGCTTATTATGTGCCCTGCTTCTGCAAGCACTACTACATTAAAGAGGGGCCGTACACTGTCTAGGGCCTGGCCCTTCAGGAGGTGTTTTTTGGAGTTACTTACTGTCTGTTATTGTGAGTTTGGTTACTTTATTTCCCTACTCGTAGTGATGTTTTGGACCCTCCACCAGGTGTACTTTGATTGTCGAAGTAGCCCTGGAAAGGAAAACAAACAGACAAATAAACAAAAAACAAACAGAAAACGAAAACACACAAACACAAAAAACCCAAAAACAAAAAGCCAGAAACGCCAGCTACCAGTAGACAACAGGGTGGAGGCATTGCTGATGGAAGAGGCATTATCCCATACAAAGAGAGAAACAACAGGGTGGGGAAAAAGAAAAAATAAAAATTGACCAGGCATAGAAACTATAGCCTTAATCTAGAGAGAGAGAAAGGAAAATAAGGAAGGAGGTATAGAACATGTATCAAGAGAATGGATTAAATATGTCTGCTTAAACAGACCAATAAGCAGAGTAACCAGACTAGAGGAGGGAAGAAGTAAGAAGAAAAGGATGAATGTATCTATATAGTAAGAATTGTCCAAGAATTAAACCAGGCAATGCAACAGAGCTTGTCTGGAGCAAGGGCTATCTGGTTCATCAGCGTTAATCCCACTCTAGTAGATATGTAGTTACCAGGCGCCAAGGGGCATGGTATGATGTAGGCAAGTACCGCCTCCACTGTGGTTATGCTGTCTGATCCTTGAAGTGCTCCACCTATGGCCTGTCAGGTTGTCCCGGTGGGTCCCTGGAAGCAACTCTGCCTCTTCTTCCCAGACTCTTGGGGTTCGAAGTCCTTTGGCCTCAAGACGGCTTTGTTTGAGAGACAGGGGACCTTCGGATCCCCCTACTTCTCTGCCATGTTGGCTCCCCCTCCAACCCCTCTCCTCTGAGGAATTGCAGCTTTGACCCACTCAGATTCTCTGGAGGAGGGTCTTGCTGAGCAATGGGCGAGTGTGGCCCGACTCCAGGAACATTTACAAGATTGTGCTTCTGCCAGTGCCCAGAGACTGTTGGCTCGGTGCCAATCCGCCTCAGAAAAAGTTTGTGCAATCTTGTAGCAGCAGCATTTCAGGGTTTATGGAAAATGACAACACACATCTAGCACCAGGCTTCCCCCTTAACGTCCTTGTTCCAACACCAGCGAATGTGGTTTTTCTCCGGGGCCTGCTGGTACCTTTGCCTGTGGGGTGGCCGCACAGCCTCTACCAAATGTCCTCCCCGCAGAGGAACCACCACTCCCCTTGTGGCCCGTGGACCCCTCAGACCTCGCTCTCAGCTCTTAGGGATTTGCCCTTCTCACTAGAGCACCACCGGGTATCAAGCTTTGGAGCCTCAGACTCTGCACTCCTCCTGTTTATAAAGTCTTGATGGAATTTAAACCCTCTCCTTTCTCCCTTTTTTTGTTCAGTCCCTGAAGCTGTTTCCACTTTCCACTTTCTCTCCAGCTGCTTTGGAGGGGAGGTGCTTTTCCCATACTCTTCCCCATCTCCGACCTCTTTCCGGAAGCAGAAACAGCTCCCTGCCCTCCTCGGCTTTTCTCTCTCCCAGTTCACCTCTCCGCGCTGTGTACCTGCCGAGTTCTGTGGTTCAGGTTGTGCAGATTGTTGTGTGAATCCTCAGATCACTTTTCCAGATGTGCAGGATGGTTTAGCATTGATCTGGCTGCATTTCAGCAATGAGAGATGCAAAAAAACTTCCATGCTGTTCTGCCATCTTGGCTCTCCTCTGATGATTAGTGATGTTGAGCATCTTTTCATGTGTCTGTTTGCCATCTGTGTGTCTTCTTTGGAAAAATGTCTGTTTATGTCTTCTGCCCGTTTTTACATTGCATTTTTTGGTTTGGTGTTGTTTAGTTCTTTATATATTTTGGATATTAACCCCTTATCAGATAATCATTTGCAAATATCTTTTCCCGTTCAGTAGGTTGTCTTTTTTGTTTTGTTGATGGTTTCTTTTGCTGTGCAAAAGCTTTTTATTTTGATATGGTCCCTATAGTTTAATTTTTACTTTTTGTTTCCCTTGCCTTAGCAGACATGTCTAGAAAAATGTTTATACAGCTGATGTCAGAGAAATCACTGCCTGTGGTTTTTTTTTTTTGTTTGTTTTTTGTTTTGGTTTTATGGTCTCAGATCTCAAAAGTAGGTCTTTAATCTATTTTGAGTTTATTTTTGTGTACAGTGTAAGAAAGTGGTACACTTTCATTCTTTTGCAGTTTGCTGTCCAGTTTTCCTGGCACCATTTGTTGACAAGACTGTTTATTTTCCCTATTGTATATTTTTGCCTCCTTTGTCGTAGATTAATTGACCATATAAGTGTGGGTTTGTTTCTAAGTTCTCTATTTTGTTCCATTGATCTATGTGTCTATTTTTGTGTAAAATGGTATTTTTTAATTAGTAAAATATTTGACATGCATTATAGGGCTGGTTAATGGGAAATGACAAAAACATTACTATTGTATGTTCATAGAAATCATGTTCCCTTTTGACATTCATGTATTTTGCTTTAATTTGAATTATAAGGGGTTTTGTTTTTTTCATCCCTTGTAGGCCCTCCTATCAGTCCTTCGAGAAAGCCATCGTTCAAGAACAGTTTTTAGGAAAGTTGGAGGATTTGTGTACATTACATCCTTGCTTGTTGCCATGGAAAGGTCTTTGAGCTCACCACCCAAGAATGGCTGGGAGAAAGTGAACCAGAATCAAGTGTTTGAACTTCTCCACACTGTGTTTTGCACATTGACTGCAGCAATGCGCTATGAGCCAGCCAACTCTCATTTCTTCAAAACAGAGATTCAGTATGAGAAGTTGGCAGATGCTGTTCGATTTCTTGGCTGCTTCTCAGACCTAAGAAAAATAAGCCCCATGAATGTCTTCCCCTCAAACACACAGCCATTTCAAAGACTTTTGGAGGAAGATGTAATCTCGATGGACACAGTGTCACCCACTTTACGGCACTGCAGTAAACTCTTTATTTATCTCTACAAAGTAGCTACAGATTCTTTTGACAGGTATGGCTTTGCTCTGCTCTGAATTAAAGGGGATGCTCTGTGTGACTTCAGCATTAAGGCTTGAATTATAAGTTAACTTGAAAGGAAATGAAAATGAATCTTTTATTTGCTTGTTTATCACTTATTTGCGAATATTACTGTTGCTCTGATGTTAAGGTTTTCAGCATGAACATTTGTGTATTATTTGTAAATCTAGGGTCAGTTAGCTCTTGATGTACTTAAAGTAAGTTTCTATAAAGTTTACTTTAATGCTGGTATTTACTATTGTTCTCTTTCTCCTCTGTTCTCAACATTAGGTATATCCGGACTTAAAGATATTAGTTATCAGCAGGAGACAGTGGTTATGATTATATGTATTTCCAGACGGAGAATGTATTCTCAGCATTCATAATCACTCTCAATATTTCATGATCCTTGAAAAAGAATATAGTTCCATAAGAGACGATGATAGTTCAAGAGTCTATCAGATTTCTTTACTTATTCGTTCATTAAAAAGTACTTTACGAACAACTGCTCCACACGATGTTATTTTGAGAGTTCAAGCACAAGACTCCTTTAGACGTGGCCGTCCTTTAGCTAAAACACAGACACATAAATAAACAACTACAATATATTGTGATAATATCTACAATGAGGGAGTTCCAGGGTTCTAAGGTGGATCATAGGAGTACCACTTTACTTAAATTAGTTATTTTCAGTGATTAAAGCGTTCTCAGCTTGAAGATAATGTGAGAGTGGTCATGGTGCTGATTTGTCCCACGCATTATCACTTTTAAAGTTAACATAGTTTTATTTCATGAGATAACTGAAATGTTTTCTATATTGGCCCCATATGTAAAGCAAGTAACTCTATGTGGATAGCTTCTAATAGGTTTTATATCATTTACTGTGAAGTATCTACTTTGAAATATCTACTGAGAGATGTTTCTTGCTTCTTGACAATATTTCTTAGACCTTACTCTTCAGATAAGAAAATACAAGTAATGTAAGAAACACTGTTTTCCAGTTTTTTACTTTTTAAAAATGCATATATATTGTTAAAAAGAAACATAGTATGGTGTAGTATTCAAGGAATAAGCTGTTTGAAATTGAGATTTGTATTTGTAGATTCAACCTCTTTCCCCTTTTCTACTCATCCTAGTTAGTGTACCTCAGTTTTAGTTTACTTTGTGAAAAGCAGGCCTTATGACACTCTGTTTAACAAATGTGTTAAGTGTAACATTAATGGATAAGCATCTGCCTTAAGCATGCTTTTCTGTTTCCCTCAGTGCATGTGTTGTAGTCTTGTTTCTTGTTCCTGCTGAGTATGGAGGGTGTTCCTTATTAAACTTTTACTGGTATTTCTTGTGAAACTAACCAACTGCCAACCTGGTGTTCTCTTCTAACCTCTCTAAACCACCCTGTCTGTTTTGTTGTCTGTAGTCGTGCAGAACAGATCCCTCCTTGCCTGACAAGTGAGTCTTCTCTCCCCTCTCCTTGGGGTACACCAGCTTTGTCCAGGAAAAGGTACTGATCTTATAATGGAAGTCAATCTTTATTTGTGTGTTTTTTTTCTTCCCTGTGCTTAATTATGTGTAAATGTGGTGATTGTGCTTTGTACAAAAATTTTTTGGCTTTCAGATTTTTTTAGGTTTTAGAATTGTCAACTTCTGAGTATATTTATGAGCACAAAATGTGTTAATGCCATGAGGATATGAGGGACATTTAGAATTTTGTCATTTGACTCTAATATTTAGAGTGAAATATACATTTTGCCTTGAGAGCAGTGTATCTTTTATCAAAATTAATTTAGAAATGAGGACTTAGTGCTTCTTTACGTAGAGTACTTTTTCTTTTTACTTTAAAGGTGCTAGGAAGCATTCTTCAGTTTTTACCATTACTCCAAAATGAACATCACAGCACTGGCAAGGAAATGTGTGTTTTCTTAATCAGGTTCAACCAGTTGAAATGTGATACTGTTGTGGAGACTTGTCATGGCCAGCCTTTGGAAAAAACGAATAAAAAAACTTACCTAGCTGTTGCTTTCATTGGTTCTGTGTATATCTGTTTCTAAGCTGATCTAGTCTTCCTTGTATATAAAGCTTATGAATATAAAGAACCAGCAGTTGGTTGACAAGAGTACAATTAAGATCCATTTAAGATTCCATTTGCAACCTATATTTAAAATGATCATAGTCTGTTCAGTTGAAACCAATACCCTTCCTTCCCCAGTTTTTCTCATAACCAAGTACAAGTCTTTTGGTCTTGTATTAATATTCTTCCATTGTAGCTTTCTAAAAATGAATACTGAGGTTCAGCTATGTTATTGATTAATTTTATCTCTATTATTCAGGATTTGAAACTCGAATGTTAGTGGATTTTTTGTATTAAAAGTATTTATTACAGATCCTGTATTTCAATATATTTCAGTAGTAATATTCATCAGATATATGGACTTGTATTTTCCTTTTTCTCTTATGTTTGCACTGAAGCTTACAGCTCATTTTCTGACAGTAAATCATAGAAGAGTTCAGAATAGTCTTAAACAAATTTAGTGTTGTTCAGTGTATTTCTATTTTAAAACTATTCCTTTTTTGTCATTCTAAGAACATTTTTTTTTAATGCAAGAAACCATAAAATCAATTTGAGTTGATACAGTATCTTCTGTTGCTAAAATGAAGGCAGTAAAAGGTATTCTTAGTGTTTGAAGATTCACGTGTGCTCACTATCCCACATATTGGATATTAGAAAAATAGTTTTAATTACTAAATAGTTTTCATTCTTAAAAGTCACATTTATGATTCCCTGAAGGGTAAAGGTATAAAAATTGCTGTGTTTAAAAACATTTAACCATTTTTTAGTGTTAACCAAAAACTATAAAATACTTTCAATAGAAATTCATAGATTAAAGCAACACATGAAAGGAAATTCATCAGAACTGTTTTATTTAAATGATAATTTGACAAAGGGAAATTTTATTCCATATCATAGAGAGTTATTTAAGGGCTTAGATCAAGAATATTTTGTCATCATTTGCAACACAGCTGCATGTGAGGATGCCATATCTTTGACTTGGGGGAAACCTTCACTGAATCCACAGTCCTGTTTAACTGAATCTTTTCTGTGGGAATGCTAATTAGGCTCTCAGGTTGGCTTTACCCCAAGGAAGTTCCCAATATTGTTCATGCTAATAGTAAGGTCAGTGTTGACATTTTCAGGTTGCCATTCTGGTCAGGTTACATAGATTTTGCTCAGTGATAAGAATCATGAGCTAATAAAACAGTGCTTTTATTTTCACATGCAGATATGGTAACTTTTGAAATTAGAATATCTCTAGAACATCTCAACAAATTACATCAGCTCATGGCATTTCTTCTTGTGGCAAAATATGTTGTTTTTGTTGGCCAAGGGAGAAACCAACAACGTATTAGTTTTTATGGCTTATTGGAATATTCAGACACGAAGGAAGTTTTGAGTTTGTGATTCTTGTCTGGTATGTAAAATGCTGGAGATTCTTCTCTTTTTTTTAAGAATTGGTGGGGGGGGGGGGAATGCCTAAGAAACCTTATAGTATTTAGAAAACCAAAACTCATAACATTTTTCATTAGTATTCATTATTCAGAAAGAATAATGGAACAGAATTATAGCTGAACGATATTTAATCACAGTTAGAGGAAGGAGACGAAAACAAAATACAAAATAAAAACCAAGGTTTTCTATAATATATCTGCAGGGGAGAAAAAGGTGGCGAGTACTAGTTATTATTCAAACATGGTATCTGTTACTCAGTGTGTATACACACTTGATGGTAATTAAGGCAAAGCATATTCAGAATTTAAATATTCAAGAATATATTCCCCAAAGAGGTAGGTAAATTTTAAATATATATGAAAATTTAG
This sequence comes from Panthera onca, assembly GCF_046562875.1. Taxonomy (NCBI): domain Eukaryota; kingdom Metazoa; phylum Chordata; class Mammalia; order Carnivora; family Felidae; genus Panthera; species Panthera onca. The sequence continues at coordinate 69,468,406 of NC_138342.1, read as the reverse complement.
ATTGAAATATTAAGTAGCAATTTTTCTAAGTTTTAAAAGTAATGGCAGCATAAAAATTAACTAAATTTTGAAATGTTGTTTTAGCCTATGTTTGTAAATGAGTAGGTCTTGCTTGAGATTATCCGTTTAATAAACTTACTAGCATGTCTAAATTTTAAAAATGATAATACCTGTGGTGATACCTAAGTCGCTAAATAAGTATTAATAATATTATATAATGCCTGTTAAAATAGGCCTAATTTTACTTAATAAATACCATGTTTTAGATTTAGCAGTGTTTACAGTATTTTCCCAGTTTGAGAAGAATGAATGCAATTTTTATATCAGAGTATTGTTATCTTATATAAGATTAAAAGGCATACTACTGTGGGGTGTCTGGATGGCTCAATCAATTGAGCATCCAACTCTTGATGTTGGCTCGGGTCATGCGTGATCTCACGATCTGTGAGATCGAGCCCCATGTTGGAATTTGCACTGACAGCACAGAGTCTGCTTGGGATTCTCTATCTCCCTGTCTCTACTTGTCCCCTGCTTGTGCCCACACGCGCATGCGCGCGCTCTCTCTCTCTCTCTCTCTCTCTCTCTTTCTCCTCTCCCCCAAATAAATAAACTTATTTTAAAGGTACTGGTATAATGGGTATATATTAATTAATAAAGAGTTTGTTTTCTGAAGGCACAAAGCCTCCTTCCTGGGTATACCCATAATTTAAATTCAATCTACATTAAATCTGGCAACTCAGAAATAATTTTGGAAGGACTGTGACTAAAGTATACAACTAGAATTTGGTTTTTCTTCAAATTATGTGTAATGATAAACAGCTTTTATGAAATTTCTTAATAGTTCAGAATTCCTACTACACTATCATCTTTTTTTCTAGATGGGATCATAATATTTCACAGAATAAAAGAAGCAACATAGGAAGAGGATAGCTATTGGTAATAAACATTTAGAAATCTATCCTAGTAAGTTTAGAAATTAAATAACAAAAACGGCAAAACAAAAAAAAAGCAGTTGAAAAAAATGAGTGGGTGGAGGACATGCTGACTTTAAATAAACTAGGAGAGCCCGTGTGTTTTTTTTATATAAGTAGAGCTGAATACTTTCCTGGAATCTCTGTTAAAAAGAGAATGGTACTTTAAAAAAAAAAAAAAAAAAAAAAAAAAAACCAGCCACGGCAATGCCAGATCTTTGCTACAAAATCACTGACTTAAAGCATCTGTTTCCCAAGCTGCTCTTGTGCCAGAGCGCTGAAACTGCACTGCTCCCAGTGACAGAGCTCAGCAATAGACAAATTATGCTGAAACCAATTCATTGGAACAAAGAGCTCCCATAGGCTAAAGCCACAAGCATCTGTTTTCTAGTGCCAGGATACAAAATGTGCAAAACTCATGAATTGTAGAAGAATAGTATGAAATAGAAAGTGGAGATCATTGATGAGAAGAAACGTGGAATGTTCAGGACATGGCTAGGCTTTCTATCTCATAGAAGCTTGTTATGTAAAAATATGCCTTCTAATTTTTTAAAAATTGTGATGAATATTTTCAGGGGTGAATTAATGCAAAAGAATGTGAACGTAGTTCCAAATAAGCTAAAGGAAAACTTCCTTGATGCTTAACATATATGTTGTCAGGTGGCCAAGATTCTGAGCCATCCCTGACTCAATTTGACCCAGTTATAGATGTTGTCAGCTCATTTTTTAAAAAAGAAATTTTTTAACATTTATTCATTTTTGAGAGTGAGAGAGACAGAGCATGAGCGGGGGAGGGGCAGAGAGAGAGGGAGACACAGAATCACAAGCAGGATTCAGGCTTCGAGCTGTCAGCACAGGGCCCGACGCAGGGCTCGAACTCACGGACTGCGAGATCATGACCTGAGCCAAAGTCGGATGCTCAACCGACTGGACAATCCAGGCGCCCCTGTTTTTTCTTAATAAGGCATTTTATTTCTTAACGTGACCATCTGTGGGTAATTTTTTTTTTAATGTTTAATTTTGAGAGTGCGTAAGCAGGGGAAGAGCAGAGAAAGAAACACACACACACACACACACACGCACACACGCACACACGCACACACACAAAATCTGAAGCAGGCTTCTGACTCCAAGCTATCAGCACAGAGCCCAGTGTGGGGCTTGAACCCATGAACTGCAAAATCAAGACCTGAGCTTTCAAGTCGTTTGCTTAACCGATGGAGCCACTCAGGCGCCCCAGATCTTGTTAGTTCTTGCTTATGTTGCCCACAGTTTAGGGAAAGGTTACAAACACATAGGTAATTTCAAAAGAAAATCTTAGTGAGGGATTTGACTTCATTCAATTTATACCCTCATCATATTTTATCAGAACTTTCACCTTTCCTAGAGTTTGAATCACTGTGATTTCACCTATTTGTTGTATCTTCTGATACAGGTGTCATTCTTCTTTTTGTGTGTGTGTGTGTGTGTGTGTGTGTGTGTGTGTGTGTGTGTGTTATTGAGACGTGATTGACATAGAGCACTGTTATAAGTTAAGGTATACAACACAATGACTTGCCTCACCCCATGTTGTAAAATGATTACCACAGTAAGTTTAGTTAACATCCATCATCTCAAATAAATACAAGGAAAAAAACTTCCGTGTGATGAGAGCTTTGAGGATTTACTCTCTTAGCACTTTCAAATCTATCAGAGAGGAGTGTTAACTTTGGTCATCATGTGCCCTTCTCTAATGAAACAATCCCAGTGACAAGTGGTAAAGACATAGTCTAGAAGAATTGATGGTTAAATTGTATGTAACTCTAAGAATTGATAATATATTGCTTTTTCATATCCCATCCTTAAAGTGTTTTGTAACCCAGTCTTTTTTTTTTTTTTTTTTTTTTTCCCAACGTTTTTAATTTATTTTTTGGGACAGAGAGAGACAGAGCATGAACGGGGGAGGGGCAGAGAGAGAGGGAGACACAGAATCGGAAACAGGCTCCAGGCTCCGAGCCATCAGCCCAGAGCCCGACGCGGGGCTCGAACTCACGGACCGCGAGATCGTGACCTGGCTGAAGTCGGACGCTTAACCGACTGCGCCACCCAGGCGCCCCGTTTTGTAACCCAGTCTTGAATTACAAAGGTTTTTGTTTATCAGTGGATAAAGTTAACAAAAGATGAAGAAATGGAACAGAGAATGTATTTGAATTTAATGCTAAATTACCCTTCTTTCTTTTTTACAGGCATGCATATCATTCTGTTTCAACTCCCCCTGTTTACCCTCCTAAAAATGTCGCTGACCTGAAACTACATGTGGCAACTACATCTTTCCAGAGTTCTGATGCTGTCATCATTCATCCCGGAGCCATGCTTGCTATGCTGGACCTCCTGGCCTCTGTTGGGTCAGTGACACAGCCAGAAGTAAGTGTGGATATGTTAGCTCCTTTCCATCTTAACGAATGAGTAAAAGGATGTGAATATGACTGTGTAAGCAAGGGATTGGGGTCCAAGACAGAGTGATAAGGAATGGTTCCGTATCACATACTAAAGTCAGAGAGAAAAAAATAGGATTGTTCAACTTGAGTCTTAACTTTCTTGTGAGGTAGGTATATATGTTTTAGAATACAGTTCATTTGCTACAAATGTAGCCAAGATGGTTACTTCTAGTGCTAAAATAATTGTTTCTCCTTCTAAGTCCTGCTTATCAGTGGAAACTGTTAATGAATCGTACAGAAAGAAAAAACAATTGAAGATACCATTTTGAGGCTATTTATGTTTTGACTTGTAGCACTCAAGAGTTTGGGTGAATGGGAGCTTCAGTGACTAATTATGCTAAAATGTTGTATGGCCTCTAAGGCTTAAAGTGTCACAAAACCTCTAAGGCTTTCTTTTACACTGGTTGTTTACTCATGAAGTAAAAGACCTCACATTCACTACTTCTATAAAAATTAAAATACTATTAGATAGTCTTTTACTACAAAAGACTTGGAGGAGAGAGGAGTCCAGCTGGGTATGCTTCCGGTAAAATGAGGATAGGAAACGTTTGCCTAGCCTTGTTTGAATTGCTAGATCACTCTGCATCAGCTTCTTAATTCATCTGAAGGGAATTTGAAATGTGTAGAGACCTCCTATTACAAGTTGTGCTTCATGTGGAGAGAACTGTCACCTTTCTTCCTAAGAATGCCCTGGTGGCATGGATTTCTCTCACTTCAGCATGCTCTGGACCTTCAACTTGCTGTGGCAAATATCTTACAAGCCCTGGTGCACACAGAGAGAAACCAGCAGGTCATGTGTGAAGCTGGCCTTCACGCCCGATTGCTGCAGCGGTGCAGTGCCGCCCTGGCAGACGAGGACCACTCACTGCACCCGCCCCTCCAGCGGATGTTTGAACGACTAGCTTCTCAGGCTCTGGAGCCCATGGTGCTGAGGTCAGTGTGTCCTCTTTCTCGCCGTTGAACAAGCCACAGGTAGTAATGGCAGTTCCTAGAGTCTTGGTACTCAAGAGTTCTTGCTATGGTACACATATATCCAAGTATCAGTGGGCAAAACCAAACAATAAAAATGGGCAAAGTGCTCAAAATATTGGTCTTAGGTAAGCCCAGTTATTAGAAAATAGAGAGTGGTTATTTCTTCCACTCGAATGTAGCAAACTCTCCTTTAAAAATAAAGTCATGTCTTGGGGCGCCTGGGTGGCTCAGTCGGTTAAGCGTCCGACTTCAGCTCAGGTCACGATCTCGCGGTCCGTGAGTTCGAGCCCCGCGTCGGGCTCTGGGCTGATGGCTCAGAGCCTGGAGCCTGCTTCCGATTCTGTGTCTCCCTCTCTCTCTGCCCCTCCCCCGTTCATGCTCTGTCTCTCTCTGTCTCAAAAATAAATAAACGTTAAAAAAAATTTTTTTTTTAAATAAATAAATAAAAAATAAAAATAAAGTCATGTCTTTATGACTTACATCTACTTTGTATTTGAGAACTTTTTATGTGTAAGAAGTCTCTTAAGAGGGGCGCCTGGGTGGCTCAGTCAATTAAGCCTCCCACTTTGGCTCAGGTCACGATCTCATGGTCTGTGAGTTCAAGCCCAGTATTGACAGCTCAGAACCTGGAGCCTGCTTCAGAATCTGTGTCTCCGTCTCTCTCTGCCCCTCTCCCCCCTCATGCTCTTTGTGTCTCAAAAAGAAACAAACATTGAAAAAAAATTAAAAGCTTCTCTTAAATACTTTTTGAACTTTTTAATTTTAAATTACTTACAGATTTAGAGAGGTTCTGTGTTCCCAGTTTCTTCGGCGTTTACATCTCATACAACCATAATACATGAAAACTAAGAAACTGACGTTGCTACAACGTATCCTTGTATGCTGTGGGTCTTATTATTTATCACATGTTTATATGCCCACTACACAATCAAGGCACCACAAACATCTCTATAGTGATACTCCTTTATTATCATATCCACTCCCCTAACCCCGACCATTCTTAACCCCTGGAAACTGCCAATCTGTTCTCCATCTCGGTAAGTTTGTCACTTTGAGAATGTTATGTAAATGAAATCATTTGGTACATGAACTTTTGAGATTGACTGTTTTCACTTACCATAATGCCTTAGAAATGCATCCAGATTGTTACGTTTCAGTAATCTTTTTATTGCTGAGTAGTATTCTGTGGTATAGATACACCTTACAGAGTTTAGCCATTCAAGAGATACATATATTTAAATCTTTTTAATGCAAGAGAAGCAGTACTGTGTGTTTTAGGGATAAAACACCTTAAAAAAATATTTTCTTTGAAACTACCTTGCCAAAAAGATTTAAAGTATAAGTTATCTTTTCCTTATTTACAAAAAAAAATAAACTCCTGTATCTTGTCACTTTCAGATATAAGCAGCTCTTTATAATTTTTTTCTGCTGTTAAAGTAGTCCTTTTTCATAAAGCTTTTAAGGACTTTCTTAAAAATGGTTGGACTTTATTTGTAATTTATGTTTTTTAACTGGCTCCAATCTAACGGTGGATTAAGAAAAAGCCATTTACTAAATAGTATTGTATCAGGCAACGTTGTACCAAGATAAATGAGGCCATTCCTACTCACTTTGTCCATCATCTTACGGATGGCCTAAAGTATTAAAAAAAGCATGGAGATTTCCCCCTGATTATTTTTGGTAATCTGCTTTAAAAATAGAGTGAATGAGACAGAAAGATCTTATCTCATACTTAATACTAATATTTTATTAGATAACTTATACTGCCTAGTTAGTGGATATGCTCGTTTTCACAGTGAATGAATTTTCAGAACCAAATGTCACATGAAGATATAGATACCTGCGTTATTGATGAGCCATGAGCTATAAGGTTATAAAATAATCGTGTATTATACTCTACATGAAAAACTGGCAAAGGGTACCTGACCTAATTTTTTTCTGCTATAAGGAGTTGAAATTTCAGAGAAATACCTTTTTCCCACTTTTACATGATGCTATAAATGACTGGATACGAAGGACTCCTATTTGTGTAATTCCTAGACAATTCGTTACATTTCTGCATATCACATTTTAGAAGAACAGGTTCCCCAAATTTCATATTTTAACCCTTTACAATATTCTATTCTCTTTTCAGTGGTAGGTAATTCACATGTAAAATTAACATATATTATTTTATAATAATTGTTTGGGTTGGCTTTATATTTTTAACTAGTCTGTTATACTTCATCAAATCCCATATTTTGTGTTTGGTTTGTGAATTACGTAATGTTCTCAATCAAGGAATAACTGCTTTCTTTCTCTCTTCTTTAGGGAGTTTTTACGTTTGGCAAGTCCATTAAATTGTGGTGCCTGGGACAAAAAACTGCTAAAACAATATAGGGTCCACAAACCAAGTTCACTGAGTTATGAGCCAGAGATGCGAAGTAAGTTGACCTTTGAAGCTGCCTTTTTTGGTTATTTTGTAGATGAAAATCATGTAGGGAATAAATACTACCTCAACAAGTTTTACTGTGAAAAAAAAAAAAAAAGGAAAGGAAAGGGATTGTTGTTACTTAAATGAGGAAACATAAAATCTGGTTGTCTGAAGAAGGGGCAGCTGGGGGTGAACAAGGAATCACGATGTAAGCAGGGTCCAGAGGAGATGAGAATGACTAGCAGAGTAACACTTGGCCTGGACGAGATAGTACCTCTTTCTCAGAGGATTCATAATGTCTTTGCCTCTTTCAAGTAGCCTTTGCCGCCTGAACTAGAGTGGTCGCTAGATTCCTAACAGGCCACGGGTTTGCAGGACAGCTCCTGCAGGAGGATATGGAGGATAGGATGTCAAAAATACTGTTAAAAGGCGTTGAAGAGAGAGATATATCAAGGAGTATAGGTTGAGTAGGGAAAGAAGTATGAGACCAGGTGGCCAGTGACAGGCTGGGAGAAAAGGGATCGATCACTGGACTGGAGAATAACAAGTAGGCCAAAAAAGCAAATGTAGTGAGAGAAAAGGAGTGAACTGGGGGGCGGGGGAGACAGTGGCAATAAAAACTGGAGGAGTGGAACAGAGAAAAGGACCATGCCTAACCTGTGGCTCTGGAGTGAAGTGGAGGTGAAAGGTGATCCTAGAAGGAGAAGTGGGGTGTTAGATGGGTCTCTCCTGTGGACCTTGACATCTGGCACACTGGCAATAGCCAGCGCAGGGAAGACGGGCTGAAATGCCAGCAGCAGCAGATGGCACTTGGGTAGACAGGTATGTGGTAGCACTGCTGAGGAGGTGCCCCCGAGGGGAGTTTGCGCCTTGGGCTGTTGGGAGGCTGCTGGCGGCCAGAGTGCAGGCACCGCCCGCCTACCAGTCTGGCGGGGACCGTGGCAGTGAACAGATGCCCAGCAGATTCCACCCCAGCCACGGGAGAATTCTGCACCCTGCACCACCTTTCCTCCCAAAGCGAATTCTGTGGTTTTTGGGTTTTTTCCCTTTACGATTCATTCTGTATAATCGTTAGCCATACTGATTGGCGTTTGTTTGGATGGATTGAAGTAACCACTGCTAGCGAAGCAGGAAAGCATAAAACTTAGAAAGTAGAACAGCCGCCCTGAAAGGATGTAGTGATCATGTGGGTCATCCCCGAGTTCTTTCAGGTGAGAATGCCAAAGATTAAGCACCCACCAACTGTTATTTCAGTCTTAACTTTTTACCCCCTGCCACTCATCATCCGTGATTAGTGAATGCTGTGTTTTGGAAGCTAAGATGTTTTGAGTTCCAGCGTCGTTTTATTGGCAAACAGAAAGTATTTCAGTTTTCCATTATCTATCACTATCCTTCCCCTAGATGTGTATATACTTTTTTGTTACTGTCGTTTTTGTACTAACACAGTTTGAATTGAATTGTGATTTCCTTCGCAAAGCATAGAAACAAAAATAGTTGCTTTCTCTAAGAGAATATTGAAATACATCTAGAGTTGCCTGAATGCTTAGCACAGTTAAAGCATTAGCACAGATAAGAGAGAAAACAGTTACATTTGTGTGGTTTATCTTGAGAGAGAATATTTTCTCCATTCATTACATTTGTAATATCTTCCTAAAAAATAGACCAGTTTGTTTAAAATTTCTCTCTTTATTCTTCATACTGTCACCATCTGCATGCATATAGGATTTTTTTAATTCAACTAATTTTGTGTTTACATATTTGATTGTAATGGTTGTAAGGGAAGAGTGAAAAGTAGGGAGAAAATGGGAGAGAAACAAGTTTTTGCTATTTATCTCTGATTTTTTTTTTAATAAAGATGACCCATCTCTTTCCATTGTAATCCTTCTTGAATATTGTGCTTTCTTGTGAAAGAGAAATAATAATTTGTGAAATAAAAGTATAATCTAATCTGGTTTTTAAAAACATGATCTGTAATTTATAAGTGAATTACATTGTAACAGTGGTTTGGATAGTGGTTACTGGAAATTTTTATTCTTATTTGTACTCTGTAGTTTCCCACAACACATCCTGCAATGTGTTTATCCCTTTAGTAATAAGTAGAAAAGGAAACACATTCTATTTAAGTTGAAAAATGAGCATAAAATACATTAAAACTGGATATTAGCTTTGATGTGTAAGAATAAAATTATTACATATATTGAAACTAAAGAGTGGTATTTAAAAATAAGTCAACCTTGTAAAGCAATTATTTTAAAAATCTACATGGTATTTTTTCCCAAGAGATTTTCTTTGACTTACAGGTAGCATGATCACATCTATGGAAGGCCTGGGTTCTGATAATGTTTTCAGCTTACATGAAGATAACCATTACCGGATAAGCAAGAGCCTGGTAAAATCTGCAGAAGGAAGTACTGTACCCCTAACTAGGGTGAAGTGTCTGGTCTCCATGACAACCCCACATGACATCAGACTTCATGGGTCATCAGTTACTCCAGCTTTTGTTGAATTTGACACATCCCTTGAAGGATTTGGGTAAGGAATTTGCAGGGTAGCCAAGCCTTATTGTATTATTTTATGCCTCCTACTTGCCTTTGAGAAATCGATCCTTGGTTTTAAAAATACTTAGTTAAAATATGCTATATATTTTGTATTCCCAAATGATTGAGTTCTTTGAGCATGTTATTTTAAGGTTTTTAGATTTAATTATTTTCATTTATTTTTTTTTATTTAAAAATGTTTTTTTAATGTTTTTTTTTGAGAAAGAGGGAGACAGAGCGAGTAGGAGAGGGGCAGAGAGAGAGAGATACAGAATCCAAAGAAGGCTCCAGGCTCTGAGCTTGTCAGCACAGCCCGACACGGGGCTCAAACCCACGAAAGGCAAGATCATGACCTGAGCTGAAGTCAGATGTTTAACCGACTAAACCACTCAAGCGCCCCTAGATTTAATTATTTTGAATTATTATATTAAATAAGTTGATATGTTAAAGGAGTCAGTAATCTAAGATCCATGGTACAATTTTTTTTTTTGTAAACTTTTTTGTTGTTGTTTGGTAAATAAGGTTTTATTTTAACATAGCCACAGTCAATTATGTAAGTATTGTGTGTGGCAGCTTTCATGCTAGAATGGCAGAGTTGAATAGTCATGACAAACTCTCTGGTCTGCAAAGCATAAAATGTTTATGGTCTGGCCCTCCCAGAAAATGTTCGTCAACCTTTGATTTAGAACAATAGGTCATATGCAAATTAAAATTATATTAGAAGCTCTTTGGGTTTAATCATCATCCTTTTCCATAAATTACCTAGTTTAGTACCTTAAACATCATAAATAGTCAATGACTATTACATCAAATGAGTAATTTCAAGTGGCAGAAAATGCTATAGTAGCAGAAGCAACAATAAAGAATCTATGGAGAATCTAGAAGAACTTATAAAATCCATGAGCTTCAAAACAGACACAAATGCTAATATTGATAGATCTATGTCTATACTAGTTGTCTGTGGGATTCATATACACCAATCTAAAATTATATGTAAACTATACGTAAAACTATATATAATTTGTGTTTTAAGAACACTGTCATGGGTTATTATTGAATGGTGGATTAAAACCTATTTTGGAATAGTCAGAACCAATCAGAACAGAAGAGGATGACTCACTGGAAAAGGGCACAAGGGAATTTTTCTGCAGTGATGAAATGGTTCCAGGTGTCTTGAACATGCTTGTACATTGGTACATTTTACCATATGCGACCTATACTTTGATTTTTTTTTTAATTTAAAATAAAAGTGATGCCATTGGAGACTTTGTAAAGTATATCTTTCAGCACTTGTACGTATTTAAAATGAGGGAAGGACTTTATTAGGCATCCAGATTTATTCCATGATCTCTTCGCTCAAGTTACCCTGAAATGATGGCAGTTTATTTCACTATGGTAAGCCCATAGTGATAAGAGAAGAAAATGGTTGATCTCTAATATGTACATTGTCTTTTCTTAATAGCTGCTTGTTCCTGCCCAGTTTGGCCCCCCATAATGCCCCCACAAACAATGCTGTCACAACAGGTCTTACCGATGGGGCCGTGGTCAGCGGCATTGGTTCCGGTAAATATTACTTACTTTGCTCCTGAGATTTGTTGTTTTTTAGTAGGCTCTATTTTCTTTAGAGTTTATTGCCTTCTCTTTAAAATGTACATACGAATCAACACACTCTTTCGTTGTTATTTTTCTCTTTTTATTTTAGGTGAAAGATTCTTCCCTCCTCCATCTGGCTTAAGCTACTCTAGCTGGTTTTGTATTGAACATTTTAGTTCTCCTCCAAATAACCACCCTGTCAGACTTCTTACTATTGTGCGCCGAGCAAATTCTTCTGAGCAGCATTACGTGTGCCTTGCCGTCGTTTTGTCAGCAAAAGACCGATCTCTGATTGTCTCCACCAAAGAGGAACTACTCCAAAACTATGGTCAGTATCTGTTTCTTTTTGCTTCCTGTAAACATTAAAAGTATTAAACATCATTATAATACTCATCTTTAATGTCCAGCTAGTAATTCTTTTCCAGTTTAAACTATTACAGAACAGGTTATATGAAATGTTGAATATTGTTTACCAGTGAATTTTAAGGCACTTTTCAAAGAGACTTAGATAGAAAACAATGGATATAGTTCCTAAAATAAAGAGTCATCTCTACTTGCCAAGAAATCGCAGCTTTCACTAGGAAAGCAGATTGCTTGTTTGATATATTTTAGTAAGGATTTTCATTGACCATGAATTCTGCTTAACTAATGAATATTCATCGAGCACCTGCCTACCATATGTGCCACTCTGTGCTAGACACAATAACATTTTAATTACTTTATCCATCACTTACCTTCAAGACTTAATACGTACCATTTAATAATCCTAATTCTCTCCGACATGCCATAATGTTACGTTGCTATCCAACAGAACTTCAAACTCAAGACATTCATGAATATCTTCCTAAATGATTTAAACAACATAAAATATAACTTTCAGTTTACTGAATGTTCTTTGCTCTGAATATAAGCATTTGTAATATAAGTATACCTCTTTTTTGATCATCTACTAAATTTACCTTTTAATTAACTGAATAATACCACATACTGCTTCACATATTGGTATTCAAACATATTTGAATGTTAGCTTAATTAGATGGTAAGGCCTTTTTTCTTAATATTCTTCATGACTAGCACAGAGGCAGGCATCAATACAGTGTCACTGCTTTAAAATTCTTACAAGGACACTTTATTTGATCCTGTTGATGTTTTTCCTCCTAATTTAAACTCTCTTCAGTCTTGCAGATACCCACTCTTTTGACCTCCTTTTTATACTTTTCCTTCAACACTTTTCCATCTTCCACTTCAAATTAGTATTCTCCAAGGTTTCATCTTTAGTCTTTGTACTCATCCTGCTGTCTTGAGAGAAAAAAAAAAAATCTATGTCTGTTAAATTTAGGTCTTTTTAATCCCAGCAGTTCCAGAATTAATTTTTGTTTGTTTGTCTGTATCCCAGGATTTCTCATTTTTTGTTTCATTTTTTATTTTTTTTAAGTGTATTTATTAGAGAGAGAGAGATGTCAGTGGGGAGGAGCAGAGAGCGAGGGAGAGAGAGAGAATCACAAGCAGCCTCTGTGCTGCCAGTGTAGAGCCCAACACAGGGATCAAACTCATGAAACTGAGAGATCATGACCTGAGTCAATACCAAGAGTTGGATGCTTAACCTACTGAGCCATTCGGTGTCCGTCTCCTCATATTTTAACTGCAAGTTAGACATTCATATGAATACAGCTCATATGGAATGTTTCTTCTTTATAAAACCTGCATCTCTTTCTGTTTTCCTGTCTTGCTAAATGACACTCCCCACTACCAGTTTAGCCCAGCTAAAAATCTCAATATCACCCCTTCTGCTAAGTCTTACTACGTGTGCTTCCTTCATATTTTTTTTAATGTTTATTTACTTATATTGAGAGAGAGAGAGAGAGAGGGAGAGAGAGAATCCCAAGAAGGCTTCACTTTGTCTGCAGAGCCTGACACAGGGCTCAGACCCACAAACCATGAGATAATGACCTGAGCCAAGATCAAGAGTGGGTTGCTCAACCAACTGAGCTACCCTGGCACCCCTTCCTTCATATTTCTTGAATCTCCCCTTCCTTTTATGCCCACTGTCATGGATCTTACTTAATTTTTTTTTTTAATTTTTTAAATGTTTGTTTATTTTTGAGAGAGAGAGGGAGACACAGAATCCAAAGCAGGCTGGCTCCAGGCTCTGAGCTGTCAGCACAGAGCCCGAGGCGGGGCTCGAACTCAAGAGTCATTTGATCGTGACTTGAGCCGAAGTTAGACACTTAACGGACTGAGCCACCCAGGTGCCCCATCTTACTTAATTTTTTTTTCAGTTATCTGGACTTCCAAGATTTTAATTCTTTATATTTGTCTTTGGTTACCCTACTAGAACTGTGGTAAATTATATTACACAATGTAATTTATTACCTTAGTAATCTAGGCAGCCCTGCCACCTAAAACATGTAAAATATTCTGTAAAAGTATGAGTGAATGAACAAATGAACAAACGAACAAGAAAAAAGAGGAAAATATGAGAAAGGGAAATGATGAGAAAATAATAAGTGAATAATAATGGGGAATTTGGAAAAAGAATAGAATTTAATGGAAAAGTTAAGGAATGGGTCTAGGGATATTTCCTTAAACTAGGAGAATGTTTTCTAACTCTATGTCACTTTCATGAAATGTAATTTGCAAGACTACTATAGTCCATGTATCACTAGAAATTACAGGAATAGATACATTAGCTTTAGATGATGTTACTACTACAAGGATCCATCCTCTGAACAGCTGTAGCCCAGTAAGCCTAGGTAATTAAGAGTTGTCAGAAACCAGTTGGCTCACCAAGATCTCCTGACATACCACTGAATGCTGGATGTGGCTTAGATTAAGCCTGATCCAGAATGTGAAACTCAGAAAATTTTTGTGAGTGAAATCTTCTACAGTTCTGGAGAAGATTCAGTCTATTAACAGGAAGGGAAAGGGAAGAGTTCTTGGTTTCACCCATACCTTTTATCTTTTCTTTCACATCCTTTGGTCTATATAGTAGACCTTTCAAAGCTGTTTGACCCCGCTTTTCATCTAGGTTGTTCAATTCTGTTCCTGTATCAGATCACCTATCGATTAGATTCTGCTTTTAATTCATCAATAGATGTATATTCTGAATTGTCATTTTAAAATGTAATCTTGGCCTGTCAGTATATGCAGATATTTTAAGATTCTAAAAATTAGTATTTTATTTGTAATTCTTTCTTCGTATAAAGTTTTATCTTTTAGTGTATTTCCTTGTATGTACTTATCCTGAAAAACGGTGAATCTGCTGTATGTTACATGGTTACAGATTAGCTGTTTTTAAAGCTTTTGGTGGGGAGGGTGGAGCAGTGGGTTTTTAACATCTGGATATACACTGTTGTCTCATCACTTCTTGAATGCTTAAAAATTAAATTAATTTTTAATTAGCTTAACATTAAGATTGAATTAATATTGACCCATTATTTCCTGGAAAGATCAGGCAACATACTGGATAGCAGAGAGAAACCAGATTGGAGTCAGGAAGTGATTGCAGAATGTTAGGAAATAATCAGAGTTGTCTGGTGAAGCAGGAAACTTGGATCAAAAAATACCTTTCCATGCAACCACTGTGGAAAACAGTATGACCTTTCCTCAAAAAACTTAAAAATAGAATTACCATATGATCCAATAATTCGACTACTGGATATTTACGAAAAGAAAACGAAAACATTAGGGGCACCTGGGTGGCTCAGTCCATCAAGTGTCTTATTCTTGATTTTGGCTCAGGTCATGATATCATGGTTGGGAGATCGAGCCCCATGTCGGGCTCTGCACTGAGTGTGGAGCCTGCTTGAGATTCTCTCCCTGCCTCCCTCTGCGCCTTCTCCATTTGCATACATACTCTCTCTTAAAATAAAAAATTTTTAAAAAGGAAAATAAAACATTAATTCAAAAAGATATATGTGCCCCTGTGTTTATAGCAGCATTATTTACAATAGCCAAGATAATGGAACCAACCCAAGTGTCTGTCAATAGATGAATGGATAAAGAAGATGTGATATATATATATATTTATATACACACACACATACACATACATATATATACAATGGAATATTACTCAGCCATAACAGGGGATGAGTTTTTGCCATTTGTAACAACATGGATGGAAACTATAGGGCATTAAGTGAAATAAGTCAGTCGGAAAAAGACAAATACCATATGATTTCACTCATGTGGAATGTAAGAAGCAAAATGAAGGAACCAAGGAGAAAATAAGACAAATCAAGAAACAGACTCTTAACTAACTGAGGGAAGGTAGGTAGGGGATGAGTATAATAGGAGAAGTTTGAATAGTACACTTAACATGAGGAGCACTATGTAATGTCCAGAATTGTTGAATCACTGTATTATACACACAGTATGTTCACTTTACCAGAATTAAAATTTTGAAATGAAGGAATGAATGAATGAATGAACAAATAAAGCTTTCCACTCCATAAATCACCTCCCTACTCTCAGCTGTCATCAGGCAGGGGCCAGAGCAGTACAGCCGCACACTAAGAACAAATAGTTGGCCTCTTGTATCATTGAGCAGAGCATATAGCAAGAGTAAAATTTTTAATTTTCTAACCAATGTTGTAACCAAATGCATGGCAAATGAGAATTTAAAACGACTTTTTATAACAGACCTTTTATGACAGGTAATAATCAATTAGCCTCTTTTTGTTGTCTCCTGTAACTTTATTTTATTATCTGTTTTATTTATTTATTTCATCATCTATTATAACTTTATTTGATTATAACTATATCTTGAGCAGAAGACGGCAAAATAGATCTCAGGTTTTACTTCTTCCTGCAGATAAAGCTGTTAAATGGATAGGGTATTTTCATTTACATCATTATATTATATATTTTTCATTTACATCATTATATTACATCATTATATATCATTACATCATTATATACATTTCATTACATCATGTATATTTCATTTACATCACTATACATAATATTACATCATTATATTACATCATTGAACATAAAGTCAAGATCTATATATGAGTAATTGTTAGAATGAGGGTGTTGAGTTTTTTTATTTCTTTTTTCCTCTTTATTTTAGTTGATGATTTTAGTGAAGAATCCTCTTTTTATGAGATTCTCCCATGCTGTGCCCGCTTCCGATGTGGGGAACTTATAGTTGAGGGACAGTGGCATCATCTGGTTTTGGTGATGAGCAAAGGCATGCTGAAAAACAGTACTGCAGCCCTCTATATTGACGGACAGCTTGTTAACACTGTGAAGGTAAGCAGACTCGTGCTTGTAAGTCAACCTGCTTTACCAGGTAGTTTAGGGGTAGGTGTGTTTCTGTGTATGTGTGTTTGCGAGGGGGTATGTTTTAAATTGCTGTCTTAATTTTAAATTGACCTTTAGTACCCATTTGAACAATATGTTTAAGAGTCATGTGGCTGGCTAATTCATATCACTTTATTTGAGAAGAATAGAAAGAAGAGGTTCAGGGTACTAAAGAAGTTAGTGAATATGTCAGCGCTTGAGCCAGATTGCTAAGTGATTCTTCACAACAGAAAAACCAGTTGAAGGATGCCTAAATAACCTATGAAACACACTTCATTGTTGTTATGCGTTCCAGTAGACTCTATATTCTTTCAGAGCTGGAATTGTTTTTAGTCTTCTTTGTTCTCAGATCACCCAGATTAGTCCCTTGATAATTAGTAGTAGGTGTTCCATTACTGTTTGCTGAATGAATGAGTGTGTAAGTATTACTTTAGATATAGATACACCATAATATTCAGAAGAGAGGCGAGAGAGTTGAAATAACCAATAAAGAGTCAAAAGTTCCTTTTTTGCATCAGGATGAATGCTGCTAGTTACTTTCGATAGAACTCAGCTAGCAACCTGTTGAAATCACACGTTAGCTTCTAAAGGATAGTATCTGTTTTTATAGCGATTATCACTTGAAAGAAGCAACAAAAGCAAAGTTTGTCTTTTTGTGTGAATTAAAGTTTAAAAGGCAGTGAAATTGACAGCTTCCTTGAAGACATTTCCTTCATTAATATCTTATTGTGACATTGTGTTTCAATATGATAAACACTAAAATGCATTCTGTGGGAATAGTAATTTTTTCCTTTGTACACATGATTGCATTTGAAATGGGCTTGTAGATTCTCTGGGAGTTTGCTTCTTTGTTATTTTTATTATTTTTTAAAATAAAAATGTCCTCAGCTTCTAGAATCGAGAGGTAGGAGATTTTTCATTGACTTTTTTTACATCATCATCATCATCACTGTGCCTGTTAGAAGTCAACAGTCCTGTGAAACCAACTTTAGGCCACGTGTTGGTCTCCACACTCATGCTATTAACATCACTGGGAACTGTAACATATGGAACAATAGATGTGATCTGAAGCTAGGACAGTTGTTAGAACAGAACGATCAACCGAAATGTCCTTCATACTATCAAGCGATAGAAAGCTGCCTGTACCACAAGAAACAACTTGATTTCTTGATTATCTCTTATACTTTATCTATTTATTATTAAATGAATTGAATGATAATTTTGGCAAGTTGTCAGTAAACACTAGTGTGAGAATGTGTTTTATGTTAAGATTAAAATGTGTGTGTATAAATTATATAATAGACTGTTAATTTTTATAATTTCTATAGCACTTTACCCATTATAAAACACTCTTCATGAATTATTTTAGTTGACAGACTCAGATTGAAGGTGACCCAGATAATTTCAAGACTATTTGAATTCTATAGTAGGGAAACTCTCTTTTTATATCAACCCCAAAATTTCATGCAAGCATCATTAATTTGATATGGAAACCACCCAGACAGTAACAGTAACTCTCTATTTGATGTTGCCCTTTCTGGCGTTAGATAGTTTATATCTGAGAGTTGGATGATAACAAATCCTTCTTCCATATCAGGTTCCAGAATCTTGGCCTTCCTCATAGCTCTCAACCCAGCCTCTTTTGTACATTTATAAAGTTGGATGACCTTGGGAATTGGAAGCTATACACAAAAAGTAGCTATTTTCCTGATGAAAGTGGGGTTCTTTTTGTTCTATCTCACACGTTGCTTTCACTCTTCTTACAGCTACATTATGTTCACAGTACCCCTGGGGGTTCGGGTTCTGCAAACCCACCAGTGGTCAGCACAGTCTATGCGTATGTTGGCACTCCACCTGCCCAGCGCCAGATTGCTTCACTGGTTTGGCGCCTGGGACCCACGCATTTTCTGGAAGAAGTTTTACCTCCTTCAAATGTTACTACCATTTATGAACTGGGACCAAATTATGTTGGAAGCTTTCAGGCCGTATGTATGCCATGTGAGTAACTTATTCTTTAAAGTTGTGTAAAACTTATCTCCTGCCATGTAGATACATGAATAAGTGCATGTACATGTGTATGTACAGGTTTACATGTAGGGCGTATATACGGTTCTACATTAGGTTTATCTTTAAAAAAGCCTTCTCCTTCACTTTGCTTCAGTGTGATAGTGTTCACCACTCACTCCTGTTCCAAATGCTCTCCTCCACTGATCATGCTATTCTTTCCTGATTTTTGTCTTCATGCCCCATCACTAATTTTCTAGTTTATCTTATTGGCTCCAAGATGTGCGTACCCTCTAAGAGTCTAACCACAGCCTTCTTTCTATAATTTCTCTTACTACATAAAGCATTTTAAAGTGTATCTATTCTGGTTAAAAGAAGGAGAGGTGTTTCCAGAAAAGACAAACACATATTTTTTTTTTACATTAGACTAATATTTTCTTCATTCCTTTATTCCTACAGTCCACTCTTGTCCTTTCTCCCAAAAGGTAGAGTCAAAGGAACCGATACTAAGCTGTGATTCCTTTGTAATACTCTTTGCAAGTGATGCCCTCATCCTCTTATTCTCATTCTCCCGAAGCTCTCAGAAGAGTTGGGATAAGTGTAGTAAGCGATAAAAATCCTGTGGCTAAGTAATTTGTTACTCACATAGTTGATTTAGATAGCATCTGGTAATAGCTAACACTGAGCATCAGTATGTGCAAATAAGTTAATACACATGAAGGAGATAGTTGTTCTGGAGCTCTTCATAAATGTTTGTTCATCTCCTCCAAACTTTGGTGTTTACGTACTGTTTTTCTAATCCCGATTTTACAGATGAAAAAACTAAAGCCCAGAGATCTGTCGGTCATGCATCTTTTAAGTGATAAAAGCAGAGATTCAAACTTAAGCCACCTAGGTCTGAAACTTGTATTCTTAACTCCTCTGCTACATTGTTTATTTATTTATTTTTTTAACTTTTTACGTTGTTTAGAAGAATATAGGGAGGCCCATCTGAGCACTCTTGTCAGGGAGGATACCTGGTGCTACAGAGTTTACAGGCCTTCCACTCGTGTTCATTCTCTTTCTCCTTTGATCCTTGAGGAAATGTTTTGTGATTTGTTTGATAACAGTTAAAACTCTTTCCCCTTACATTATGCTGTTTGTAAAACACATTTTAAGAATAAAAGTTGGAATGTAAAGGTCTATGACTAGCTGATTTTCTCTATTTTCTAAAGAGAAATAAATGAATAGCTGAAAACTTAAATAGAATAGTTTTTAAGTTTAGCTCCCTTGTTCCACTTTAAAAGATTTTTGGGGCACTTGGGTGGCTCAGTCGGTTAAGCATCTGACTCTTGATTTCAACTCGGGTTCATGAGTTCGAGCCCCACATCAGACTCTATGCTTGATAGCATGGAGCCTGCTTGGGTATTCTCTCTCCCCATTTCTCTCTCTGCCCCTCCCTGACTCATGCTCTCTCTGTCTCTCTCTCTCAAAACAAATAAACTTAAAAAAAAAAAATAGATTCTCAACTCTACCCATTTAAAAATAGTAAGAATAAAAAATTTGTGTTAGGATAGGAGAAATAGTGACAGTTTTGAAAAGGATCATTCTTCTTTTGAAGGTAAAGATGCAAAGTCTGAAGGTGTAGTCCCATCTCCTGTGTCATTAGTACCGGAAGAAAAGGTATCATTTGGCCTCTATGCACTCTCTGTGTCTTCCCTAACGGTGGCAAGAATCCGGAAAGTGTACAACAAGTTGGACAGCAAAGCCATCGCTAAGCAGGTAAGCAGAATGATTTCCTAGTAAACTGTGGCTGCTTTTCTCAGGAGCAGTGTTTCCGAGCTTTGTTACAGGTAGCACCCAAGTATGAGTAGTCCCTGAAAATAATGCCTTTTATGTATTGTTTATATCTGTTTTACTTGGCTTTGGGTTTAAGCCAAAACATGCTTAGATAATTAGCTTAATTTGGAAAAGTGAGAATTTCCTTCTAAGTGCATGGTTTATATTAATCCTTATATATTTTTTGGCAGTTAAATTGAACTGCAGATAACTAAAGAAAATAATTGCTATGTGCCAGGTATCATTTGGTTTAGGTCACAGCAGAAGATACAGAGAAAATCCCTGCCTTTGTGGTTCTTACATGGTAGTGGAGAGACAAATGATAATAACTAAGAAAATAGCCTAATCATAGGATATGTTAGAAGATGAAGAGTGCTCTGCAAAAAAATAAAGGAAGGAAAAAGTGATCGGTTTATAGTGTTAAATAGGATGATGAGAGGAGGCCTCATGGTGAAGGTGAAATTGGAGAAGACTTGAGAGAAGTGAGGCAGCAAGTCATGAAAATATAGGCATGGCACAGCATCGGGGGCGGGAGGCGGGCAGGGGGAGTTGTCCCAGCAGTACAAGTGCAAACGCTCTGAGGAGGGTGCATGCCTGCCACGGAGGCAGGTGCGACTAGAGCAAATGAGAGAAAGCCGGGTAGTAGGAGAGGAATTCAAACAGGTAATGGGCACTAGACCACTTAGGGTTTATAGGCAGTGGTAAAGGTGTTGGCTTTAAGTGACATGGGAAGCGTTATAGGGTTCCAGACCTAACGAATGAGATGTCGTGACTGACTTTTTAGCCAGGGTGACTATGACCTCTATTAAGAATAGATTGAAGGGAGACAAAGGTAGGAAAAAGGTGAGTAGTTTTGTTTTGTAATAATTCGTATGAGTGATGATGGGTTTGTGAACAGGGGTGATAGCAGTGGCTGTGATGAGAAATGAATAGATTTGAGGTCTGTTTTGAAGATCAAGCTAATAGTTTTGGTGATTGGGTGTGAAATGTGAGGGAAAGGAAGGAATCAAGGATAACTCTGAGGTTTTTTGCTCTAACAGTGAAGAAAATAGAGTTACTTTTTCTGATTTGGAGAAAACTTCAGGAAGAGCAGTTTTGAGAGGAACATTGAGAACTGTGTTTTGGGAAAATTGAGCAGCATATTAGACACCTTAGTAGAGATCTCAAAGCCACTGAAAATATGAATCTGAAGTTCAGGGGAGAGATTCGAACCATAGATGTTCAGAGGTGGTATTTAAAGCCACAAGACTGGATGCTCTCAGCAAAGTGTAGATAGATGTGGAAAGGGACAGACTGAGACGTGGAACATCCAGGACTGTGGAGCTGGGGAGATCAAGAAGAACCAGCAGGAAACAGTGAGGAGCTACAGCTAACGAGAAAGGAGAGAAACTAGGAGAGATGGATGTGGTGGAAATCCATGATTTGCCATGGCGAATGTGTCTGGTCAAGAAAGACTAGGACTGAGGACTGATGACCAGTGGGTCTAGTGATGTGAGTGCCATCAGTGAGCTTGGCAAGGTGTTTTGGCTGATTAGGGGAGGCAAAGCCCAGGGGGAAGGAGACCAACAGACTGGAAGGAAAGGATTTGGGAACAGTAAGTATTAACAGTCGTTTATCTGTAAATACATGTACCATCTTCCAGAGAACATGAACTATACGTAAATTTAGTTCTACAGGTAACAGTAGAATTAAAGTCTTAGGATTGCGTTTGCTTTGAAAGCTCATAACGTGTATGAGTGTGTACACGTGCAAAACTTAACATGTCCTTTCTATAGGCATGTTTTATCTGTAAACACGTGAATAATTTATGTGACGTTTACTTAGAAATGAAGTGAAGCTAATATTATGTTCACTAATCAGAAATACTGTGAGGCAGTGAATGATAAGAACTTTTAAACTATGACAGTTTCATTCAGAAAGACCCTTGAGACTGTTTCCAAGGCCCCCTCACCATCTTTATCTGAGCAGATTGTATTTAATTTACTTTCTGTGAGTTTCTACCCATTGGAAGAGCTCATACATTTTAAAAACATGAATGCCCATGTTTTTAGTATTCTGATAAGGAGAGAAAGAAACGATATGGTACCAGTCAGGTCTTTTTTTTTTTTTTCTTTTTTTCTTTTTCCAATAAAATGTTCAGACTGTTCTTCTATAGTTACATTTCTTTTTTTTTTCCTTTCTTATTCTTCAGTTAGGCATTTCCTCTCATGAGAATGCCACTCCTGTGAAGTTGATACACAATTCAGCAGGACATCTTAATGGGCCTGCACGGACAGTTGGGGCTACTCTGATTGGATACCTGGGTGAGTCAGATTGTCTTACTGTTTTAAACTTCTTTATTTACCTTCAAATCTGCATTCACTTTTCCTCACAGGAGGAGAGGTGTTTAAATTCACATTTTATAGTGCCAACCTGTAGCGTTCTTGCAGAATTTAGAGATTAATGTAACAATCTCAAACTCCAGTCAACTTTAAAAATCATAATCTTTTTAAAAATCCCATTAACTTTGTCCCCCTTTTGTCAGCACTGATGAACGCTGACTATTTCTGTGTAATTTTAAGGTAAATTTCACACTTACATTTAGGGACAGATGTAAAGACTTAGAGAAATATTGATGAAAATTGCATAGTTTTCTTCAGTGTTGGTGACACCCATGAGTGTATCTATTATTTGGAAGTGAGGTAGACATAAGAGCTTTGGAGTGTAAACAGTGAATCCAACTATAGTAAACATTAGAGCTGGTAGACATTCTGCAGAGCCTTATACTTGATGTCTGCTTAAAAAGAGTTGATTTTTTTTTTATTAGATAGAATCCTGAGATATAATCCAGTCAGGTGATTCAAAATTCAGAACCAGCCATTCTATATTTAACACACAAATCAATACATAATATTGGTTCTCTTTAGATTAGCAGAAAGTTAGTGTTATGCAAGTCAGACTCCTACATGTTTACCAGACATTGGCAATTTTTATTGCCTCGATATGCACATATCTTAACTTTGGTTTTTTTCTTTAACTACACTGCGTGATAAAGCAGTTTCCTTTATGCTAAGGCACATAGTGGTTTTTCTTTATTTGATAACAGCAAGTATTTACTGAGCCTGAACTATGTCCTTTGCAAAAATATAGCAGCACATGGAATAGTAGAAAGACCAGTGGGTGAAGAATTCAAAGATTGAGGTTCTAGCTCCTATTCTGTCACTCTGTGGCATTACACCAGACATTTGAGTTCTTTAGACTTCAACTTCTTATCTGTAAACTAGTAATATTGGTCCTAATTACCTTACAAGGTAGTTTTCAAAATTTTGTGCCATAATATATGCAAGTGTTATGCATGCTGCAAAGCATACAAAAATATAAAACACATGTTAGTTTAATTTTTGGAAAACTCAATCTTGATTAGTAGACAAACAACATTCAAACAATGCCTTTTTTTAAAAACAAGGTTAGGAATATAGATGCAGTCTTTTTTAGTTGACATGAAGTTAGTTCTAGGCCTGTGTTTCCACATGATTATGCTCTCCTAGGGTCACTGATGCAGTGTTACTCAGACTAGGAGAGCTTTGAGTGATGGTCAGTGAGGTGCCCAGCTTGGCTTCTCTTGGGAATACTTGGTCCTTGCCTGGATGACATCCGCATCCCATTCCCCAGTTCAGAGTTAAAGTGCTGTTGCCCTCCCCAAGTTTATTCCCCAGCAGTACCTAATAAAGCATTCTCACTCACCTCAGAAATGTGTTCCCAATGCCTCTGTGCTTTTTCTTTATAGTGTCCAAAGCTACACAGTCGGAACCTTTGGGCTTGCTCTCAAACCCAGCCCTTCTCTACTCACTCCTTTACTCCCACCTCATCTCTGAGAGTGTAGACATTCGCATTTATTACCTTCCACATCCTACCTTGGATTTGTTTTTAGAATTTTTGTTTTAAGATAGAGGTGTTTATTTACTTTTAAGTATAATTTAAAATTAAATACTTCTTAAGATGATTTATTCAGTTCTTGTTTACATGGGGAATTTAATTATTCTTCACTATCTTTTGATCAGGAGTAAGAACATTTGTCCCTAAGCCTGTTGCCACTACTTTGCAGTACATTGGTGGAGCTGCAGCCATCCTGGGTCTGGTGGCCATGGCTTCTGATGTGGAAGGGCTCTATGCAGCAGTCAAGGCCCTGGTTTGTGTGGTCAAGAGTAACCCACTAGCCAGCAAAGAAATGGAAAGAATCAAGGGCTACCAGGTTTGTAACCATAGAGCTTTGCCTTCACTTTACTCGGCATTGAAAAAAAAATCTTCTCAATTTTCATTATACATATTTTTTTCAAACTCTGGAAGAATGATCTCATCCAAGTAAACTTTAAAAGTCAGTACTTTTTAGTAAAACTAATGTATTTCAAATGAGAAGATGAATTGTTTCTTTTGGCTCAAGCTTTTTAACCTATTGCACCAAATCTCACTTCCTAAACTCTTGAATTAGGCTGTGTTATCTCAGTATAGCTTCGATATATTTCATAGATTTGCTAGTTTGGAGTTATGTTCCTCTATGGAAATAGGAGTGGAATGAAATAGGGTCATATTGCCAGCTGCTCTAGAGACTGCCAGATGGGTGATAGATCCAGAGATTTCCCTGTTTTCCTTGTCTCTCCCTTCCACACCTGGTCGTCTTTATCCCCGCCTTTACTTACCTAGTGGATGTGAGAGCCACTGTATAATATCTGTGCCATTGCTAATCCTGAATAGTCATGTGGGATTTAAAATATATACAGTGTTCATATATTCACAATCTACTAGGTTTAGGCAGAAAGTGATTTGTCAGAAGAGAAACAAGTATTTGGAGCAAGATTAAATCCCTCTAGTGTAGGTGAAGTACAAATGCCTTTTCTAACTTGTAGCCGGTAGTTCATTAGTAGTGAATAAACTTTTTACTCTTTACTGTAGATTTAATCACACTATTTTGGTAAGTGTTTTATTTTGCAGAACTTTCAAAATGATTGTTGTGGCATATTTTACCATGAAAATATACTACAAACCATCTAAATGTTCCAACAGTATGAGAATGACTAATGATTCTAAAACCATTCCAGAACCTATCATTCAACCTTTTTTAAAAATTTTTTTTTAATGTTTATTTATTTTTGAGAGAGAGAGTGCAAGCAGGGAAGGGCAGTGGGGTGGAAGGAACAGAAGATCGGAAGCAGGCTCTGTGCTGACAACAGACAGCTCGATGTGGGGCTCGAACTCACAAACCGTGAGATCTGACCTGAGCCGAAGTCAAGACGCTTAACCGACTAAGCCATCCAAGCACCCCACATTCACCCGTTTTAAAATTGTAATCATAGGGGCGCCTGGGTGGCTCAGTCGGTTGAGCGCCGACTTCGGCTCAGGTCACGATCTCGCGGTCCGTGAGTTTGAGCCCCGCATCGGGCCCCTGTGCTGACAGCTCAGAGCCCGGAGCCTGTTTCAGATTCTGTGTCTCCCTCTCTCTGACCCTCCCCCATTCATGCTCTGTCTCTCTCTGTCTCAAAAATGAATAAAAACGTTAAAAAAATAAAATAAAATAAAAATAAAAAATAAAATTGTAATCATAAAGTCTATGTTGCAAAAGAAAAATCCTTTCAATAAAATGTTATGGAAAAAGAGAAAAAATTGTATGCATATGATGGCAACAATTTACATATATATGAATTGAAAAGGTAAAAGATATTTTAATGATAGTGATGGGATTACCCTTCATTTCAGATTTCTCTAATGTTCTATTGTCATAATAAAAATATAGAAGTCAGCTTAGAAGTCTTAGGAATTGCTTTACATAGAGGTCTCCCACGTGTGTTTGTGTGTGTGTGTGTATGTTTGTGATGACTGATCAAGCATTTGGTATTGCTTCCTTTTAGTTGCTGGCAATGCTGCTTAAGAAGAAACGTTCCCTCCTCAACAGCCACATTCTCCATCTAACGTTTTCCTTGGTGGGAACTGTTGATAGTGGACATGAGACCTCCATTATTCCAAATTCAACTGCCTTCCAGGATCTACTCTGTGATTTCGAAGTATGTACATGAATACTAACTGGTAATACATAGTCAGTGAATCCATTTCTTATTCTGTATGTTGATAGAGTTAACTTTTAAATATTTATTTTAGTATTAAACACATAGTTTAATATTAAATAATAGTTTAGTATTGAACTATTATTTAAACCCCCTGTGGAGCTGTTGGCTTCATGTGTAGAGAGATCATGTCTCCATCTATATCCCTGCCACCCACAGTGGTGCCTAGTACTTAATGTGTGCTAGCTGTAAAGTCTAGGCTGGAACTCTTCTGCCTCATAAATACTGTAAGCTCTGTCTTGTCAGTTATTTTAAATCCCTAACAAACAGGCTGTGTGCCCTAATTGCTTTCCTGAAACGTTATCTGGAAGTGTATTAGCAGCCTGGCCCTATACTCCATCTTTAGTACCCACAGCTCCAGAGCAAATGATGCAGGGTCTCCCTCTTTTCACAGCACTCGGCTCTCTTGCTCGCCCTCAGGCAGCACTGTCCTGGCTCCTGTGTCTTTCTCACTGCTTTCCCCATAATTTTCTGGCTCTGGAATTTTCATTATTTTACATAAAATCATCCACTGTCTTTATCTTTTTTATCATTTTCTTTCTTTGAGGTTCTTACCCCATCCCATAGCCTCATCTTCTACAAAGTTGAGCCCCGAATCTGAATCTCTAGCTTGACATCTAATTTCCACACTTAGTTCCGATCTCTTGCTCAACATTTTCGTTTTATGTCCCAGCAACACCTAAACTGAACTTAACCATCCTTCCCCAAATTAGTTCTTCCCTCTAACTTCTGTTTCTATTAATAATACCACTATGTCCCTAGTCACTGAGGCTTGAAATTGAAAAATCATCCCTCTTCTTCTTCCCTGTTTATAAACAGTCTGAAATTAAGTCCTATAGACTGTACTTCCATATTTCATGTAGTTGACCTTTTTGTTTCTACTCTGACATCCTAGTCTAAGCCCTAATCAACTCCTCTTACCTACTAGGATAACTGTCACTTCTTTCCCCCTTTCCTCAGCCTGTCCATAGATCTTTTGACCTCATTCTTTCTGAGGCATAATCATATCACTTCTTCAGAAATTTGCAGTGATTTCCCCTCCAACACAATAAAGTATACATTTCTCAACCCGATATTTAAAACTATAATACACAAACCTCTCATTCTTTTAGAAAATACCTACTGAGCATCTTTGAGCCGGGCATTGTGTTAGGTGCTAATGATGTGAAAATAAAAGATAGAGTCCTTGCCTCCAGGCATTTAGTCCATTAGAAGAGAAAAGCAAATAAATAGACGATTAAAAACTTGTGAAAGCACAGAGGTAAAGGTATGCAGAGAGAACTCTGGTAGTACTAAGGAGACCTACCTAATGAAGCCCGGCTTGTTTTCATCTGGTAACTGATATGTTTAAATCATGGGTTACTTTTAGTTTTAAGTATCTGATTAAAATCTTATAATACAAACATCAGAAATTTAGTTGTTTGACAAGTTTTGGCTTCATTTTAAATTACCTTGCACACTTTATGGCATCATATAGCATTCCTAATTAGTGCAAGCCATAATCGTCTATAATACTTAATTCATCCTATTTTTAAAACAGCATTTGACAGATAAAAGTAAAGTACTGGTGATAGAATATAGGCATTTTCTTTTTTAGTGGTTGTTCTAGAATTTATAATAGACCTCTATAATGATTCAGTCTGTCTTCAAAGTATATTATACCACTTTACCTAGAGTGTAGAAACCTTGCAAAGATACACTTCCATTTCTCTCCTTCTGTCCTTTGTGCTCTTATTGTCCAGCATTTTACTTCTATATGTTTATGGATCTCCACAATACTTTCTGTATTATTTTTGCTTAAATAGTTATCTTTTAAAGACATTCAAAAATTCTTTTATACATAATTACTTACATATATAATATTCATGGCATTTTTTTCCTTTGTATAGATCCAGGTTTCCATCTTATATAATTCTTCTAAATGAAAAACTTCCTTTAACATTTTTCATAGTGCCTACTAGCCTTAAATTCTCTGTCTAAAAAAGTCTTTATTTTTTTCTTTTTTTGAAAGGTATTTTTGCATAGAATAGAATTCTAGTAAACTGTTCAAAATTCTTTTTATACCTTAAAGATGTCAGTCACTCCTTTTTTTTTTTATATTTCTTCTGCTTGGAGTCTGTTGACTTTTAGATCTGTGAGTTTGTCATTTTTATCAAATTCAAAAATTTTTAGGCATTATTTTTCCAGCTATTTTTCCTTGTGCCCTCCCCACCACCTTTTCTGGACTCCAATTACATATGTGATAGATTACTTGGTATTTTCCTGCAAGTCTCTAATGCTCTATCTAGTAATTTCTTTTTCATTCTTTTTCTCATGCTCGATTTTGAGTTATGTCTTCAAGCTCACTGATTTATTTTCTGCAGTGTCCAATCTGCTGTTAGTTCCATCCAGTATATTTTTTGTTTTAAATATTTTACTTCTCATCTGTAGAAGTTCATTTTGCATCTTTGGTTCTTTTCTGTTTCTCCTTCCCATATTCAGATTTTTGGTGACATTCTTTAGCATGTGGAGCCTATTTTTTTATTTATTTTTTTTAAAGTTTATTTATTTATTCTGAGAGAGAGTGAGCTGGAACGGGGGAGGGGCAGAGAGCTGGGGAGAGAAAGAGAACCCCAAGCAGGCTCCACACTGTCAGTGCAGAGTCTGACGCACTTGAACCCATGAGCCACAAGATCACAACCTGAGCCAAAATCAGGAGTCAGAGGCTTAACTGACTGAGCCACTCAGGTGCCCTTGGAGCATATTTTTAATAGCTTTTTTAAAGTCATAATAATCTAACATCTGTCATTTCTGGGCTATATGTAATAATTGATTTTTCTCCTACTTATGTGTCCTATTTTCCTTTTTCTTTGCATACTTGGTAATTTTTTATTGTATACTGAATTTTACATCATTAAGTGCTAGACTTCGTTGTTTTCCCTTATAAAAGTATTGAACTTTGCTCTGGCATTGTAGTTATCTTTTTGATGCACACTATTAGGATTTGTTAGGGTGGCCCTAGAGTTACCTTTAGTCTAGCACGAATACTCAGTTTTTCACTTCTAAGGCCTCTACCTAACTCCCCATGTATTATGAAATCTACCCACTCTTTGGTGGGAGTGCAAACCAGTCTCAGACCTTTGTTAAGTTCCAGGAATTGTTTGGTGTACAGTTCTGCAGTGGTTATTTCCAATTTTGGACCCCACATGAGATTTCGGTCACTTAGTCTTTGTCTTCAATGCACAGCATTCAGTATTCATTCTTTTCCGTATGTTGTGTTCAGTATTCAGTAATAATATTCAGTCACTGATTTCCATATAAGCTTTCTATAGATCTTGCCTTTCCAGTTGTTTAGGAGGGTAATTCCATAGCAATTAATCCTTTATGAAGAGAACCAGAAGTCTTCTGTACAAACAGTTTCATAGGGCTTCACCAAATAAAAATTTATAAGGTGGTTATAGTCAGTTAGCTATATAAGTGAAATAAGTTCTATGTGCTGCATTTATGTTTGTTGGATAGTCATTTGGGTATTTCTTAGCCCTAAATATACCAACCACTCTTCTTTCTTTTTATTGTAGGTTTGGCTCCATGCACCGTATGAACTTCATCTTTCCTTATTTGAACACTTTATTGAGCTGCTCACTGAGTCCAGGTATTAGTTAATATCTGTGTAGTTTATTTTTCAATTATAGAAGAGATGATAAGCACAGACCATATGAAGTCTTCTTTCTCTTCTAGTGAAGCTTCAAAGAATGCCAAATTAATGAGGGAATTCCAGCTAATCCCCAAGTTGCTCCTGACTCTTCGAGATATGTCTTTATCCCAGCCTACCATTGCTGCCATTAGTAATGTGCTGAGCTTCTTACTGCAAGGTTTTCCCAACAGCAATGATCTGCTCAGGTAGTGACAACTTCTGCATCTGTCTGTTTATTAACTAAAAGTACCAATGAGATTAAAATGAATGAGACGAAATTGGTTCTTAGGCCTGTGTGATACCTATAATGTTAACATTCAAGATACTTGTAAGCACAAAAAATATTCCCTTGCCTTTATAAAGCAAAACCAGTTGTTGTCATTAGTGAACGAGAAAATATGTAGGACTGAGCCCAGTGAGAGTTTGTCCTGGACATAAAAGTGTTCAGTATAGCAATTTTTGGTACGTCTTCCCTAACCCCTACTACTTCTCAAGTGTATGTGCACAAGTGTGTACCTGTGCATGAGCACACACACACACACACCCTGTAGCAGGCATGCCATCTCTTTTATATATTTATTTTCTATCACCCAGACAGATGGTGATATTTTATTTTTGTATATTTCAAACCTTTTATATGATGTATTATTTTGCTGCTAATGAGAAATGGCTTAAGGCATATTTATGGATTATCTGTAGAATAGTTTTACTTACCACCTGGTAATTCCCATCTTAGCCAAAAATGGAAGAAAAAAGCTGTCTAACCAAAGTATTTTCCGAATAGAGAATTGTTTAAACTCAGTTTGACTGTTTTCATGTAATCAACCAGGTATCACAGGTGAAAATCAGAGTGACTGATTAGAGTATTCCCAGTAGACTAGTCTCTGATTCGTGTAGCATGTAAATCACTCACTTTGATATTCATTTACCTTGAAGACATTTTTGTAACTTGGCAAAAGATTTAAAACTGGAGTTTAAAAATTATTTTGGAGATAATTGTTTATTGCCATTTAACAACATTTATTTAAATCTAGATTTAAATAGTTCCATTCTGGAACTCTTAATGATCACTTTGTTAAAATTATCCCTGAAACCTACCAAGTTTTTTATTTTTCTCTACTTTACAGATTAAGAAATTAAAACCCAGAGAAGTTAAGCTACTTGCCTCAAGTAACAAGATTAAAAACTGATAGAGCCAAGATTTTAACATTACCTGTGTTTCCAAAACCCAGGTTCTTGTCTACTAGGCTACAGTTGATCCACATAGATAATGTTAGGACTTTATTTATTTATTTATTTATTTTATTTTTTTAGGACATTTTAATTTGGATCATACTATTTGGTTCTCAAAGTGCATTAAAGGGTTAGTACATTAAAGGACTCATATTTCTGGGGGAATATATTTTTGCCTATTTTAAAACATTGTTACAGGTAATGTTAATTGAGATGGTCCTAGGGGAAGTAAAACAAATGCAATCACCTAAAGGTCTGTAAGAGATTATTTAAAACAAGGAGTACTACTTTTTCATTTCTTTGTGTTTTCTTTCTTTATATTTTTGTTTTTTTCGGGCAGAGAAAAATCTAAAATCTGTAACTTTTTTTCTTATATTTAAAGGTTTGGCCAGTTTATTTCTTCTACTTTACCAACGTTTGCAGTTTGTGAGAAATTTGTAGTTATGGAAATAAACAATGAAGAGAAGCTTGATACTGGTGAGCTAAGTCTGGGGCTTGAAAAGTAATTACCACGCCCCGTTTTCTGGCACAATTTAGAATTACATATGATGCTATTATATTACTTTTCTCCTTACATTGCTTTTTCTGGTCTTTCGCAGTTGTCTTTAAGCCTGTACAATATGCAGAAGTACAAAATTACCTATGGAATTTAATAGGGTGTGGATTTTACTTTAAAATCTTCCCTGGAGGTGGGTGGGGAGATGGGGAAATAACAGGGATAAAGAGCATACTTACCTTGACAAGCATGGAAAAATGTATAGAACTTTTGAGTCATTGTCCACCTGAAACTGATACAACACTGGATGTTAATTATACATGAATTAAAAACACAGTCTTAAAGCAGTGAAAAAAGAAAAGTCACGGAGATGAAAGGTACAGCATAAGGGAATATAGTCAGTGGTATTATAATAGTGTTGTGTGGTGACAGATGGTAGGTGCACTTGTGAGCATAGCATAACATACAGAGTTGTCAAATCACTGTAAAAACAAACTTAAAAATAGAATATATTAATTAAATCTTTCGTATTCTTAGAGGATTCATAGCAGTGTTCCTTTAAATAGCAAACTCTATTCTGTGTGGCTTTTTTTTTTAAGTTTATTTATTTATTTTGAGAGAGAGAGCAGGCACAAGGCAGAGTGAGACGGGGAGAGAGGATCCCAAGCAGGCTCCTTGCTGTCAGCACAGAGCTGGATGCGGGTCTCAAACTCTCAAAATGTGAGATCATGACCTGAGCCGAAATCAAGAGTTGGATTCTTAGCTGACTGAGCTCCCTAGGAGCCTCAACTCTGTGATCTTTGAGCATTAATTGACTTTTTAAAATTTATATACATTTCTTTAGAAACACAGCACTTGCTAGTGTGAATTATAGTTGTATAACTATTATTTTTGTCTTCCTGTTAAAGATTTAGTAGTCATTTAGAAAAAAACATTTTACTTAGAATCTTTTATGTAAATATAAAATGAAAGTAGTTTCGTAAGTTGCGGGATTTGGGGTCCATGACAACCATTTTTTTTTTTTTTAATTTGGTGCATGTTTTTTATTCATATATGTTCTTCATGTGGTGCATGTTTTCCCCCCCTTGTTCTGTATTTTTCCTGTTATATATTCTAGGATAGGAGATTTGTTTGGGAAGCATTGAAAGAACCTTTTATTTTTATTTACTTTTAGGTTAATTTAAGTCACCTCTTAACCCAGTGTGGGGCTCAAACTCACAACCCCAAGAACCAGAGTCACTTGCTTTTCTCACTGAGCAGCCAGGCACTCCGGAAGAACCTTTTAGGTTGACTTATAATTAAATTCACAATATCTTATATTTGTCAGCATTACTTACATTATTACCTGTAATGTTACATTGTTCCAAAATCGTGTCACATAAATGACTTCCCTTACGCCACTATCCACCTGGGCAGGGGAGAAAAATACTGTTGAGTCAGTGCCTCACAAAGGTGTTCTCCTCCATGTTGGCTATACCGCCTGGAGCACAGCCTCTACAGTGCTTCATGAATAAGAAGAGAAGTGTTGTAATCACGTTTTTCAAAAGAGAAACTAAGATTTGAGAGGCTGAATGATTTGCTGCAAATCCTAACAGAACATAAGACTGCTGATGACCACTCATCTACTGCCTCATTTGGAACAATGTTGATGTTTCTTTGGTAAAGCGAATTAGCAGGGGATGAGAAGCATAAGATAAAATCAATGAATAACACTTACTGAGTGCTTAATGTCTGCCAGGTACTATTTAACTGCTTTTTATATTCCTGTAACAATTCTATGAAATAGGTATTATTGCTCTCCTAGTTTTACAAGGGGAGAAACTGAGGCCTAGAAAGATGAGTAAAAGACATTTACCTGAGATCATACTACTTCTATTTGAACCCAGGCAATCCAGACCAACATTGTAAGCTTTTTTTAACCACTACATTTTTCTTTCATATGCACAGATTATATCTTAGCTCTGAATTAATATAAGCCAAGTAAACAGATATTATTGAAAGTACTTTAAAAATCTTTGGAAATATATAACACTTGTTTCAAGTATAAAAAGATGTGAGACAAATATTTCTCTAGTCTCCATATTTCTTGCTAGTTGTTGAATTCAATTAGCACAACTAGTGTAAAATATCCTTTGAGAAGAGTACAGTAGTGGGGATGTATAAATTAGCAAATATTTCTGTTGATACGCCAAGTTCATTGGTATTCTCATCACTTCATTGCCATTTGAAATAATAGAGAAAGTCAGAAGCACACTGTTGGTCTTGTTAGTATATGACACTTATTGTTTATTTGATATGAACTGAAGACTACATTAACTATAATATAATGTTCCAAATAAAACCATAGTTTTTTCTTTGAAGTAGTTTATATAGCATTCAGGATACACCTACAAAAAATAAAATGGTTTGAGTAATGCTGAAGAGCAATATAATAATCAGTGCAGAATAAAATAGCATAAAAGGGTAGTGCACTGTGGAAGAAAGCATCAGTCGGAGTGGAAACAACTTAAGCTGGAAGTTCAGAGTTTATTGTTTTAAACTGTATTTGAAAATTAAGAGAAACAAAACTGACAGAAAACTAGATATAAATCTAAGGAGAATTTTTCATTTCTGTTGGATCACCATTTTCCTGAAAAGAAGTAATTCAAAAAGGAAATAATTGAAAGGAAGTGATTCTTATCTCAATTTAGGTTGTATGGTATGTTTTCAACAAAGCAATTTATCAAATACCAGTCTTCCCTCTTAGAAGGGAAGGGAATCTTGAGTTCCCCTAGGTAAGCTTGAGGCATCCTTACCAATGTTTAAGGCACAAAATTAGCATTTTAAAAGGTAATGTTTAAAGGCAAAAAGTGTCTCTTGCCCAAACAAGTAAAAGCATATAAGTAATGTAGCCCGAACTTCAATTCTGGAATAAAGGAAGGCCTGGGGACTGTGATTTACCAGCCCATAGCCCATCAGTGTCCCGGCTGGGCCCAGAAGGCTGCACCATGCCATTGAGAACCATAAGCTTTCTGTCTCCCTCCCTTGCTTTTCCAGTTTCTCTTGTACACTTGTGTGCCTTTGCCTCTCTTCTGTGCTATTTAATTCAAAGTCTCCTTTATTACAGTTACTGAATAGTTTATGCTTCCTATTTTTCATTTTTTTTTTTTTTTCAATGTTTTTTATTTATTTTTGGGACAGAGAGAGACAGAGCATGAAAGGGGGAGGGGCAGAGAGAGAGGGAGACACAGAATCGGAAACAGGCTCCAGGCTCTGAGCCATCAGCCCAGAGCCTGACGCGGGGCTCGAACTCACGGACCGCGAGATCGTGACCTGGCTGAAGTCGGAGGCTTAACCGACTGCGCCACCCAGGCGCCCCTTCCTATTTTTCATTTTTAAATTTGGTAAATTTAACTATATATATCCTTCAAAATGAAACTGGAAATTAAGGATTTGGATTGTTGTTTTTATTCACGTGACTAATTTCCCCTCTGTTGGTGGTGGTGGAGAAATATTAATGTAAGAAAAGATTTACAGTCTTTTATTGCTTGTTTAGATCATGTCAAATATAAATGAACAATTTTCAGGATTCTAAAGTACTCCTAGAGAAAATGTTTTCTTTTTTTTTTTTTTTTTTTTAAGTTTATTTTTGAGAGAGAGAAAAAAAGACAGTATGCAGGTGGGGGAGGGGCAGAGAGAGGGGGAGACACAGAATCCAAAGCAGGCTCCAGGCTCTGAGCTGTCAGCACAGAGCCCAACATGGGGCTCGAACCCATGAACTGTGAGATCATGACCTGAGCCAAAATCAGACACTTAACCAACTGAGCCTCCCTTTAAAAAATTTTTTTTTAAAGTTTATTTATTTTTGGAGAAAATGTTTTCTAAAAGGTGTAATTTTCAGTTAGATTTCTTAGAACAGTGTTATATATTTTATACTGGTTTATCTACTAAGGCAATTTAATGTATATATTTTCATTGTAGGAACTGAAGAAGACTTTGGAGGTCTTGTATCTGCTAATCTTATACTTTTGAGGAACAGACTTCTAGATATCTTGCTAAAACTAGTTTATACATCTAAAGAAAAGACAAGCATTAATTTGCAGTAAGTAAGATCTTTTTAGAATTGATGGTACCAGTGGTTATCACTAGTTAATTCATAGTAGACAATAGCAAGAATTGCTACTTTTAATAGATCTTTTGAACTTTGCAATTTATAGTATCTTGAGAACAAAACCTAGTCTTACTTATGTATGTTTTTAAATTAGAAATCCTAACACTTGAAATTAATGTTCTGTTTTTTTCTTCTTCTTAATTATCTACCTTTACACAGAGCTTGTGAAGAACTGGTTAGGACACTGGGCTTCGACTGGATTATGATGTTTATGGAAGAACACTTGCACTCCACCACAGTTACAGCAGCCATGAGGATTCTTGTCGTGCTGCTGAGTAATCAGTCCATTCTCATCAAGTTTAAGGAAGGACTCAGCGGTGGAGGGTGGCTGGAACAGACAGATTCTGTCTTAACTAATAAGATCGGAACTGTATTAGGTATGGGACTTTTACCATCAGCTGCTATAAAATAAGCTGTTGTACTTTGTTTTTAAATCTTGTGAAAGCTTACAGTCTTCAGTTCATCTGACAACCATTAAGAGTCATGAATTTGAATGAATGAATGAACAGCTTAGAAAGTTTCAAATTCTGCATTTTTAAGTGCAAATCAAGCTGAAGTTAGACAGGATATTCAAGATGTGAAAAGTCAAGGGAATTCCTTATCATCTTTTTGTTGTATACTTCCCTTTCTTATGTATAAGTAAGTAATTAGCAAATCATCCAAACTCAGTTAATAATAATCAGTATTTTGAGTGCTTGTTCTGTGCCAGTTACTAAACATTTTCATTTTCATGGTCGTCCTATGAGGTATAAATACTATCATAGCCATTTTACTTATGAGAAAACCAAGCATAGGTATGAAGTCACTTGTCAGCTAAGTGTCAACATTTGTATCCAGGTCGATTAGATCAAAAGCCCGTGCTTTTAACCGTTTTATGATATTGCCTCTCAAAGATTTAATTAGCTCGAGGTTTCAGCCAAGTTTCCTTATTCTCTGCTTGCTAGTTCTGTGCTATTTTCAATGTGGGACTGAGCATTTAAGTAATATTAGAAAATTACAGTTTCCTATGTTAGATTCATTTGAGCAGCTATATTTCTATTCGTATTAGTGTTCTCATTTTAGAAAATATATATTTAAAATAATGTTTTTATTGAAAACCATAGTCATTCAATTCATAAAGTATTTTTTAAATTCTTGAAATATATATTTTAAAAACATTTGTCTTTATAATATTACATTTTAAAATCATATATAGTTATATTCTGGAATAAGGATCAAAAATACCTGTTTACCCTTATCAGGTGGGAAAATTAGGGATCCAAATTGAATATGTGATTTATCTGTAAAAAAAAAAAAAAAAAAGTAAAAGCATCAATACCTAAGTGATGCCTGCATCTGATCCATATGTCAAAGAAAATGATACAGGACTGAGTTTACAACATAAGATTATTTTACTGTTATTTCACATTGGAAAATGTCTTAAGAAACCTTGTAATGAAGAAAGGAATTTACGGTGAAATGATTGCTCGAGAAAATTGATGGCTTTGAAATATATATTAGACATTATCATTATAGACACTTCCATGGTTTAAAAACAATGACTATTTTACATTGACTCTAGGGGAGGGATATAGCCTACAAATGTTATTGTTAGGAACAGTTTGGTAGCAAGACACTGCACTTGTTGACCTTAATAATAGCTACTAAGAGAGCAAGCAATGGAAGGCACAGCAGAATGTGAGTTCTGTGGAGTATGAGAGTTTCAAACACTAACAGAGAGCACCACTTCCCCCTGAAGGCCAAAAACCACAGTAGTAACACCTGAGGTTTATATAGCACATTGTGCTTTACAAAATTCTTTAACATGTTTCATCTCTTTTGAGCTTCATGATTATGGAGTCAGGTGTATATTTTATGGATTTGTTATACTTCATATGAAATAAAGCTAGTAAGTAAAACTTAAGGAATAATTTCTCTAATTAGGAAAGTAAGACTGTTACATGCATAAGGTTCCTGAGTCAGATAGTATTGGTGTCTGAGTAACCGTCTTCTAAGTGTTAGTCCTGTTCTTTTGTCTGTAGTATCAGAAAAAAGGTGCCTTTTCTATATCTGGCCTGACTTCATGCCTTGGAATTTGTCTTCTTTTATACCTGCTTACAAATTGCATATGCTCTTCTTGTTCTCAGAGCGAAATCTAGGAACTTAAGTGTAATTTAAATTTGGTTCAATTTAACTAAATTTTCCCTGAATACTTGTGTGATCACACACATATAGGTGTATGTATTACAGATACGCGTCCTATCATTTGATTCTCTTTCTGTCTGATGTGATGAGCAACCTAATGTCTTTGTTTTCTTCACATTTGGTAGTTTTTGTCAAATTTTTTTTATAAAAATACCTTCCACATCTGTAACTTGAATCTAAATTAATGTTTAATTGTTAATAACATGTTAAGTATTCCTTAAGATTAATTATAGGGAAAAATAGAAAGGCAAATGAATGTTGGTATTGGTTTTCATTTAGGACCTGCAGTTTATTCAAAATTTATTTTCCTATTTAATGTATAAAATACCACTTTATGTCTTCTGACTTCTTAAAGCTCAAGACTTTTTTATAGTGGTGATTTCATTGAGAATTCACTGTAGGCAAAAATCACCAGCGGCCAGGTCTTTCAGAAATGTGGCAGTGTCATTAAGAAGACCAGGGGACACCGTGTAACTTCACAGGCTCTAAAACAGACATCAGCTCAAATCCTAGCAGCAGCAATCTTCAACTTTGTGATTTTGAACAAATTGCATATTTTCCATGTTATAGAAAGGATAATAGTAATCTCTGACTCACATGTTCATTGTGTGTGAGAAATGAGATGATATGGGAAAGAGGTCGGTAAATTGCTATACAATTTTTTAATTAGACGAACATCAGAAGATTAATTCACAACTCATGAAGCAGTTGGTTAGGATGAAATTATTAAAAAGCTAGCTGGATGCAAATTTCTCTTTTATTATTTTAAATAGTAGCAAGTTACATGCTTACTTCATCCTAGAAAAAAGAAATTGGAAGGAAAAAATGAATATTCACTTGAAATACAGAGTGCTCCAGAGTAGAAATCAATCCTTCATCTCTTGGTTGCCCTTCACACAAGTTTTACACTGAAACTCTGACCAGCGTTTATTCTGTTCGGAGCACTGTGCTAGATTTGGGGAGGGAGAAGAACTAACTATTGGAGTTGTGTCCTGATGAGTTATGTTATGGAGGGAGCAAGATTGCTAGAAAGGCTGATGCTGCGTAAGCCATGTCCGCAAGCCCTGACCCCGTCCTGGTAGAGCTGTGTTTCTGGGAAGAATTCTGCATAGACAGCCACAGTCCAGGAGCGCTGGGGAACGTCCCAATGGAATTACAGATCAGTTTGCTTGTTTATTCTGTCTTGTCTCAAAACTTGTAGATGACTTAAAGTTAACTAGGTTAATATGATCTTCAGGACAAATGACCTATATGAACTGAATGTAGTTCATTATAATTATATGCTAAATATAGAAGTTTTAGTTTTTTAAGGTACATTTTTGTAGCATCCTAACTTTGACTCTATTTTGAATTTTACTTTCTTCTTAGGGAAATGTTAGAGCTCGTTTGAGGTCCTTTTTTTTTTTTTTTTTTTTTTTTTAATTTTTTTTTTCAACGTTTTTTATTTATTTTTGGGACAGAGAGAGACAAACAGAGCATGAACGGGGGAGGGGCAGAGAGAGGGAGACACAGAATCGGAAACAGGCTCCAGGCTCCGAGCCATCAGCCCAGAGCCCGACGCGGGGCTCGAACTCACGGACCGCGAGATCGTGACCTGGCTGAAGTCGGACGCTTAACCGACTGCGCCACCCAGGCGCCCCGAGGTCCTTCTTTTAATGAGTGGAATTTATATTCTCTCTTGTATCCGATTGTCTCAGCTATTTTTCAAGACCTGTGTTCTAATAGACAGGCTTGCTGAAATCAGAGATAGTAAAGTCAACTTGTAACTGGAAGATTAATTCAATGGTGGAGTAGTTAATTGCCTTTATTAACATGAATACTCTGGATAGAAATGTCACATATACTGAATTACTCCTTTCTTTGTTAATACAGCACGGCAGTCGATTACTGATTACTGTACTTACTGTTACCTTTCCTCTCCTCTTAGGATTCAACGTGGGCAGGAGTGCTGGCGGGCGATCGACGGTCAGGGAGATTAACCGTGATGCTTGTCATTTTCCTGGTTTCCCAGTTCTTCAGTCCTTCCTTCCTAAACACACTAATGTCCCTGCTCTCTACTTTCTCCTCATGGCACTGTTTCTGCAGCAGCCAGTTAGTGAGCTGCCTGAGAACCTGCAGGTCAGTGTGCCTGTCATCAGCAGCCGGTGTAAGCAGGGTTGCCAGGTAGGAATTATCTAGTAAGGTGGAAGTGTGATTATACGTGCCGCAAAACCCCCACAGGGTGATGATGGGCTGCTCACAATAAAACCAAAGGGATTCCATTCCTTTCTCACATGTAGGATTTGGTTTGGGACAGAAAAATATGAAGCTACCATAGAAAACTTTAGCAAAAAGAAGTCCTTTTTTCCCTCTGTGGTTTGTTTTTTTTTTTTTGTTTTTTTTTTAAATGATTACTCTCTATGATTCCATACGCATAAAGACTTTGGATGGTGTTTTAAATGGAGATCTGAAGAATTCGAGTTCTGTGATGTTATCTAGAAGTATAATGTCATTTCTATAGAATTAAAAATAAAGAGAGCAGTTTATGTGCCGTGAGTTTACTGGATAGGATTCTTAGTCCAAATTCTGATTACAAAAATGTTTTTAATTTCTTAATGATAGATAACGTCCACAATAGGAAAACACTGAGACTTTACTTGAATCCTAACTGAAGACTATTTTGGACTGTTGTGTAGCTTTGGTCTGTGGTACTGCAAAGACTTGGGAATTTAGTTTTAAACTCAACTGTACTTCTGTCATAACTCCAAGTGCTAAATCAAATGATTCTAGTAATTGACAAAACCTTTTAAACAAAAAGAAAGTATGTACCCTTGTATTAAGTCAGAATACGGATTCGGGCTTAACAGAGTTTGGTTGGTTATGTAACTTTTCAAAATAAGCATGACACCATAGTCATGAAGTATTATATAAAACTCTATGAATAAGTCTCCTAAACTGATTTTTATTTTGTGAAATATTACCTGTATGTGAATTAGAACATTGCCAAAAGAGGGAGGGGGGAAGTTCTGTGTGCTTTTTTTTAAAAGATCCTGCTTAAAATCGTTAGTGGTATAATGTCATCTCCTAGCTAATTAGCATGTATTTTCTTTCTGTTTGTTTTCATTGGAGGAAAAAAAATAGAAAACATTGTTTCCTATTAACATGGGGAAGCCAGAATGATACATAGTATTCACTCTTCTTTATAAATGTAAAAATTTACAAACTTTTAAAATTTAGAGGAGGGAGGAGTGCTACATCTCTATCCCTCTCCATCATTGCTCACCTTGAAAAAAACTAATCAGTCTCAAAGAAGTTTTAGAATATTAGAACATGTGAGGGTCTCTAGCTGAAAACAATGGACAGTGGCTAATCTTCATTCATTTTGACCTCTACAGTTTGATTTAGATTCTATTTGGACATTTATCTTTGGAGTTCCTGCCTCAAGTGGAACTGTGGTCTCCTCTATCCATAACGTGTGCACAGAAGCTGCTTTTTTATTATTGGGGATGCTCCGAAGCATGCTGAATTCAGTAAGTTTACAGAGATACTTAAACCTGTTGGTCGTTCCTCCTGCCTGTGATACATTTTTATCAATAGGGGAATCCTCAGATAACATGGCTGTTTATTTATTGCACAGTCTCTCCTTTTAGTTATCTCTACTGTAGGGACTCACTGTGCAGTTTATTAGACCATGATCTCTGGAGCCCTGTCTGGGTTCAAATCCCATATCTGGTACTTAAGACATGCTAACCTCTATGTGCCTCAGGTTCCTCATGTATAAAATGCTGGTGATAACAGAACTTACCTGTTAGGATTGCTGTGAGGATTTAATGAGGCATTAATATATACACAAAGCACTGATAAAAGAGTGCCTGGTACATAGTGTTTTGTAAGTGTTCATGGATATTATTAGTGTTATATATATTCTAACATATATGTATATATATAACAAATATACATTAATAGTATATGTCATTGCAATAATATGTTACTTGAACTTTGAAAATCGCCTTCATTTAAAGGT
Source organism: Panthera onca (assembly GCF_046562875.1). Lineage (NCBI taxonomy): Eukaryota > Metazoa > Chordata > Mammalia > Carnivora > Felidae > Panthera > Panthera onca. The sequence continues at coordinate 69,426,477 of NC_138342.1, read as the reverse complement.
TAAAAATGTCAGCACTGGTTTTATTTTGTATTCGTTTTTGTTCTAATTATTTCTAACTTGGATATGAAAGATTGAAAGAGTAAGTGACAAGATGTATGTCCTGTTTCTTTTATAGGAACACTGTGAGTAACGACTTAATTTGTTTACACAATTTAAGATCACATTGTAAGAGGAATTACTAGCTCTCTTTGGATCACACGTACCGACAAACCTAATTTTAGTCAAAACTATTCTTATGTCATCTTAGAAAAGACCATTGCTATTGTATTAATTTAGAATGCTTGGGGTCTTGTTTTAGTTCCTTTTTATAAATAAATACAAAAATCTAAGTTAAAAAAGTCACTCTCTGGGCAACTAGCAAAAGATAGGTATTGTTCCCATATATCCTTTTTCCCTTTTTATCATCATCGTTATTGTTGTTGTATTGCTCCGAAGGAAAAACACACTCCTGTGTGTCTCCTCTACTCTCAATATTCTGCTACCTCACTACTTCACATCTGACACTTCTGGTCACCGACTGTGTGGTGGGTTTTGCCACGCTAGCTGCATGTCCCACAGCTTAGTTCAGTTCTGACGCGGTCTACCTGGAGACAGCGTCAGATCCCACAGGTTAAGGGCTCAGTCCCACACAACTGCCCCCCGTCACCACGTCAGGCGCCAGTCACAAGTCCATGTTGTTACCTGTGCTTCTGCTCTATTGGCTGTAAATTGGAGGTTCCCACGACTTGGGAAGACATCTTACTTCTTAGATTGCCAGTTTATTATACAAGGATGTGCCTCAGGAACAGTCAGTGGAGGAGCTGCAGAGGGTAGGGTGTGGAGAAGGGCACAGAGCTCCCATGCCCTCTCTACCTGCTGTTCTCCCAGCACCTCTGTGTGTTCACCAAGCCAGAAGCTCTCCAGACCCTGTCCTTTAGGGTTTTTATTCAGCCTTCATTACATCGACATGATTGAACCATTGGCCATTAGTGATTGAACTCAATCTCCACACCCTCTCTCCTTCCTAGAAGTTAGAGGGTACAGGGCTTTAGTACAGCGATGAAAGTTTCAGTCCTCTATTCATGTGGTTGTTTCCCTGCCAAGCCTCCATCTTTAGGGGCTTTCCAAAAATCTTATCGTTAACATTAACTCAGATGTGGTTGAAAGGGGTTTGTTATGATTTTTTTTTTAATATTTATTATTTTGAGAGAGAGCATGCACGAGCTGGGGAGGGGCAGAGAGAGAGGGAGAAAGGGAACCTTAAGCAGGCTCTGCACTGTTAATGCAGAGCCTGTTGTGGGGCTCGATCCCACCAACTGTGAGATCATGACCTTAGCCAAAATCAAGAGTCGGACTCTCAATGGACTGAGCCACCTAGACACCCCAAGGGGTTTGTTATAATTAACAAAAGACACCTTCATGGCTTTTCTCACTTAGGACATTTCAAAGGTTTTAGTAGCTCTGTGCCAAGAATGAGATGGGACAAAGACCCAAGTATATATTTTGTATTATAAATCATAATATCATGGTTGCATAATGGCTCCAAGCATTGTTGTCATTTTACATATGACAGTGTGAGGTTCAGAAAGGTGAGGTAACTTCCCCATCTTTCGTGTTACTCCTAACATAATGGCAGCATGATGGAGGATAGGACAGCTTTGTGGATAACACAGCCACTGTTGGCACCAACTGTTCTCATGTTGATAATGATAAATAGTCAAAACCACTGACTCAAGTTACTGAGCTATGACTATGCCAGTGAACAAACGTCCTGTCAGTTTCTAGGAGTACTGTGTCTGTTTTAGCTTATTTCTAGATGTGTTGACGGATATTTGCTCGTGAATGTGGTTCATAAGCATTGTGAACCATTACCATGTCCAGTCTTAGAAAAGAAGTTGAGTAATGGATTTTTTAAAGTGATTTGTAGCAGTGTCAGTTTTTCTAACGTATTATTTCTTTTCTTGTCCCCATGACAGCCTTGGCAATCAGAAGAAGAGGGGTCTTGGCTCCGGGAATACCCCGTGACCCTGATGCAGTTCTTTAGATACTTATATCACAACGTTCCTGACCTGGCCTCCATGTGGATGAGCCCTGACTTCCTGTGTGCATTAGCAGCCACTGTCTTCCCCTTCAATATCCGTCCTTACTCAGAGATGGTAGGAAAGGTGGGGGGAACGTCTACCTGGGATTAGTCTGCTCCAGTGGTTGGCAGGGATTTCCTGCCAGTCTTTTCAGCTTCTGACCAAGATAGTTTCCTAACTTTCTACCTCACCTCTTACATTATTCTCTAGTGTCTGCTCCCCACACTCTCCTTCTGCTTTCCTCTAAAATAACAGTGAACTCTACTTCTGGTTTTATTTACCATATTCTCGTAAGTCTCTGGTTAATCACTTCCCTCTCTGAGTCACTGTGGACCCATTTCTTGCTTTACATGCTGAAAGCTGTGTCATGCAATGTCGTAGCCAAGTTACAGAACTCCAGTCAGAGTGAACTTAACCTCTGCTTTCCTTACCTCAGGAATTCAGCATCTCCTGGATTTAGTCTTTACAAATTAATTATAGGATTGACTGTTTTTATACAAAAATGAAATCCGTGTTTGTCCTTTCATTCAACTTTTATTTTTTATATTCTGTAGTAATAACAAATTATTAGAATATAATCATAGGTAGTACAGGTACTTCTTTTGTCCTTTAAAACAAAGCCCTAAAGACAGTATTCCCTATACTTCAGAATTTCATGTTTTCTCTTAATTCTACCACTTATTCTGGGACCTGGAATAAACTACCTTCTTCCTACTACCCTTTCTTCATGTATAAAGGTGGAAACATTCATTATAAAACTGTAGGGGATTTTAGGAAGAAAGACAAGTAAAACACATGATCTTAATACCCTGGCTTGTTTGTAATTTTAAAATCCTCATGTTTTGGTAAAAACAGACCTTTAGTATTATCTCAATGTCTTTTCCTTGTCAGCAGCTTCTCATTTGTCTTTTGGTCCTTTTTTTTTTTTTTTTTTTTTTTCTTTTTTTCACTTGGCTCCAAACTGGCTTTGGTTATGTTGTTGTTTTGTTTATCTGTTTTTTGGGGGTTTTTTTTGTTTTTTTTTTAATTTGCAAAAATAGATCAGCTCTTAGATGCCACCCTTGGGCCAGATCTTAATTTGAAATTCTGTGACATTGACTTCTCCATAGGTATATTTCAATATGCAAATATAGTTATTCTCATCATTTCAATTATTTTAAGTGCAGTTATCCATAGTAGAGATAAAATTCAACATAAAACAGATACACGGGTAGTGGCTGGTCACTTTAATATTAGAAAGAGCATGTGTTAAGTACACATGTATCTGGTTCCCAGTTACTACCTTGAAGTGATAGTCAAATAAGCAGTGAAGTAATGTATTAAATAGCCTAGTAGGAGGTAAATATTGAAGGAAAATACTCTTGCTGCTATAATTTGGATTTTAGGAAACATGGAAGTGAAAATATCACATAAAATCAAATATGACTCGTGTGTATTTCCACTTGATTTTACCAGGTGACTGATCTTGATGATGAAGTTGGATCTCCAGCAGAAGAATTTAAAGCCTTTGCAGCAGACACAGGGATGAACAGAAGCCAGTCAGAGTACTGCAATGTGGGCACAAAGACGTATCTGACCAATCACCCAGCTAAAAAGTTTGTTTTTGACTTCATGCGGGTCTTAATAATAGACAATCTCTGTCTTACTCCTGCCAGCAAGCAGACTCCGCTAATTGATCTTTTGTTGGAGGTAAGGACAAAAAAATGCATTTACATGTCTTTTGCTCAGTTTTTATAATTAGAACATTAATAACCAAGCATATTTTATGCCAGATACCTTTCAGATTTCAAATTCTTTTGGTTATACAGGCAGAACATATCATGGACTATGGGAATTTTTTATCCCAGACATGCTATATACCCTAACAATTTGTTTCTCTACTTTCTGTTCCCTCCCATAAGCATGTCCCTAATTCAAACCTTTCTTATCCTATCCTGGCCAGGAATTGACAGACTTTTTCTGTGAAGGGCCAAATAGTAAATGTTTCAAGCTTTGCAGGCTATACAATCTCTGTTACAACTGTTCCAGTATATCATTGTAGCTAGGAAGCAGCCATAGACAGTACATAAATGAATGAGCATGGCTGTGTTTCAATAAAACTCGGTATACAAAGACAGACATGGGCTGGATTTGGCCCATGGTCCTTAGTGTGCCAGCACCTTCTCTCACATACTCTTAACACTTACAGCGTCATTGTCTCCTCAGTGTGTAACTCCCTACTTCTCTCCGTCTTTCATATTATAACCAGGTATTATTGCTCTTGGTATCCTCTGCACCATAAGATATGGTGCGTTGCACATAGTAGGTGCTTAATATACAGTTATTAAATTTTCCTCAAGGCAGCAAAGTTTTAGGTTGCTTCCTTGCTTAGTTCAGACTGCAACAAAATACCATAGACTGGGTGGCGTGGATAATAGACATTTATTTCCCACAGTTCCAGACAGAGAAGTCTGACATCAGGGTGCCAGTTTGGTGAGGTTCTGGTGCCCTCTTTCTGGCTTACAGATGGCTACATTGTTATACTCTCACATGGCAGAGAGAGAGAGAGAGAGAGCGAGCGAGCGAGAGCACGCGCACATGCACTCATGTGCGAGAAAACTCTTGTGTTCCTTCCTCTAATAAGGGCACTAATCTCATGGGCACTCCACCATCGTGACCTCATCTTAACCTAATTACATTTTGATGGCTCCATCTCTTAATACCATCACATTGAGGGTTCGAGCTTCAACATACGAATTTGGGGGAGATGCAGACAGCCCATTGCACTTGCCTGTTCTGCTGGTAAGTGATATGAATCAGCTGATGCATCAGAAAATGAGCCCTAAGTGTACTGCTGGCTCTAGTAATTGGCCATGCCTGAAAACCAAATGTTCACCTAGAAAATTTTCAAAAGATCCTAGAAAGAGAATTTAATATATAACTAGTTGCCTGTACATTCATATTTTTTTTGGTCAATTCATATAAGCAGGGTCAAGTAGTGCATTCCAGGACTCTGAAAATAATACCATCCTATGAAAAGATTCAGTTCCGAAGACTATAACTGCTCTTCTCTCTGGGGAACTTCCCTCATGCTCTCAGCCATTTGGTAGCTGAACCTGCACTTTCTCTGCTCCCTCTAGTGGCTAATACAGTTAATTTTTTATTTGAAACCTTAAAACCACAGGAGATGTTTTATCTTATTCATGTGAAACTCTCTCCCTTTGGTCAACTAAAAGAAATTGCTGATGTAATTTAAATACTAGTCATGCTAAGCATTTTAACCAGGACCACAGTGTTTACTGTTGGTAGAAAAATAGTAAATGTCATCAGCAGTTCACATGGTAGAGTTTAAAAGCATGCCTGGTAGAACTTGCCCTTGTTAGAAACTTTAAGAAGTAAGATAGATGGCTAGTATCTTAGCACATCAGGTAAGAATTTGAAGCATTCTATGCAAAATGAAATGGTGATCAGAAAATAACAAGATAATAAAGTTCAGAAGAGGTGTGTGCCAGAAAGCATAACTGAGCCAGATACTAAAATACACGTGTGGGAGATATGGACAGATATATCCATTAATAGCCTTTTCAGATTTGTAGGAACCCTGATAGCTAATTAGCCATGGGTAAGCAAAATAATTGTCTTTTATTTTGGTTTTCTATATTTTTCAAAGAAAAAGTTTGATATAACATGTACTAACCTTGAGGTAGCATTCTCATTGTTGTGGACAGTAATCTGCCCTGTGGTAGAATTGTGTCTGATTGGACTGGGGAGTCAGGGGTGGTGGGGTTAGAATTCAAGGAAAACTGGGGGATGTCAAGATGGAAACTCCCAGGTGGATTATCAACTCCTTAAAAGTTAGGGACCACCTTTCACATGTCCTTTCATCTCTTACAGAATTAGCACAGAGTTTTGGTTCTTTTCAATATTAATCATTTAACTATAACTATATCCTGGCAGCTCTCGAACAGGAAGATGTGATACATCTAATAAGAGAGATACACATTTGCTTTTAAAAATTAACTTAATCCTTCGAGGAACTTCCAATTCTTCTATACACATATAGAATAAACATGCAGAGCATATTTATTGCACTCTATGTCTTTGATGGTGTAAAAAACAGCAAGCACACGATTTTGAATGTTGTTCAAGAAGAGAATTATCCTGTATGTTTACCACTTACCTGGATGAAGGACGGGGTTTGATCCAACTGATTTTCAGTTCGATACGTTTGAGGCAGGCCATCTTCAGTCTTAGGATTGCTGGAATCTCACCACAAGATCATCTACTTACTTGATTATAAAAGATTCCCATTTGTGTAGGCGAGCCAGAGTGTACAAGGGAGGCAGTATGGTGCAGTAGAAAAAGCATGGGTTTTGGAGTGAGAAGGACCTGTTTTGAATTCTGGGCCGGTTATTTATTATATAAACACTTTTGTCTCAATGAACTCAATCCATTCTCTGGAGAATGATTTACATACTAATCTCCCTTGTATGATTTTTACGGGAGTTAAATATATGTAAATCACCCAGCAAAAGCTATTTTTGAGAAATTAAATGTGTGCTGGTTATAGCTGTGTCCTCTCCGCTCTCTTCACCCCTTAGAGTTTGCCCATCTTTCACAAGGTATAAAAATAGAACCTGTCTCTGAGGGCTGCTGTGAGAATTAAATTAAATAAGAGAATACATTTAAGATTCATAACACAGAACCTGGCATGTAAGGCTTACCCAGAAAACGAAGTGGCCTTCGCTGGCATATACCAGAGTGTCCAGGAGCTCTTCTCCCTGCTCCCGTCCACCGGTGTCTGTCACCACCAGTACCTGTCACCAGCAGGCATCTTACGGAAGGCCCGGTGACGTTGCTGCACGTGAGCACCACCATGGCAGCCCAGGGTCGGAGGGTGGGCTTATACCATAAGTACCTTTCTGTGCTCTCAGGAGTTCACAACTCTCTATTGTAGCCATCTTCTAAAAGACTTCTCTCTTCACATCAGTCTGAGATCCACCCTGGGTGACTGTAGGACAATGAACAAACAAAAAGTGGCAAAAGGGGGCAGAGAGAGCCCTCTCCCGTAACTGACAGAAGGGAGGAAATCAGTTAAGAGGAATACTGCAGTTGGAATGAAGAAGCTCGAAACCTCTTCCTTAAGAGCTTCAGCCTGTCCACAAACCACCGAACACCAAAGGTCTTCCTCCCAAAGCTGCACTGCTCTCGTCGAGAGCAGCAGGCCCGCTGGGCTGGCTGGCCAGCCTGTGCGCATAGATTCTGCATGGTGTCTGCAGGCTGCAGAAAGAAGGCTGTGATTCTCTGAATACTGGTGTTGACTAGCTTCCCTGTGTTTACCGGGAAGACATGTGACGGCCACAGACTGGAGCAGATCATAGTGCTCACCCTGTCCTCCCCATGCCCTGAACTTGTCCCAGGTATCTGGTGCAGCCGACCAGATTGATGTAGAAGACTGATGAGACTGTAGCAGAGTTGTTTTTGTGCATTTGTTAACTTCAATACGGAGACTTCTGGTAGAACTGGAAGAGTATAGTATAACAGGGGAGGCCATGAATTTTGCCATCAAAGAAACTGAGGTTTGAGTCCTAGTTGTGACTTACCCACTCAGCCTTAGTAACCATCTCCCTAAAATGGGGTACAAAGAGATATTTTGCAGATTGAGATAATGAGATAAAAGTAAGCACTGTCTTTTACATATAGCAACTCCATAGAATTTTTTTTTTAATGCCTCTGAGACAGCTGTGCATTCATTCATTAAGCCTTAAATCCTTTAAAAGTTAGGCTACAATAAATCTCAGCAAGAACATTTAAACTCAGCAATTAGAGCCAATAACAAGCGTAAATTCTGGGTCATAATCACTCATATAATAGATTCTGTGAGAGGATTCAGAGGATTAAATGCCTACTGGTGACTGAGCCAGCCTTAAATCCTTGCATAATTCAAAAGAATGTTTCTTAATTAAGTAAAGATAAATATTGTTGATGAAGCTACTTTTCTGTGTACTATGGTCCCTCTGTTTGCAGATTCCAAACTTTATCTAGTTAAGATTTGATAAACCCTACCCATTATTATTTATCCCATTAACCAACCACCTTGAGTTATGATGATCCAGAATGAACACTGTTGTCTTCGGGGGGTTTAAATCCTCCTGTGAATGGAGAACCTTACTCCTTAGTAAACTTCGATCTGCTCAGGCTGTTTGAAAAAATGGTCTCTGATCTGATTATAAGGTAATCCTCCAAGATCTAATCAATCTGCTGTTTTCTCTTTATTTGGCAGCGTTGAATTCTTACTGTACCATCCACATGAGAAATTGGCAGGGCGTGGCCACAGCTCTACTGCTGACCATTGTCATTAATCTGTTCCAACTGCACAGGAAAATTTATTAAGATTAAAAACAATATGACCTATCTTTCACTTTTCCCCAAATTATTCTGATCCCAAACCAAATTTCTAAACTTTAGTACTATTTTAACTGTTATTAGGCCCACATTTTGTTATTTTTAAACAAAATAAATATGTCTTACCAGCAAAACAGAGAAATGCTTGTTGCAGCTTTGGTTGAGATGTTGGTTTTTGAATCCCTAGAAGAAGATCTTTGATCTGAATATAGATTTTAGATTTTTAACTGCTCCTTTAAACCCTTTTTGAGTACCACCTTGAAAATCAGAATATAAAGAAATGGATTTTTTAAAATAGAGCAGAATTTAATTTTAAATGCATAAAGCAAAATAATGTTCTAAAGCCCACTTTTGTAACATCATAACCATAGTCCCAGATGTGTGTATTCACGGATCTGCAAAGCATCATTATTCTGCTGGTATCAAAACATACAGATCTCTTTTTAAGAAACAGTTTTGTGTCAGTTTGTTGAACTGTTCCATATCCAACTCCTACCAAAAGCCAACTAAAACCACTGGCATTTGAGGACGACAGAAGGATGTTTCCACCTTTCATCCCTAGGCTCCCAGTGGTCTGCCACCCACCTCTCAGGTTAGATACTTGCCAGTTATGCACCTGGATTATATTACCCTAATAACAGAAAAGCCATCTGAGGACTGTAGTTTAACTTTGTGCCCTAAGCTTTTATTCAATATCATTTCTAAAATCATCTTTGTACTGTACAAAACCATTCTCAAAGGTATTATGGATAGGGTTAGCATTGTCGTCCTTTTAAAAACCCTTAGAGAACCTTCCTCTAAGAACAACTTCAGGTAAACATCCTTGCTGACAGTCTAGTGTGCTGCTTTTTACAGATAAGAGAAAGCTTTGTAAACCGTATCATCTTTTTTTCTCCTCGATACTGTGGAAGCGCAGAGCTAAATTGTGTGCTGTGTGCTTAGTTAACATTTTGATATTAATATTCCCTTCCCCCTCAACTTTGCCCCCTTGATTCCTAGATCCCTGAGGTTTTATATCTGTTTTAATGGCTTTATGATTTATTTTATCTGTATCTCATAAATAGCCAACTGTCTTTGGAAGTGAAGTATACTAATAGATTATCAGATATTTATTAAATGCTTTTAATACTTAGAATCTTTTTGGAGGACTGGATTCAAAAGATGATACTTTACTTTTGCTTCTTTTTAATTCTGTGGTCACAAAAATAAAAAAAGCATAAGGGTGTCTACTATATCTCATGTCATAATTTATTATTTCCCAGTAGGGTTTTTTTTATGTAACTATGTAAGTATTAATAATATAACTATGATTGAGCCCTTATCTTTGTTTAATTGGTTCTGTATCTAATTGTAAATTTTACTGATTAGGCTTCTCCTGAAAGATCTACAAGAACTCAGCAAAAAGAATTTCAGACTTATATTTTGGATAGTGTGATGGACCATTTGCTTGCAGCTGATGTCTTATTGGGTAATACTATGTTTTATTTTCACTTTATGAAAGTACCTATAATCATTCTTCTTCTCTATCTAAACCCCAAGTGTATCTCCTTTTTAGCTTTATCTTTTCTGTGCATTTTTCCCTCTTCCTGGTATTTTTCTGTAATGAGCAACAAGCCCATATAGCTCATTCCTTTTAATCTGGGATAGAGAGTCAACAACAGGAAGTGTTTTAAGTTGCTTGTCCACATCTGTACACTCAGGTGGCAGGAAGAGGACAAGGGAAGAGAAAAAAATGTTTTTAAGACTGTCTTACAACAAGTTATATTTATGTGACTATCTAGTACTTTTTAATTTACTGTGATATACATACACAACTTATAAGCATAGAGCTCCATGAATTACCACCCAGACATCACGATGCCTGTATGAGACCACTGAGATTAAAAAAAAAAAAAGAAAAAGAGCACTCAGATAGGAATGCATTACAGACACCCCCAGAAACGTCCCTCCTGCCCTGGCACAGTTACTGCTCACGGAGGCACCGTCCCAACTTCTAAAACAACAGATTGATTTTGCATGCTTTTGAACTTTATAAATGGAATCATACAACATGTATTCTTTGTGGTCTAGCTTCTAATACTCAACATGTTTGTGAGATTTGTCCATGCTGTTGCCTGTAGCAAGAGTCCATTTATTTTCATCACTAGAATATGATAGTATTCTGTCATATGCATATATAAAAATGTATCCATTTTGTTGTTGGACATTTAGTAGTTTCAAGGTTGAAACGGCTAGAAATAAAGCTGCTTGTTCCTATGGGCCACATGGGTGTGCAATATTTCTACCTGCCTGTTAGATATATACCTGTGAGTAGAGTTGTTAGGTCAGAGGTATGTATATGTTATTCTTTAGGATGGCACCCAGTACATAAATTCAAAACACATAAAGATGTTTTTTCTATATGTCTGTATCTAGTTACAGTAAAAATACAAAACTGGATACATTTACAGTGGAGCTAATTTTTATATGTAAAATAATGATAGAATTTAAAGGAGAAAGAAAAGGAGAGATTTAACATATTTGCTACTTGAGTTCCCAGTAATATTAATCAAAGAACTTCCATGCTATTAAAGTTTGTTTTTTGTTTTTGTTTTTGTTTTGTTTTGTTTTATTTTAGAGTAAATCTGCCAAGAAATCTTTAGTATTGTCTTAACATGCAATTCTCAGAGCATAGTGTCAGGTCAAACTTTTGTGTTTGTTTTTATTACTTGAGAAAAACTTACACAGTATCAGTTTTACTATGTAGAGGCATAAAATGAAGAGTTTTGCATAGTGGAGTTAGAGTTAGGTGGGAATAATAATCACAATCAGTGGGGCTCCAGAAATTCTAAAAAGGAGGGGCTTACAGAGGGAATTTTGGTTAGGAGGATTAGTCTTGAAGTAGTACATACACAGCAAGTGCACTGAAGGCACTTGCGCAGCTTTAAAAAAAAAAAAAAAAAAAAAAGTTTATTTATTTTGAAAGAGTGGGGAGGGGCAGAGAAGACAGAGCATCCCAAGCAGGCTCCACGCTCAGTGTAGAGCCCGGCCTGGGGCCTGATCCATGACCGTGAGATCATGACCTGAGCTGAAATCAAGAGTCAGACACGCAGCAGACTGAGCCACCCAGACGCCTCAGTAGCTTTTTGAAGAGAAGGGTAGTGAAGGTAATCGTGGAGGGAGGAGTAGGGAGGGAAAGGTGCCTCTTGGCCCCACCAGTGCTGATTGTAGTTTATTTTTCACAGTTGTTGTGAACCTCTTTAATGCATATAGTACTTCATTGTGCTTAAAGGTATAATCAAAACTTGAGTTTCATTTGACTGTTTGTTTTACCCTTTATTGTCGCACAGAATCGATTCACAACTAATAACCTGACAGCTTTTTTCTCAGAGATCCTCTGTCACTACCATTTTAAGTTGAGGAACTATTTGCTCATCACAGATATTCTCAAAGCAATAAGAGACTTCACACTTTGAATCCATAACTCTTTTATCCTGCAGAAATGATTTCTTCCAACATTTGTCATGATTTCTGGCCATGAACATCTTTTTCTTAAAGTAGTACATTAGAGCTAGTGGTCTTATTTCTAAATGTAGTAGATGAATTCGTTTTACCTTAGCCTCATTTGTTTGAGATTCTGGTCTTATGCTGGTTGATATCAATTTTCTTAGATATTTTTTTTTCCCTGCTTCAATTTAGGGGAAGATGCATCTCTGCCTATTACCAGCGGAGGAAGCTACCAGGTATTGGTGAACAATGTGTTTTATTTCACACAACGTGTGGTGGACAAGCTTTGGCAAGGCATGTTCAACAAAGAATCTAAACTTCTTATAGATTTTATAATTCAACTAATTGCACAGGTAACCCAATTTCACTATTAGTTTTAGAGTACATGTTTTCCTATTGAAAAACTTTTCCTAATATATCAAAATTATTGGAAATAAATGTAACTAATAAGATAACGTTAACATTTACCATAAAGCTCACCGTATTGAAAGTGAATAAAAACTGTCAATTTGTAGCCCTTCCCTTCCTTACCCATAGCTGGTGCCAGTGTGTCCCTTGTAAAGTTGCCTAAGTTCCCTCAAGCTGTGGGCTCTCCCTGACCTCCCCACTGACACTGCTCTTTGCCACCCAGATAGCTTCCTTTTGGTTTAAATACCTTAAGTCAGGACAATTTGATGAGGTTTTTTTTGTTTTATTTTTACAGTATGATATATTTGTGTGTAAAGATTTAGAGAGCAGGAAGAGTTGATATTAAAGGCATATTTTCTCCTTGTAATTGAATCTTCACAAAATTCACTGTAGTTCTTTGAAGATGTCATTTTAGAGTATGTGTGTGTGTGTGTGTGTGTTTTCTTTGACTAAAGAATGTTGGCCTGGTTTGGCACAAGTGATTAACCTTACTCAACACTTAATGTGGAAACTGGGAAATGCCATTATTGTGTGTTATTAGCATATGGTGCACAGATTCTTTCATGTGACCTAAGAATTTTTTTAAGCGTTAAATTTGTATTTATGCCAAAGAGAAAACTTTGCAAGTGAGGAAATGAAATGAGAATGTCAAAAGAAGTTTTTTACTAACATTTTAGGTTTGTTGTGTTTGTTTCTTCAGTAATTTTGAGTGGAGATCACTCCCCCTCACACGACTTTAGTGGTAGGACCTTCTCCCCGGATGGCACTTCCTCATCTCCTCTGGCAGGCTGCTCTGCCCACAGGAGTGGTAGCAGCTCTCCTCACTGGGGGGTGTAGCTCTCCTCTCACTAAAATATGTATATGGCTCTCTTGGGATCTGAACCTCATATTAGCAAAAGCTTTTTGGTTTGTAGCTTAGCACGCCTGTGCTGAGCATGGCATTTGGTACATAATAAACCTAATGTTTCAGTGCGAATGATACGCGGATCTTTTATTTCTGTCCATTCTACTAAATAAAGTATCTTTCATTATCTTTAGTCAAAAAGAAGATCACAGGGATTGTCACTTGATGCGGTTTATCACTGCCTCAATAGGACCATCTTGTACCAGTTCTCACGGGCACACAAAACCGTTCCACAGCAAGTGGCACTCCTAGATTCGCTCAGGGTCCTGACTGTAAACAGGAACTTGATCCTGGGACCTGGGAACCACGACCAGGAATTCATTAGCTGTCTGGCTCACTGCCTTATTAATCTACATGTTGGAAGGTAACTTTTTAATGTTCGGTTTGCCACCTTGAATTTATCTTTGGTATTTTTCCACCAGAACTCTTTGTCCTACTTTTTTGATAGTAACATTTTTTTTTTAAATCTCAGTTTTAAAACTCTGTGGAAAATATGAAAGACAAGGGTTACATTTTTGCAACAAAATGAGTATTCTTTAATTTTCTGTATCTTTAAATTGGTCATTAATCACCTTATGTCACATATATAACTTAAGTTTTTATTTCTTAATTTTGAGAGAGAGAAAGCATGTGAGCAGGGGAAAGGCAGAGAGAGAGGGAGAGACAGTGTCAATCCCAAGCTGACAGCACAGAGCCTGACTCAAAGCTCCATCTCACGAACCATGAGATCATGACCCGAGCCGACATCAAAAGTCAGATACTTAACCAACCGAGCCACCCCGGTGCCCCCACATGTATAATTTTAAAAGAAGAAGAAAGTTTACTTTTTTTTTTTTTTTTAATTTTGAGAGAGACAGAGCGTGAGTGGTGGCGGGGTAGAGAGAGCAGGAGAGAGAGAGAGAGAGAGAGAGAGAGAGAGAAAGAGAACCCCAAGCAGGCTCTGCACTGTCAACACAAAGCCCGATGCAGGACTCAAACCCACAAACCATGAGATCGTGACCTGAGCTAAACCAAGAGTCAGACGCATAACTGACTGAGCCACCCAGGCTCCCCAAAGTTTACTTTTAAAATAAACAAAATACACATTGTTGGAGGTTAAGGGAGGTGAAAAGAATGCAATAAATAGATGCAGTGGTATATGTTAAATGGGTGAAATTAGTATTTTTCCATTGATTGCTTTGACAAATACGTATTCAGTGTCTGCTGGGGCCGGGCATTGAATTAGGGACTGGGATGAAATGTGAGCAAGAAGGAACCCATGGTGGGGTTTTGGAATATGCAGTCTAGGAGTAAAGATAGAAGTAAGCAAGACTGGTCAGGGTGCTAAGTCCTGTGCTAGAAGCATGGTGCTTTGGGAGCATGGAACACATGCCCCTAACTGGAGGAGACACCTGCCAAGTTACAACTTGAACATGGTTAAGGAGGAGGTTAGCCCTCCAAAGGGGATAAGAGTGATGTAGAAAGAAGGAGCCATCTGTATGATTGCCCTGGAGGAGGCAAGAATGTGGCACTTAGGGGAAACTGCAAGTAATTGACTGCCACTGAAGCAAAAATGGTGGCATAAGAGACTGGAGGGAGGTGGTGCATAGACATATGAGCAGAATGTTCTTAAATGACCTTTTTATAATTTTTAGGTAAAAATGTTAATAGTGATCAGAAGGCATCTCGGTGCTGTTGTGTCTTTTTAATTACAGTTAGTCAAGTGGGTTTGTGAGATCACCCCTTTAAATGGCATTTTTATGCTAAAGTAGGAAGTTCTGTTTTGTGCATCTGCTGAATGTCTGTCTGCCAATTATGGAACTTTGTAATAGAGCCTGCATTTACCTGTGTCTGCAGAGGTATACTTGGTCATTATGGTTTTCAGCTACAGTCATTTCCTTCATATAGTTTAAACTGGAATTTTTCAGCAACGTGGATGGGTTCGGACTGGAAGCAGAAGCCCGCATGACTACATGGCACATCATGATACCCTCTGACATTGAACCAGATGGTGGTTACAGCCAAGATATTAGTGAAGGTAATTGCCTCAATATGTTTTCTTCCTTTTCTCTCCCCACTCCTTCATTTCCAAGTTTTAAGATATACCCTGCCCTCTTCCAAAAAAACTCACTTAAGAGATGGCCAGGTGGTTCGGTCGGCTAAGTGTCCGACTTCGGCTCAGGTCATGATCTCGCAGTTTGTGGGTTCAAGCCCCGCATCGGGCTCTGTGCTGACAGCTCGGAGCCGGGAGCCTACTTCAGATTCTGGGTCTCCCTCTCTCTGCCCTCCCCCACTGGCTGGCGCTCTCTGTGTCTCTCAAAAATAATAAACATTAAAAAAATTTTAAAAACCTCCCTTGAGAAACTGTCAGCATTGACAACCAGCCCCCCAGTAGGTCACACCTGAATCCACACCTATATGCCCACCAACATCTAAATCAACCTGGTAGCTGTAGCTCTCCTTATGCCAAGATGGGTAAACCACTAACCGCTGATATTGCTAGCCCTCAGCATTTCATGGTAACACTGGGACACTTGATATTTATTTACCTTTGCACAGCTAGTGGTGCAAATACTGACTCGGCATTTGCCATTAAGAGAGCTGCCTATTGGTAGTGTCAGACATGTCACATTAGAGACAAATACTGCTTGAGACAGGTTGTCACTACTCTTCTTTTTTTTTTTTTTTTTTTTTTTTTTTTTTTGAGAAAGAGAAAGTGGGAGCAAGCAGGGGAAGGGCAGAGGGAGAGAGAAAATCTCAAGCAGGCTCCATGCCCAGCACAGAGCCCAACTCCAGGCTTGATCTCCTATGGGATCATGATCTGAGCCAAAATCAAGGGTCCGACACTTAACTGACTGAGCCACCCAGGTGCCCCACTACTACCGTTTTTATTCTCTTTTAATCTAGTTTTCCCACTGATTTTTATAAGTATTGTGCATTAAAGTCTTTGGGGTGGATTGATTTCTAATTTCCATGTTGGTCCATAGAAAAGTCAGATAACTACAGTAGTGTTGGTCTCCCCAGCCATACAGTGTGGTGGTTTAGCATATGACTTTATCCTTTGGAAGGCCAACACTCACTCTTTCATTCATTTAAGCATTAATTTACTCTGTTTGCTTTCACTAACACATTTTGAAGCCCAGACACTGAGGAACAGTGACTGTTTTCACCCCATACGGAACTAACAGTTTAGAATGTTGGTTCTCAAAGCAGACTAACCACATCAGCATCATTTGAGAGCTTGTTAGAAAAACAGATTCTCTGGCCCCACTCAGATCTACTGAATCAGAAACTCTGGGCATGGAGACCAGCAGTCTGTTTTAACAGGCCATTCAGGTGACTCTGATGCTTGGTAAAGATTGGTCTAGAGCAGGAGTCAGACAAATTAGCAAGGAATCCTTAGTAAGATGCAATTTAATAGTAAATATAAATATTCTTTTCAAATATTTGTTCTCTTTTTCCTTTTGAAAATTTAGGAACAAGTAACTTAATTTTCCACTTAAATAGATTTAAAAATTATTTTTAAATGGGGGTAAGTTTTTACATAGAAGAAGCTAGACAATAAAATTTCTGTGTATTCAATTTCTAGTTTTATAAGTAAAAATTCAGTCTTTTGCATACATATGAATATATATTTTTAAATTTTTTTTAATGTTTATTTTTGAGAGACAGAGACACAGTGTAAGCAGGGGAGGGGCAGAGAGAATCTGAAGCAGGCTCCAGGCTCTGAGCTGTCAGCACAGAGCCCAATGTGGAGCTTAAAAACACGAACTATGAGATCATGACCTGAGCCAAAGTTGGATGCTTAACTAACTGAGCCACCCAGGTGCCCCATGAACATATATATTTCTTAAGTTCTCCAAGTAACCAACCACTGTTTTGGTTATCTGAATAATAATTTTTACTGAGCTTAATATGATATGAAGCTTTTCTTTTTTTTGACAACTAAGTACCCTAGATGAGATTCTTAGATGTAAAACATGAAGAAAATTACTAACTACCTTTATATTGTGTTTTTGATAAGTTGCTTTTTTCCATTTCCTAGGGCGTCAGCTTCTTATAAAAGCTGTCAACAGAGTTTGGACTGAATTAATTCATAGTAAGAAACAAGCCTTGGAGGAGCTTTTCAAAGTCACTCTACCTGTGAACGAAAGGGGTCATGTGGACATAGCTATTGCAAGGCCGCTCATTGAAGAAGCTGGTTTAAAGTGTTGGCAGAATCATCTGGGTAAGAGAGTCCTCAGAGATGATATGAACAAGAGATTTTACATGCGACTGTTGTCTATGGGTACACTTTAGATATGTAATTAAAACTATCCCAAAAGGATATTATGGTGGCAAAAGTGAAAGTTAACAGCCATTCTAGAATGGTTATGTTGAGATTTGGCTTTTTTTCCCTCAGGTTTTTTTTTTGTTGTTTTTTTGTTTGTTTGTTTTTTAATCTGAGATGTGTTACCTACCCCTCTGCCATTTATAAATTTGTAAATAATACTCTGCCTGCAGATGTTCATTATGGTCACCATCTTGTCTACAAATCCATAATCCCTCTTCTGTAATTCTGAAATTCAAAAAACCCTGAAAATCCAAGGTTTTTTCAGGAATTTGGTGCCCAAAATCACTTGTTAGCAAAGCCTAACCTATCTTGATTTATCCTACTTAGTATAAATATTCGCACATTTTGCTGCAGAAATATTAATTTGTTCATTTTATGGTTTACTGTCATTGACCTTCTGTTGGTACTATATAATATATAGTGTATGTACCGTATCACTTTTTTAAAATCCAAAACATTCTACATTCCAGAGTATATGCAGCACCAAATATTTTAGATAGGGGGTTGTGAATTGTTGTTAACACAGAAACTGAATGCAGTTAAAGTAAGTTTGCGTATTACTGCAGAGCTGTGAGGCTTCAGCCAAATGTAAATTCAACTAGTACAGTAATTCCCAAGCAGTTATCCATGTAAATGTCTAATATCTTAAGAGAATGTCTGTGTCTGTAACGTCAGCTGCTCTTCATAACTACAAAATTGTGGTTTGTAACCATGACACAGAAGTGTTAAAAGTAAGACTGAGAAATACATGGAGAAATTGCAGAGTCATGTAATTTTAATTTCACAGCCCACGAGAAGAAATGCATAAGTCGAGGAGAAGCTCTAGCGCCCACCACGCAATCCAAATTGTCCCGCGTGAGCAGTGGTTTTGGTCTTTCCAAGTTAACAGGATCAAGAAGGAATCGAAAGGAAAGTGGTCTTAACAAACACAGTCTTTCCACCCAGGTACGTTGTTTAGCTTCATCGATGGTACTATTAGAAATCTGTATTTCAAGGTTTAGTTGTAGTGTTTCATACAATACATTTAACATGTACAAGCATACGATTTGAAGTACAACTTTTGTGCATTGTTGCTTTAGAAGAGAGAAGGAAAGAACCCACATAATGAGAACGTCTCCCAACTGTCTATGATAAAATTGCGTTCTGAGTGTTGTGTATGCACAACCACTTCATAACTGGACGTGACATCCAGATACTGATCTGTGATCAGACCGTGGATAATCTTTCCCAGTTTTTCCAAACTTCCAATAATTTTGTTACTGATAATTATATAAATTTTAAAGCAGTAGCAGAACAAAATGGTTTCTTTGTTCTTTAGTACCTTGTCATATATATCTGTGATTGATTTTTTTCAAAACTCCTCTACCTATGTTAATTGCTTCTTCATCATACTTCCTCTACCATCCCAGAATCTTAGGCAGCTGTGAGGGTCTGAGAGGAACAATATGTATCATTCACACATTCCATGTGTTAGGCCAGGTTCTCCAGGAAGCACACCTAGAGGGAGTTTGGTGCAAGGTGTTTATACCAGGTGCCCTTGTGGTCCATATTTGTGGAAGGGTAAGAAAGGAAGCAGAATTGACCACAGGGAAACACTAGGTTACAAGGCAGGTCTGGCCTCAACTGACCTAAGTGGAGCTTTGGGGCCAAAACGGCCTGCCCCAGTTGACCTGTACTGAGCTGAAATAGCTGAACTTGCCTGCCTCCAAATCACCCCGTCATTAGGTTTGGGGTTCCCTGGCAGTTCTCTGCAGCTGTGGTGATCCCTGAAGGTGCTGATGGCACTCTCAAAGGCTGTAGGAGCAAGCATGTCCTTGAAGGGGCATTGAGCAGGGGAGGGCTGGGAGTGGATCTGTGTCCATCATGCAAGCCTCCATTAGATTCATCAGATAATTAATCTTTTAGGGTTTTGTTTATTTTGTAGTTGTGCCTTTAGCAGAATATTAATTTAATAAATAATTTGACATTATTTTAAGGCTAGTTAGCATTTTTCCAGGCAATCCATGAAATATTAACATCTCATTTTCCATCCATTGTTAGGAGATTTCTCAGTGGATGTTTACACATATTGCTGTTGTCCGTGACTTAGTAGATACACAATATAAGGAATATCAGGAGGTAAGAATTCGTAACTATAATAAAGGTTTGTTTTGTGTTCCTTGACTGAGAAAAGACTGTTTCTCATGATACTTTTTTAATCCGAAGAGTAAGTTGCTGAACTGCGTTCATCATCAGATGATGTTTTAAATTATCCCTGCCAGCTACTTTGGCCATTGGTTTTAAGACAGAAAAGTTTGACCTTTCTAGAAGCAGATGGCATTGCAAAAAACAACAAACTGGAAATCACAACAATACCATTAATGTCAATGGTACTGATGTATTGCATGTGTTGTTCCTAATAAATATTAAAATACAAGAAAATCTGTCTCAGACTTAACAAGGAGACTATGAAAATATGCACTCTGCCTTGTACATATCTGTCTCTGAAAAGTCTCTTAAAATTCAAAAAAAACTTGAAGATGAAATAATTTTTTTTCTTATAGTCACTTAGTGATTATGTTGGTAAGAAATAAATTCAGTGAAATACTCTTGGTGAATTCATGATTACTCAAAAACTTATCCTAAATATTTTATTTCCAGAATGGCTGATTTAGATCTATTAAAGATTTCTGAATGCTGAACTGCTACTATTTTAGGAGCATACACTAGCTATTTGTTACAGGGTATTGACCTCCCCACCAAGAATATAGTAAATACTACTATAATATTATGTAACTTCAAGATTATTCATTCTGTAATCTTCCTGTTAGCTGTAGAAAGAGATCTTTATTCTTAGACTGATATTGTATTCTTCTATTCCATCAATCATTAAATGTGCGATATGTCTTGGGGCGCCTGGGTGGCTCAGTTGGTCAAGTGTCCGACTTCGCTCAGGTCATGAACTCACAGTTCATGAGTTTGAGCCCCACATCGGGCTCTGTGCTGACAGCTTGGAGCCTGGAGCCTGCTTCAGATTCTGTGTCTCCCTCTCTCTCTGCCCCTCACCCGCTCACTCTCTGTCTCTCAAACATAAATAAACATTAAAAAAAAAATTTTTTTAATGTGCTATATGTCTTGATATTTGATATATACCAAGAAGTTATACCAATTCAGAAATTTTCTTTTAAGTAAAGTGGTTTGGATCGATCCCAGTGGCCAACTGAAAATGGTTTTTCTTTTGTTCTTCTATGAATATCAAGTTTTTTACCAGAACTGCATGTTTATATTCTTTACCTAAAATTTTTGGAAATGTTACCAAGTTTACCAGTAATGTGGTGTGCTGGCAGTATTTCTTGATCTGATTCACTAGATTTTCTCCTATCCAGGTTCTAGTACCTACCTGTTTTATAACTTGAGGGTGGGAAGGGGACTCATCCCTAAATTACTGTGTTTATCCATTAACTTACACTGAACTAATCATTTCAGTGTATTTTCATAAGGCACTGCACACTCTGCCTTGTACGTATCTGTCATTTACTTGGTGCTAAAGTAATCACTTTGGCCACCATAAAAACCGTACCTTCTCACAAAATTAGTAGCCTGATGTTTTTTAACAATTTTATTGTTATAGAACAACAAATAAATGTAATTTTACTTATATACTATTGACTGAAATGGTATATACTGGTTTTGTTTCCAAATATTAACTTGGTTTTAAGTTATTTGTAGACTTTTAATTATTGCTCCCACTTTTGCTTGAAAACCAACCTGGACCCCCTCCCCGTAGCGCCAGCAAAATGCCCTGAAGTACGTGACAGAGGAGTGGTGCCAGATCGAGTACGAACTGTTGCGGGAGCGAGGGTTGTGGGGCCCCCCCATCGGTTCCCATCTAGACAAATGGATGTTGGAGATGACAGAAGGGCCCTGCAGAATGAGGAAAAAAATGGTGCGAAATGATATGTTTTATAACCATTACCCTTATGTGCCAGAAACGGAGCAAGAGACCAACGTGGCGGTGAGTATTCAGAGTTAAATATTCGTAATGGCTCTTAAAAAATTTTTCCTCTTGGCAAGCATTCTCCTCTCAGGTCGTTTACCTAAAATCTCTAATTTAGGAACTTCACCGAACAGTGTCAGATTGATAACACAGGGTGGTGGGTGTGGGATGAAGCAGTGCAACAAGGCAGCGAGGAGACGCTATGACAGGCTCTCGGGCCGACTGCCAGGGTTTCCAGCCAGCCTCTGCCACTTCACTCGCTGAGTGACCTGGGACAGGCCACGAGCCACGCCAGGTTTCCGTTTCCTTGTGCCTAAAATGGAGAAAGTAACAGTCCCATCTCAAAAGCTGTTAGGACTCAGTTGGTTAAAATTAGAGAGGTACTTCTGTGGTGCTTATTTGTGTGCCAGAAAGCATTCTGAGTGACTTACGTAAATAAACAGTGGCACTAAGCAGTATCCTTTGAAGAAATACAACAGCTAAAGAATAATAGCCTGAATATCTATCTTTCTCTGTGTATCAAGAAACTTCATCACGGACTCCACAGGTTTAAAACACGGCAGAAGTTCTTTTTATTCAGAGAAGTCACCCTTTCCAAAGCCTTTCTTCAGACTTTTGCACATGACTAGAAAAATTTCGTCCAAGCCGATGATGGCACAGGAATCGTGTTTTTAAGTTTAGGGAAATACACTCTCCTGGGCGTGGCTAGCTGGCTCAGTCAGTTCCGGGTCATGAGTTCAAGCCTCTCATTGGGTGTAGAGCCTACTTAAAAACAAAAACAAGCAAACAAACAGAAGAAAAGTATACTTTCCCAAGAAAGCCACTACAAGTTTAAAAGAGAAACCATAAGACTATAAAATCCACTGAGTTCAATTCTGAAAACCCTCTTAACATTTCAAAATAGTAATTCAACTCTTCAGTGTCCACTAATAATCCTTTGCCTCCAAAACGAAGTACACTTTTGTCCTTAGAAAACTCATGTTTATTGTAGAATCACAGCTTTGGAAGCTGAAAGGGGGTCTCACCTGTCATTTTATCCAGCTTCTTCATTCTGTTGTTTTAATGTTTAATCAATTGCAAAGACATTATTTATGAGGCATTTACCTGTGTTTGTACCTTGTCTCTGAAATGAAGTCCATATTTCACACTTGAGAGCACACCTGTGTTTGGACTAGCCACACTTCATGTGGTCAGTGGCTGCCATTCTAGACCAGAACAGCTCTAGAGAATTCCTGACTTTTAGACCACTGTTTCGTGACTTGTTCTTAATCTATACTCCTTTTTGATGAAAAATTCTTACATCTTCCTTTAATCTCATTTAAATTTAAAAAAATTAAAATTGTAGCTTTTAAAAAAATACAGTCTGGAAAAGCATCTTCTAAGATTTTCCTCCTCCCCAAGGATCTGATCACACTATGCTTCATGAAGACAGAATGGTGACTCTCTCTCAAGGGAATGTATTCCATGCTGTGTTTCACTCCAGTATTTAGCTGTCTTTGAAATAAATCTAGTGTAAACTCCTATACCCAGTTAGAAACCCAGATCACTACAGATCACTAAAGTATATTTGGGGTTTGTTTTTGGATATGTGGTTAATACAAAATGTTTAGAATTCTAAAAATGTTTAGAGTCAAACACTTACCAACTGTAGAAGTTTTATTATATTGTATTAAAAACTTCATTTCAAAACCTTTCATGGTTTAAATACTTTCACATTCTTGACTTGATATTTGATTCTCTTGACAATTAAAGAAACTAAGATTTATAAAAGAAGCTTAGAACGTGGATCTTCTAATAAGTAGTTTGCGTTCTATAATGTGAGGGAAGCTTGCATTGTTCCAGTGACCCTTTTTTTCCTGCCAAAACCCTGGCTCTATTTATTTTGTACCCACTGATTTCACTACTGTTCTCATACTTCTTAGAATATACAGGGCTTCTAGGTGGCTCAGTGGGTTAAGCATCGGACTTCAGCTCAGGTCATGATCTCACAGTTCGTGGGTTTGAGCCTTGTGTTGGGCTCTGTGCTGACAGCTCAGAGCCTGGAGCCTGCTTCAGATTCTGTGTCTCCTTCTCTCTCTCTCTCTGCCCCTCCCATGCTCATGCTGTCTGTCTCTCAAAATGAATAAATGTTTAAAAAAATTTTTTAAAGAATATGGGTCTTAGACCTGCTAATAAATAGTTAAGATTTTTCAACATAACTTCCTAAAGTTCACTTTTCCCAGAGCTATTCCATTCTGTCAAGAATGTTATACTTGGTACAGCTATAACTTAAAGCACCACAATCTCTAATACTAGTACACTATATTAAAAAAAATTAAAATCCACCCATATTTTGCAGCCTTTTACTAGCACCTACTTTTGTCTGAGCAAACCAGCAATACAGTCTCTAATTCTTAATCTTTTCTTCAAGTGAATAATTAAGACTTTAAGCCTGTAACAATCTGATAAAATATTTCTTGAGTCAACAGTCATTTAAATTGAATCCATTCAAGAATACTAAAATATAAGACAAATATGCTCTCCTAAAAATGTGACAAACCCACTATTTTTATTTAACTGAGGCATATGCTTTTGAGGCATATTTTTTACTTATAAAACCATATTTTTATATTGTTTATTCCTTTCCTTCTTTATAACAGTGTCATTCAACTTTATAGAAGTATATTTAAACTTCCGTATCAGATAAAAACAAAATAACCTATTCGAAGTTCACACTTACAACCTTAGTATCATTAGCATTTTACGTAAGCAAAAGCGTTCACCATCCTAAGAAATCTAAACAGTCTCAGAAATAAGTATGTACCATATGGAACTTATTTTTCAGCCAGATGGGTTACATATTGGGAAATACAAGGCAGTCAAGAAAGGCTGCAGATACATTTACAGAAAAGGAAAGAGCAGGTGGGAAGGGGAGACAGTTACAGAATGTGGAATTTATGTGGCTTAGTCCATTCACGAGTCAAGGTTAATCTGAATCTGCTGTGATGAAATTTTCTGAATGACTAATTATTTTGGTTTTGCCAGTTCAGAATTCTTGTAAATTTAAAATGCCATTAAATGTCCACTTTTATTTTATGGAATATGCAGTCTGGCAATGTTTACAGCAAAGAAGATTCCAAAAAATAGAAGCAGCTGCTCTCCTACTGACTTGTATCATAAGATCAAAAAAGAAGAGTAGGTGCTTACGAAGCACAGTGAGCTTGATGCTCTGCAGAGCAGTTTACGTGCAGTTTCATTACATCTCATCACAGTCCTCTGAAGTATAGTTAGTACTGTTTTCCCAGTTACACAGAGGAGGCATCAAAACGTAGAGAAGTTCTAGGGTGCATCCAGTAAGTAGTAGAGTAAGACATAGTGAGTATATAGGATGACAGTTCCTCAGAAGTTGAATCACTTTTGAAAAAGAAGAGATTCTAACCTTTGATGGTTTTGTGACATTATTGGTGAACAGTGAATTTCTTCCAGACAGAAACAGTATGCTAGGTTTTGTGTCTCTAATGCTAACAGAGTATCAGGAACTTAATCAGTGTTGAATGAATGGACATATCAGCACTCTTTCTCCTGAAATTATAGACTTTTCCATTGCTTTCTCATTTAGCATTCTGTAGAATTTTCCTAATTCTGAAACTTTTCTAGTAAAAAGGGCTAGAGCCAAATTATGACATTTGGGCCTAAAACTTCTATAATTTGGGAGAGGGCTCTTCAAGAAAAGGAGTATAAACTTCGGGCTACAAAATTACTCGGACGCCTCTTTCCAGCCTTTTGAAAGGATCCCGTAGGAACTGAGAGCTGTTGAAGTTAAGACTTTCCTTTTGGGGGGCGTCTGGGTGGCTCAGTAGTTTAATCATCAGACTTGATTTTGGTTCAGGTCATGGTCTTGCGGTTTGTGGGTTCAAACCCCGCGTTGGGCTTTGCACTGGCAGTTAGGAGCCTGCTTGGGATTCTCTCTGCCCCTCCCACTCACACTGTCTCTGTCTCTGTTCTCTCAAAATAAAAATAAAAAAGACTTTCCTTTTGGGATAATTTCCATTACTAAAACAGCTATGCTAAATTGCACTGTAATTCTATATTTTTTATTAAAGTTTTTTTTTTTGAGAGTAAGTACATTCGTGAGTGGGGGAGGGGGAAGAGAGAGAGAATCCCAAGCAGACTTGGGGCTCGATTTCACAAATCATGAGATTATGACCTGAGCCGAAATCACGAGTTGGACACCCAACTGACTGAGCCACCCCGGTGCCCCTGTAATTCTGTATTTTAGGTGGTAATGTCAGTTGTAGATGTTGTTAAGATGTGAGCAGAGGATATGATGAAAATATAAAATCCAGTGGCTTTTAAGCAATTGTGTCATTACTCTGAATCCTAAGTAAGGAGAATAAGATTCCATATTTTGCCATTTTAAAAAAAATTGTATTTAGATATGAAAACCAGGTTTTAATTCTGTGGTCTCCTTATTTTCACAGAATTTATTTTCATAGAATAATAATCTCAAACAAGTGTTCTATTATTTGCAATTACCACCAGGGTGAAGACCCCATTGCCTACCTATTAATTTCGGGCTGCTTGGGACAGAAGGGTAATCAACTTACTAGAAGCTTCCTTTTCTAATTAAGGGAGTCTCCTGTGGCTGCTGTCACATATATTTTTTGTTTAATATACAGATGTCACAGGATTCCTAGAAACTAAGCAACTCATTCAGGAAATGCCATTGTCAGCATTATAGAAAAATGTGAAGAAAAATGGCTGAAGAATTATTTTCTAGAAATTCTGACTTTGAAAGTTTTAGATTTCTGTGTAAACAATTATAATTTAGTTATAATTTTTTTTTAGTAAAAGAGAGGTATGATAATATTAAAGTTATTGGTATAGCATATCTCTTTACTATTGATTGAATGCTGTGCCTTGTAGTGAAACAAGAGCCTCAGTGAGTGGATCAATGAGCAAGTATGTATTAGACTGGCACTGTACCCTATGCTGCAGGGAAAATAAAGAGTGTGCATTTCAGACCCTGCCAGCATTCTGGTTGGTGATAAATAGTGGACATCAAAGTTGCATTTGCCAATAGGAGTTTGTTCATTTTGCTATATTGGTCTATCACACATCCAGCAATCTATCTTAGTCTTTTTTAATGAATTTCAGAGAGAGTTGCAGAGTCAGTACCCTTCACCCCTTAATATTCCACATGCATATCAATAATTAGAATTCAGTTTTTGTTTATAATTCTTTTTTTATTGGCATAAATTTTACATACATTGAGATATACAAATCTTAAGTACCATTGTATATTCACATGTGTGTATTTTATACTCGTGTAGCCAGTACCCTTACCAAGATAGAGATCATGGATATATATTTTAAAGATTATTCTTCATTACAAGGTATGCTTTTAAAAGTTTGCTTTTAAAGATAAACATTTATTAAAACCATGTGAAGTATTTGAAAGAATGCCCAGTAGTCCAGTGTGTGTTTTGCCTAGGGAAGAAACCCTTGTGAAGTCATTTTGCTGACGCATGTTTACCGTGGGGAAAGGTACTAGAAATCAACTCCAGATAAGAAGGAAGAAAAATTGGGAGTAGTTCTTGGGTGCATCATTGTCTGTATGTAGCTATCCGTGTATGTTTACATGCATAAGCCCAACACGACAGCTCAAAAGAAATTGCCTTCTTGTTAGTTGAGATTTTATTCTGAGAATAAAATATATAGCTGCCACCTAATATTTTTGGAAGTGCTCTTTACAAAACTTTTGGCCTGGAGACTGATGGCCCAGTTTCCCTTTTGCTTTCAGCCATTCTGGGGTTGTAGGTGGGAAAGTAGTAAAGAAAGTAGGGCATTGGGCTTTTATGGGAGGAAAGCACCTCATGATTTCTGTGGTGTGGGGTTTTGGAGATAATGGTGTAAACCAGTTACTCCCGTTATGAAACAGATGTAAGGATAAGCACAGTGAAAGGCAGGTGGAAGGTAATAGCTAGCATTAGATTCTATTATCCAGTTTTCTGTTTTTTTCCTTTTGAAGCCATATAGACTTGCCTGTCATCATCCATGACATTGGCCGCCTATGCTGAGGTTTTGTCTGTGATTTTTCAGTTAGTCCTGTTCAGTTAGCCTTGAGAATTTTAGTGTAGTTTTTACTTTAAAACTACTTTGGATAATTAAAAAATAGTAATGATAATCGCATGAATTTTGAGTGTGTCTTCCATATGTCATACAATCCTCAGGAAGATTTTATTTTTGTGGTGTTCTTTATGTTGTTGTTATTTTGGTTTGTTTTTTTTTTTTTTTTTTCTGATGTGTCTATACTTAATACCCTGTTTTCAGTCTGAGGTCCCAAGTAAACAGCCCGAGACACCTGATGATATCATTCCTCAAAAGGTAAAACACAAATTACCATAAGAGAATGCAAAATACTTGCAGTTTTCTTTGTTTTGTTTTTGGTTTTTTAGTGCATGGTAGACTAGACTAACATAAAAGATTGACTTTCAATTTGTTCTTGTAAGTTCCTTAGAGTTGAAAGGTTGGTGTCATTCGTGCTGAGAGATGTCCTAGTCTTTCTCGGCTTTATTCTAATTAGCTTTCTAGGGCCTGTCTGCTGCTCACTAACAGGTTGAGTGTTCGCTGCTCTCACCACAAAATGTGTATTGCTTCACGTATAAACTAACAAGTTCTGACGCATGTTAGTAATGGGCAGCCTGACACCCTCAACTTTTTTTTTCATTTACTCATTTAATTCCTCCAGATACTAAATAGTGTGTATTTTGAGAATATAAGAAGTATCCTCTTCTAAAAATTATTTTTTCAACTAGAAGGCTTTAATGAAAACTAAGATATACATAGATCACTTAAAAAAAAAATTTAGCTTACTTTAATTATAAGTTTAAAAATATACAATTATTTTCTTTTTCCAGAAAGATTCAGTACCTTACTCAGTTTTAAAAAAAAAAAAAAAAAAAGTGGTTCTTTAGAACACAGAAAACTACCTCCAAATATTTAGGGAATAAGGCTTATATTTCCAAGTTGAAGTCCTTAACCAAGTAGATGTTCCCCCATCTACTCATTGTCTTGCCCATAACTAACTATGCTTTCATCTTTTTAAAAGAACAATTTTGAGTTGAAGATAACACTGTTATACTTAACGTAGAAGAATTGGTACACTACAAAGTTTACTACCTTTCTTTCATTTCAAAACTATTGCAGTATTATTAGTTTGCTTATCAGATTGGTCCTTCCATCATTGTAATATTATTTTACCTCATTTTAATAGTTTCCTATGTTATGTATTTCACATTCCATTTATTGCATATCATTCCTCAGTTAGCTTGCTGCTCTCCTGACTCTGTACCTAAAGTTAAAGGAAGGGCATTGTGGCTTCAGTTATGTAGTTTTTTATCTCAAAATAGGTTCAGTATTTAAGTCTAAATATTCCAATTGGACATTTATTTTCTGCTTAAGTTGGAAATCATTTGTTTAAAAAGGTCTTGCTTGAAAAAGCATTATAGTGGAAAATATATATTGACTATTTGAGTTGAAGAGTAAGCCAACGGAATATTTTTAATTACCTATTCTTATTCATGAGAAAGGAAAAGTGAAATAATGTTTAGAAAGGGAAGGTTTTAAAGCATGATTCAAACTCCATCTTTTTTTTTAATTGTTAATCCAAAGTCTGGGTCTCATTCTAATCGAGGAACTTCTATACATATATTCTCCCTGTGGTTTTACAGTTTTGTAGGACATTTTAGACCTTATTTTTTCCATTATATTTTAAAGAAAAAAGGTCTGGGTCAATTGGAGACTTTATTTTTAGGTTAAACATTAATTATTTTGAAAAAGAAACGCTCTTGAATCGTATTCCAAAAATATCTTTTCTAATGTTTCTAGGTAATAAATTTCTTTTTCAAGATGGACTTATATATGTTCTTAATATACTCAGTTAGTAGACTTATGGATCATGTTATTTTTACACAACAAACAACAGGAATGTTTTAGCAAATTGAATGTATCAGCTTGGAGGGGCAGGCCAGCCAAAGAGCACCATCTGGCCTAAAGCTGGTTGATTCCATCTTGGGTCAGAATGCTCTAAAATTTCTAGAATTTTAGTGATAACTGGGAATATGGGGAAGAACAGTGCAGTTCTAAGTCTTTACCTCCAGATATCTGAAATAAACACAGGCACAGATGATTCCAACTGAATGGATGGGCCTTTAGGCCTGACTATTTAACTTTCTTTTGCAAAGTTCCAGGCTCCTCACAAACCAGACATCCTCTTGCAACTTGATGCTCTCCAACACTGGGTGTTCTCTTTACTGTCTAAGAAGGTTTTCTAATACATCTACTACAGTGAGGCCATGCAGTACTAACATGAAAACATTATTTGACTAGAGGTGATTTATTTCTATTTCAAGAAGAAAAACTGCTAATAATGTTTTTTTAACTTATGTATGTTTTAAAAACCAATACAATTTAAAAGTAGAGAAACTTAACCCAAAAGTGTATGGATTTTTTGTGTATAAATATAGTCTGTCAAAAATCCCTTTAAAAAAGTAACACATAATGAAGTCTTGACACCATACCTTCCCTAGGAAGCTTATATTTTAATTCTGAAAATAACTACCTGAATCCTTTTCTTCCATTATTTCTTAGAAACCTGCTCGATACAGAAGAGCTGTAAGTTATGACAGTAAAGAATACTACATGCGACTAGCCTCTGGCAATCCAGCCATTGTCCAGGACGCCATTGTGGAGAGTTCAGAAGGTGAAGCTACACAGCAAGAACCAGAGCATGGCGAAGATACTATTGCTAAGGTCAAAGGTCAGCCTTCCTCTTGGATTTAGTTAAAAATGACTTTGGATCGTCTCTTACATTTGAATTTTTATGAAAATATGAGCTACTGCAAAGAGTAGGGCCAACCCTAGGGATAAAAGTATCCATTCATATTTTACAATTTCACTCTTCTTAAAAATTGATTTCTATATTAGAACTAAAGAGACTGGCTCTTCTTTCTTGCCTACAGATAGATAGAGTGTGCCTATTGGCCTGATAGTTTGTTTTTAGTGCATTTGGCAGAACTCTCAGTGTTACCTGATACTTTAATCCAATGCCCTGATAACCAAATAAATATTTATAAAATTAAAACAACTACTAAATGTGTTATTAGTGCATGTTAGACAATAGGTAAGAAATTTCTTCCTATGAGCTAAGGCAGATTATTCCAAATCTGTGCTTTATGAGCGTAGTAAAACATACCTGAGATGATGAATTGGACATGAACTTTTTGATTCTGTACTTTTATATATGTGTGCCCCCCTCCCCCCTTCCTGCAGCTTTTCCATGATCTAAATCTTAACAAACCCCACCAGACCTTGAAGACACTGGTCAGATTTCAAATCCTCCTTCTCTGAAGCCTTTTCCAACTTCCCTGTCCACCGAGAACATTTTGCTCATATCTCTTACAGCAATTTCAGTGTTTTTCACTGCTTTATGTTTTCTAAACATAAGTTTCTCAGAGGCAAGAGATCCTTTTTCTTCTCACCAATGACATTTGGCACATGCCCAATGCAAAATGGGGATTCAGTCAATATTGAATAAGTAAATCGGTCCATTGTTTTAACTCATTTAAGCCTCTGATTCATGATAAATTCAAAAGTCTTGGCATATTCTGTAAACAAAGCCTCAGAATATAAATTGAGGACTTCAAATTAAAAATAAATTTCAGATCCAGTTGATTAAAAAACATAGTATATGACCATGTCAACAAAACACCCCATCAAAATTGTGATCCGTCTCTCTTATTATTATAATATTCATCTTCTCATTGTGACTATGACTTCGTAAGTATTTCGTAATCTAACATTTTCCTAGAATCCTTGAAACTTGTAGTAGTTGAGCAAGGTTTATAGTCTTCTAATTTTCTTGACATTGCCCCAGCACAGTTACGCAAGTGGGTCCAAAGCTGAATTTACTGAATATAAGCTAAGGTATACTTCAGAGTTAGTCAGATGACCTATGTTTGGGTCATTGGCACTTGAGTTGGCTTGGCCTCATTTTCCTAATCTCCAATGGAGGTAAAACCACAAATTTTGGTGTCCCTACTGTGTTGTGCATGGTATTATGCTAGACATAGAATTGGAAGTTTTGATTTATTAAAAATAATGCAACTATAGAGGCATCTGGCTGGCTCAGTCAGTACAGCATCTGACTCTTGATATGGGGGTTGTGAATTCAAGCCTCACGTTGGGCGTAGAACTTAACTTTAAAAAAAAAAAAATATATATATATATATATATTATATATAATGTATATATATGTATATATATATAATATATATATAATGTATATATATATATGTATATATATATAATATATATATAATGTATATATATATGTATATATAATGTATATAATATATATATATGTATATAATATAATATATATATATATATATATATAATGTATATATATAAGCTTTTCTCCCTTGTGGATATTCTCAGCAGGACTTGATCTCTCTTGCTTACTTATTATACTCTTTCATATATAAAAAGAAGGTTCTTCTCAAGGCAGAGCAGAACCTCTGATAACTCATGCTCAAAGGATAAGATTCTAAAAGGCTGACTTAAGCTTTTGCAACATTCTTAGCACAATTATCATTGGTGGGTGTAACATGACTTTTTGGGACAAGTATAGAATATTAATTTAATTAAGTGTTGGGTTTAGAGTGTATTTTGAGTGCTTCTCATACTTTGGCATCTCATCAATTAATTTTAATGTCACCTCCTGTGGTTATTAATAAAATTTTCAAAATATAGACAGTAGAATGTTTCCTTAACCTGCAAATTAGGTCACCTGTCCTGTATTTTAAAGAATTGTATTTTTTAATGATGTGATGATTTGATCACCTTGATTCATATATGAATGACCATATTGCTGCTTGTTACATAAGTCTTGAAATAGTCCTCATTGGGCCTTCCATGTAGGTGGGATCTCTTATAATCATATTTATACCTTGCTGTCTTTAATTTTGTTTCTGATAGTGATTGATCATTTGTTTATGATACCCCCTCAATGACACCTGTCCATAAGAAACACCATTCTTACTATTAATTATGCTAAGCTCTCTATCATCATCTGACACTTATTTAGTATTTACTATTAAATACGATGCTAAGCATGAATAAGCAATTAAATCCTCCCAACAGCCCTCTAAGATAGATGGTATTTTTGTCCCAGTTTTATAGATGAGGAAACTGAAGTTCAGAGAAAGCAGATAGATAATTCTCCAGGGTCACATAACTATTTCACTTTAGGGCCTATGTCTTCAATCACTGCATTGTGCTGCCTCCCTGTACCTTTCAGAGTTCCCTCATTTCGGAAATATGTGGGAGAGACTGCCTGAGCCCAAACTGCTTCCCAAATGGCCCCTGCAAGGTCACATGGCTCTCATGGTTATTATCCCATAGGTCTGGTCAAGCCTCCTCTAAAACGGTCTCGATCCGCACCTGATGGAGGAGATGAGGAGAGCCAGGAGCAACTACAAGACCAGATTGCTGAGGGCAGCTCTATAGAGGAGGAGGAGAAAACAGACAATGCTACCCTACTGCGCCTGTTGGAGGAAGGAGAAAAGGTACTGTGCTTCTAAAAAGTAAGGATTGTATTTAAGTGACTTGTTTCCATTTTACAAGACTAACTGATAGGTATTTATCTGGTGGCAGAAGATAAATATTTTAGCCCCTAAAATGAAATACAGGGTGAATAGTAGGCAGCCTTTTGGATTCAGTACTCTACATCTGTCATTTTCAGGATTTTCTGACCTATCTGAACACACTAAACAGCACAAAGCTTCATCAAATACAGTATTAACATTGATACCTAGTTTACTCTCTCTATCTCTGTACCCTTTATTAGACTATACTTATTGCCATAATTTTCTGTTTCAAACCCATGCACGCAACCCACTCAGTAATCTGGTCTTGTTTTGTTTTGTTTTTTTAAACACCTCCATAGTTCCATTAACCATGTACAAGCATCTTCAGCCCATCCATGTCATCATCCCCAGGCTTATATTTAAGCCCCATCTCCTTCACTCGCAGAAGACCGCCTTACCTTTCTACTTCTCTCCCGACCTCTTACACCCTGCTGACCTGTTCAGGCTCACTTCACTGACTCTGCCTTATAAGCCTAGTAAGCTTATAAGCAGCACTCTGTGCCCCACAGTTGACCACATCCATAATACTAGTGCTTTACTCTGTGCTTTACTCACTGTGTTTTCTGCCAAGATGCCCCTCTTTCCATCACGTGCATAATAATCTATCCTGGGGGCTCCCATTTGGTACAGTCTCATTTCCCATGATCTCTTTAATACTCAGATGTAGGAGGCTTTCTTTGATTGTCTTGCCAGCTCAGGCTTGCTTGGATACCCCTCCCCTGTGCTCTTACAGTGCCTTGTATGTATCGTTCTCCTTTATCATGTCATGAATATTCCTGTGCCTATCTCTTCCCATAGGTAGGAAGCTCCTTATAGCCAGGCAGTGTTTCTTATTCCAATCCCCATTGCCTTACACAGTTCCAATCACCTAATAGATACCCAATAAACTTCTGAAGGAAGAAGTGATTAGTTGAGTAAATAAAAGAATAAATAAATGAAGGAATGAGTGAGTTAAACATGTTGTGAATATTGACTTTTTAAAGTGTGGTCTTTTTGCCTCTCATTAGGCCTTAGTGTAACCCTTGAAATCTTACCCACTAAGGTATAACCAGAACTTAGGGTATGATTTTTAAAATTCTGTTTGAATATATGGCTTAATTAATCTTGAATGAAAATGTTTTTAAAAATCATGTAATTATAAAAGTACATGAGGTCTGAAGGAAGCACAAGAGAGGCTTCTGAAGTCTTGGTCATGTTCTGTTTCTTAATCTGGATGCTGGCTGTGTCATATTTTTAGCATTTGAAAATTCACCAAGCTATGCACTTACAAAAAACATTTTTGTGTTTGTATCTTACACTACAATAGAATGATTTTCAAAGAATTGGTTTTTTTTCCTATAACATTCTACATTTTTATTATAAAAGTAGTTCAGATGTGTTGAAAATTGACTACGTTTGCATGTTTTAGAAAAATCTGTTTTCTAACACTCATTTTTCAAACTTTTAATCTCATTAAGTACAGTTTTTGCTCTAATTGATTTACGTTTAAATAGTGCAAGAAGTATATTCAGACTGACATTTGTTTGACTCTAGATTGGTTGCTGATATTTTTTCCTTGACTCATGTTGAACTGAGTTTAAGCAAGAAGGAACTAGATCTTGCCCGTTGGAAAGAGAACAATACTTACATTGAGAGATTTAGCAACTCTTTTTGACTATGAGGAAAATACAACTTCTGCCAAGTTTGGCTTTGTACAATGGCAGAGCAGTCTGCCAGGCAGGCAGGACCCCAGGTGGGGAGCGAATAGGGACAAATGTCACAGTCCCCATTCCGGGAGATATTGTGTAAAAAGACGAAAGTGAGTTGCATAAAAGAGAAGATCACCAACAGTCTCTAACACGATTACGTATGTTATCCCTGTAACTCTCACAACAAGCCAGTGTTGATTTGAAATTCACAAATGCAGACAGAGAGGCCCAGAGAAATTAAGAAAGTTGGCTAAATCCACAACTAAGTGTCAGGACTAGGGGGATTCACTCAGGATTGTCGGGATCAACAGACCATTTGCACTCTTGACTCACAAAGAGCACAATCCTAATCTCCTTACATGTATACCTCAATTCTCTTTTTTTTTTTTCCTGCCAAGTTTATTGTCTCTGTCTCCTTCCTTATCTAACTTGTTCATCGCTCCTAGAACCTAGTACAGATGTCCCTGGCACACGGTGAGTACTCTGTGGATAGTGGGAGAAGTGGATTGGATGGATAGGTGTTGGATGTGAGTTAGATGGTTGTCTCCTTTTACTGAACTCAAGTGCAAATCAGATTGCAGTTTTAGCTGATTCTTTTTAACATGCTTAAACTCAGGTTTAATGTGCTTAAGTCAGGGGAAACCATAACAGAGTGCATCTCGATAAAATCCTGTTTGCCCACTAGATCCATATTTTCAAAACATTTTGTTTCAGTTATATCAAAAAAGAAATTATCAGGGTTGTTGGGTTTTTTTTTTTTTAACTCTCTTAATGAATGTTTATGGTTTTCTTTGTAGATTCAACACATGTACCGCTGTGCTCGGGTCCAGGGCCTAGATACAAGTGAGGGGCTACTTCTTTTTGGTAAAGAGCATTTTTATGTGATTGATGGATTTACAATGACAGCAACCAGGGAAATAAGAGATATTGAAACCTTACCTCCAAAGTAAGTAAATGAATGAAGAGACACAGTACAGCTATCTTGAGAAAACAATATGTATTTACATAGTGTTGTTTTAATCCAAAACTTGTGTTCTGAGTAACATTATCTTTCAGTTTGTGTGCATTTGTCATTAAATATTCACAAAGGGGAATAGTTATTTGAAGGTAAGAAAACACTTGTCTTATTTATCAAAATGAAAATTAAATAAAATGAATTGTTCTGCATTCATAGCAGTAGACCCCAAATTCCTTGTATTATTCTGTGTATAAACTTTAGAATTTGCAAACTGTCCTTTTTTAATTTTAGTGCAGACACAGTTGTAGAGGAAATGCAGGTGGCTTCATAGTACTCTAACAAATGGAAGAGCGGCCATGTCCTCTGCGCCTTGAAGCAGTGTGACAAAAGCACAGGCAGGAATAAAGTGAGTTTTGTCTGTCTTCCTTTTCTTCTGCCAGTCCTGTGATGGGATGACAGTGGGTAACAGAAACCCAGAAGACAGACAAAGCCAGAAGGAGCACAAAAATGTTAAAGCTTAGTCAGCATGTTCTTCTCTCTTTAACATTTTGAATACCTAACACTGTCGAATGTAGACACAGCCTCTGCGATCCATTCCTAGGAGATGTTTCAGATAATTACTGTCAGCAACAATCAG
Source organism: Panthera onca (assembly GCF_046562875.1). Lineage (NCBI taxonomy): Eukaryota > Metazoa > Chordata > Mammalia > Carnivora > Felidae > Panthera > Panthera onca. The sequence continues at coordinate 69,389,974 of NC_138342.1, read as the reverse complement.
GGCCACATTCATGGGCCCCTGGCTGCATATGAAAATACTAAAAATTATATTTTGTGGCTGTTGCTTTAAAGATGAATATATTAATATTATACATTAAACCATTTTCTTCTACCAAAAAGTGTAATTTTTTTCTTTCAATTAAAAAAATTAAAACTTTTTCTTGGGCCTCTAAAACTATGGGGGACTACACACTGTACCAGCTGTGCCTGTTAGATAAGTTGTAACATGGGATTTTTAAAATTATATCATCAAAGAGGGTTCTTTGTACACTGAGCAGTGGATACATTATTCTCTTAAACATGCTTTTTTGTTAAATATGTTTAAATATAACTTAAACATATATCAGTATTCTGATATATTGTTGCCTGCTCCTATTCAGATGTTAAAAATAACATACCCTTTGTTGAACAGTGAATTTATGTCTTGCTGTGTTTTGTTTATCTTTGTTTCTCTTGCCTGCCTATAGTATGCATGAGCCAATTATCCCCAGAGGAGCCAGGCAAGGTCCCAGTCAACTCAAAAGAACATGCAGCATTTTTGCATATGAAGATATCAAGGAAGTACATAAAAGGCGGTATCTCCTGCAGGTGGGTTGTTCTAGTAGTACCAAACATTTTGTCATGTTCCTTTATTCAGAGGATATTTTATTTTATTTAAAAAAAAAATGTTTTTTTATGTGTATTTATTTGGGGAGAGAGAGAGAGCACAAGCAGGGAGGGGCAGAGAGACAGGGAGACGCAGAATCTGAAGCAGGCTTCAGGCTCTGAGCTGTCAGCACAGAGCCTGATGTGGGGCTCAAACTCACAGCTGTGAGATCATGACCCAAGCCGAAGTCAGATGCTTAACTGACTGAGCCACCCAGGCACTCCTATTCAGAGGATACTTTAAAACCCATACTTGCCATGAAAACCCTTTATAGGATCCACACTATCCCTTACAGTATTTCCTTAGATGATTTTATGATAGGCAAACTCATGTCACATGGGTGCACAACTCTGTATAATACATGTTTTTTTTAACAAAACCTGAGTGATATCTTTGTTCTCACAGCTTTCCCTGTAGCATCCAAATCAACATATAACTATGTAAATATGTAAACATATAAATATATGTTTATATAAATATATGTTTTAATATAAAAATTGCATTTTCACTATAATTTTCCTAAATTATAGTTTTAAAATTACTTTATTTTACCATTATTCTGTTAAAGATTTCAGAAACAAATTGAACTGAACAAATTGGCTCTGTTTGTTTTGTAATTTAATCTGCTGGGAATTCATGATTTTAAAAGTGTCCTTCAGTCAAAAAGTTAACTTCTTTAACAATATAGATATTCATAGTGGGAAAGTTAATATCTAACCTTTTTTGTGATATTTCTTAATGTTTTCTCTTTGATCATTTCAGCCTATTGCTGTGGAAGTTTTCTCTGGAGATGGACGGAATTACCTCCTTGCTTTTCAGAAAGGAATTAGAAATAAAGTCTATCAAAGGTATTGTTTATTAGGAATACTTTATAATGCTATCATGGGAAGGAATGGAAAGGAAGATGGTACCAGATAAGCTAGTTTTAGAAGTCTAGGATTTAGATCAGTAAATTAGCTTCTTTGAAAAAATGTTTCATTTTTGCCAAGCTCTGGAAACATGGTTCTTCTAATTAGCTTTTAAAATGATGCTACTCTGTTGTGAAATACTGTTCATCTTTCTGGTCACTATAGATATCATCAAAAGCTACTTTAACCATTGGGTCCTGTGTCTCTCATTGTAAAAGGATGATGAAACAGTAATTTAAAAAAATCGTACTTCAGGTTCAAAATAGGCTTCTTTCCTATTTACCACAAAAGAAGATCATGCCATGCCTTGCTACTGAGTGCAGAGACTTAGCTGCCTTAGAAATTATATTCATATGACTCCTTCTCTGGCCTTGCAAGGGAGACTGATATTTTCATCCTCAAAAAATTAGCATAGCCAAATAAAAGTTAATCTAACCTAATCATATTTTACTTTTGGTAAGCTAAAATTTACCTTTTCAAAAGCATTATGTATATACATGGTGCTGGAAAATATTTCTGTTGGATATATGAAGAGAAAGGCTTTTATGAACTGATCTCAGATATAAGAGACCTTCTCTAAACTGTTTGAAGGGTGGTGTAGATCCTAGCAAGCCCTCTAATAAGGGAAGTTTTATATTTCACATTACTTCTGTGAGGAACGTCTGATGCCAAGCAACATTGCCTATCATTGCAGTATAGTAATATTACCTGTGGGCCCCTGGGGATGAGGGTGGTTCTTAAAGTGGGTGTAGATGGTGATTGGTAATCCACAATTCCTTTTACATATGGGAAGAGCTAATCAAATGGCTGAAATTTTAGTTATCTGTCTCATTCACTTCTACAGGCGATGTTGTTTTCAACACTAAGAAATTATTTGCTCTTCATAGTTAGCAGCTGTTACAAGGAGATGAGTTTGTTTTTCTCTGAGAAATTTCTGTGTATATACCAAGTTTAGGGTCCGCATCCATTCTAAGAATTTTCCCATAACCCTCTTCTGCCTTTAAAATAATTATGGTGCGGGCGCCTGGGTGGCTCAGTTGGTTAAGTGTCCGGCTCTTGATTTTGGCTCAGGTCATGATCTCATGGTTTGTGGGATTGAGCCCCCATCAGGGTCTGCGCTGACAGCACGGAGCCTGCTTGGGATTCTTTCTCTCCCCCTCTCCCTCTGCCCCTCCCTCCCTCAAAATAAACATAAATAAATAAATAATAAATAAAATACTTCTATCGACATTGTAAGTAACTCTGAAAAACATGTGTGTCACATAAAGTTGCTCATCTTGTATGTATCTTCACTTGTTTAGTGTTGTCCCTGTTCTGTCATTTGTTTAGCTGTCATTGTTACTCGCTGCCATATGAATATTTAGCTGTTAATCACTTTTTAGGACTTCACTAAGTTGAGTCCCTTTCTGTGAATCAGTGTCAGAAGGCTTTTCTTCCAGTAATGTGACAGCGTGTTTAAAATCCAAAATGACAGATTTTGCTGCGGCCCTTTGTATTTGGCTTTGTAACAGAGTATTCCAGTTATTGTGTATTCCCTTTGAAAAGGTAGTGGAGGGGTAAATGCAGCTGTTAAGATTTAAATGAATCATCCTTTTTGAGGCTCCTATTAGATCCTGACTTTGACATGCTGTTTTTTTCTTTTCCAGGTTTTTGGCCGTAGTGCCGTCTCTGACTGACAGCTCAGAGTCTGTGTCTGGGCAACGACCAAACACAAGTGTGGAGCAGGGGTAGGTTGTTTGCTGCTTGTGTCAGTTTAATAGTGAAATCAGGACGGTGTGCATGTGCATAGTAGCAGTTTATATTTTTAATGAGTGTTTTCCCCTCCTGGGAAATACTGAAAACTAAATACTGAAAATTAAAAGGAAAAAGAAACGGTGTGCATGTTCACTCGTGTCAGATCAGCACTCAATTTAGGTCGATTTCCGCAAGCCTTCTAAGCATGCGTATAGTCCTATGTGCATAATTGAGTTTTTTATTATAAACACAGATTTTTATTCTGCTTTTTCCATTCTTTGTTGTAGGTAACCGTTTCCCACTGCTTTTAAAAAAATTCTTCAGAAATATTACTTTTATTGACTACGTATTTATTGTATGTCTAAAGCATTCTCTTGTTTTTGGATATTTTACCTTTCTCTGGTTTCCTTATTCTAATAGTTCAAGTGTGATTGCTTATTATTTTTTTAGGGTAAAGTCCCCTTAGTTAAAAAAGAGGGAGGTGTGAATTTTAAGGCTTTCGGTACACAAAACCAACTTGATTTCCATAAAAATTATACATATTTATATTCCACCTTTAGTGGATAAGGTTACTTTTCTCACAGATGCTTGCCAGCTTTTTATATTTATCTTTTCATTTTTACTAATTTTATAAAATGCTTTCTCAATTTTTCAACGTGCGTGTCTTTTATTTTAGTAATCTTGAGTTTTATAATATGTTTGTTAGCCATTTAAAATCACCATTTGTTAGGGGCGCCTCGGTGGCTCAGTCAGTTGAGCATCCGACTTCGGCTCAGGTCATGATCTCGCAGTTCGTGAGTTTGAGCCCTGCATCCTGGAGGCTGCTTCGGATTCTGTGTCTCCCTCTCTCTGCCCCTTCCCTGCTCATGCTCTGTCTCTGTGTCTCAAAAATGAATAAACATTAACTTTTTTTTTAATTTTAAAATCACCATTTGCGAATTATCCATAACTTTGCCTATTTTTTTTTCCTGAATTCTTTTTTGTTGGCAGTATTGATAGAGATTTGATCGTTTTTAATTGGGATATAATTGACACACAATTATAGTAGTTTCACGTATACACCATAATGATATGGTGTAAAGTGAGAAATGATCACTACAAGAAGTCTACTTAACCTTTTCTCTGAGTTCTTATTATCAATTTGTATGGGGGTTTTCTATAATGATATATTACTCCTTTGCTTGCTATATTTGTTACAGCAAATTGCCCAGTTTTCCTCTTAATTTTTTTAACAATTTAAATTTAAACTTCCTTATGCTCATTTTAGCTGCTTTTAATCTTAGAAAGTCCTTGTGGATGATACAGCCATTTTAAAAATCCAACTACCCAGCTCCATTTAGTCACTCAGGAACTGGTAGCCCTTTATAATCCATTGGAAAAGAAGCAATGTTTTGGGGCTACAAATGAATGCAGCTTGAAAGAAAGTGACTTCAGACTTTACTGGGGATTCTATAATTCATAAATAAAATTTGATTCCAGTCTGTGTGCATCTAACTATATTAAGTTTGTATGTTTCTCTTTTAAGTTGTTGCTTTTCTTTTTCTTTAGCTGTTTAGCAAATACAAATGGTAAAAATGTGCTGCTGTTAAGCCCAGATCATGTTCTGTTCCTGATCATTGGTGTTGTTACTAAGATAAATAACAGGAAATAAAAGGCCTGGTTACAGCACATTGAGCCTTTTTTTCTATGTGTAATTAAATTGCCAATACTTTTACCTGCTTAGACAATCTTCAACTGATTTCATTGTTCTTGCTACTTTCTGTGCCAAGTTGGCAGTTCTTAAAGATATTTTAAAAGTCCAAAGGCGAGAAGCAGAAATTCATTTCCAACTTTAACCTTTTCACTTGTTCCCTTTCTTATAAAGTGGAGGAGTCGACATAGCTCTTTTTCCAGGGAGAATTTCTGTACATTCAATTTGCATGATAGGAAGAACTTATCTAGAAGTGGAAAGTGTTAGCCGTACTGTTGAACTGGATATGTTTAAGAACTAAGGTTGACAAATCCATTAATTTCCTTTCAGTCAATAAAATACATACTTTTAAGTGCTTTCCTACCAGTTCAATGAGTAACTCACAATCTTCAAATCATTAATTATTAATATTGTAAAACTGTTAAACCTTGGAAAGGGTTTTACAGCATTCTAGGAAAGTCTGATATCCAAGAAACTTCATAATTTTAAATGATCTGAATAGCAATGACTTTCCTGTCATAAAATATTCATCTTTCTGTTCACTCTTCAACATCTCTTTTAGGAAATGCACCACGCACCTAGTATGTGCAGAATATTGTATACTATTTCAATTATTCCAATTTAATGTCCTTAAATGTGTTTACATAGGGATCATTGTAAAAGGTAGACCGTTGGGCTAGATCATTGTTTTTCGAACTTTTGCCATGACCCTTAGTAAAAGAATATACTTTACATTGCATCCCAGGACTCACAAACTGAGTTACAAATACTAAAACAAAATTGTCTGCAAGCACTTTCCCTTACTGCATGTGATGTCTTTCAGTATTCTGTTTTCTTCAGTTTAATTCCATGTTACTTCATATTTCAAAATGTTGATTACAGGGACACCTGGGTGGCTCAGTCGGTTAAGCATCCGACTTCGACTCAGGTCATGACCTCATGGTTCGTGAGTTTAAGCCCTGTATTGAGCTCTGTGCTGACAGCTCAGGGCCTGGAGCCTGCTTCAGATTCTGTGTCTCCCTCTCTCTCTGCTCCTCCCCTGCTCATGCCCGGTCTCTATCTCTCAAAAATAAATAAATGTTAACAAAAACAAAAAAATGCAAAATGTTGATTACCATCCACTTAGCTGATTTCATGACCCATTAATAATAGGTCTTACATAGTTTGAAAAATTCCTGGACCAGTTAAATTTTTCAATTTTATTATTACTCAGATTTAAAATGATATGGCCTACAATTTAATTATTTCTTGCTTTTAGATCTGGATTGCTTAGCACCTTGGTTGGAGAGAAGTCTGTGACTCAAAGATGGGAGGTAGGCTTAATGAAAATATAAGCTTCATTCATAATTTATAGTTAGATAGTATAAGTCATATACTTATTCATTCATTCATATTATTACATTCAGTAATCCATAAGATATGTACATGAAAAATATTTTGCTCTTCTTATTAGGAAAACAAATGTTATAAAATCTGTTAAGAAGGAAACTGTCTTCTCTCTTATTTTGCATATAAATTTTTTTTAAGTGAACGTAATGGAAATAATTGTCCTAAAATGAGTCTTTATTTATCTTTCCCAAGAGAGGTGAAATCAGCAACTTCCAGTATTTGATGCACTTGAACACTTTGGCTGGCAGATCCTATAATGATCTCATGCAGTATCCTGTCTTCCCCTGGATCCTTGCAGATTACGACTCAGAGGTAAATCTCAAATCATTTTTGTGTAAGTGGAACACATTTTCAAAAGTAATTAAAAGATACTTCAGTCGCTTAAATGTTTTACTTACTTTGTAATTTAAAGTTCTCAATAGGCACTTATTTCAAGAAGATGAGAAGAGTTTTAGCTTGGAGGTGTTTTTACAAAGTTTAGGTCATTGATGAACTTCTTAGATATTAATTCATAATATCTATTTGGTTTTCTTAAGTGCTAATTAATTTGTATCTGCTGGTTGGTGTCCCTCTGTCCTCTATACTGCAGCCAGTTTCAGAAACAGTAATTTAATTGAGTCATCGCTGTGTTTAAAATTACTCAATGAATGATCCTCACAGTTTAGAGAGATTTTAAAAACCTTATCAGTACAGCACCATTGAAAAAGTAGCTCCCACATGTATGTCCCTTGAGCACAGAGATGATCTTAAATATCTCTCAGTTCCCAACTGTTAGAACAGTGCCCTGTACTTAACATAAAATTTAATGTTTGCTGAATTAACCAAAAAAGTATTTTGATTTTGCATATCAATTTTGAGAGGACAAGTATACTAACTTAACTTGTATTCATGGATGTGGATTCATTTCTCCTGCCCAAGCCTTTAAAGTACAAGTATGGCCCAATGGGTTGGTCATGATACCCTTTAAAAGGACATAAATTGCCCCTGGTATATATTTTACATTTTTACTTTTAAAACCCTCAGGTAGTAAATTTTGGTTCCCTTCTAAGTATATGAATTAGGTTAGTTAGAAATGAGCTTTCAAGGGGCTCCTGGGTGGCTCAGTCAGTTAAGCGTCTGACTTGAGCCCAGGTCATAATCTCACAGTTCGTGAGTTCGAGCCCCACATCAGGCTCAGTGCTGACAGCTCTGAGCCTGGAGTCTGCTTCGGATTCTGTGTCTCCCTGTCTCTCTGGTCCTTTGCTACTCGCACTCTATCTGTCTCTCAAAAATAAACAAACATTAAAAAAAATTTTTCTTTTTAAATGAGCTTTCAAAATAATCGGTGGTAGATGGAAAGATCCCATCTTATTTGGAAGTCACATGGTCTAGCGTGCAGAGAGAGGGACATCACACCAGGCCATGGTGTGAGTCCTGAGTGCTCTAGTTTATTTCACTTCCTGATTACCTCTAAGAAGAAAATACTCAGAAAGGAAGTTGGGGTGAAATGGGGGAGGAAAGGAAGAGAACAGAAAAGATATTTGGTGCTATAGTTATGAATGGTAATGAAAATAAAGATGAATCAGGGCCTTTGTGCTAAGTCTGCTGTCTCCTTGCCAAGACTGGAAAGGATTTTCCCTTATTCCTCCTCTCCAGACCTGGATCCTGAGTGTCTTCCTCTGTGAACACTTAATTTCCAAAGTAGTTGTCTTCATACTGAACCAGTTGACAAACTGCCATGTGTCTGTCTGTAAAGCATGGATAACCAGTAGGTGTATGGCATTATTTTGGAGCCCCATTCTGCCAGTGTGACCACAAACATGTATAAATCATTGTCTGCTATAGCCACCATGTCTACCTTGGTCACAACAAAAGGTGTATAGTAACTTGGAATTGGATTTCATTTTGTATTTTAGGAGGTAGACCTTACTAATCCCAAGACCTTTAGAAACCTGGCTAAGCCAATGGGTGCACAGACAGATGAACGATTAGCTCAATATAAGAAGCGATATAAAGACTGGGAAGATCCTAATGGTACGTAACTTTTCTTTTCATTGGACTTTTACCTCAGTTTTAAAAGTAAGTCATTATTTAACAGTCTGACATTCTTGTATCTTTCCCCAAATTGCTTATATGTCATCATATCTATATACGTTATATATGCACACATATTAACAGTTGTCAGATTTTGCATGCCAACTGATGGCCATGCTTAGAAGGCATGTTTTCGGTAGCTTATTAGGTACTGGCCAAAAACTAAATATGTCTGCTTTGTGTAGCGCAGCGATTTTCCATCAGATCATCTGCTTTTATCTCTAACCATATTTTAGCCAGGAATTATAGTTTCCTTTATTAAACTCTCTTTTAACTTATTGATGCACTTTTTGGAACCCTTTTGCTTTAAAAATAGTGGTAATAATAATTGGTTACCTCCTAAAACAGTATACTATTTATTATGTTCAGTTTTTATCATGTGTCTCCCTCAAATGGGGGAAACAAACAAAGGAAAGAAAAACTAAGCCTAACAGTATTCCACGTGTGGACCTTTTATTCCCTGCTAAGGAGAGTACTATCAATTGCACAATATTCATAGACAATTTGGAAATACATCATTGCAAAGCCAGAACCTCATAAAAAGTAATTGTAAGTCAAAATCCTGCTTTAGTGGAAGATAGTTTGCTAATAAGGTTTATCTGTTACAGTAAGCCTCAAAACATGAATTGCCAAATGTGCTAAGTTTGTGGGGAAAGGCATTGAATTCTACTTAATTTGGATGGATTACCGCCAGGTATGTAAGTGAGGAGTAGCGGTGCCATAAAGTTCCCACACTACAAATGCCGATACCAATTGTGTGTAGTGTCATAGCTCTCACGTGTGTGTTACGTTTTCAAGCCTATTAATACCAATTTTACTTTCCATATTTACTCTTCTTTTATTTTCAATCATGCTTTAATTTTTTTGAACAGGAGAAACTCCAGCTTACCACTATGGGACCCACTATTCATCTGCAATGATTGTGGCTTCATACCTAGTAAGAATGGAGCCTTTCACTCAGATATTCTTAAGGCTGCAGGTAAAACTCTAAATGTAGTATTTTTCTATTTCATTCAAGCCTTCTTTCTATTTAAAATTGTGGCACTTTTTTTTTTATGTCATTGTCTTGTCTTACAAGAAGCCCTATGACGTTTTAGTCACTGAAAATAGTCAAACATAATTCAAGTGGAATGTCGTTGTATCAAAATTGATGCGTTAACTAGAATTTGTTTACAGTAAACAAGTGCCAGTGTCCTTCAGTCAAAGAAGCAAGTACCTACCATGTGCTTTCCAGCCAGGTATATGGAATTCAGCCTTGACTGGTTGAATTCAACAAAAATTTAAAAAAGAGTAGTACAGTCTAGCTCATTTGCTGTCTTCTTCATTATAATTGCTTTTCTCCACATTCTCTTTCCTTTATTCAGCAAATATTTATTGAATACCTACTGTGTACCAGGCACTGTTTTAAGTACATGGAAGATATCAGTGGGTAAAGACCAAAGCCCTACTTTGTAGAGCTTACATATTTTAGTTGAGGGAAACAGATAAGGATAATGAATAAATACATTGTAAAGTGTTTTAAAATATGATAAATGCTATCAGAAAAATACAGATCAGAGAAAGGGGGATGGAAAGCACAGGAGTAGGAGGTAGGGGTAGGCACAGTGCAGTTTTAAATAGACTGGGCAGGGTAGGTCCCCTTTGAAAGGCGGCATGTGAACAAAAACTTGAAGGCCGTGAGGCAGTTACTCATGCAGACATCTGGAGAAAGTGTGTTCTAGGCAGAAGGAATATCCCATGCGAGGGCCCCACGTCAGTCATGTGCCTGAGATGTTTTAGGAGCAGCAAGGAAGCCAGCGTCTGAAGCAGAGTAAGTGGGGGAGAAAGTCCTAGAGGATGACATCAGAGAGGTGGCAGGCCTTGGTGGAATCGTATGGACTTTGGCAATTTCCTGCAATGAGCTTCATCAGAAAGACAGATACACGGTCTTCACTTAAAACTCAGCAATAAGGAGTTTGAGGAAAAGGATGGTGTATCTATGAGGCTGTGTTAGCGAAAGAAACCCTATTCTATTTGAATTTGTTGTATCTATAACTTCTTTTGATCACCTTCTTAGTTTTTCACCTAATTCTTGGCAGTGTGAGAACTTGAATGTCATGTTAACTTATAAAATTAGTCACACATATATAGATGGCTATACATGGCTACATTAGAATCTTTTCTTTTTTAGGAGAGCATCATCAAACCATGGAAGAATTCATATTTCCTTACACTCTTGCCCTCTCACCAAAAGCTAATTTCTTAATGATTTTTAAAGTCTTATTTGGATTTCACTTTGATTACAAAATATATACTTACTTTAAGCACTCTTCGTAAAGAATATCCCCAAAAGGATTGGATTAATTTTCTTTTCATGATGATTTAAAATTTTATATTTTTGATGCAGGATGATGGAGACGATGGGATGATGATGGGAAATTGAATTTGTCACCAAATGTATTTATGTGGGTTTTTCAAGCGCCTGAGCTTCACAGAAGCTGTAAGGTGGGGATGGTTCTCTAACAGAGAGGTGTCTTCTCATTCCGCCTGCAGGGAGGCCACTTTGACCTGGCTGACCGAATGTTCCACAGTGTACGTGAGGCCTGGTATTCAGCATCAAAGCACAACATGGCAGATGTGAAAGAACTTATCCCAGAGTTTTTTTACTTACCAGAATTCCTGTTCAATTCCAACAACTTTGATCTAGGTACGTACGGCTGTGGCACCGTCTTAGGAACGTTAACCAATAGAAATGTCACTTTCCTGACTATTATCTGCAGTACACACTGACAAGAAAAGACTTCCTTGTGGTTTCAGCAGCTGTTGTTTACTATAATCGAGTGTGTGGAGTAAATATAAAAAGAAAAATAGATTTATGTTCAAAATAGCTGTTTCAGATGTAGAGTTTTAGGAAAATTTACAAATTGACCAGATTACATCTAATGGTCAGAATATTGTTATTTCAATAAAAAACAAAGACGAAGTAAAATTTTATTTGAAAATTATTGTGATTGAAGGGCACCTGCGTGGCTCGGTCGGTGAAGTGTCCAACTCTTCATTTTGGCTCAGGTCATGATCTCGCAGTTTATAGGATCGAGCCCTATGTTGTTGGGCTTGGCACTGGCAGTGCTAAGCCTGCTTAGGATTCTCTCTCCCTCTTTCTCAAAATAAATAAACTTTAGAAAAAAAATTATTATGATTGAAATTATTGCTGAAATGATATACTCAAATTTTCATGTATTATTTTTTCCCCAGTGTATTCTTTTAATCTTCTGTATCGCCTGAGGCATTCTCAGCTTGCATACTAATATGTTTTAAAGTTAGAAATTTAGAATATTTCTCTTCTATATCCTGTTAGGGTAGTATTTTCTAGAAACAGACAAATCAACATTTATAAAAAGGAGAGAAGTTTCATCAGCACTCTCTTCTCTTTATATATATAATCCAGCAATTTCAGGAAGTAGATTTGATTTTGGCTATAGTTTCTTGGAACACAGTTTGCTGATCTAGGTTTCTGAGTATTTCTTTTAAAACATATTCCATTGTTTCCACTTTAGAATAATCCTGCCAGATACTGTTCTGTTTTGGTATATTTTTCATACATCATATCCTATCGAATTTAAGAGTTCAACGTGTAAATCATTATTACCTCAAAAAGTTTCATTAACAGAAGATTCAGAGCAATGTTCATATCTGATAACACCTGAGTAATTTTTCTTTTTAAAAATTGTTTTAAATAATTTGTATTTATTTGTCGATTGGCAGTTCTAACCTTGTGAAATTAGAGCCTCAGGTCTAATGGGAAAGATCATGAGACTCTCTCAACAGCCCCAGCATAAAACCTAAAAGTGGTTCTCATTATCTCTGATTGGGACTGGAGCTCAACTTTGAGCAGCTAAAGACACCAAGTTCTGGACCTTAGAGTTGGAGTGAGTGATGGCTCCTTAAAGGAATAGAACAGATGGTGAACAGGGAAAAACAACAAATGCATACACAGCATTTGGATACAGATGTATATTAGTGTTTTGCTGTGTTCACTTATAATTCACCTTTGAAGAATGCTACTCTCCTCCCTGGGGACACCACTTTCCAAGAAAAAAATATGGAGAGGTATACAAAGAGATAGCCCCAATCTTCCAGAAACAATGGATCAGTTTTATGTTGCAAAAATGTTTTAGCCCCGCCCACTTACAAATCCAACTTAAATGATCCACTTTTAAATAAGTAAATTAAAAAAGAGTCATTTTTCTTTGTCATGCTCACCTTCATAATAAATCATCTTTCCTCCATGAAATCACACACTTTAAAAAACACTATTTGCATATAAGAGCTAAAGCCGTACAACTCTTAGAAGAAAACACAGAACTAAGTCTTCATCATCTTGTATTTGCCGATGGATTCTTAGATAGGATATCAAAAGCACAAGCATCAGGGCACCTGGGTGGCTCAGTCAGTTAAGCGTCCGACTCTTGATTTTGGCTCAGGTTTTGATCTTGCAGTCCGTGGGATCAAGCCCCATGTCAGGCTGTGCACTGGCAGCCTGCTTGGAACTCTCTCTCTCTCCCTTTCTCCGTGCCCCTCCCCTGCTCGCACGTGTGTGTGTGTGTGTACACATGCACATGCACTCTCTCTGTCAAAATAAATAAATAAACTTTAAAAAAGAAACAGCACAAACAACAACAAAAAAGATGACTTGGACTTAATCACAATGTAGAACTTCTGTATCCAAGGACATTATGGAGAAGGTGACAAGAAAACCTACAGAATGGGAGAAAATATTTGCAAATGATATATCTCATAATGGTCTAGTATCCAAAATATAAAGAACTCTTACAACTCAACAGCAAGAAGATAACCCACTTAAAAAAAAAATGGGCATAGGACCTGAGTCATTTCTCCAAAGGAGGTCAATGGCCAATAAGCACATGAAAAGATGCCCACCATTATTAGTCATTAGGGAAATGCAAATCAAAATCACAGTGAGGTACCACTTCACATGTACTAGAATGGCTGTGATGAAAAAAAACCAACACAGAAAGAATAGCAAGATCCAGCAAGGGTGTGGAGAAAGTAGAACCTTCATATATTGCTGGTGGGAATGTAAAATGGTTGAGCTGCTGTGGAAAACAGTATGGTGGTTTCTCAAAAGTTAAAAACAGGATCACATATGACCCAGAAATTCCACTCTGAGATATATGTCCAAAAGGACTGAAACAAGTGCATATACACACCTATTCGTAGCAGCATTACACACAGTAGCCAAGTAGTAGAAACAGGTCACATGCCTATCAATGAATGAGCAAATTGTGGAATCTACATACACTGGAATGTTATTCAGCCGTGAAAAAGTATGAATTACTGAGACATGCTATAACATGGGTGAACCTCAAAAACATTATTCTAAGTGGAAGAAGCCAGACAAAAAAGATCACATAATGTCTGTTTCCATTTATATGGAATATCCAGAACAGGTAAATCTATAATAGAACACAGATTGGTGGTCACCCAGAGACAGGAGGGCAGGAGGAATGGGGGGCAACTGCTTAATGGGTGCCAGGTTTCCCTGTGGGGTGATGAAAATGTTTTAGGGCTCGATAGGGTTGGTGGCTGCACCACATTCTGAATGTACTAAATTCCTCTGAATTGTTCAATTGAAAATGGCTAAGTTTATATTAAGTAAATTTCACTTAAATTAAAAACACAAAACAAAACACTGTTTGGCCTCTACCCAAAAAAGAAAGTAAATGATGTAAAAAAAAAAAAAGAGCAGTTGGGTTTTTGCCCTGGTTCTGAGATGTGTAGCGATTCCCCCCATCCTCCCCCCATGTCTTCTTTTTATACCCTCGATATAGATGTACCTGGAGGAGAGCTACAGAGTACCAGAATCAGACCAAGAGTATATACTAAAGAGTGTTCTCTTTAAATGTTAAAATTACAGATATTTCTGGTGAAATAAAATTGTATCACATTAAATATTAGGGATTATAAGCATATTTTTTTGAAAAGTACATTATATGTCAAGTCTGGGAATTATTGCTTATCAAAAAATTGGGTCTGGTATTTCAAGAGGAGTGGACTGGAGGTGTGAATGAGGGGGAGAGATGGTAATAACTTGATTGTTTTATTTTTTTTTCTTAAGTCATCTGGCAATTTTTCCAACCAAGTAAAGACATTCCTTTAAACAGTAAACTGATTTTTGTGGTTCTCACTCCCTACCACATTATAAATAAGCCATCAAATAACAGTGACAAAAACAAGATTGTTTTTACGGGAAATATTTTTATTGGCCCTCACTTGGAACTGCCTTTGTGTTCTAGAATTTGAACAATTGTACTTCTGAAAATTTCTCATGTAACTGTTTATTTAACCAACTGCCGTTGAGTCAACATTACTGTTCATTGAGTCATTGATCATCTGATTTGTATCTAAGAAAACTACAAGCTAAAGTTAACCTTTTGTTCTTCCAAAAAATGAAAAGAAAAGACCTGTTTCCTGAGCTGCCAGTTCCACTTAATATGTTTTGTTGTGGATAGATTTTATAGCAAACAGTTTCTTTAATATTTTTCAGATTGTCTATGATTTAAAGTAACAGTTTCCATGGAATAAATATCACCTGTATGCATTGTCACAACTTTTGTTTCTCCCAGGTTAGCCCTGTAGTTTTTCCAGAAGTTTTTTTTTTTTCTGTTACTGATATACTAACACCAAAGAATTAGATTTCAGATCTTCGTTTTTTAATGAGAATCCTTAGAGCAAAATATGTGTCAGTTCTGCAGAGCTCTCTCAAGAGTTTAAGAATCAGAAATAGGAGAAATGACATGCATTGCAAATATTTCTGGAAGACTGGTATTTTCATTTCCTCCTTAGCAAAGAGAGCCCTCCAACTCCCTAGTGACTGAGAAGTTAGGTATTCCTTCAGCAGCCTCCATATGAGTGGCAAAATTTTGTCAAAACATTAAGACAAGAAACTCAGTACTGGTTAACTGCTGATGACTCACCAGGCTTTAAGCATTCAGGAAAAGCCCAAACAAAAGAAGGTTTGAGAGAAATTGCTAATGATCTTCCAAATGTGCAGTCCTAAGGGGATTGAATTTGAGCAGTTTTTCTAACCTCAAAACAGTAGCCTCACAAAATGTTTCATTAAAAAGGAGTCCTGTGGTCAGTTACGCTTCAGAAATGTTGTGTCTAATATCCCTCCTAGAGAAGGGCTGTGCCTCTGAGGAGTTTTGCAGGAAGAAACATGTTTAACTTTGCATAAGTCAGCATTTTCTGAAGTCATTTGACAGGGCGGGCCCCTCAGTTTTGCTAACACTTCATAATCTCTCTGATGGAATTCTCTAAGGAGCAGACTGAGGGAAATATCAGAGTAGATGATCTCAGAGGGTTCTTTCTGGTGGTAAAATTCCATAGTTCAGGTAATGAATCTAAGCCAGTATTTCTTGGCTACTTTAATGTAAAAGTACGGTTTATCCCATCTTTCATTTTCTTTTTAATTTATCCAATTGCACAGGCTGTAAACAAAATGGCACCAAGCTTGGCGATGTTATCCTTCCACCGTGGGCAAAAGGGGACCCGCGGGAATTCATCAGAGTCCATCGTGAGGTAACGGGAGTACCCTTTGCAGTTGAATTTGGATTTCCCTGGGTCACTGACCACAATACAAAGAGAGGACCTTGAGCAAGACATCACCCATTTGTTCGAATTACAGATATTGTTCTTATAACTTTTTAGTTATTTTAGTTCCTGTTGACCACTGGCCCATTCTTTTGCTTTCTGAACAAGTAATAAAAGTCAGCCTGTGACTGAACCTATGTTTTGAAATTACAGGCTTTGGAATGTGATTACGTGAGTGCCCATCTGCATGAGTGGATTGACTTAATCTTTGGCTATAAACAGCAAGGCCCTGCTGCAGTAGAAGCTGTAAATGTCTTCCACCATCTTTTTTATGAGGGTCAAGTGGATATCTACAACATAAATGATCCACTAAAGGAGACAGCCACCATAGGGTTCATTAATAACTTTGGTCAGATCCCTAAACAGGTATGGATATTTTCATCATTGATGCTCTTAGTTTCATTTTTTAAGCTGTAATATTGCTATAGATGATGAATGACCATATAATAAGTGTAGGCTAAGTGAAGAGCCATGCCACCCAGTAGGTTCAGTAGGTTCCTAGATTATTGCTTCCTCCTCCCTTTTGCAGTCCAGGTGAACAGAAATATTGTTCAAAGAGCATTTCCCCTCACAGACTAGTGTGGGGCAGGTGTTCCTGTGTCTACACAGCATCTGGCAGGAGGATGGGAAGAGCACAGTCAGGGAAGAGGATGGGGTCTTGGGGGCCCAGCATACAGAGGTGGGGTTTCATCCCAATGCCAGTACAAAGCCAGTGCTGACTTTGAGCAGGGAAATGGCATGGCCATATTCATCCTTTAAAGATCATTCTGTCCATGTACGTTAATTAACCAGAATTAAAATAGAAACTTAAAGATCATTCTATCTACAGTCTCATACATACACTGTAGGGGAGCCACATTAGGGGCAGAGTACCACCTGGGAAGCTCTTAATAGTTGAGGGAACAGATAGTAGTGGTCCGGATTGGATTATTGATACAGGCATGACCAGTGCTCTGGTATGAGAGTGCATGCTGTGGGAGTGCCTGGAACTGGCCCTGCCCTAGCTGCTCTGACCGCTACCTGGAACCTGAACAGAAAGACCAAGCGCTTAGTTACTCGACACCCAAATGCTATATTGTTCCCTCACCCTCATGATGAGGAAACCCCTGTTGAGAGACTTTATACCATTTTTCCTCCCCATCCTCCAGAGCACACCAGGAGTAACCAGCACTGGGGGAAAAGGCCTGCTCTGCTGAGCCATTCTCACCACTTGCCTTTCCCAAGCGCCCTAGGCCCCGCACTTTAGCGTAGCTAGCCTTCTTGGTTCCTGCCGCGGGTGTCTCTGTTGGACTCCCTTCTTGTTTGGGTTTTTTTTTTTTAATTTTTTTAATGTTTATTTATTTTTGAGAGAGAGACAGAGTGCAAGAGGGGGAGGGGCAGAGAGAGAGAGAGACACAGAATCCAAAGCAAGCTCCAGTCTCTGAGCTGTCAGCACAGAGCCCGACATGGGGCTCGAACTCATGGACCAGACCGCGAGTTCATGACCTGAGCTGAAGTTGGACACTCAACCGACTGAGCCACCCAGGCTCCCCTGGACTCCCTTCTTGTTAAGCAACCTGGAGGTTTCCAGGCTTGATGGTTGGGAACACTCCAGAACAATGGCAAGTCTTTGTACTTGGCCCAGCCCTGACTGACAGCAGGAGTACAGGAGTGCCCTCAGTGGTACAGAAAGGTGTCTGGCTTATAAAGAATTGGTTACTTTTTAAAATCATTGGAAAGTCATTGTTAACTGTAGATTGATTTACTCCTGAAAAGTTACCAAATCAGAGTGACCTAGAGTATGGTGGTAACCCAAGCTTTTAAAAAGCACATGGTCTCACCCCTACTTACTAAGATGAAAGATGTGTGGCATCCCTCTGAGCCTCCTTAAAATTCTTTCCTCAAATGTAGAGCGTGATCATAGAGTACCTAGTGTTTGTCATGAAGCCTCACTAAAATGAAAACGTAACACCTGGCATATAAAAAGGGCTCAATAGCCTAAATGTCCATCAAGTGATGAATGGATAAAGAAATTATGGTTTATATACACAATGGAGTACTACGTGGCAATGAGAAAGAATGAAATATGGCCCTTTGTAGCAACGTGGATGGAACTGGAGAGTGTGATGCTAAGTGAAATAAGCCATACAGAGAAAGACAGATACCATATGTTTTCACTCTTATGTGACTCCTGAGAAACTTAACAGAAACCCATGGGGGAGGGGAAGAAAAAAAAAAAAAAAAAAAAGAGGTTAGAGTGGGAGAGAGCCAAAGCACAAGAGACTCTTAAAAACTGAGAACAGGGGCACCTGGGTGGCTCAGTTGGTTAAGCGTCCGACTTCGGCTCAGGTCACGATCTCACTGTCCGTGGGTTCGAGCCCCGTGTCGGGCTCTGTGCTGACTGCTCAGAGCCTGAAGCCTGTTTCGGATTCTGTGTCTCCCTCTCTCTCTGACCCTCCCCCGTTCATGCTCTGTCTCTCTCTGTCTCAAAAATAAATAAATATTAAAAAAAAAAAAAACAAAACTGAGAACAAACTGAGGGTTGATGGGGGGTGGGAGGGAGGGGAGGGTGGGTGATGGGTATTGAGGAGGGCACCTTTTGGAATGAGCACTGAGTGTTGTATGGAAACCAATTTGACAATAAATTTCATATATTGAAAAAAAATTAAAAATAAATAAAAGTTGTTACCTCAGGAAAAAAAAATAAAATAAAAAATTAAAATAAAAATAAAAAGGGCTCAATAAATGGGGGTACCTGGGTGGCTCGGTTGAGCATCCGACTTCAGCTCAGGTCATGATCTCACAGTCCATGAGTTCGAGCCCCGCGTCGGGCTCTGTGCCAACAGCTCAGAGCCTGGAGCCTGCTTCAGATTCCATGTCTCCCTCTCTCTCTGACCCCCCCCCCCACCCCGTTCATGCTCCATCTCGAAAATAAATAAACGTTAAAAAAAAATTTTTTTTTAAAAAGGGCTCAATAAATGTTAGCTTACATTGTAAGATGTGTTCTTTTCTCTCCTACCAGTTATTTAAAAAACCTCATCCACCAAAGCGAGTGAGGAGCCGACTAAATGGAGACAGTACGGGCACCTCTGCCCCACCGGGATCTACAAGTGACAAGATCTTTTTCCATCACCTAGACAACTTGAGGCCTTCTCTAACGCCTGTAAAAGGTGAGGTGACGTGAAGTCAACCTTTGATTCATGATTTCGGAGGAATCCTAGTTTATCAATAACAAATGTGCTTTTCAACGGTAGTGTCATTTGTAATAAGTGCTACATTTCTTGCGATAAATCACCAAATACTTGTTAGATTTTCTCCTTTTCCTTTTGTTTTGCTTTGGGTTTTTTGGCCTATCGGATTTTTCATCAAAAAGAATCAAATAGGCCACCCGGGTGGCTCAGTCGGTTGAGCATCCAACTCTTGTTTCCTGCTTGGGTCATGATCTCATGGTTCGTGAGATCAAACCCTGCTTTGGGCTCCGTGCTGAGCAAGGAGGCTGCTGAAGATACTCTCTTTCCCTCTGTCTCTAAAAATTAAATTAAAAAAATAAATAAATAAATAAATAAATAAATAAATAAATAAAAACTAAAAGTACCAAACAGGTTTCTCCACCCTGCTAAGATAGTGAAAACTCCTAATATACCAAATCTTGTAGCTCAACTTTATTATTATAGGTGTAGAAAAACCTCTGTAATCTTCATTTATACCTGTTCTGCCAGTTTAGAAATAACAGTAAAAAGACTGCATTTTTAATATGCCAACTACAAGTGTCTTTTAGCTAGCTAATGTTGGTAGGAGTTATCTAAAAGTACTTATTCAAGTAGATATTTTCCCCCTTAGAATGAAAAAATGTTTTTGCATCGTAATAGTTGTCACTGTTACACAGATCCAAAAAATGGAGCATCAGATTCTGGTTAGTTGGTTAGGCTACCAGCTCTATGCCATTTTGGCTCACTACCCAGACTGCCCTGTGCCAGCTCCACTCACTGCCAGTGACAGTTCTAGAGCACTGGTGGGCTCAGCAGTGTTCCAGTGAAGAGCAGGGAGTCGGGCCTCTTGGGGGACCAGGAAGTCTAAGGCTGGATATCACCAGTCTAAGGCTGGAGGTGCTGAAGGCCAAGTTTGGTTGAAGGTCTTCGAATGGCATTCTGAAGAGCATCCCAGCCTGTGCAGAAGACAGGCTGACTGCTAGGAGCCAAACCCAAGAGTGTCAGGAGATAGGAGGGCTGGAAGGAAGCCCTGCAGCACCTGTCCCAGTTGACTGGCCACCCAGCAAAAAGACTCAAAAGCCAAGCTCCTCCTCTAAGGTCATTTTGTCCTCATGTCTGTGTCAGGATGCTTGATTTGTGGTATTTGAGATAACGATCTCCTATATATGGGATTACAAGGTTCATTTTCCTTGTCCCCATTCTAATCTGTTGATTTGTTTTTTATAGAACTTAAAGAACCTGTGGGACAAATAGTGTGTACAGATAAAGGCATTCTTGCAGTAGAACAGAATAAGGTTCTTATCCCACCAACCTGGAACAAAACTTTCGCTTGGGGCTATGCAGACCTCAGCTGCAGGCTGGGAACCTATGAGTCAGACAAGGTTTGCATTGTTTCTTGCTCATTTAATCTTGCTCTTTTGTGGTTTGGATATCCTGCTTGAACTGGGTGGGAAGAGCCCAAGCCCAGGGCTAGTCAGCTGCTCTTCCAGAGCCCAGAGGAAGGGAGAGCTTTGCTGCATCAGATCAGGATAAAGGAGGTAGTGGACAAAGATATGTTTCCTACAGAGCAAGCCTCCTTTGAAAAGTTGTGTACCAGGCTCTAGCAGTTTCTCTCCCACTCAAAGAATTCCTCCAGGAGGTCCTAGCCAGCCAGGTATTCAACATCGCTGACAACTAAAAGAGCCTCTTTTTGGTGGGTCATCATCTGGCCCACTTACCACTTCTGTACTCTTAAATGACTGATATGAAACCTGTCCCCCCCCCGCCGCCATCAGCAGCCACTGTGTCCCGTAGTATCAGTGCCCTGTGCTCACTCTCTGCATTCAGGAGGGATCTAGTTTGCGCAAGTCTGTATATTGCACTGTGACACGATTCCATTTAGTTAGCATTCTCATTAAACAGCAGCACTCGTGATTTCCACTTACCTCCAACTGGATACAGCAAACACATCTTTCTACCAGGTTGTCCCCTGAATCGCACACAGCATCACATAATCAGAACATCATTTTACCGGACTCGACTAACTGGACACCCACTATAAGCAAAGGCCTTTTATGGTTTTAACAGCAGCTGCAGTTAGGAGACTATAGGGGCAGTTCAGGGTGGAGCCTTGGTGGAAACGTTGGTAATGTGAATCCAGCCCAGAATGTACACGGGCATTTGCCTTTGAGGTGCCCACATAGGGGTTCTCCTTCACCCAGTGTGCTCCTTGTGATTCAGAAGTTTGTGGTTCTTGATGGCATGTGTGTCTCACGTCTGTTTTATTTTACAGGTAGTGACTGTTTACGAGTGTCTGTCTGAGTGGGGCCAGATTCTCTGTGCAATCTGCCCCAACCCCAAGCTGGTCATCACAGGTGGAACGAGCACAGTGGTGTGTGTCTGGGAGATGGGCACCTCGAAAGAAAAGGCTAAGACCCTCACTCTCAAACAGGTAACAAATGGAAGACAGGCATGTTCCATCTCGGCTGCCTGCACCTTAGAGAAACTACCAAGCTTCCTTAATTCCAGGGTGCTTCAGATATAAAGGACAAAACCAAAAAATATATGTTCTTTTGTTAGAAATGGTTTTTGAAAAAAAAAAAAGGAAATGAAATCAGAAGATACTGTTTCTAAAAATGATCTAAGCTGGTCCTTTTTTAAAATCTGAAGCAAGCCGTCTTTAGGTAATAAATTTTTTAATACATTTAAGTATAATACATTTGAGCCTTGAACAACACAGCTTTGAAGTTCCTGGCCCACGTATATACAGACTGTTTTCGGTAAACCCAATAGAGTGCTGTAAATGTAATTTCTTTTCCTTACGATTTTCTTTTATTTTTAATGTTTATCTTGAGAAACATTTTTTAATGTTTGTTTATTTTGTGCATGCGCAAGCAGGGGAGGGGCAGAGAGAGAATCCCTAGCAGGCTCCATGCTCAGCATGGGGATCCATCTCACAACCATGAAACCATGACCTGAGCTGAAATCAAGAGTCAGATGCTCAACCAACTGAGCTACCCAGGCACCCCTTCTTATGATTTGCTTAATATTTTCTTCTCTTGCTTACCTTATTGTAAGAATGAAATACATATAACATACAAAATATCTGTTAATCAAATGTTTATGTTATCAGTGAAGCTTCCAGTCGAGAGTAGGCTGTTAGTAATTAAGTTTTTGGGGAGTCAGAAGGTATACACAGATTTTTGACTGTGTCAGAAGTCAGCACCCCTAATCCCCATGTTGTTCAGAGTCAACGGTATTGTATGTAAATTGGATTTTTCCAAACCAAATTAAATTTGCTATTATTGATTCATATTAATTTTCTTTCTGGGTGATTTCCATTCAGCTGAACTAGTAACTCTTGGATTCTTTTATTTTTCTCTTGCCTCACTTATCATTTGATTACTTGTTATGTACTGGCTCTCATAAATTTTTTCTTAAAGCAAGAAACCTTTTATAATTAAGCCATCATCTTTTAATAATTGTTTTGTTGGTGAGTTTGCCATAAAGCTTTTTTAATGCAGTATACATCTAAGTGTATTTTAGGATACAAATTTGAAAGGCAGTGTAACAGTAATATCTGTCATTTATTGAGCATCTGTTATGTTCAGAGCATTGTACTGGGTGTTTAAAAATGTAAAACTCCAGTCCTCACAATTCTACAAGGTAGTTTATA
Organism: Panthera onca; assembly: GCF_046562875.1. Classification (NCBI taxonomy): domain Eukaryota; kingdom Metazoa; phylum Chordata; class Mammalia; order Carnivora; family Felidae; genus Panthera; species Panthera onca. The sequence goes on along the minus strand of NC_138342.1, from coordinate 69,367,039 downwards.
ATCCCTGTTTACGCCTGAAAATACCACTGCTTGATGAGGTTAAGACACAGGCCCAAGTCACATTTAGAGGTAAAGCCAGGATGTGAATTCAGTTTTGTGTGCCTCCAAACTGTTTTAAAGCCTGACCTGGACAGTGGTGTCTTAAATATCTGTGGAAAGAGTGGAACCCCTTGTACTGATACCACCAGTCATGTGTATAGGTAGGAAACTGCATTGGTTGCAGAGTCTAAAGGTAGGCCACATAAAAAAAATACATAGTATCAACAAGAGCAAATACAAGGTTGACAATGTAGTCAGCTATCCAAACTCTCTTGCTTACAATATTTTCAGTTTAGAAAATAGGCTCTGAAGCTCATGGACCAGCCAGTAATCCCTCAGTAGAAGATACTTCTTATGTAAAACAGCCTTTTGGGATCTAAGAATTCAGAAAGGATTTATGTATGACAAAAACATTTAAAGCAACTCACTGTTTAAATAGTAAATTCTCAAGAACTCTTAACAGTAATCTGAATCTTTTTCTCTGAAATGCTCATTCTCCCACATTGCCATTTCCCTGGGTCCTAGTTCTCTTCATATTCTAACCAAAGACAAAAGTTCTTATTCCAGTCTGAAGAGGGATCTCTTGGGTGCACATGTCTCCAGGTCAGTAACAGGAGTTCAGCAGACTCATCAGAACCACATTTTTCCCTTTATCTTTCCATGTACCATAACCATGCAGTCCTCACTGTTTGTGCCGTTTTTTAGAAACTCACTCAATTGTAGTTCCTTAGACTAACAGAAGATAGTGGCATAAAAGAAACAACACAGAGTTTAAATTCAGTACTTTGGGGGCCATTACTGATACATCTCCATGTAGAAATGATACAAAGAAACCCAGACTGGACTGCAGCTGCCATGCTCCCTTCCTTGTAAGATACTAGCCCAGGGCCAGAAAACAAGTGATGCAAAAATGGAGGTCAGAGGCCTCCGGACCTCTCTATTCCCTGTGGGATGAGGCGAAGCTAGTTGGCACAGGAGAATGAAGACTTTCCAGACGCTGCTGCTCCCGGCACGTGCTCCTGTCATTCCTAAGTGCATCCAGGACCTTCTGGAGCGCCCCCACAGAGTACAGCCCCTGTGATCACCCTGGCTTTTTCCTGTTCTCCTTTGTAGGCCTTACTCGGCCACACTGATACTGTCACCTGTGCCACAGCATCATTAGCCTATCACATAATCGTCAGCGGGTCCCGTGACCGAACCTGCATCATCTGGGATCTGAACAAACTATCATTTCTAACCCAGCTCCGAGGCCATCGAGCTCCAGTCTCTGCTCTTTGTATCAATGAATTAACAGTAAGTAGTCGATTGCCCACTTGGTTTATGGTTAGGAGATTAAGTATTTGTGGCTAACGTAAACAAAAAATGACTGTTTTCTAACTTGATAGGCACTCATCTTATAAATGCTGCTACGTTTTCCTTGATTTATACAAAAAGTGAACAGATATTAAACTTTGTAACTCAGATAATTTTGTTTTAAAATCAATCCACTGCTACCTACTCTGAAGAGCAAGATTTGGTTCAAAACATTCTAGACTAGGCTTTTTTAAAAGCAAGGAATTTGTAGGATTTGTTAAGAATGTTAAAATTGTATTGAAATTTTCTTCGTGAAATACAAATTCTTTATTATGTAAAATGAAAAGGGTAACATTTGGGTAACCAAACAAGAGCAGAATTGTTATAGAATTATTTTCAGAGTTATCCCAGACTTACTAAAGGATGTTATCTCTTTTCAAAAATCAGTATTTTATATATAAATAAGTGAGTCAGCATGAAATAAATGCACTGGCCTCGGAGTCACCTGTGGAGACCGTGCCCTCCTGAGGGGGGGGTGAGGGGAGGATAGTCATGCTAAGATGTGTGGGGAAGCAGAGGAAGCTAAGGTAGGCATACAAAGACTGAGGTCTCTGTGTCTGAGGGACAAGTGACCACATTCATATGTTGGTGATGCCCACATACAGAAATCGGCCTTGCAGACTGACCAGAACTCCCCAGGCTCACCATTCTTTGCTGTGTATGCTCGTTCCCTCCCTTACCCTCAGCACTGCCTTGGGGTCCTGTTGTGTGACACCACATAGCCACATCCTATCGTCACCCACACAGATAGCTTTTGAGGAATGCTCCATCTTTAATTTCCACCCGAAGATACTAAGTAGTATGCTTTTAGTCAGATACCTAGTAGTCAGTCAGAGAAAAAGGAGAAGAAAGAAATTTAGTTCTAGTGAATGGCATGTATAGTGTCTGATAATAGTAAAAGCAATCAGACCTGGCATGAGTGGGGAGTATACACAGGGGTAAAAGTCCATTCAGTTTTTGGTATATGGTGTATGGTGTGTGGTGTTTTTATTTTGTTTTAATTTTTTAAATGTTTATTTATTTTTGAGAGAGAGAGACAGAGCTTGAGCAGAGGCAGGGCAGAGAGAGAGGGAGACAAAGAATCCGAAGCAGGCTCCAGCCTCTGAGCTGTCAGCACTGAGCCCAACACAGGGCTCGAACCCACAAGCTGTGAGATCGTGACCTGAACTAAAGTCAGACACTTCACTGACTGAGCCACCCAGGGCCCCTTTTTTTTTTTTTTTTTTTTTTTTTTTTTTAGTTTTTATTTAGTTAGAGTAAACATGAGCCAGGGAGAGGGGTAGAGAGAAAGGGAAAGAGAGAATCCCAAGCAGGTTCCATGCTGTCAGCCCAGAGCCCAGCTTGGGGCTCTTTCCCACAATCCATGAGATTATGACCAGAGCTGAAATCAAGAATCAGACACTTAACCAGCTGAGCCACCCAGCCTCTCCAAAGATGTAAGGTGTTTTTAGATAGTACCTTGGATTGGTCCTACAAACCTTTGTACCTCAGAGCTTTACGAAAACATCAGTGCAACAGAATGGCTCTGATCTGGCATTGTTGCTCTGAGTCAAATGCTTAATTTTGAGGACTTTGTTTTGGAGTTGTTCTTAAATACAGAGAATTTTATTTATAGTCCGTTGTTAGCCAAGCAAGTATACACCCAATGGATTGCAGTAGTTGCTGCACAGACCACAGATGTGTTTGATTTTTTTTCCTTTTACAGTGCTTTTGTAACCTCTTAGTAATGCATAAAAAGATTTCTGTTTCTCTTCTGTTTTTGAAGCCAGTATCAAGTCTGCTTTACTTCAGTCTGCATTTTGGGCATAAGCGACCTTGCAACTGCCCTTTACCTCCTCTTCTTATGCTCAGCCCTCATAGCCACAGGATTTGCTCTAATGCTCTCTAATTGAGGCACCCTGGAGTACGACAAGAGAGTCTTGCCTGGTGCAGAATGGTGCGGCAGCCTCTGGTCTCTTGCAGAGACTGAGGCCGTTAATTAAAGCACAGCTGCTGACGCTCATTGTCAGAAGTGGTTCAGTGGCTGAATCGGGTAGACACAGCAATGCTTGGCGAAGTATCACTTTTCTTTGGGTTTTGCTTCTGCCGTCTTGGTAGAAGAAGAGCAGAAGGAGGAAAAGAACAGTAGCAAGACCAGCACAGAGGGTGGTTTGGGAAGGCCCCAGGCCTCACTGTGCTGCCCTTGGCTCCCCCTTCCCTTTTTTCTTGAGTCGATGCTGCTGTTCAGCTTCCAGTTTCTCCCTGCTTTGGATGACCATCTTCCTATTTCTGTAGGTCCTCGTGTACCTGCTGGTTGTACTGAAATTCACCAGGTCATTCTAAAGTCAGTGCCTGGCATTGTGACATCTAAGCTGTCTTAGGGATAAGAGAGGCAGCATGGTGTGGTGCATAAGTTTCAGGGCCAAAAAGGGCTGGATTCAAATCTTTATCCTGTGACGTTAGGCAAGTAAATCACTTAAGCTATTTGCACCTGACTTTGATCCCCCTACAGCAAGGCTAGTAAGAGCTGACTCGCAGGTTGTTGAAAGGCTGCAGTGAAATGTCCTCTACACTAACTGACACTCAGTAGGTGCTTCAGGAAGTATCTTTAATCCCTTTAGCAGTACTGGGTTATATTCTCATCAGATTGGGTACAGCCCAGCTGGTACAGTTTAAGGGAAAAGCTTGTTCATTTCTGTCTTTGGAACCTACAAAAACCTGAGTTTTAACAGCTTAGGGACTCTAAGGTTTTATTCAGTTTGCCAAGAAATGACCTGTGTTCTAATTTCCTTTTTTTTTCCGTCATCCCTTCCCCCATTCGTTTATTCATAATAAAATGAATACAAATTATAAAATAGGATGTTACAATGTTACCAACCTTTCATCTTTATTTATTGAAGAGGGAGATATGCTTCTATCTAGACTGAAAGATTTCTCTTCTACCTGGTCGTTTTGGCGATTGGATTCATTTTGTAAAATTAAGCGGAGGTGGATTCCTGCCTCTGGGTGAAAGGTATACATAGATTTTGTAAAGGACAGGAGGCAGCAGGCTAGTGCATCACCTCCTCAGGCTCCAGGCAGCTTTGCTGTGGAGCGAGCCAGGACTCCGCAGTGCACTGGGGCATGAGCTGAGCGTGTGGCAGGGCTCCTACCTTTGTCTCCATGTGAGATCGCCTCGACTGCAGCAGCCCCTACACCATGAATTCTTTAAGAGGCTGCTCAGCGAGCACAGAAATTCCCCAGTCACCAGTCGAAGAACTAAAAGGTTTTTTGAGAGCTAGGCCAAAGATTTACTTTGCTTCTGAACCCAGAATGTGATGTGCAGGGAGCAAAGAGAGTGAAGAGGCTGTTTTACGTTCTCAGGGGGACATCGTGTCCTGCGCTGGCACGTATATCCACGTGTGGAGCATCAACGGGAACCCTATCGTGAGTGTGAACACGTTCACAGGCAGGAGCCAGCAGATTGTCTGCTGCTGCGTGTCGGAGATGAACGAGTGGGATACACAGAACGTCATAGTAACGGGACACTCAGATGGCGTGGTCCGGGTAAGTCCTCTGTGAGGAAACACACTAGATATTTGCTGTCCCGGTTTACCTGAAGCTTGTGAAGCTGTCCATGGTGGAAAGACCCCCTGAACAGGTTGTAGTATCGTTGAGCAAACTCTCAGACTCAAGCCTCAGCCTCTGTGTTCTCTGACGCAGGGAACGTCAGTGACTTGGCCCCTTTCCTTCCCATTGAGTCAATCTGTTAGTGCTCTTAACCCCTGGATGGACGGCTTGACCCAACGTCGCATGAACAGGGTTTCCCTGTCACCATGGATCGCTAAATGTAAATTGCAAAAGTATTGGCTTTTTGGCCTCTCAGATGGCTTCTTAGGGAAAACAGGAACTATTTCTTCTCTGCAGAGAATCACAGAGCTGGAAAGTGCTTTCAGAGGACTCCCATTGTCCAATCCCTGTCTAGAGTTCTGGATGATTTTGCCTGAATTCTAGTTTATCCTTTTCGTAGGTTTCTTTGTATGGGACTTCTGCAGAAAATCTAATCCACGGAGTATTTACTTTTACAGTCTTTTCAAATGCTTGGGTTGTTCTGTCTCAGGAGATTTTCCTTTTTGCCTCTTTTCTTTAATTGTGCTCTTTGTAGAAGCACAGGGCGGCTGATTGCTGCCCTGTAGTCACAGTCACAGGCTCAGAGAAATGAGGCTCCCAGTCCCCGCCACACCACACCCTGCGCCTCAGACGACAGGCATGCCCCGACATACGCTGTCTCCGTGGCAGTGTTTCAGATGACTCCATTCATGAGGCCTTAAGAAAAACCTCCGTGGCCAGATACACTTGGGGGTCCTGCTTAGTGCATACCTTCTTGGAGACCTAGACCATATATTGGTGTGTGTGCAAGGCTCTCCGAGGTTTTTGTAGGAAATAAAATGTGCTTAGTTGAGCCATGTTTTTCCAACTTACTTGACCACAGTCCTTTTCCCTCTGCCACGAAACATCCATTAGCATCTCATGGAACCCAGTTCTGGAAGCAGCGTGTGTACACAGTCCTCTCCCACATTTTTCAAGATAGAGGGAAATTTAATTATACATAATAATAGAAGATATCTGCTTAACCCCAAGAGCTCATCTTCATCCAATAACATGTAAATTGTTCCCTTAAGCTGCTTAACTTTTTTATTCTCATACTTAAATTCAGTTTTGGCGAATGGAATTTTTGCAAGTTCCTGAAACACCAGCTCCTGAGCCTGTTGAAGTCCTAGAAATGCAGGAAGACTGTCCAGAAGCACAAATAGGTATTCAGTACTTTTTAATTATTCAATAGTTTTCGTATTTTTTTAAGTCACTCTGCATAAATTTACATCGAACAACATGAACAGTAGCCTGAGGCTGGTGGGGCATTGATGCCCGAAGCACGACTGCCCCCTAGCGTGTGAAGTCGGAGGGCAGGCGTGCACACGTTCCTCCAGTTCACTGGGCAGTTCTTGGTGTGCTGGTGTCTGTAGTTGGCTTCCTCATCCCATAATAAATATGGTTGCTAGCTTCCCAGAGTACCAAACGCTTGGACTTTCAGCTCTGAAAATACAAAACAGATCGGGGGGACATAGTGGTGGACAAGTCAGATGGCCCTCAGTCCCAGACCTGTTTTACCCATTGCCTGTCAGGCTCAGTGTGGATGACAGGGTGGCATCGTGTTGGCAAAGTATTCATGGAGGCAGACCAGAATCCCCACTCTTCAGCCCTGCTGAAGAAGGGCTTTTATTCAGACTGAAGCCTGGCACTCTGTACTCTTATTATCTGTGATTTGTGAAACACTTGAAAATTTTCCAAAGGAAGATAGAAATGATTGCTACACAGAATGATTGGAAACAGTGCCGTGAACCCAGGCTGAGATCCGCTTAGGGTTGCTCCATTCCAGAGAGGTTACCCTCCTTTGATTTAGAACGATTGGTTCAAGAGACGTCCTGGAAAGGAGCAGGATTTTAACTTTGACCTTCAGGTTGTCTCCCCATGATTAATTTTTTGTACGCTGGGAGTTCAGCATGAGTTTGACGAAATGAAGGGGTTACTAAGGGGAAAGTCTTATCAGAAAGGCATAAATCACTTCCCTTTGTAAGCCGAAAATAGTTTCTACTTTCATTGCCAGAAAACACGTGATCCAGTGGACAGGGCATTTATGATTGTATTACCTTAAAGCATGTAAATTTCTACATAGTCCGTTGAAGCTCCATTAAAAAGGTTTTCTGGGTGTTTGGGGGCATAAAAATTCAGTTCAATCCAGTAAGTATTTGGGGTTACCTGTTGTGTGTAGACACCGGGTTAAGCGGTCCAAGGAAAAGTGGGTCCTTTCCTTTAACAAAGGTTTTAAGTGAGAAAATGAGATGAAAAAGTGAGGTAGAAGGAGGAGGTATACCTCAGGAAGGAGAAGGTCAAGGTGAAGAAGGAGGTCACATTCAGGAAGGAGAGATACTTCTATCTCCTATGTCTTTGTTTTTAGAGATTCATACTGTGGACAGAGTTTGATAGCATGGCAGAGGGAAGAGCTGCCCACAGGGAAGGATTGACTTGCAACAACTTGGGAGTGGCATGGCATGAGAGCAGTTATCTGGGCAAAAGGGAAGGCAAGCCAGTGTTGCACTGGAAATCAAAGTCATTTTGAATTTTTTTTTTTTTAACGTTTATTTATTTTTGAGACAGAGAGAGACAGAGCATGAACGGGGCAGGGGCAGAGAGAGAGGGAGACACAGAATCGGAAGCAGGCTCCAGGCTCTGAGCCATCAGCTCAGAGCCCGACGCGGGGCTCGAACTCACGGACTGCGAGATCATGACCTGAGCCGAAGTCGGCCGCTTAACCGACTGAGCCACCCAGGCGCCCCTCAAAGTCATTTTGAAGACTGCTTGTCAAAGAAGACCTTAAAGCTCATAGTTATAAGCCTTTGCAATGAAAAACAAATCACCCAACTTAGCCAACTAGACTACCAGTGTCAGTACAAGGGAGGCAAACTGTCTTGCCAAAAAAAAAAAATGTATAGTGGGCTGGTGCTGCACATTTGTTCTTGCTCTCCTTTTTTTATAACTCTATATTTTTATTTCTTACAAATCTTCCCTCCAGCAGACTCTATCACAAGAGAGTAGGGAGTTGGGTTGAGGAAATGCATAACACTGGAAAGAAGGAAAAAACCCACAAAATCTTGGATTAAAGCTTTCGTCAATAATTGATTCATCTAGATTTTCATTTATACTGACTGCTATATGGAAGGAACTGTGCTTGGGGCCCCTTCCCGCAAGCTGGCCACTGTCTTATAGAAAGATTATCCAAAAATAATAGTCTGGGGTGAGAATTCAAAGACAAGAGGCATATAGCTGTTCAAGGAATCCACAGGTAACATTGGGAAGCACTGAGATTGGGAAGAGGCGTCTCACAGGGCCAGGGCACATGTGGATTAGCCATGAGGAGGAGTAGGGCTGCTTGGAGAGTGGAGTTCTTGCTGCCCAGCTGAACCTTGCTGGGGAGTGTGTGGCAGGCATTGAGAAATTCACAGAGTCAGGTTTTGGCCAGATTGGTAAAGAATGATTGTCAAGCTAAGAATTTTAGCCAAAGCATTCTTTTGGATTCAGAAATTCTACTTTTTTTTTTTTTCTTTTTCTTTTGCTATATTGAATCTAGCTGAAAATTCTGGGAATTTTTCCTTTTATTCTTTTCCTTTTTTTTTTTTTTTTTTGAGAGCAAGAGATAGTGGGGGAGGGGCGAGAGAGGGAGAGAGAAAGAATCCCAAGCAGGATCCCTGGCATGGGGCTTAATCTCATGACTATGAGATCACGACCTGAGCCGAGATCAGGAGACACACGCTGAACCCACTGAGCCAGCCAGGTGCCCCTTCTTTTATTGTTAAACTTACCTTAAAATATCTTGTGTATTGTGTCTTAACTGGTAGAGGAAAAATACCAGTGGGACAAAGCTGGATCTGACCACCGTGTGTGTGTGTGTGTGTGTGTGTGTGTGTGTGTGTGTGTGTATGTTTTCTAATTCTCCCATTGCATTACCCAGGGCAGGAAGCCCAGGACGAGGACAGCAGCGATTCAGAAGCAGATGAGCAGAGCGCCAGCCAGGATCCCAAGGACACGCCTAGCCAGCCCAGCAGCACCAGCCACCGGCCCCGGGCAGCCTCCTGCAGAGCAACGGCTGTCTGGTGCACTGACAGTGGTTCCGATGACTCCAGGCGCTGGTCTGACCAGCTCAGTCTGGATGAGAAGGATGGCTTCATATTTGTGAACTATTCAGAGGGCCAGGCCAGAGCCCATCTGCAGGGGCCCCTTAACCACCCTCACCCCAATCCCATTGAAGTGCGGAATTACAGCAGATTGAAGCCTGGTAACTTGCAGTCTGGTGTCTGTTTCTTGCTCTTTGTGGGGGGTGTGCAGGTTGGTGGAGTGAGGCAGTGGACTCTGGCTGTCCCTGCGCCTGTCCCTGTGACTTCAGCCACCCAGAGACAGCCGTTTAAGTTTCTTATGTGAAATGGACTTTGAGATTCTATTTACTGTATGTTGGGCATTTCTTAAAGAACACCTGACGCCCAAAATTTCATTCATTCGCAAACCATAAAAGCTTTTGAAAATGGTCAAGTTACTCATTACAGATAGATAGATAAAACCGTATTTGCGGGTTTTGCCTGTTAGAGCTCAGGTCCTCAGTTGGAGAAATTCGATCTTCTTGCATTGAAGATCTGCTCATTTCTGCATTTATCTTTTCGAATGAGGTCTTCTCTGCCCTGGCCCATTATCGGTATTAAGCTAGAGTGCTTCACCTTCAAGTTGACGCAGCAGCTACTGGGAAGTGGGACTGTATGTTGTAGCACCCTGACTTCAGTGGGTCATGTCTTGTACTTGTGCACTCCAGGGTACCGGTGGGAACGTCAGCTGGTGTTCAGGAGTAAGCTAACTATGCACACGGCCTTTGATCGGAAGGACAACGCACACCCGGCAGAGATCACCGCCCTGGGCGTCTCCAAGTAAGTGCCATTCCCTTCCAGCCACTCCTCCCCACTGAGTCATTTGCTTAGCCCAGGCCCAGACACCCCAGACCAGTCTGTGGGGAAAAGAGATTTCGTTTGCAATATCAGATGTTGCTTAAACAGATGAACCAGAAGAAGAAACCTGCCAGCGTGTGGATTTTAAAATCTGTTCTTGGAGGTTACAGCAAGTTTGATCCAGAGAGTTGAGAAGAAAGTGCACATTTGGGGCTCAGTTCTGTTTTTGTCTCTTCATACACGCAGCCCCCACCCCAGCACACACATCCACGGAAAACTGGAGAACCTCAAGAGTGACGGAAAGAGCTTTTCAGCCGTGTGGCTGTGCTGAGGCCTTCCCTGAGGTGACTCCGTGTCGTGTCATGTCGTGTCTCCTGTAGGGATCACAGCAGGATCCTCGTGGGCGATAGTCGAGGCCGAGTGTTCAGCTGGTCTGTGAGTGACCAGCCAGGCCGTTCCGCTGCTGACCACTGGGTGAAGGATGAAGGAGGTGACAGCTGTTCGGGCTGCTCCGTGCGGTTCTCTCTCACAGAAAGACGGCACCATTGCAGGAACTGCGGCCAGCTCTTCTGCCAGAAGTAAGATGAGATGTTAATTATGCCCTGCATGGAGCTTCTCTGATTTGCTCCAGGATCCCTACCCCACAGTGTTGTGTCAGCCTAAACCAGCCTTCACTTTCTCATTTTTTTTTTTTTTATCACATTTGTGAAGTATTTCTGTCATATTGAAAAATAGGGAGGGGCACCTGGGTGGCTCAGCCGATTCAGCATCCAACTCTTGATTTCAGCTCAGGTTATGATCTCACGGTTTGTGAGTTGGAGCCCCACGTCAGGCTCTGCAGTATCAGTGCAGAGCCTGCTTGGGATTCATTCATTCATTCATTCTCTCTCTCTCTCTCTCTCTCAAAATAAATAAACATTTAAAAAATATGGAAGGAATCATTACAAATACGTGGTCCCCCATGACTCAGAAAAGAAGGTGCTACTCTTCCATCAGATTTGCATATAAAACATTATGGATGTTCACTCTTACCGATCACACTTCTCCGTGTCTTATACTTTGAGCGCATGTTGTCTCCATAAAAACCACCATGTGTTTTCCGTTTTACATAAATACAGCATACTCTCTGTACCTTCCCTAAACTTCCCTTTTCTTACTCAACATTGTTTTTGAAGTCACTCATGTAAATAACTATTCTAATATTTTCATTTTAACTGTTGTCCTAGATTTTTTTGTATGGACATACAGAGTTTATCTACTTCCCTTTTGATGGGCCCTTACGGGAATTTTTCATTTTACCCATACTCTGAACGGCACTGCAGCTCACATCTGTGTAAATGCCCTCTTTATGTGCAGTGGAGTTTCCATAGAGGAGGTACCCCAGGACAGAATGACAGATCGTACACGTGCTCTTGAGCTGCGCTAGGTCTTGCCACATGTCACACACTCTCCAGGACTGCAGTGCTGGTTGACGCCACCTCAGGCAGGACATGCGGGCTCTCCCAGGTCTCACCCATGCCTGCAGTTGCCATACATTTTCCCTTTTGCCAGGCCAGTAGCCAGCAGAGCTTGGTGGTTTCCACTTGCAATGCTACTGAAGTGGACCCTTTTTTCATATGCTTACAGGGCATTGGCACTTCCTCTCAGCTGATGTGGCCCATCGTCCTTTTAGGTTTGCTTGGGTTCCCCACCCCCCCCACTTGAGTTCTTTAGTTGTTCTGGGCTCTTTGTCTTTCATTACATCTTGCAGATACCTTCCGCCAGTCTGTGATGTACGTTTTCACTTTATATACGTTTTTTTCTTTCACATAAGGGTTTGGTTTTGTTTTTTTAATGCTTATTTATTTTTGAGAGACAGAACACTAGCGGGAGAGGGGCAGAGAGAGAAGAAAACACAGAATCTGAAGCAGGCTCCAGGCTCTGAGCTGTTAGCACAGAGCCCGATGCGGGGCCCGACCTCACGAACCGCAAAATCGTGACCTAAACTGAAGTCAGAAGCTTAACTGACTGGGCCATCCAGGGAGTGTCTCATAAGTTTTAATTTTGTTGTAATCACATTTATTACTTTTTGTGATTTTTCCTTTTTTTGTGGCTTAAGAAAGCTTTCCCTGTCTTGAAACCATAAAGACAGCCTTGGTTATTTTCTTCTAAAAGTTTTGGGGTTTTGTTTTTCATGCTTAGGGTTTTAGATCCAAATACATTTGGAGTATACTTGGAGGTATGGTGTGTAGTGGGGATCTTTCTCATCTCCCAGTTGTCCCCCCATGGTTGATTTGGATGCCATTTCTGGGGTCCCATCTATGGGGTCCCATCTATGCATGTACAGTCCCATCTGTGCATGCACTGGGGTCCCATCTATGCATATACAGTTCTCACTTTACATGACAGAAAAGGGAAAGGATCCTGGAGGCAGAAGTCTCTAAGGCTTACATTGTTTTACTGTAGAGATACTTTCACAGAAACCACGGACTGGATAATTGTTTTTGAGCCAGTTATTGAAAAGGCGGTGGTCTTTGGGTTTACACTGACCAAATGCTCACTAGGTTACTGTCCATTCTGTCATCTCAGGCAAGTTACTAACCCTCTCTGAGCATATTTTTCATCTGTAAAAATGTGGATAATTCTACCTCTCCTCGTAGAGGTGTTGAGAGAATTCAGTGAAATCATGTGCATGAGTTTTGCAAAACACCAAGTGTGGAGTCTGGCAATACAGGTGCTCAGTAAAAGATGTTATTATAGTTTTTTTTGTTTTGGTTTGGTTTTTTTGTTTTTATTTTCCAACTTAATACCTTAAACCTTTTTCTTGGGAAGTCTGATTCAAGATCAAGTAGCCACAATGTCGGTGCCAGCCATTATTCCTTATGGGACTTTCTATGAGATTGGCAGAGGATTCTGTCTTGTGCTTGAGAAGCACACTCTATAAAACCTAGTAATCTAGGAATTTGTGGTAGTCAACACCCCATTTGTACACTGGCACACATTGTTCTTTGAACTGTTTAATTTTCAAAATATTGTTTAAAGGTAGGTAGTTCTTTAAGTTTTCCATTGCTATCAGATGTTAGATGGAGGTTTTATTTGAACAACCAGCTAACAGTGATTGATTATGATAGAGCAGGCATGGAAGGAAGAGCTGTCTGGGCGGGGCCTAGCGCTTCTGAGTGTCTCCTCAAAGTCCAGGAACAGCCCTTTAAACTCCTAACGATGGTGGCACTTCAGTTATTCCCTGGACACCTTTACTGGTAGATTAATGGATGAAGTACAATTCTCTATTTCAGTCTTGTGAAAAGGCAAGCTTAGAGTGATTAAATGCCACATCCAAGGTCATACCCTGCTTTATTCCAGGAATAGGAATACTTTTTAAAGAATTTGAACACCTCGTAAGTAGAGTCTTCTTCAAGGAATTCTGTCAGGATAAACAGAAAATGAGAACAATTGGACTAGACAGAAAAGCCAAACTACTGTTCAAGAAATGACTGAGGAGTGGATCACGGGGTGTTTAAAAGCCCAAAGGAACTTGATAGTGACGTAAGAGTCTTTTAAAACGAGTAGTAAATCTTCTGCCACGAGAAAAAAGGCAAGCTCCAAGTAAAGACACTGGCTTCCCTCCCAAGTTCATAGGGCATAAGAAGCAGTCACACAGGAAGAATGGCCTCACAGCTGGTTAGACCCCTTGGCTTCGCCCTGTAGGAAAATCTTAACTTTAAAAAAAAAAAGGAAATTCTCTCCAGTCAAGTATATAGCTTTTCTTGGTTCAATATTACTTTTCTTCATAGATGGAAACAAATAATATGGCAGGTTGTTTTGGTCCTGGGTCAGCCACATGACACAAACCAGTGGGTCTTTGGCTTTATAGCACAAGCTTTCTGTTCAATTCTTAAGTTTGTATTTCTCAGTGCCGTGATCAACCACGGAGAGTACCTGTAACTACTTGATTTTGCCTTTCCCTTAGGTGCAGTCGGTTTCAGTCAGAAATCAAACGCTTGAAAATCTCATCCCCGGTGCGCGTGTGTCAGAACTGTTACTACAATTTACAGCATGAGAGGGGTTCAGAGGATGGGCCTCGGAATTGTTGAAGATTCAACAAGCCGATTGCAGACCGCGGTCTGTAGACCCCCTTCCCGATTCCTGGCACGGCTCACAGCTCAGAAGGCATCAGAACAGTCTCCGTTTACGCCTCTCTTCATGCCATGTGTTTGAAGCGTTGAATTCAAAGGGATCAGTGAACAAGCGGGTGTAGAGTGCAGTAATGGGGCAGACACTGTTCAGGTGAACAGCACAAGAAGAACAGAAGGTGGTTCCTAGGAGCGACTCTTCCAATATCCGATTCTCCCTGTTACCAGTAGCTGTCTCCAAGAGAAAATCCTCACATATTAACTGTCTTTTCTTGCGTCTCATTTTTATAGATCTACTCATCCTTATTTGGAAAAACCACCACCAACAACAACAAAAAAAGGCTTTTAGAAAATGGTTGTAAATCTGACTTCTTTGCAAGTAACTGTGTATATTGTAAATAGGTATAAAGGCCTTTTTTTCTAAATAAGGACTTAACTGTCTGTAACATGAGACTTCAAACTAAACCACTAACTCAGTGAACTACTTACTTACGGTTTGTCTGACATCTCTCACAAATTAATTATAAATATGTTTTTTAAATCCTCAAAGACATTATCTGTGGTCTTTTTTCCCTTCTTTCAAACCCAGCCTCTGTGCCCGATGTCCTTTCTTTCAAGTTGCCCACAGTATCTCCACTTAAACTAGGCTAGTAACCAAAATAATGTGGACCTTCTTTAGGAAACAGTGTGGGAGAATAAGAGTCCTGCCATGAGATAGCCTGGAAATAGCTGGGCATCTTGCACCTGGCCGTGTGCCACCTCAGTGTTGTTCCAGTGTCCTAAGGCCCCTTGTAAACTTCTGTCCGGACTGCTGTGTGGCCATAGCGTAACTTCGTAGCATTGCATAGCGGTCGGTGGTCACGTGATTGATGCAATGCAGGAAACAGCCCTGCCTCAACTAATGGAAATATTTTTGCATGTAACCCAAATTAGCTTCTCTTGCATAGAACATAATAAGTATGTGTCTTTGGTGACACTAATGTTCTACTATAGCTTATTTTCAAAAAAGGGTAAAACATGAAAAAAGTGTACAGAATTAACGTATAAACCTTGTTGTAAAACTGGATCATGTCAGAACTGCTTATAATTAACCTTTACCATTTAATGCCATCTACCTGAAAACAGTGAGATTTATACTGTATCAATGTCTATTTTTTTGTTTTTGCTATGAATATAATTACAGTATTTTAATATTTAGTTATTTAATTTGTTCTACTAGTTGGATACAGAACACACAAATCCAGGGAGACTAAAGCTGGTTGGGGCTAAGCGAGAAGTTTAGTTTACAGAAAAAAAGGCTTTGGTGGTGGGATTTTTTTAAATGTGTGTTATGTACATATATATATGTGTATATATATATAAAACAAATGAAACAACTAATCTAGATTTTAACATTTTCAGATATTTAGTGATAATATTATGAACAATTCTAAAAGCCCTGTGATTTGAAAAAAAATGTAGAATTATTTATGGCCCAAGCAAGGAAGGACAGACCTTCACATGCTCATGGAGGTATCATACAAAGGACAGTGGCTCTGGCTTTCCCAACTTTTCATCTTTAGGCCCTGGTGACAGGCACACTTATGCACTAAAATGCACATATATGCACATGCATTCAAAAATAGGCATTGGTACAATAGTAACCTTGTACCTAATGGGCTGAAACCAGCTTAAGAACAAATTTGTTCTTCCTGATAACTAGGTCTCCAAGAGAAAATATAAAGGCTGCTTTAGTGCCTTATGCTTACTAAATTTAAACCTTTATTTACCTAGGTTTGAGCCTACAGTCTATTTATGATTACATATCAAAATCGATTAATACACTTCCATTTCTAAAAGTTCAAATACACTTGTTAATAAAAGGATTATCGGCATTAATACTTTCACTTGAAGAAAAGTTGTGTTGTTTTCCTTCCTGTCTTACTCCCCTCCCCCACACCCCTCCCTGCCCACCATCTTACTTCAATTCTAATAAATAATGCTGGATGTTCAACAGTGGCAGGAATTGTGCCATCACGTAACCGTGGGCTTCGCCCCTGTCCGGCCCTATAGATGAGTTGTAGCAGTGTTATTCTACACTTTTTAAAAGAAGCGTCCTCCTCGTGTCTATGAACCGTGTTTACCCCAAACCCAATGGCAGAGGTGTTCTTTAAAGACTTGAATATATGAATGTGTGTATGTAGTTACTTAAAGGTTATTCCTCTATGTAATATGAAGTTATATGGGATGAACACTTTTAAACTTTCCGACACAACTTCCATAACTAGAAGGTGGAAACCAAAACCCTCATGATAGTATTTCCTCTGGCAGCTGGTGCTGTGGGCAACTGTTTTATTCGGTGGACTTTCTTTTCTTTTTGCTTTCTAATGCAGAACTCACAAACCACTCACACATGCAAGTACACTCACATACATCAACTAATCGTTTCTCTGGATGTCTTTCTGTGTTCCATGTAAATTTGTTTACCGACGCATATTCTCAGCATGTACATCCACCTTTGTGTGGCCTGTATTCTTTCTCTGAGAGTACCTCACAGGGCCCTGCCTGATCATTGTAGCTCATTTGTTCATTCATCCATTTATCCATCCACCCATTTATTCTAACGTCTGTGTATAGTGTGCAACTGTAATGTCATGCTTCTGAAGAGGAAAATAGCTGCCCATAGCAGCCATCCGTCTGGATAATAGCAAAACACTCTAGATAAGTTATTTTGCACTTTCTTATGTATAAAGTTGGTAGAAACTTATTTTTGCTTTGTATCATTTAAATACATTTTGTTTTGGTAAATGAACTGTGTATAAACTATTTATGCCGTTAAAACTGTTTTTAGAAAGTATTTTTAATTTCAGCAAGTTTGGTTACTTGTTGCATGACTATTAACACAGCTGACTTTTTGTGTCAGTGCAATGTATATTTTTTTGTCCTGTTATTAACTTGTAAGCCCTAGTAATGGCCAATTATTTGTACAGCAACAGAAGTAAATTGAAGATACTGGCTAAGACTGGATTGATTGTGGACGTTTGTACTATACTGCAGAATCCAATATCTGTTCTTTGGTGGTTATGTAAAAGGCCTGAAGATTTACTATCTAGTGTGCAATCTGTGATAACTGAATGTTCATTGTATATCTGTCTCTGATGCAAAAAGGTAGAGTAACACAATTACAATACATGATTAAATGCAGTAGTCCAGGTACTTTTTTTTTTTCATTTCAAATAAATACCTACTATTTACCACCCAAAGAAAAAAAGTTGTTTTTAAGCCAGTTTATTCAGGGAAGGAAAAACAAAACAGAAGGCAAATAAGTCCCTCAACTTTGTATAATTCTTTTCTAGTCGTGAATCTATCTTTCAGAAGCTCCTGCTTACAGAAATGCTTGTTGTGAGGGTCTGGTTCAAGCTCTGGTTTGATCCGTCCTTAAATGCTTTCTGCATTGAGCTTCCCAATTGTGCTGGCTTCCTGGGGCTGATGAGTGTGTGTGGATGGCCACAGGGAGAGGCAAGTGACTTCTGGAGACACGCCTACAAACTTGAATGGACCCAGGGACAAAGTCTGCATCGTGTAGTTTTGGCTCTTTTTTACTGAGCCTTATTCTGTCTCCATCACATTAGGAAAAGTAAGCAACAGTAAATCATCTGTCTCCTCCCCCTACCATATTCGTATCAGGAATATTTTGGTATCCTGCCCTTTTTCTAGAAGCACAGCATCTATTGTCATAAGCTAGTCTTTACATTTCAGTCTTCAAGAGTTAAGGACTCACGAATCCATTCCTTTGGCCACTGGCTTACTTAGTTTTAAAACTGCCTTCCCAATAAAGAAGACTATAGAAAACACTTTTATTTTTTTTAGAAAACACTTTTTATATGTATATAGGCTACGTTAGCAACTTCATGTTTCCTCTTTCTGAAGATAACTAACAAAATCCCAGTTCAACTGAAGCTTGAACAGCAGTGTCCCAAACTTGAGGATATAGTGCCTATTACAAATGCCACCTCAGTGCAACTCCTTTTAGAGGCAAAGATATCGGAAGGCCGAGAACTTCTAAGACAACAGCCGCT
Organism: Panthera onca; assembly: GCF_046562875.1. Classification (NCBI taxonomy): domain Eukaryota; kingdom Metazoa; phylum Chordata; class Mammalia; order Carnivora; family Felidae; genus Panthera; species Panthera onca. Next base: position 69,348,973 of record NC_138342.1, on the reverse strand, counting down.
TAGAGAAAACAGGGTAGTTACCATTTCTTTAATGCAATATTCCTACTTCTAGTGACCTCAAGAAGATGAGCAGTGCTGAAATTCTTCGGGGCTTAAAGAACAAACGTGCAAATGATCACTAAGTCCCGCATCTGCTGTTTGCCTCTCCTCTTTGATAAAATTACATCCGCACCCCTCATTTTAGCCTGTTTGGAGCATCGAAGAGGAACCAGGCCAACAGAATAGGTCTAGCATTGACTTAGTCTTTTTTGCTTTATCGCTGTTCTCATCTTCCCCACCCATTGCAAAGCTCTTTTTTATTTATTGTTCCTTTTGACTTTTGCTAGAAATGGCACCAAGCCGAGCTACCACACTGAGAGCCAGCCTGGTGTTTTGGAGAGCCTGGAGGTAGGAGTGGAGAGTTGGAGGCTGCAGTGGTTCCCCAGCCTGTGAACTTGAGAAGCCCCTGTTGAAGTGCACTCAGTGCATCAGGTTTTCCTGTGTCCATGGCTACCTGTGAGGAGGGAGGCGTCAAGATAGTGCTTCCTCAACTTTAGGGTCGTAGGGCATTTTGATCCTTAAAAACCATCAAGGACCCTAACGTTTCTGTTTATGTGGTTTGCATCAATCAATAGTATTGTATTAGAAATCAAAACAGATTTTAAAAATACATGTATTAATTCATTTATAAGTAATGATAATAAAAGTAATAAAATGATAAAAAGTAATAAAATATAATGATAAAACCATTATATATTTCAATGAGGGGGGGAAACCTAAACCAAAAAAAAAAAAAATTTAGTGAAGAGTGGAACTGTTTATTACAATTAGCGAATTTCTTTAATGTCTGGCTTACTTAAACACAGGTGGATTCTCAAATCTGCGTCTACATTCAATCTTGTGATACTTCATTTTGGTTGAAGCATATGAGGAAAATCCAGCCTCACACAGGTATGTGGAGAAGGGGGATTCTTAATAGCCTCTCCAGATTATTGTTTTTTAAAGATAATAGTTTGTTTCTTAAAGCTTGATGACTCTATGGCGTCTGGAACTCCATCAGTGAACTTTTGATACTTTGTTACTTTAAAGGCCATTGGTCCATCTGGCATTGTGAACCCATCTTTTTTTTACCCACACATCGATCATTTAGAAAATCTTGGTTCAGGGGCGCCTGGATGGCGCAGTCGGTTAAGCATCCGACTTCAGCCAGGTCACGATCTCGCGGTCCGTGAGTTCGAGCCCCGCGTCGGGCTCTGGGCTGATGGCTCGGAGCCTGGAGCCTGTTTCCGATTCTGTGTCTCCCTCTCTCTCTGCCCCTCCCCTGTTCATGCTCTGTCTCTCTCTGTCCCAAAAATAAAAATAAATAAAAAAAAAAAAAAAAAAAAAAAGAAAATCTTGGTTCACTGATGTACCGAACTACATGACTACTACTACTGAAGTGTGTGTAGATCTTCTAAGTATTTGACATATTGCACTACAAAATATATTTTAAAAATCATTTATAATATCAAATTATCACAAGCAGTCTCTAAGGAAATTCCAAGTTGAACTCACATGGTGGATACAAGTTTTCTAAAAGTAGAACTTTTGCTTAAAACCTAAAATTTTATCATTGGCGACAGTTTGCTGTTTTCTTTGAAACAACAGGGTCACTTTGTTAATTTCAAGAACATCTCTGCCAAAGAACCCCAGTTTGTCAGGTCTTCAATAAACACCGTGTGCAGTGAGAAAAGCAGCTAGCTCAACTCCCAGCTCAGTTGACCCAGTACTTTTCTTCCAGACCAACATTGTACTTGGGGATAGGGGTGCCTTCTGGGTGTTTCTCATTTTATGTCACACAACTTAAATTTCAAGATTTAATAAAAGTAGCAAATTTTACTGCTTCTCCAAAGACATTCTTAAGTGAAATGGGTACTTTTTTTTTTTATAGAGTGTGCTTGAAGTAAAGAATATCATGACTCCTACCAGCAGTTTGGTGCCCCTGGCTTGATTCGTGCTTACATTACAACAGTTTAACTCACCATTGCTTCTGTACCTCAGTTAAGTACAAATATCAGTGCAAATAATGTTTTAGTATTATGAGAATAATCTTCATCTTGCAGACCCCACAAAAGGGGCTCAGGACTCCTAGGGTTCTGTGAACCAAAAGTATTGGTCCAAGGTAAAGATGTGTGAGGATACTCCCCAAATTGCAAAGAAGCATGTACACAATCTCATTTGGGAAAAAGGTCCCTAGTTTAGGCCTGGGTCTTCCGACTGGGCTCCCCCTGAAACCTACGAAGTCTAAGACCAGGCCCTGCCACACAGGACCCTCTGTTGGCGGCCACACCCAGCTATCCGAATACCACCTCCATGGCTCAACACAACACAGACCCCAAGAGTGCATCTCTGAGGTCTTCTAATGTCTTTTTTTTAGTCCATTCTTTAGTCCAAGACTTTCAAGTTTTGATCAAGTAAAAAAAACTGTAAATAGTAACATTTTCATGTTAGGTACAGTTCACAATATACTGGTGAGGAACAGGGTGGCAGAAAGCCAGCTTGGGGGCTCAGTTCCCATTCTAACACTTGCAGTGAAATTGGGCTATCTCTCAGCATTTGAGTTTCCTCACATGTAAATTTTGTAGGATGATACCTGCCCGCAGAGAATTGTTGTAAGAATCAAATTGGGTAACATATATATAGGACACGTAGTGCCTGACATATATGTCCTCGATATAGTGTGTTAATGTGAAATATGAACATAAAAGGAATGCGCTGAAACATCTCTAAAAGCCCAAATCAAGCCACTGGCAGGTTGTTAATCTTTAGTTAGATCCACAACAGGCAGAATATTAAGTGTGGGAAGTGTCGCCCTAGAAATCACTGCCCCAAACCCTCATTTAACCCGAAAGGAAAGGGATTCAGAGAGGTGTTTGCTGGTCCTAAAGCTGTGCTGGTGTTGAGTTTCATTCTCAGCCTAAGCTCTGGACTCCCAGGCCAAAGCTCTTTACAAACCATTCCCAGTTTCCTTTTTTTTTTTTTTTTTCCTGAGGGGCGGGAGTGGTGACTGCCGTGAAAATGTACTTAAGATTTTTTTTCACTATTCATGCATAATCATGTCATACTTTATTGAGAAAATAAAACACTAGAAATTCAACCTTGGCTTTCAGCTGTCGCTCCTCCTGCTCTACCAGGGAAAGATGTAAGCTGCATCCCGCAGCAGAGGACAGTTATTTCAAGACAAACAACTTGTGTGTTGACTAACTTGCCCTCAAGCACAACTTCAAATTCCAAACAAAAGCTATACCTTAAGTGCTACTTCTACTCATAAAAGGAAGCCACTCCTTTGCAACCTCATTAGAGAGAAATAAACCCTGGAACCAAGGCCAACCTGAGGAGTCTTTGGTGTAAAACCAAGGATCACAGTCTGGCTCTGCAGGCTGATTCTGCACAAAAGGAAGGAACGGATCTACTTGAGCAATGCTATCAAGTGTGCGTCTGGCTCAAATTTGGATCCACCCACATAGATGTATTTTGCCTTCTCCAAAGGTGGCTTTTGTGTTCCTGCTGATACCTCTGCCGCTGGGCCTTGAGGATGATTCAAAAATGTCATGACCGCCCTCTTCAAGAACTTTCTAGTCCTAAACAAGAGGCTCGCCTTCATGGAGGTGTAACTCAGTTTCCAGCAAGTCTGTTCAACTTCGTGCTGTTTCTAATTCAGTAAGAATGACACTCGCCACATTTGTTTTCTTAGCTCTGCAATCTTCACTGTCATACCATTCTGTTATTTTATCATCTCATCCTTGATAGGAATTGAGTTCATACTCTTCTAGTTCTATAGAATGCAAAGCCTTACCGGAAAATTCTCTTCTGCTACGATTGTTTTCCCTCCAGGCTGGGTTTTGGTCATCTGCAAATGTTGTTCTGCCTGCTTGCCTGCCTGCCTTTGTTCTGTAGAGGTGTCAACACCACTGAATTTCATCTTCCTTGTTCTAAAATTTTTTTTAATGTTTATTTAGTTTTGAAAGAGAGAGAGCCAGGGAGGGGCAGAGAGCAAGGGAGACGCAGAATCCGAAGCAGGCTCCAGGCTCCGAGCTGTCAGCACAGAGTCCGACGTGAGATCATGACCTGAGCCGAAGTCAGATGCTTAACCGACTGAGTTCTAGTCGGTTACAGAGATACAGTGTGAGTGAATTCCTTTTAAGGACGGGCTGCTTCTGCCTTTGCTGACCCCTGTGATTCTCAGCTGGGCTGCTGGCATCCTCCTTGCTTGAATCCAGCGGGGCTCCCGCCCCCACACTCGCTCTGCTCTGCCTGCGCATCTGTGCCCAGACTTGAACTTCTGCCTGTGAGGATCCTAACCCAATTGTGCTCCTCTTCCTCCCTCAGCCACTTTGGTCTTCAGATGTCACCTTGTAAGGGAGGCCTTTTCTGACCAAACTACAGTATCTCAATTTGCCAGCCCCTGATTTTTCCATCTCCACCCTCCTCTGCTTTGTCCTTCCCTGTAGCATCTACCACAGTGAGACGGGCCAGATGCTATGTGGTGTCTCCCCAGGGAAGCGTAAGCTACACAGAGGCTGAGATGGGCATCCGTGTTGGTCACAGTTGTGCCTGGCGGAGCAGCTGCTCAGTGAATCTGCTGAGTGAAAGAATTAGGGGCAGCCCACCCCCATCTTTACTAATCTTGAACTTACCGATTTTAACTTTTTTTCTTTAATTTTCTATATTTATTTATTTTGGGGGAGAGTGCAAGTGAGGAAGGGGCAGAGGGAAGGGGTGGAGAAAGGGGGACAGAGGATCCGAAGTGGGCTCTGAGCTGTCAGCACAGAGCCTGATGTGGGGCTCGAACTCATGAACCACAAGATCAGAGCCAAAGTTGGTCGCTCAACTGACTGAACCACCCAGGTGCACCCCAATTTTTAACTTTTATTTTTATTGTAGGAAGACTTCTCTTTTTTTTTTTTTAAGTTTATGTATTTTTGAGAGAGAGACAGTGTGAGCAGGGGAGGGACAGAGAGAGAGAGAGAGAGAATATCCCAAACAGGCTCTGTGCTCTCAGCACAGAGCCCAATGCAGGGCTGGAACTCCTGACACTGCCAGATTAAGACCCGAGCCAAAACCAAGAGTAAGATGCTTAACCAACTGAGTCACCAGGCTCCCCTTAGGAAGACTTCTTAACCTGAGATCTACCCTCTTAACAAATGTTGAAGTGTACAATACCATCTGGTTAGCTGTCGACACAGCGTTGAACAGCAGACCCCTAGACTTGATCATCCTGCCCAACTAAAGCTTTGTGCCTGTTGAACAACATCTCCCTCTTACCTTCACCCCAGCCCCTGGCAGACACCCTTCTACTCTCTACTTATCCATGAGTTTGAATACTTTGGAGACCCCATGTGAGGAGAATCAGACAGTGTCTGTCCTTCTGTGACTGGCTTATTGCACTTAGCATAATGTGGGTATTCAGCCTTAACAGAATCTGCTTTTGTCCAAGTCTTCAATTTTTCGTGTGTTGAATTCACCACGTGCCTGAACACTTATGTTTCAAACTTTCACTGGGGTTTGACCTTAAACATTCCGAGTTCCTTAACTCTTGAGGACACCTTTGACCAAAGCACCCTTTCCCCACAGGGAGAGCCAGCTGCCCACCAGCCCATGGTAGAAGCCTTAGGATCTCTGCAGCAACACCCGAGAAGAGAGCCTGCCCTCTTTCTTCTAGTCTCGCCTAACTGGGGAGGTTTAAATATTCCAGCACTGCCCCACCCCTCAGAGCTGCCCATCAGACAATTCAGGGAGGTGGCACAACCTGTGAGGGGGTCTCATTATGGAATGAGCTGGCAGTCCTTCCCTGACCCTCCCAAGGCCCAGAATTAGCTCCCCTGCAGATCCCATCATTACAGATTCCTAAATCAGATTTTTAATTTTTTTCATTATTTTCTAATGTTTTTTATTTATTTATTTTTTATATTTGAGAGAGAGACTGTGTGAGCAGGGGACGGGCAGAGAGAGGGAGACAGAATCCGAAGCAGGCTCCAGGCTCTAAGCTGTCGGTACAGAGCCCAATGCAGGGTTTGACCTTGTGAGCAGTGAGATCATGACCTGAGCCAAAGTCGGACGCTTAACCAACTGAGCCACTCAGGCTCCTAAAATCAGATTTTTAAACCATTTTATTGAGCTATAATTAACATAGTATAAAATTCATCCATTTAAAGTGTACAACTTGGGGCTCTTGGCTGGCTGTGTCGGTGGAGCATGCAACTCAATCTCGGGGTTTGGGGTTTGAGACCCATGTTGGGTAAAGAGATTACTTAAAAATAAAATCTAAAAAAATAAAGTGTACAACTCAATGGGTTTCATTATGTTTACAGAGTTGTGCAACTATCACCACAATCTGATTTTATCATCCAAAAAGAAACCTCATACCATTAGCAGTCACTTCCCACCCTCCCTGTCCCGGGCCCCAGCCACCAGGAATCTACTTCCTGTCTACAGATTTGCCTATTCTGGACATTGTGTATAATGCAGTCATACAATATGTGGTTTTTCGTGACTGTCTTACTTCATTTAACATGTTTGAGATTCATCTGTATTGTAGCATGTATCAGAACTTTGTTCCTTTTTATTGCCAAGTAGTTTAGCTCATTGCATGGGTATTTTATAATCTATCCACTTACCACTTGATGGGCATTTGGGTTGTTTCCACTTTTTCACTATTTGTGAATAGCACTGCTATAAACATTAGTGTTTTTGTGTAGACGGGCATTTGATGTCTTTTGGAATTGCTGGATCATATGGCACCTCTATGCGTAACATCTGGAGGAACTGCCAAACTTTTTCCAAAACGCTTCACCATTTTACATTCCCGCCAGCAGTGTACCCAATCGGTTTTTACTCTCAGGGAGCAGCAACCAACCTGTACTCCCCCTTCTTGTCACATGTAGACCCTCATTAGAATGTCTCTTTGATTTAGAGACAGACCACCTTCTAGTATACCTTCCAAGAAGGTATCTGGTTAGAAAGTAGGTGGCAGTGACAGCCTGCACTAGCAGCCTGTGAATGCACTAGTCTCAGCTCCTGCTTGGGTTTTCCTGCCACCTCTCCTCCTCATTCCCTCCCCAGCTCCAGCCAGGTGAGGGGCCTCTCTCGTGTAGACCACAATCTCAGCACCTTCCACAGTGTCTCCCCAGGTAACCTGCACATTCTTAGGAGGGCAGATGGTATATCTGAAGGCTCTCATTTAGAACTTCTATGAAGTTCTTTTGGCACTGGGTTTATTATTTTTTTCTAAAGTTTATTTTCAGAGAGTGAGAAAGCACACCTGCATGAGTAGGGGAGGAGCAGAGAGAAAGAGAGAGAGAATCCCAAACAGGCTTCACGCTGTCAGCACAGAGCCCGATGTGGGGCTCGATCTCACAAACCATGAGATCATAACCTGAGCCAAAATCAAGAGTTGGACACTTAACCAACTGAGCCACCCAGGTGCCCCTATTTTTATTTAATTTTTGTTAATGTTTATTTTTTGAGAGAGAGAGAGAGAAAGCATACAAGCAGGGAAGGGGCAGAGAGAGAAGGAGACACAGAATCCAAAGCAGGCTCCAGGTTCTGAGCTGTTATCATGGAGCCCAGTGCGGGGCTCGAACTCACAGACCATGAGATCATGACCTGAGCCGAAGTCGGACGCTTAACCGACTGAGCCACTGAGGTGCCCCATTTGTATATTTTTAATATGAATGTGTATGTACACTTGGCCACTGATTCTCAGCTGAGGATGTTATATTTGGATCAAGACCTATCTCTTCTCTTCCTTCTACAAAATAGAATTTTCAGCTATGGCTAATGGCAGGACAGAACTATGAGGATCCCAGCTGTCAAAGAGGACTCACTAGATTTGAAACAGTGGATGAATCCTGAGCGCAGTAAAGTTGTCAGTGGAAGTGACAATCTCAGCAAAGAGTGAGTGGGGTGAGCTAATGGCCCCATAAGCCTGGAATTGTGTGGTTGAACCAAGCACATTCTTGGATGAGACTATGCACATGCACCCAGAGACGTGGAGAAGGTCTGCGTGATCCACATCTTCCTGGCTGAACTTGACACTGCTCACAGGATTCTCAGCAGACAAAACTAATTGAATAGCATCAAAATTAAAAGGCATCAAACTTCAAAACATACCGTTAGGACAGTCAAGCCATGCACTTAACAACTGAGTGTCAAACTATGTGAGGCAAAAACTAAGTGCATTCATCTATTTCTCCTTGAAGTCCTATGATAGTAGAAAACTTCGACTTGCCACTATCAGAAATGGACAGATTTAGCAGGCAGAAAATCAGGAAGGTTAAGGTTGAACTCAACCCCATCAGTCAGCTGGATATAATTGACATCTAGAGACTGTTTCACCCAACAACAGCAGAACACACATGCTTCTCAGGCTCACGTGGAACATTCACCAAAACAAACCACACTCTGGGTCATAAAATACATCTTAACGATTTTAAGAGACCAGAAATCATGCAATGCTCTCTGGCCACTAAGGAATTATACTATAAATCAATAACAAGAAAATCCCAAAATACATGGAGATTAAACACCACACTTCTCAAAAACATATCAGCCAAAGAAGAAATGTCAAGAGAAATCTAAAAATATTTTGAGCTAACTGAAAATGAAAACACAACTTATCAAAATTTGTGAGATGCAGTGAAAGCAGTGCTTAGGAGGAAATTTATATCATTGAATGTATATATTAGAAAAAAATACCAAATTTCGATTAAGGGTCTACCTTAGGAAATAGAAAAAGAAGAGCAAGTTAAATCCCACATAAGCAGAAGAACAAAAGAAATAATAAGATTTAGATCAGAAATCAGTATAATTAAAAAAATCAATACAGATTTTATACAGATCATCACAGAAAATCAATGAAACCAAAAGCTGATTCTTTGAAAACATCAATAAAATCAGTATAAGCCAGGCTACTCACAGAGAGAAAAAGAGGGAGATTACTAATATTGGAAAAGAAAGAACATCACTACAGATCCCATGGAAATGAATAATAAAGGAAAACTATGAAAAACTCTTGTCCACAAATCTGATAACCTAGATGAAATGGACCAATTCCATGAAAGATATAATTTGCCAAAGCAAATTGCTAAACTTTGACTATTAAAGAAATTGAATTAATAATTGATAACCTTCCAAAACAGAAAGCACCAGGTTTACATGGATTCACTGGTGAATTCTACGAAACATTTAAGAAATAAATCCTATCAGTTCTCTACAATCTTTTTTGGAGATCAGATGCAGATACTTCCTACTCATTCTATGAGGCCAGCATTCCCCTAATGCCAAATCCAGACAAAAACATTACAAGAAAACTACAGACCATTATCTGTCATGAATACAGATGCTAAAATTCTCAAAAAACATATTAGCAAATCAAATCCAACAATGTATAAAAAGAATTATGCACCATAACTAAGTGGGACTTATTCCAAGTATGCAGCATTAGCCTGGTTCCAATTTGAAAATCAATTAATAGAAGCCATCACATCAACCAGCTAAAAAAGGGGGGTGCCTGGGTGGCTCAGTCAGTTAAGTGTCTGGCCTTTTTTTATTATTAGAGAATGTGCAAGCAGGGGGTAGGGGCAGAGAGAGAGAGAGAGAGAGAGAGAGAGAGAGAGAGAGAATCTTAAGCAGGTTCCATCCTCAGCATGAACCCTTACATGGGGCTCGATCCCATGACCCTGGGATCATGACCTGAGTCGAAATCAGGAGTAGGATACTCAACTGACTGAGCCACCCAGGTGCCCCAACCATCTGACTCTTGATCTCAGCTCAGGTCTTGATCTCAGTGTCATGAGTTCAAGTCCCACATTAGGCTCCACTCTAGGTGTGGAGCCTGCTTTAAAATAAGACAAAGGCAACAAAATTCTTAAATAATATCAGTAGATGCAAAAATACAACTTGACAAAATCTGACACTCATTCATGATAAAATCTACCAATAAATAGGAATAGAGGAGAACACCATCAACTTGGTAAAGACAATCTATAAAAAACCTATTGGGGCACCTAGATGGCTCAATTAAGCATCCAGCTCTTAATTTTGGCTCACGTCATGACTCATCATTTGTGAGATCAAGTCCCATATCAGGCTCCGTGCTTGCAGCACAAAGTCTGCTTGGGATTCTCTCTCTCCATCTCTCAAAATAAATACATAAAATTTTTTAAAAACTTAAAAAAAAAAACCAAAACCTACAATTAACATCATACCCAATGGTGAGAAACTCAGAGGTTTACCACTAAGATCAGTTACAAGGCAAGGATGTCCCCCCACTTACCACTCCTTTTCAAAATCATACTAGAAGTTCCAGCTCATGCAATAAAACAAAAAGAAATAAAAATATACAGTTTGAGAAGAAAGGCATGAAACTGTCTTTGTTAGCAGATGACATAATTAATTGTATGTAGAAAGTAAAAAAAAAAAAAAAAAAAAATCAACCAAAAAACCTCCTGAAACTAATAAGTATAGAAAGGTTGCAGGATATAAGGATAGTATACACAAGCCAATCATTTTCATATATACCAGCAATGAATGAGTGGAACTTAAAACCACAATGCTATTTACATTAGCATCCCCGAAAATGAAATACTTACATATAAATCTAACAATATATATACAAGATCTCTATGAGGAAAGGTATAAAATTCTGAGACATAAAATCAAGGAACTAAATAAATGTAGAGATATTCCATGTTCGTGGATAGGAAGAGTCAATATTGTCAGAATAATCAGTTCTTCCCAATTTGATCTATAGATTCAATGCAATCCTAATTAAAATCCCAACAGATTGTTTGTGTATATCAATAAACTGATTCTAGAGTTTATATGGAGAGGCAAAAGACCCAGAATAGCTGACACAATATTGTAGGAGAACAAAGTTGGAAGATTGACACTACCCAGTCTGAAGACTTACTTAAGGTAAGTGATAAGTCACAAGCTTACATATAGTAAGCTGTAAATAAGACTTAGCTACAATAATCAAGACAGTGTGGTATTGGCAAAAGAATAAGCCTACAGATCAATGGAACAGAACACGGAGTGCAGAGGTAGAAGCACATAAATATAGTCAATTGATTTTGACAAAGGAGCAGAAGTTATACAATGGAGCAAAGATAAAAAGGGTGCTGGAAGAGTACCTGGATGGGTCAGTCGGTTAAGCATCCAACTCTTGGTTTCGGCTCAGGACATGATCTCACAGTTTTGTGAGTTCGAGCCCTGTGTCAGGCTCTGTGCTGACAGTGCAGAGTCTGCTTGGGATTCTCTCTCCCTCTCTCTCTCTCTGCTCCTCCCCCACTTGCACTGTCCCTGTTTCTCTCAAAATAAACTTTAAGAAGGTGCTGGAACAACCAGACATCCACATGTAAAGAAAAAAAAAAAGGTAGACACAGATGTGACACCTTTTACAAAAATTACCTCAATGCCTCGTAAACCTAAATGTAAAATGCAAAACTATAAATCTAGAATATAACAGAAAACCTAGAAGATAACATCTAAGTTGTTGTGACATCATAGTTACTACATCATAGCAGCTACAGAATAGCCACTTACCACATGGTAACCACATCATAGTTACAACATCAAAGAAGAAGTTACAACATGAAAGAAGGAATTGATTAGCTGGACTTAATTAAATTTAAATTTTCTGTCCTGCAAAAGATAATGTCAAGAAAATGAGAAGATAAGCCACAGATTGGTGGAAAATATTTGCAAAAGACACATGTGATAAAGGACTGTCGTCCAAAATATGTAAGAACTTTTTTTTTTTATTTTTTTTTTTTAATGTTTATTTATTTTTGAGACAGAGAGAGACAGAGCATGAACAGGGGAGGGGCAGAGAGAGAGGGAGACACAGAATCTGAAACAGGCTCCAGGCTCCGAGCTGCCAGCACAGAGCCCGACGCGGGGCTCGAACTCACGGACCGTGAGATCATGACCTGAGCCGAAGTCGGATGCTTAACCGACTGAGCCACCCAGGCGCCCCAATATGTAAGAATTCTTAGCAGTAAGGAAATAATCCCATTAGAAGAAAAATGGATCAAAGACCTTAATGGGCATCTCACCAGAGAAGATGTACAGACGACAAGCATATGAAAAGATGCTGTTCTGCCACGGGTCCTGCTGCTTGTGTGGTCACCGCGTACAGACCTGGGACCTCCTTGGTGAAGCAGTAGCTGAGAAGACTCCCGCACTCACCATGGCTAACAAGAAGCCCATGGATTCTTCATCTTTCAGATTTCAGCAGATGAAAATAGCTGTATGCTCTTTTATCATACGGAATGAGAAAACTGTGGGTTTCTGAAGCAAGTTGGGCTGGTGCTACTTTAAAAGGGTTTGTTGATGAGGCAGATCAGATTCTGATTGGATGGGCAGCCAATCAATGAAAGACACACCCGCACAGTTGAGGATGAAGGATGAAGATACAAATGATGTGTCCCAATGGCAGAAAGGCCGTGTCTACCAAAAAGTGAACCTGCTATTTCACTCCAGAACGCTGTTCCTCCAGACCAAGAAGACATTCTCAGTTAGAAAACCACAGTTTGGTTCTAACCACATTCTGACTACTACAGGATAATTTTCTCTATTCTTTCATTTTCCCCTTCTCCATTCCTTTATTGTACATAAAGTAACTATATGTGCATAAGCATATTGCATTTTTTAACTAAATGGCCAGTGATATGTTTTGATCAATATTAGATGGAAATGGGATGGGGAAAAATACGGATTCTATGGAAATACTTCTTTTGTCCATTAGTGGCATGCTCATTCAGATCGTACCTTTATGTTCCACTAAGTTATTTTGCTCTCACTGTTTAACCAATAAAGAACAACAGAGAAATGCTCACTTTGCTCGATTGGAGAACTTAATGTTTCTTATTTCCCATTGTAAAACCAAGGTCAGTTTTATAACTTTTTTTGTACATAGCTGTTACATGTAGGGCAGTCTGTCTTTAAATAGGGATAAATTTAAAAGAAACATATCCTAAGTTGTTTTCCCTTCAAGTCAAATGTCTTGTTGTTTAAATAAACTTCTTGTTAAAAAAAAAAAAAAAAAAGATGCTCCGCATCATACATCATTAGGAAAATTCAAAACAAAACACTTCCATGCCTATTAGAATGCCTAAACTCTAGAATATCAACAAAACCAAATGCTGGCATGTAGGTGAAACCATGGGAATTCTTATTTGCTGCTGGTAATAATGCAAAATGGTGCAACCACTTTGGAAGACGGCTTAGTAGTTTCTTACAAAACTGAACATACTCTTACCATGTGATCCACCAACTATAATTCTTGGTAAACTTTACCCAAGGGGGGTGAAAAATTATGTTCACCCAAAAACCTGACGTTACAGCACACTGATGTTTACAGCAGCTTTATTCATAACTGCCAAAACTTGGAAGCAACCAAGAAGTCCTTCAGTAGGTGAATGGACAAACTGTGATATATCCAGACAATGGGCTATCATTCAGCACTGATAAAGGAGCTGTGAAACCATGAAAAGGAGGAAGCTTAAATGCATATTACTAAGTGAAAGAAGCCCATCTGAAAAGGCTACATACTGTACGATTCCAACTATATTCCAGCTAGAGGACATTCTGGGAAAGGCAAAACTATGATTCTTGAAAAGATTGGGGATTAGGGGTGTGGGGAGGAATGAACGAGAAGCACAGGATTTTTAGGGCAGTGAAAATACTCTATAATACCATAATGGTGGGTATATATCATCATACATTTTTCCAAGTCCAAAGAATGTACACCACCCAAAATGAACCCTGGTGTAAACTGTGTACTTGGGTGACTATGATCTGTCAGTCCAAGTTTAATCAGTTGTAACAAATGCACCACTCTGGTTGGGATGTAAATAATAGGAACGCCATGAATCTGGTGATAGCTGGAATGCGGGGGGCGGGGAGTGGAGCTAAGGGTTAATGGGAAATATCTGTAACTTCCCCTCAACTTTACTTTAAACTGCTTTTTTAAAAAAGTCTTAAGAATGAAAAAAGAACCAAAAAGACAAACCACAGCCTGGGAGAGAATAACTGCAAGTCATGAATTTGAGAAGGGGTTTGCTATCCAGGACATATACTGATCTCTTACAACTCAAAAAGAAGAAAAACGATCCCATGTAAAAATGGGCAAAGATACGAACGGACGTTTCATCAGGGAAGATCTACAAGTGGCAAATAAACGCATGTAAAGATGCTCAGCACCATTAGCCATTTGGGAAATGCAGCTGAAGTCACCGTGAGACACCTCTATATCCCAGTGAGAATGGCTACCGTTAAAAAGATAGCCGGTGCCATTTTGGTGGGGCTGTAGAGAAATTGGAACCCTCGTATGCTGCATGCAGGACTGTAAGAGGGTACAGCCACTTTAGATGGCTTGGGCATTTCTTTAAAAGTTAAACATGAACATCATATGACCCTGCAATTCCACCTTTAGAAATCTGAGAGAAATGAAGACATAACCACACAAAGACATGTCCATAAATATTCGTAGCAACATTTTTCATAACCAAAAATTGGAGCTAACCCAAATGCCACTAGTAAGTAGGTCAGCAAAATACTGTATTCCTAAAAAGGAATGAAGTACTGATACATACAAGAATACTATGCCAGACGCAAAACACTACCTACTGTATGATTCCATGTGGATGACATGTCCAGAAAAGGCAAATTTATAGACACACAAAGCAGAGTAGTGGTTGCCTAAGACTGGGGGTTGGAGTGGGGATTAGCGGCAAATGGGCACCAGGGAACTTTGTGGAGTGATGGAAATCGTCTCAAACTGGATGTGGTGATGGTTGTACAATGCTATGGTACATAAACTATATCTTGATAAAGCTGTTGAAAAACCAAAAGCAAATGGAATTGCTGGCAATTCAGTTGTGTGTCTTACCTATACTAGCTGAAGCCTTTGGGTTCCTTTTCTTCACAAGTTTTTTGAGATTAAAACTGATCAAAAATATACTTAGTAGAGTACTCAAAGACGTTCTCCAAACTTATCGCTCTTTTAGGTCCTGTCTGAAGTTTGACACTGCACAGGTTTTATTAGAAAGCCACCTGGACCCATCAGACTCAAGCAGGATGCCCAGTGGAAAGAAGGGTAAGAGCTCATGCCCCCAAACCGTACTGTTGTGCTGTAAGTTTGACAGAGCGCAGTTTGAGATTTCATTCTCTAAGAGGACACTGTTGGGTGGACCATCCCTCAATAATTTTCTCTATCTGAACAAGGCTTTTGCTTTACAACCACATGTCCTTTGTACACAGAGAACCAAGCTGTATTTTCTCAGCTCCTTTTTAGAAACTCACTTTACCATTATCTAACATTCCATTCATCAATGCTGAGTCTCTATGTTATCTAATGATTCAAGAATGTTCTCCCCTTTTCCACAGGAAAAGGAAGACAATGGGATTAAGGCAGGACAGGTATCTGATTTTGGCTCAATTGTCTAGACGTTTTGCGGACACAACACACAGCATCCCAAATGGAGACCCTCCTTAAGGCCTGACTTTTAAAGTTTGTAAAGTTTCTGGAACAGGTGGCAAGAACTGGCTGTGGATGGTCTATAGGGCAGACAGATCCTCTGTGGAGGCCAGAATGGTGGTCTCCCATTTCCCCACTCTGGTTTACACATTTGTTATTGCCCCAATCAACATCCACCTCATATAGTATTTACCTACTTTTGTCACTAGGCAGAGAACTACAGTTCTTGTTCTTGGGGCTGGATGTCTGGGAAACATTCTAGGTTTGCTGAATTAGATGGGCTGTCTACCATTCAAGGGACTCTTCATGTTAATACCACCTAAATCGTAAGTGGCCAAATGTGGTTACCTTTTTGGTCAGTTCTACCAAACTCACTTTGCACTGGATATGGGCAACAGATGAGCAGACAGGAAGAAAGGAAACTAAGGATTACTAATCAGCTCCTTTATGCTGGACAAAATCATGGTACATTCATATGAGTTTTTACTTAACCCTAGGAACTAGGAAAAATGACATCCATCTTAGAGTTATGCAAAATGAGAACTGGGGCAGGTGAGGAGGGGCTATCCAAGAACGATCAGTAGGAATGGACACATTTGGGTCTTAAGACTCCACACTCAATCATTGTTCAGAAGCTTGAGGGCCTCGAGAGTGCGGGCATGGGAGCCAAACACCGGGAACACAATGGCTGATCAAAACTGACGCTATTGGGGCGCCTGGGTGGCTCAGTCGGTTGGGCGTCCGACTTCGGCTCAGGTCATGATCTCGCAGTCCGTGAGTTCGAGCCCCGCATCGGGCTCTGTGCTGACAGCTCAGAGCCTGGAGCCTGTTTCAGATTCTGTGTCTCCCTCTCTCTCTGACCTTCCCCCATTCATGCTCTCTCTCTGCCTGAAAAATAAACGTAACAAAAAAAAAAAAAAAAAAAAAAAAAAAAAAAACCTGACGCTATTCAGCGTCCATATAGCTTAAAGCCGGATCAGAGGTTCACAAAAATAAATGTGTAATTATAAGCTGTGGAAAATATCCTAAAAATTCAGTCCTCTATTGAGGACATCATTTCTCAACAAACACACGTTCTACCATCACAGAACCACATATCCCAGCCCTGAAGATGTCACTGTTGGTGATGGAATATACCCAGTACACGATGCTTACACATCAGCTGTCACTTTGTAAACACCGGCTGAATGAATGATTCTGATGAGAAAATGGCACAACAAAGTTAAAATGTGATTTGTTTCAATTTTATTTTCCTATCTCAGTTTCAGTAAAAGGTTCAGAGAACTCATTGACACAAATCATAAGCTATCTCCCACCCATATACAGTATATGTCCAGTTTCTACTTTTTTTTTTCACTGAACAAAGTGATACTTTGTTCAAACCAAAGTACCAAGGAAGGGTGGGGGGGGGGGGGGGATATGGGTGTGGTCTTTTTATTCACAGACAGTAAATGTATATGCACCACCACTATGGGAAAAGCACTGAGGAAATATTTGCATCCCACAGGTTAAAAAGTCAAGCAATTAATACAATTAGAGTACCTCCAAAGATAGCAGATTTGGAACAATTAGCCATTACTGTGAAGGAAGTCCCTAGTCGTCTTTTTCTGCCACCACATTCCTACACTGGAATTTAAGCCCTCTTCATGGTGCAAGTATAAAAATTATCGAAGTCAGGGTTTTATGGCAATCTTTTGCTAAAATATATTCTATTTTAATATACATGCTACAAAAGTACACTAAAAAGGTCAATCTTTAGAGCTCTGTTAAAGAATTTAATTTTTTACACATAGAATAATGTTCACCCACCTCTAAAACCATATTTGAGGGAAGCTATTACTGTGACCCCAAATATTTCTAGCTTAATATTTTATTGTTAATAGTATTTTGTTTATAATATTGATTTTATAATACGTGTATTCAGTAATGCTCTTATAATTCTGTATCGCAGCGCCTCACCCATCACTTTAAAAAAAAAAAAAAATGCAGAAGGAACTGTGTGCCTCCAAGCAGTTCTTAATTGGGCAATCACCAAGTTTTCAAAGTTCCTGTTACAAATGTTTTCATTTTATTTTTTAAACTTTGTTACTCTAAATTCTTTTAGGATCAACATCTGGAGCTTTTAATTAGGCAAATACAAATGAGAGATGCTAAACATGAACTTGTAGGTAGCCTTTGAAAGGAAAAATTCCCTCCTGTAATAACATCCCCAGTGCCAGTGCTAGGTTCTTACAGGATAGAGTGAAATGACACTGACTGAGCACCTCCGGGGCAGATGAACTGGCCACACGCACACCAAACCAAAAAACAGGACTCTTGGTACGGAGTTTAATTCTATCTACTATAATCGTGTGGTGCACGGGATGAAGCTGCTAGTTATAGATTTACATCCATGGATCCCAAGCAGATATGTTATCTTTTATCTCAGAGTAGTAGAACGGAAATATAAAATAACTGAAATTTATTTCGGATTTAAACAAAAATAGTACTCTTTTCATTAGCAAAACATTCTTGAAAATATATCTATTTCTCCTCTTTGAACAGTTAGCCAAGGAGCACTAGGCAACTTCTGAAGGTTTAATGCCAACTGTTCAATACAATAAATACGGATAGAGAGAGCACACAGCAACAGCAGCTTATTTACATTCACTGATGACAACACATTTCTTATCCGGTTACAGTGTCCAGTCCAACAAAGGAAAGGTTTGGCATTCATGTGCTTTCTGTTCTGAAGATGAGAATCACTTCTGCTTGATTTTCATTCTTGGAAGAAAAAAATAACGAGCTGTTGTCCTCGGATTTGATGACATGATGTGAAAGAGGAATGGAACAAAGATTGGCTGTACCCACGGAGTTCGTCGGGGATTGGGTCTCCAGGCAGATTTCTTCTTCCCGGGTGAGTGTCCGGGGGGCTTCACAGGCACCAGCAGGGAGGCACCCAGGACACAAGTGGGCAGGCCCTAATCTGGGGAAGGGCTACTCTTGCACCCCCTCTGTGCTTCAGCCTCCACCCCTACTTGCCACCCTCTATATCGATCGTATGTGCTTGAGGCTGCAAAACTGATGGAAATCAGTTTAGAGGGAAATGAGGAAAAGCAGAGAATTCGACCAAGAGGTGGCCTGTGTCACGCATCACTGTCTTATGCTGCCTCCTGAGCTCCTGTCATCTGTGGAGGATGCGTACATGATGTTCTTCATAGCACAATTCTCCTTTGTTTTTCTTGAAAATTTTTTGCAAGGTCATGTTTTTCCAAACAATTTTATCAGGAGTAGAGTTTGAGGTCTGCTCTTTTTGAACCTACCGAAAAGTGGAATGTTTTTCCCTGGCAAATGATTACTTCTTTGAAAAGCAGACAAGCTTCTTTTTTTTTTTTTTGGATCCAACTTAGCCCTTCAGAAGCAACTTCAGACTAAGAGGAGGAAGTACAGGAGAACTAACTTCCTGTTGTGCCTTACATAAAACATTTTGTTAAAATTAAGAGCAACTCCAAGTACAAAAGTAAATATTTGTGCAAAGGGCACAATGCCAGATGCAATCTTAAGACATCCTCAATTTTTATTCTTTTTCTGTCTGACTCTTTAAAACACAAAGTCTTCTACATTATGAAATGTAGGCAAGTCAGGGGAAGGAAGTTTACATCAGAAAATACTCTTTAGAAAAAAGTACAGGATCTTTTGCTGATCATTTGTTACTCATTTCATAACTTAGCTCAAGTGTTGGTTAAATATTCACAGTAATTTTAGAGAAGAAACATTCATGTCTTTAAAACTTCAATCCATTGCATTTTCAACCAGTTTTCTGTACAATTACAAAATTTCATCTGTCAGTGCTTTTCTGTAGAATTCCTTATTGTCAGTCCTTCCCATTCCGGACCCAGCTATAACTTCAAGGTGGGCTGCAGGATTCCTTTCTCAATTAGATGAGTCTTGAGGGTTTTGTAAATATTTAACTGCTGTTCCGGCTGAAGCACCAACAGCTGCTGTAGCACTTTGCTGGGATTTGGACCCCTGAGGACAAAGCGGAGAAGACCAAGTTCAGGCTATTTTAAGAGAGCTCAAAGAGGCATATACCCCCAACTGAAAATAAATCATGCACTTAAGCACAGAGTGACAATCTTTACTTGACCAAGCTCACTTTCGTGCCCAATGTTAGTGGCAAAGGGAGGAAAAAAACCCAGAAACATTCTGCACTGAGAGGCATACAGTCTAGATTTGGGAAGAACGCACCAACACAAAACCCAGGAATGACACTAGGCAGTTTAGGGGATGCAAATCTAAGTTCTACAAAACTTCTCAAAAGGGCAACCTGACTGCAAGGTGAGAACAGCTGACAAGACACAAAAACTATCAAAATTCCTGGTGGATGAAGATAAGCCAAAAGAGGACATGAAAATATACTTTACATTTTTCAGCCTCAGGGGCGCCTGGGTGGCTAAACTGGTTAAGGGTCAGACCTCAGCTCAGGTCATGATCTCACGGTTCATGAGTTCGAGTCCCATCGGGCTCTGTGCTGACAGCTCAGAGCCTGGAGCCTGCTTCAGATTCTGCGTCTCCTTCTCTCTGCCCCACCCCCACGCACACTCTGTTCACTGTTTATCAAAAATAAACATTAAAAAAAATTTTTTTTAAATTTAGCTTCAAAGAAACTTCAAGAAATGCCCCTGGGGAATTATGAATGTTCAAGAGACAGGGCACAAAGATGCTGGCCCAGCACAAAAGCCCCAACCCGGGATTTGCAGTAGACGCCACAGCCTTTGTTCCAAAGAAAGTCTTAGGTGAGCCCCAATATAAGAAACAAAAGTGAGTCTTTTCTAGTTGAAAAAAGGAGGCGGACAGCCTGCCCCCCTCACCCCCACCCCCAGCAGTCCCTGTGGTGACGAGATAAGCCTGGCTGGAACTGAAGCAACACCAAGGCGGCCCGTGATGCCCTCACCCTTCTCTCCAGGGGACATCCCAAGGGCAGCCTAGGGCCTCTCCTCAAGCAGCAACCTCAGCAATCTTCGGGTTGGCTCCTCCAGCATCCCCACTCCAGCCCTTCTCTTCCTGCCCTTCACACTCTCAGTCAGAAAAGGTTCTCAACAGGACTCCTACCCTCTCCCTGCTGTGACACTTTTGCAGTCAGGGGATTGTAACTTTCCCACCCCTTAGACGCTAGAACTCAACCTGTTTATACCTGTGTGATCTTCCCAAGTGTCATTCTCTCAAATTCAGAATGAACTGATTCAGAATTTAATGTATATGTATTGTTCTTTGCAATTTCTACAGTCTATTTGAATCAGTAAAGGAGAGTATGGTTTACTTTTTGTAAAGAGAGATTAGTAAAATCCAATGGGAAAAAGCAAGACATAAATGATAATGGAGAATGGCACTGAATTCTGAGAAATACTGTAAATCATAAATTTAGTTACCCATGTAAGGACTATCAGTTCAAATGGAATTACAGGAAATAGGAAACCCAGCAGCAAAGAAATGTCTGCTATGCAGGGATAACACAACAAAAATCTTTGATTAAAAAAACTGCACGATGTTGTAGATCAGCCATCCCATGGGTTACCTTCATGCACGTGGCTCGTTTGCCAAAAATGTGGCCATATGTCTCTCACAGCCACTGTCCACTCAAGTCAGGGCACAGCTTGTCTTACATCTCTTCAAAAGATTCAGCAACTTCATAACAAACCCAGAGTAGGGACCCACAGAGAAAAGGAAGGGTATTCTAGCAAGTTCAGCTAAATGCAAAATTATGTCAGCAGGTGCTCCCAGCTAGATGCATCCTGGCACTTGCCCTGTATTTCTAATAGTCTAAATATTTGCTTTCAAATGGTAGACAACATGGCTCAGCATGACTCTTCTCTATGGAGAGAATAGCAGGTTAAAAAAAAAAGTTTGAGTTAATGCCCTAAAAGCTGCTACCATCTGAAAATAGAGTTCTAAGGATTTGAGCATTAAATACTAATACTCAAAGATATCAGTAAATAAATCATATAAGTGGATTAAATATTCCAATTAAAAAGACAAAGGCTGTCATCTTGGTTATAAGAAAACAAATCAAGCTATATGTTTGTTAGAAGAGAAACACACTTTAAATATAGGGATAAAGGAACGCTAAAAATAAAACCCTAGACAAAGAAACCCTATATAAACACTAACCAAATGAAGGCTGATGCAGCTCTTCTAGGATCCAACAAAATAGGCTTTAAGCAAGTAGTATATAAAGATGGATGTTATATAATGACCTTAGGAGCGATTCATTAGGGACACAGGACAGTCCTACATGTGTATATACCTAAGACAACATCAAAATACATAAAGCATAAACTGACAGGACAGAAATAGGTAAATTTACAATCACAGTGGGAGATTCTGACCAAGCTCTCTTCCTCACAGAATGATGAGATGGAAAAAACAAACCCCAAAAATCAGTACAGAAGATGTAGCTAAACTTCACCTAACTGGCACATACTACCCTATGTCCCCAAACTGTGGAACGCACACTTGTTGCATGTGCACATGAACACATCCCTGCATAGATGGTATGCTGTGGCATAAAACAAGCCTCCACCAAAAGAAGGAAAAAATAAAGAGTATGTTTTCTGACCACAATGGAATTAAGGCAAAAGTCAATAAAGGAAGGAGAATGAGGAAATCTCCATTTGCATGGAAAGTAATCAACACCTTTCTAAATAAAGCACATGTCAAAGAAGATATCCTAGTGGAAATCAGGAAATTTTTGTAACTGATAATGAAAATACAAATATAGCATATACTATGAGAATAAGGCAGTACTTAAGAGGGAATTTACAGTATTAGATGACTCTATTAGGCAAGAAGACTGAAAATCAATAAGCTTTATCTCATGAAGTTCAAAAAGCAATAGCAAATTGAATCTAAAGAAAGATGAAGGAATGAACGATGTGAGTGGACATCAATGAAATAGGAAGTTAACAAAGCCAGAATTTGATTCTTTGAAAGATCAATGTAGTAAACTCCTAACAAGACTGCTCAAGAAAAATAAAGATTAATACAAAAACTCCTACACTGCTCAGGGTATATATTTAAAATGTGTATTTAAGGATCTACAAATAGGAGTTTCACTCCAGATACTCTATGAAGGAAATACATGTGTTCTGTGGTCAGGCACTTAGTAGAGACCATGGAAAATAAAGTTAATGTGTGGTTGCTGTGGTTTGCTTTCACACCCCAAGCTGGCATTTTAGGGCAGATCCAAAACCTTAGGTTTAACAAGAATAAGCCACCCTTTATAAAACAGCAATACCCTCCCACTCACCCACATCTCCACCCCCACAACCATCATCCTCAGCCCGCTCTACTTTTCTCCATCACACTTAGAACCACCTAAAATGCTGTGTTTAGTTGTTTATCTTTCACTTCTCCCTCCAACTCCCCAGTAAGAATAAAAGCTCTGAGGTCAGGAACTTTGTTTTGTTCTCTTTGTGATACATCCTAGAATAATCCCCAATGCATCAGAGGCACTCAAGCAATAACTGGGGGACTGGATGAATTATTATGTCCTCCTCCTTTTTAATTAGTATTCACTAATTGAAAAGAAAATGTAACACCATTGTAATACCACAGAAAATGAGAAATTAAATTTTCTAATATTTCAATCCAGTATTATCCACATTAACTAGATCTTATCTTGGTCCTATTAAAGACCATGACATACACTATTGTTTAAGTTGTTCAAATATATGTAACATAATTTTAATTTAACCATACTTCTCAGGGCAGTAAGATGTGACAGCTCCATGGGCCACCATTCCCCTTTGATATTACATATTACCACTGACAGAAAAAGCAACTCAAACTAATGCCTATGGGAATGAGAACTCAAATCATCTAATAAAACATTTTTTAAAAATCGAAAAGTACCTTATAAAACTTGTGATGTACACATGCACAAAAGTTGCCATCAAATACTGACAATCAAATCTGTCCATTATTCCGCCATGTCCAGGAATGGTGTTTGCAAAATCCTTCAGAAACAAACATATGAGTAAATTTTCAAAAATCACCTGCTATCGGGGCGCCTGGGTGGCTCAGTGGGTTAAGCGTTCGACTTCAGCTCAGGTCATGATCTCACAGTCTGTGAGTTCTAGCCCCACATCAGGCTCTGTGCTGACAGCTCAGAGCCTAGAGACTGCTTCAGATTCTGTGTCTCCCTCTCTCTCTGGCCCTCCCCTCCTCATGCTCTGTCTCACTCTCTCTCTCAAAAATAAATAAACATTAAAAAAAAAAAAAACACCTGCTATAAAACTCCTACCTGGAAATGTCTCTTTGGGACCACGGGCTCTCAGGAAAATACTACAGGATTTTTCCACTTAATACAAACTTACTGTAACATGTCTAAAAACTTAAAATCACATCTTTCAAATACGCTCCGATGTTGGAATGATTACCAAATTGACTAGCAACATACAAGTAACACTAATTAAATATTAATTAAATCCAGCACTTTTTTTAGCTAATACAGCTTTTTCTAAATAAAAAGCGCTATCATCTATTACTAATCTAATACTGTTCTAGTCTCTTTTCCTGTTTAACCAGAAGTTATTTAAGGAGCTATTCTAGTGTTGACAGATTTACAACTGGTTCTAACTCATGTTTAATAGTTTTTACTCTGAAATATTTTGCTATTATAATATATATTCTTTTTTTTTTTTTTTTTAAGTTTTAGGGTAAAAAGAAAATCAAAATAGATCACATGGGACACATTAGTCCATTAAATGGCCAAACTGAGGGAATGGTTAGTACATCTCTCCAATGGGCTCTGTACAGACATAGCCACATGTCTGAGTGCTGAGGATATAGAAATGATGGATCACCCTTCTAGTTTACTCAGGCAACCAAAAAACATCTAAACAGTTGTTATACCTTCATTTCAGACATGCAAAATAGTATCATCATTCAACAAGAAACCCTGAATTAGAGACTGCTGAAGAAAGTATCATTCTAAATGCAATATTTCTCTATCTAAAACAATTATTGAAAAATTCTTTGGTTACTTCTTGCCAACACATCTCCTTCCTTCTCTTCCCTACTAACCAATGCACAAAACAGCCATATTAACTCAACTCCATTCTGCTGTTTGCAGGCTTTACAGGACAGTCTTCACGCACAGCTGTTATTGTGGTTCCCTGTGGACGTGTGTTATCTCCCCTAGAAGGCGGTGAGCATCTTGAGAACAGAGACATCTTATGCACTTCTGCATACTGCTTTCCACCTAACATAGTATCTTCCCCACTGCAAGTGTTCACTGAGTTTTTGTTTTTTTTTATTTCCCTGGCTTATGTGCCCTGTGGGATCTGGCCTTATCAATTATGCATTCTGATCACTTACTCTCTACCATAGCCACACTATTCTTGCTCCCTTTCAGTCTAAGCTCCTTGTCTCCTTTGTACTTTCTGGAACACTCTTCCTTAGATTTCTTTACAGGACTCATCCTTCTTCTTTTGTCAGACCCCTGCTCACATGCTACCTCCTCCAGAGAGGCCTGCCCTGTTCACCCCACCTTCAGTAGCCACTCTGACTCCTAATGGCACAACATCCACTCTTAGGGAAGGCATGTGAGGACAGCTGAGATAACAGGGCAAACATACGTCACTTTATGAGAACCTAAATTAAACAAAACATAGGGATAACTTTAAGTATCTGGAACAGGGATCTGCAAACTATGTCCCACAGGTCAAGTCTAGCCCACTGCCTGTTTTTGTAAATAAAGTCTTATTAAAACCCAGTCATAACCATTCATTGACATATTGCCCATAGGGCTTTTGCACTATAGTGGCAGAGTTCAGAGTTCAGTAGCTGCAATATGATTAATACATGTATGATTTCTCCATTTACACAAAGAGTTTACTGAGCCCACAGCTAGTAGAATGAATGGTCATATGCAAAGGCTCTCCTGCTTGTGTCTTTAAGGGAGACTATGGCATAACACTAAACCTCAGACAATTCATAGCTGGATTCTTGCATGAGCACTTGAAGTCCCAACATTAAGTGACACATGCCATTCTATAAATGAGGTGGACATGACATTTTAAAATGTATTAACACGGGGCGTCTGGTGGCTCAGCCGGCTAAGCATCCAACTCTTGGTTTTGGTTCAGGTCACGATCTTGCAGTTTGTGACTTTGAATCCCACATTGGGCTCCATGCTGACAGTGCAGGGCCTGTGTGTTTGGGATTCTCCTCTCTTCTCTCTGCCCTTCCCCTGCTCGTGCTTGCTCTCTCTCGCAAAATAAATAAACTTAAAAAAAAACTTAAAAATAAAATGTATTAACCTGACCTGACCAAAATTTAATGAGATAGAATACACCAAAATCAGCCAGGAAGCATTTCTATGAGGCCGAAACAACTAGAATGTAAAAGTTTTTGCCCAGAGGCTAAATGTGAGAGACCAAGGGAAAACCAAATTACAACTATATTACATTCTCTAATTCTCTAATAATGTAACAAAGATTCTAAACACATACCTTGATTTTGAAAGCTCTTTTGAATCCACTGGCAAAGAAGCCTCCAAAAGGGCCAATCAATGACGCAAATGTTGAAAGAGCAATGCTGTGTATCTGGAAAGGATACAAGCTCACTGTTTCCTAAACAGAAAAAAAGGGGGAAAGGGTTTAACTGCAATAAAATTGTATTTGAGCATGCCACCTAAACTAAGAACCATGATATAAATACTAAGTCAAACCATTTGCCACATTTTTGTTAACTTCACAAACTTTCAGGATCGTGGGAGAAAAATATTTTGCACGCTCTCAATACCATTCTCTACGTAGCCAGCACTCTCCATTCCCTCCGTAGGCATACTGGCAGCACTTGGAACACTCAACTCTTGCAGTTGATAGGATACTCTAGTTTATCTAGAAACTTCTACAACACTTGAGCTGTAGGCTTACTAAGAATCGGTTGAGTTGATTTCTGAATTTGTTTCTTACCAGTAGAACTTTGTAATTATATATTTTAATTCTGTATTTTATTTCACTTTAATTTTGTATGACAAAATAAAAGGAAATTTGGTCTTTGTCTCAAACCTGCTTTCAAAAAGACCACCAAATTGAGCATCAGCAAGACAGTTATAAAAGATTCAGAGACGAGATAACAAAAATTGAGAAGAATTCAACAGTCTAATTATTTTGTAAATGCTTGGTTCTTGCTCCATTTTAAAGAAACTGAAACTACAAGTTGTAGACAGTGCATAAGTACTGTGGTTTAAGAAAGATTCTTTAGACCACCAATCTCTGGACCCATTCTCAAAGTGAAGGCCTTACCCCAAAGCAAAGATCAGTAGTGTCAAAAAGTTTTACAGCAGATAACAGATGGCTTGGACACTGAAAACAATTCTTGGAATCCGTGCATTGAACACTCAAGGAGAGAAATAATTTACTGGTTAATCTGCTCCTCAAAATTGTGGATTTTAGTTAAAAATATTTCAGATACACACAGGTACACAGTACACACCCAACTGTTTCATCCCCACTTTAACCAACCAACCAACCACCAGTCCTGATGGCATGGATCAGCAGGGTTCTACCAGACAGCTTGTCAACATCCTTCAGTGAGAGATGTCAGTATTGCTTTTAAATGCCAACAGTGTGCTTTTTGAAGGTAAACTGATTTCTTAGAAGCAGCTGCTTTCTGTATAGTACAGGTCCCCTAAAAATGAAGGGAATTTGAGCTGCTGAATTTTAATTACGCTTTAAATTGAGTCAATTCATACCAGTTACAAGGGAAGCTCACTGTAAACCATTTGATTGGTAGAAATCTAAGAAATACTGAAAAATATTTTCAAAAAAATACAAGATAAATTACCATCAGTAATCAAACTATCAAGTAAATTCCTAAGAGACAACTGGTTTGTGATAGTAATATTCATTTTATGTTTGAGAAAGGGAAGTCACAAGGGAATAGAAAATATTATTGATGCTAAGTAGACAGTGATACCACTTCTGTATCATTGAATTTAAAATTCTGTACAAATTGATTTCTTGGAAAAAGTTTAGTCCTATTTTTAAATGAACCTTAAACTTTGGGATGCAGGATCCTTAACTATGTTTATCTTACCTGTCTCAACACCACCTTTAGAAAGGGAGGAAGTGAATAACTCTGAAGCTGGAAAAGTTCTGAGGGTTCACATTCTGTAACGAAGGAGTTTACATCACTTCGGTATTCCACTGGGCAGACGAAGTACTGATATTTGGATAACATGTAGGCAGCCTGAATAACAAAGCAGGAGTCCATGAAACATTGAATGAAAAAAATCTGTCCATCTATCATATTTCTTAACTATCATAATGTGTCAGAAAGACCAGAGACAGAATGCCAAAATTTCTTTGCATTCACATTTTGCTATGTATTTTAAAAGTCAGATGGTCATAAATGACCCAATAAAAGACTCTGAAAAGCCACTAGAAAGCAAAAAGGTTTTCCGGGCGCCTGAGGGGCTCAGTCAGTTGAGCATCTGACTCTTGATTTCATCTCAGGTCACGATCCCAGAGCCCAGCATTGGGCTCTGTGCTGAGCATGGAGCCTTGCTTAAGATTCTCTCTTTCCCTCTGCCTCTTTCCGTGAAGGAAGGAAGGAAGGAAGGAAGGAAGGAAGGAAGGAAGGAAGGGAAAGGAAGGGAAGGAGGGAGGAAGGGGAGAGAGAGGGAGAGAGACAGAGAGAATGAAAGGAAGAAAGAAAGAAAAGAAAAAGGTTTTGGAAATCAGTGATCTTACAATCTTTGTATGACAACAAAAAGAAGGAAGGGGAAAGAGAGAAAAAGAAAACTGCTGTATTACAGCAAGGTTTTACTTTTTTAAAGTACACATAATGAATGTTAGCAGAAGCTAACAATTATAAAGGGATGAGAGAGTACAGGACTGAAGTTTATTGCATAAATTATGGTTACATTAATTTCAACAATAAACAACTGGTTATTCAAAATTACTAATAAGTGAAAAACACCATTGTTTTTAACCAACCCAGGAAACTATTACTGAAGTATTCTTATAGCCATATCACTACAATTTTTAAAACTAGCTATCCTCAGCCATGGGAGAAGATACATAAAATATTTCATTATAAATTTAAATTGCCAGACAACAGTTACCCTCTTATTCTGCAGCCAATATTCTTATAGAGTAGCTCTTTATTTTCTTCTAATGATATGGCTATTCTTGTAGTATTTCTAAATAAGTCTTTAATGATACTAATACCACATTCTTATAGTATTATTTAACTTAATATTCTAATTATACCTGCTTTGTGATGTAAAAACGTTGGACAAGCCTGGATCTCTTTTCATTGTTCTATTTATCAATTATTATCTCATCAGTATTCTACCACATAAACATCAGAATAATTTTACTCAATTCTATTGCCACTTTCTTGAGAATCAACTAAACTTACGAATTAAACAGGGCAATTATGGTAGTATTCCCATCCAGGAACCTGGCACATTTCCACTTATTTGTATTTTGCTCCCTCTCAAAGCTCCATGTTGTTACCAGTTATTCCACATCTGGCTACAGAATATATTCTAGAACTATCAGGGACTAGACTCTTTAAAAATTAAACTTCCAACCAGTTATTTTTTTTGCATACTTCTATCCAGCCATTTTACTGTATCTTTATTAATTCTCATGAGACCTCTTTTAATGCAAACATAAATTCCATAATTGTACACTAATTATTAAAATGTTAATATCTATTATGCATGGCTAAAAGTAAATGTCAATTATTTTTATCAAACTTTTCCTGCAAGTTGGGTTTATAGCAGTAAACACCCCCACTAAATCAATTAGCCAGCATGCATTAAGGAGACAGAGTTCTTCAACATCGTTTATATTCTCTGCTTTTCTCAAAGCCACCACTTGTCCCAGCACCTGTGTCCCTGTGTCCCCCATAAGGCAGAACAGCTGTTAGAAACTGCCAAACACAACAGCACAACAGCGGGTCTCAAATCTAGCTGTACGTCAGAATTAACAGGGAGTCCACTGACGGGATAGGGCTGGGACATATATTTTGTATAAGCAACGCAGACAATTCTATTTTTCTTTTTTTTTTTTTTTAAGATGTATGTATGTATGTATTTACATATTTTTAAAGTTTTTTTTTTTTTTAATGTTTGTTTATTTTTGAGAGAGAGTGACAGAGCATGAGCAGGAGAGGGGCAGAGAGAGGGAGACACAGAATCCGAAGCAGGCTCCAGGCTCTGAGCTGTCACCAAAGAGCCCAACACAAGGCTCAAACTCATGAACTACAAGATTATGACCTGAGCTAAGTTGGACGCTTAACTGACTGAGTCACCCAGGCGCCCCTACTTATTTACTTAAGAGGGAGGGTGTGGGTAGAGGGAGAGAGAGAGAGAATCTTAAGCAGGCTCTACACCCAACAGGGAGCCTATTGTAGGGCTTGATCTCAAAACCCTGAGATCATGACCTGAGCTGAAATCAAGAGTTGAACACTTAACCAATGGAGTCACTCAGGCACCCCTCTCCCCAGGTAATTCTGATATGAGGCCATGATGAGAACTACTGGAGTACAGAATTGGCTCTGTTTAATGGGTTTCAATAAATACATTATTAGCATTTTGTGGTTCAATTTTTTTAGGTTCAAAATAGATTGATAAATTTGCCACCATTTTCAAAATATAAATAAAATAAACATCTCAGTAAAACTCACAATGAATCCAAACACGACTGTGGAAAAGAAACCGCCAATGAATCCTTCCCAAGTCTTTTTAGGAGACAACTAAAAAAGGCCAAATAAAATTAAAAAGTTACTACACTCACAAAACACACAAATACATATGGCAAATTGTTTTCAGTGAATTCCCACAATACCTTATACATCTCTCCGTACTTTTTTCTTGATGGAATGGCTTTGGAAACCTTTTTCTTTCATTCCATGATCCCGATTTATTTGTACAAATTTCTCTAGTAATATCTAACACATTTTAGACCCTCAAACTGTGAATATATGTTTCTGTATAAATAACCTCAATTTATTTTTTTCTCTCCCAAAGAACTATGAACTCTATATTGAAATCATCGTCCCATGACTTTTATGCTTATATAAACCCCCACAATAGGGTGGTTCTTGCAATAAGGGTGAGATATAGTCATTCCAAGTACATATGGTCTGTATTGACCTACTACTGACAAAAAATAGAAGAATGAGTATAACAAAACACAGACATTGCAGCACATGAGATTTTCATATATTCTCAAAAATGCCATGCATTCAACAGACCTCTTCCTGAAATGGCAAAACACTCCAGATACAGTATTTGCTCCACAAGTATTCACATATCCTTCTCCCTTGGGTCACAATCTATGTCTGTCTCCATGAAGAAAGGAACATGTTGTGCTTCTAATAATAGATACTGTTTCAGATTCCGGCTATTGTTTCTCAGTCAATGGGGCATTCAGGCAGAGAAATCTGGAGGAAAGTTTGGAAATCAGTGATGCAGGGGCAGGAGGAAAAGATTTGGGAGTGCACAGCTCTAACTGCCTGAGGTGCCCTATATGATAAGGACTGATGTATGGGGAGATCACTGATGGCCTCTGTGATGACTCTTTCAGTGGATGGGTGGGGACAGAAGCCAAATAAATATCAGACAGAAGTTTCTGCAGACAGAAACAGGTGACAGGCTAATCTACATGATCTCTTTATAGACCTTTTGTCCTAATGATGTTCATAAAACCCAAAGCCAAAGTGTTGACAGAAATGGTTTCTTGACAAATCTGATAACAATTCTGCCACAGAGACAATTTCCTAGGATGATTCAGTATTACTGTCATGAAGTAGTTGACTCAAATTCAAAAGTGCCTGTTGATTATTTTAAAGATGACTTCTCAAATTAAATTGACCTATATAAAACTGATTTAGGGGTTAACTTGCTTAATCACATATGGGTATATCATACAACTAATCCAGCCTGGTAAATTCACTAGAAATCTGTGTCCAAAATCAAACAGTAAGACTCCTCTACAACCATAACAGCCTCTCTGAAGGCTTTCTAAGCCAAAAACTTATCTGGTACAGAAGTGAATATTTAATCACTTGCCCTGATGCTACAGCAGCTTTAGAAACTTTTAAAAATATATATATATACCTTGCTTGCTGTATCCCTCCCTATAGCTCAGCCTGATGCTGTATGCTGCTGGACTCTTACATGGGGAAGAACTTATGGAAGACTTTTAAAGGACAGGCACATCCATGTGTTCCTCTGGGAACACTTAAGCTACTCTTGTATCATTCTTAACAAACAGGTTTTGTATCTGCACAATTGTCCCAGTCCCTCCAAACTGCCTTCATACAGTAACATCAAAATAGCCAACCAAAATATTCGTGGGGATATTATTAAAGACTTTGGACAATACATGAATGGGGAGAACCCTATCTAAAGCCCCAACATGAAAAGTTTGTTTAAAGGTAATCAGTTCTAGTAAAAGGTCTATTTTTCCATGAGGAATCAGTTTGTTTCTTTCTTCCCCAAAATGAGCACTGTATAATTCATTAATTCATTTCTTTCTTTGCCTCCACTGAATGTAAGCAGAACCAAATCTAAGGCAAAACAACATGGTCTTTTCACATGTATTTTCCTTTCCCTTATCTTAACCTTTCCTTATTACGTGCATTATCAGTATTTTATTGTAGGGCCTCAAATTTTTTCAAAATAAGCTTGGGTGTAAAAGTCTTACAAGTGGACAGGACTATGGGAAGGTGATGAAGTGTACACTTTTAAAAAAAATTTGGTAAAGGAGGTGATAGAGAAGACAGTGACAGGGGAGAGCAGAGTCTAGGAAAGGCTTGTTTGTAGGGTTGCTGGGGAATGAAGAAGAATTGCACTATAGCTAACAGAAAGAAACCAGCAGAAAGATGAAATGAGCCTTCTTCACAAGACAGAGGACAAATGATGGAGTCAGGTCCTTACTGAGGAGCTAACAGGTTATCTAAGAATCCACATGGAATCACTGGGAAACATGGCTCACTGCCTCTACACTATGGCTGTTAAACACAGCTAAGGAAAATCAAAGCACCTCAGAAATAAAAATGTGCAACAGCACCAAATTGTTGGAGATCTTCTCCAGTGGCTAATCTTTAAGGTTATGGTAATGGCTTGCTTGTGATGTTGTTCCATTACCTTAATTAATGGAGTCCTCCCAAAAAAAAATCCAAAAAGGTAAGCAGTTATGTCATTGCAAATAACACTTGATATTGGAACAAGGAACCTTAAAAAAAATCAGAAAAAAGTCCATATGATTAAGTGGCAAACATTTATATAGGTTTATGACTCCTATTGAACCAATGCAATAGCCCTTTGGATTATACTGCAGCCTCATCCAGAACATAACACTTGCCAAAACATTAGTAGAAACAATAAGTATCAAGTAAATTTTCCCATTAAGCAATTCAGCAGAGCAAAATCTATAAATAAACTAACATACCAGGAGAATATTGCTAAGGAAAATATTAAATAATCAATTTAATTTTAATATTAAGCAATCCATTTCTATAGCTATAGACTTTTAAATTTTACTTTTATGAGGAACAAGTTATAAATAGAACAAAGAATTTAAAAAGCGGTCTTTCAAAATGGAAATAAGTCATCTGTTTAGACACAGTATAATCTTCATAAATTTATACCAAGCTCTTAATAAAAATTCTTTTTCAGGAATAATTATCAATTTCAATTCTATCTTAGCCTATAGTTACATGAAACCCTACTAATTGTACGGAACCTACTAATTTCAGTAACTGCTCCCCATCAATTAAAAGTCTGCATACAGAAGACAATCTTTATACACACACCTCAGTATAAACAAATTAAAACACAGAGCTGTGAAGGGTTTTATCTTGACAAAACCTATCAACTGTAAAAGATTTTAATTAATGGACTTAAAAGAATGCAGGGAAAATATGGTCAGATTTCTTAAAGCGTAAGTGTTTCTCCACTCTGATTTTTAACTAATAACTTTCATAATTTTAAACAAAAATGCTTTCTGAATCTGCAAGGCACTGCTATGTAGCAAGTAACTCCATCTGAAATCTGGACACCTACTCCTGTGTAAAGGCAGAGTAAAACCTACCCAACTTTCACCCAGAGAAAATACATTGCCAGCATTCTGTTTGCTGACAAGCAAACGTTCATGTACTTTTTGCATTCCACAAAAATAATATACTCTTTTTAAAGTCTATGTGTGCTTTGTAAAAAGGCACACTAAGGTGCAGTAACACCCGAAAATGTTAATTTGTGGGAGCTTTTAGGAAGACTTCCTGCATTTTATTTGGAACCCGAATAAGAAGGGTTTTCAAGTTGTTAACAAAGCATTTGTCTTCAGATGTCAAATGGTAAGCAAAACTCAGGAAGACATTTTAATGAAATAGAGCAACAACAGAGAGTACATTTTAGTAGAAATCTGAAAGACACTGTCCAATGTGAAAGAGCTTTAAAAAGGCTAGGATATAAATACAAAGCAGCATAACACTGTCCCCTTACCATATCATGCCTTCAAACAGATTTTGGATGACAAGATGTGACTGGGTAACTGTTATCAGTAAAGTGACATGAGTCCATGCGAACTGTTAATAGCCCAAGAACAAAACAATTAGTGAACACAACTCATCAGTGCAGCCCTGGAGCAACAGCAATTTTGAAACACAAGTTTCTAGCATGACTTTCAGTCAAATTTTAAAAGGTAGGGTCATACAGAATAAATGCTGTTAGTAAATTATATTCATTTTGGTGCCTACTGGAACCTTAAAACCATGAAGACATTTAACAAAGTAATCTTAATTCATACACAAATAGAAAGCTAACAGTATTGATACACTACTAAATTTAAAAACATATACAAAATATACAATAATCTTGAGTCATTAGTTAAAAATGATAATGAGAAAGTTATGGTGGTTGTTTCAGAATTGAGAGAGAAACATTTTCCTTGGCATTCTGCAGTTATTAAAAATGCTGAAAATGATTTTTCTTTCAGAATTCACTATGGTAGCTTTTTCACATTAGGAGTTATTTCTGACTTCAAATAACTCAAACCAGCAGGGACCAATTACCCTTAAGTGCCAGCTCTTCATTCTCGAAAACTGGTCTTCACAGCACTATTCAATGACAGTATTTGATTTCAGATTTTCAAAGACTTGTGTGTCTCATCAAGTCCATCTAGCCTGAGAGATGTCACTTTAGTAATTTTTAGCATCATCAGTATGAGGACAATATGAATGAAAAAAACTAATGTTTCTATATGTTTGTCTTACAATTTTGATTAGAATTTATAAAATGTTCATAATTCTTAATATTTTGATTTATTCATAACTTATTTCCCATTTTGGCAAATAATATATTAGTTGTTTTGTTTTGTTTTTTATCTGTATAAAAGATCCAATTCTTTTTATCTTATTTCTTTATCTGGTTTCTTCAAAATGTATATTTAATTTTTTTCAGTAGGCACCATTTATATTTTCATAGCACATTCTATTATTTCTAACTTGTCTTGATGATTTCTAGATTCTTATGGAGAATTTTAATCTCCTCTCAAGATCCCCAGAAATTAGAAATGTAAGAAATTCTAGTTTCCCAGTGAAGATGCTCAATAGAATGTCTTAATGGAGAAAAGCAAAGCATAAAGAATAGGAAATATATACAAATCCAAAATAAGCCTAACACATAAATTCACAGATTTAAATACTATATTTTGCATTTTATAATCTTATAATTAGCCAGCTTTTAAGAAAATAAGTTCATAATGCACAGTGATAAATTTTATTAAACACTGAACATACTTCAATGATACAGTGCAAAAAAAAAACCTTAGGGCAAAAAGAATTATGCAATCAACTGTGTGACTAACCACAACTACCAAGAAAATATATGTTCTGTTCTCTTTATGCTCAGGCTAACAACAAATAAACATAGATACTTTCTCTAGAAAAACATGGTATGTGTTTTCCTTACTAACTGTTCAGGAGACTATGAACATGCTTCAAATATTTGATTTTCATTTTATAGCCTTTGAAAATATTCAAAGAAAGAGTTTGGGAAACTTTGAAAACAGTTAAAATTTTTAAACCTTCAAAAACTTTACAACTTAAACCTTTTGTATTTAATAGTCAACCAAAACTGAAATGCCCCCACATTAGGCAAAACACCAACTAGCAGATTAGATCTACTCACTACAGAAAAAAAAAATTAAAGGTGAGTGTTTTTATTATACACAGTGACTACAGAATAATAGTTAATACAGACCATATAAAACTGCAGACGATAATGTTTCTTCACCAAGCTCAGCACAAACATGCAGAAACCTGTTCAAGAACAAAACACATGCGCTTGTGCAATTTGTTACAAAATGTAAGATTCACTGAGCTCACATAAGCCAATTTTCTGAACCACCTCTAGATATAGTTTAGCACTTACTCATAGGTCACCCTCTCCTACTCATATTAAGCATTTTATTTTTTTTATTTTTTTTTATTTTTTTTTTTAGGTAGGTTTCATGTCCAGTTTGGAGCCCAATGTGGGGCTTGAACTAAATGAAGGCCCTGAGCTCAATACCTGAGCTGAGATCAGGAGTCCGACACATAACCTACTGAGCCATCCAGGTGCCCCTTATAATAAGCATTTTAAATAAAAGTTTCTTGAGTGAAATGATCTTGTATTCTCCAAAATGCCTACTATATTCCATGACATAAATTCAATAAACATCCCCTGCATTAAGAGAATTAGTCTCTTGCAAATATGTGAACATGAAAAAACAGATCTTGAATTTCAGCTGAATAAAAGTTATCTGCATAGAGAGAAACCTCCAAGGGAAAACCTATAAGGCTATCAGCTGATTTTTCAGCAGGAACTTTGCAGGCCAGAAGGGAGTGGCATGACATATTCAACGTGCTGAAAGGAAAAAATCATACAACCAAGAATACTCTATCTGGCAAGTATATCATTTAAATTTAAAGAAAAAATAAAGAGTTTCCCAAACAGAAGATAAAAGAGTCTTACAAGAAGTATTAAAGGGGCCTCCTTAAGTAGAAAAGAAATTGCCATAAGTAAACATAAGAAAATTATGAATAAAAAGATGTAAAATATGATCACATACATATAATACATGGCGGGGGGAGTAAAAAAAGGAAAAGAAAAGGTGTTTGTTTATTTTTCTGTTGTTTTTTTTTTTTTAAAGAATGTGTTTGAACTTAAATGACCATTAAATTAATGTAGACTGCTACTTAGGATGTTATATATGAGTCTCATGATAACCACAAACCTAAGATCTGTAATCGACACAGTAAACAAAGAGAAAGAAAGTCAAACATAAGACTATTGAAACTTATCAATCACAAAGAAGGAGAGCAAGAAGGAATAGAGAAGAGATACAAAAACAGCCAGAAAACAAGTAATAAAATGGCAATATCTATCAACAATTACTTTAAATGTAAATGGCCTAAATGTTCCAATCAAAAGACATAGGATGACAGAATGTATAAAGAAAAGAGGCCCATCTGTGTGCTGCTTACAAGCGATTCACCTCAGATCTAAAGATACATATGGGGGAGGTGCCTGGGTAGCTCAGTCATTTAAGCATCCGACTCTTTTTTTTTTTTTTTTTCAATGTTTTTTATTTATTTTTGGGACAGAGAGAGACAGAGCATGAACGGGGGAGGGGCAGAGAAAGAGGGAGACACAGAATCGGAAACAGGCTCCGAGCCATCAGCCCAGAGCCTGACGCGGGGCTCGAACTCACGGACCGCGAGATCGTGACCTGGCTGAAGTCGGACGCTTAACCGACTGCGCCACCCAGGCGCCCCTACATCCGACTCTTGATTTAGGCTCAGGTCATGATCTTCTGGTTTGTAGGATCAAGATCCATGTCAGAGTCTGTGCTGACAGTGCAGAGCCTGCTTGGGACTCTCTCTCCCTCTCTGTCTGCTTCTCCCCCACTCATTCTCTCTCAAAATAAATAAACATAAAAAAAAAAAGTAAAGACACATACAGACTGAAAGGGAAGAGATGGGAAAACATCTACCATGCAAACATAAGTGGGGAAAAAAAAAGCCAGCATAGCAATACTTATATCAAACAAAGTAGACTTTAAAACAAAGAATGTAACAAGAGACAGAGAAGGGCATTATATAATGATAAAGGGGTCAATCCAACATGAGGATATACCAATTATAAACATCTATACACCTAACACTGGAGCACCTAAAGCAAATATTAATGGACACAAAGGGAAAAATTGATGGTAATTCAATAATATTGAAGGACTTTAACACACCAGTTACATCAATGGGTAGATCATCCAGGCAGAAAATCAACAAAGGAAACAGTGCCTTTGAACGACACATGGGACCAGATAAACATAAGAGATACATACAGAGCATTCCATCTAAAAACAACAGAATACACATTCTTTTTAAGTGCACTTGGAACCTCTCCAGAATAGAGCACATATTAGGCCACAAAACAAACCTCAATAAATTTAAGAAGACTGAGACCATGTATCTTTTCCAATCACAATGGTATGAAACTAGAAGTAAATCACAAGGAAAAAATGGAAACAACACAAACATATGGAGGCTAAACAATATGATCCTAACAACTAATGGGCCAAAGGAAATCAAAGAAGAAATTAAAAAAAAAATACATGGAGACAAATGAAAATGAAAACACAATGATCCAAAATGTTTGGAACACAGTGAAAGTAGTTCTAAGAGGAAAATACATAGTGATAAGGAGCTACCTCGAGAAAGAAGAAAGCTCAAATAAATAACCTAACCTTCACCTAAAGGAACTAGAAGAAGAACAAGCAAAGCCCAAGGTGAGTAGGAAAAAAGGAAACAATAAAGAGCAGAGCAGAAATAAATGACATAGAGACTAAAAACCACAGTAGGAAAAAAAGTCAGTGAAACCAAGAACTGGTTCTTTGAAAAAATAAACAAAATTAAGATACATCCTTAGCCACACTCATAAAAAAAAGAGAAAAGACCCAAATACATACAATCAGAAACAAGAGAGGAGTAACAGCTAAAACTAGAGAAACACAAAGGATTATAAGAGAATACTATGAAAAATTATATGCCAACGAATAAGACAATCTAGAAGAAATGGATAGATGAAATGGATAAATTTCTAGAAATACACAATCTTCTAAAACTAAACAGGAATAGAAAATCTAAAGAAACTGATTATAAGAAATTGAATCACTAGTAAAAAACTACCAAAAAATTAAAGTTCTGGACTAGACAGACTCACATTCAGAAAACATTTAATACCTATTCTCCTCAAACTATTTCAAAAAATAGAAGAAAAATGTCCAAATATATTCTACAAAGCCAGCATTACCCTGACACAAAAATCAGACAAAGACATCACACAAAAAAACCAAAAACTACAGGCCAACATTCCTGAACACAGATGCAAAAATCCCCAATAAAACATTAGCAAACCACATACAACAACAATACATTATAAAGATTCACCAGGATCAAGGGGAATTTATTACAGAAATGCAAGGATGGTTCAATATTAACTCATCAACCAACAAGATATACACCACCATCAATAAAATGAAGGACAAGAATCATATGATCATCTCAATAGTTGCAAAGCATTTGACAAAACCCAACATCCATTAATGATAAAGTCTCAACAAAGTAGGGTTAGAGTATGTATGTGTACACACACACACACACCCACACACACACACCCTACAGCTAACATCACACTCAATGTGAAAAACTGTGAGTTTTTCCTCTAAGATTACAAACAAGACAAGGATGTCCATGCTCCCCACTTTTATTCAACATGGTACTGGAAGTCCAAGCCACAGCAATCAGACAAGAAAAAGAAAGAAGAGGCATCCATATTTGTTAAGAGGTTAAACGGGGATCAAGACATGATACTATATACAGGAGATCCTAAAGACCCCACCCAAATACTACCAGAAGTAATAAATGAATTCAGTAAAGTTACAGGATATTAAATTAACGCCTAGAAATCAATAGTGTTTCTACCCACTAATAATGAAGTAGCAGAAAAAGAAATTAAGAAAACAAGACCATTTTACAGTTGCACCAGAAAGAAGAAAATACCTAGAAATAAATTTAACAAAAGAAGTGAAAGACCTGTACTCTGAAAATTATAACCGCTGATGAAAATAATTGAAGATAACACAAACAAATGTAAAGATATTCCATGCTCATGGATCATAATAATTCATATTGTTAAAATGTCCATATTACCCCAATCAATCTACAGATTCAATGCAATTCCTAACAAAATACCAAAATACCAAGCATTCTTCGCAGAACTGGAACAAATAATACTAAAATTTGTATGGAACCTCAAAAGACCCCAAATAGCCAAAGTAATCTTGAGGGGAAAAAAAAAAAGGCTGGAGGTATCATACTCCCAGGTTTCAAGATATACTATACAAAGCTGCAGTAATCAAAATGGTATAGTACTGACACAAAAACAGACACACAGATCAATGGAACAGAATAGGGACACCAGAAATAAATTCCTGATTATATGGTCAATTAATCTATGACAAAGGAAGCAAACATATAAAATGGGAAAAAGATAGTTTCTTCAATAAACAGATCTGGGAAAAACTGGACATGCAAACATACAAAAGAAACTAGACCATTTCTTAACACCATACAAAAAAATAAACTCAAAATGGATTTAAGACCTAAATGTGAGACCTGAAATCATAAAAATCCTAGAAGAAAGCACAGGCAGTAACTTCTCTGACATCAGCCATAGCAATATTTTTCTAGATGTGTCTCCTAAGGCAAGGGAAACAAAAGCAAAAGTAAACTACTGGGACTACCAAATAAAAAGCTTTTGTACAGCAAAGGAAACCATCAGCAATATAAAAGGAGACCTACTGAATGGGAAAAGATATTTGCAAATGATTTATCCAATAAAGGGTTAGTATCCAAAATGTATAAAGAACTTCTACAACTCAACACCAAAAGAACACAAACAATCCAATTAAGAAAATTCAGGACCTGAACAGACATTTTTCCAACACACTGAAAAAGTGCTCAACATGACTAAAATCGGGGAAATGCAAATCAAAACCACAACAAGCTATCGCCTCATACCCATTAGAATGGCTCAAATTAAAAAGACAAGAAATAACAAGCACTGGCAAGGATATGGAGAAAAAGAAACCCTCATACACTGTTGATGGGAGTGTAAATTGTTACAGCCACTGTCTAAAACAGTATGAAGGTTCCTCAAAAAATTAAAAATAGGAATACCACATGAATCAAAAATTCCACTAATGGGTATTTACCCAAAGAAAACAAAGACACTAATTTGAAAAGATACATGCACCCTATGTTTATGGCAGCATTATTTACAATAGCCAAGACATGGAAGGAACGTAAGTGTCCATCAATAGACAGGTTAGGAATATGTGGCAATGTGGCTATATACGTGTGTGTACACACACACACACACACACACACACACACACACAGGAATATTACTTGGCCATAAAAAGGATGAGCTCTTCCCACTGCAACAACATGGACAGACCTAGAGTATTATGGTAAGTGAAATAAGTCAGAGGAAGGCAAATGCCATATAATTATATTCATATGTGGAATCTAACAACAACAAATGAGTAAATAAGCAAAAACCCAGAATCTGACCTACAAATACAGAAAATAAATTGACAGTTAATAGAAGGAAGGTGGTGGGAGAATGGGCAAAGTATGTGAAGGTGGGTGGGAGATATAGGCTTCCACTCATGGCATGAGTAAGTCACAGGAATAAAAGGCACAGCATAAGAAATATAGTCAGTGATATTGTAATAGCATTGTATGGTGACAAATGGTAGCTATACTTATGGTGAGCATAGCATAGGGTATAAACTTATCAAATCACTTTGTTGTACACCTGAAACTAATATAATATTGTGTGTCAACTATATTAAAAAACCACAAAGTATTATTATGAAAAAAAAACTTACTTGCTTTATCAGTCCATCAGGTGTATGTACAGAATGTTTTAATCTCTACATAAGACCAAAAATTGATACTAATTATATGGCAGCTAACATCTACTGAACACTTATTATGTTTCAGGCTCTCATTTAAGCATTTTACAAATATCACCTCATTTAATGCTTCTAACATCCCTATGATGGTAAGTATCTATTATTATCTTCATTTTATGTATGAAGAAAAATGCACAAAGGACTTTATTAACTGTCTGAAAATCACAGGGCTACAGAACAGTTAAACCCTCAGATCCTACAGACTCTGAAGAGCCATGTGGCTCCATAAATCCTTATTAGTAAGATTCAGGTTAAGAATGAATTGAAACTTCTCGGAACCATATTATAACTGTAGTAAAACATATTGTTTTGTTTTTTTTTTAACGTTTATTTATTTTTGAGACAGAGAGAGACAGAGCATGAATGGGGGAGGGTCAGAGAGAGAGGGAGACACAGAATCTGAAACAGGCTCCAGGCTCTGAGCGGTCAGCACAGAGCCCGACGTGGGGCTCAAACTCACGGAGTGCAAGATCATGACCTGAGCCGAAGTCAGCTGCTTAACCGACTGAGCCACCCAGGCGCCCCCATAATATTCTTAATAATTTAAAGATTTACAAGCAGCAAATGTGTTTGGGTTTATGTTTATATCCCACAAATTTATTACAATAACATTTTACTAAATAAAAATTATACCTAATTCAGTGAAATAATCATATACAAAATAAGGAGAGGCAACGGGAAGCACTTTTTGCCTAAGATATCAGTAAACTTCTAAAGAGAAATATTCCTTTACAGAAGTAGATATTGCAAATACATAAATTAAGTTTAACTTCAGTTAAGTAGCCATCCATGCATTCTATTCTACGATATCCTTACTGTGAGTTCCCCAAGATAGAAAACGAATTGTCAGGTAATCTATCCCATATGAAATAAACACTAGCTTTCATATATCTAAGTTATATTTACCAAGGCCATTCTACCTACTAGAGCAACCAAGGTGGATACTACACTGACCAGAGTAAATAATCAACCAGCAGCTTCCTTTAGCTATTTTTTGAAAGCTAATTCGAAATGTCAGTGTAAAGGAAAATGACAAAGGAAGAAAATACATACTGGCTCCCAGATCCTATCTCACCTCCTATGTGTCACCTATGGAGTTAATGTGACTGACTGAACTGCAAGATAAACATGGGAACATTTTCAAATGGAAGCACAACTGAAAGCCCTAGGTCACTTTCTTGAGACAAAGAAAGAAACTGGGAGGAGGTACAGATTAAAACATGAAATTCATGGCTTTGAAATCACCAGTAGCATAAAGAACCTCTTTAGTAATTATTATTGCTTTTAAGATTTTATTCTCTAACAGGTAGACTTATTTTGTGGCTCAAGTAACAATGCAATTTCTGTGCTGTTTTATGCTATTGGTTCACAGAGGCAAATGTAAATTGGACGTGGTGTAGAGGCTAATGGGGTAAGAGCTGAGCAGAGACAAGACAGATGTTTCTGGAAGCTCTACTTCTGTCCAAACGGACCCCTCTGACTCTCCCAGCACAACCGTGGGAACTTCTCAACATTATTAACTGTGAATTATTGCCTCACAAATACCACTCTCACATGTATGGTTTTCTCATTTTTGAGATCATATAACACCATTCACCCTTAAGCATTTCTTCAAACAAAATCACTAACAGAATTATTCGATATTTTCCTAAT
Source organism: Panthera onca (assembly GCF_046562875.1). Classification (NCBI taxonomy): domain Eukaryota; kingdom Metazoa; phylum Chordata; class Mammalia; order Carnivora; family Felidae; genus Panthera; species Panthera onca. Next base: position 69,305,725 of record NC_138342.1, on the reverse strand, counting down.
GGTGATTTTTATCTAGGACAGTCTTAGTAACTCACTTTTACCTGGTCCAATTTCACTGTTAAATCACCAGTAACATGCAGCTTTTTATGGTGCTTTAATAAAGGCTATAATTGTCTGACTCTTAAGATACATTAAGATAATATAATTTTCTGAATTTGGTGAGGGTATATTTTCCTAGAATATCTAAGGAATATTATTTTTAAAGAACAATCTGAAAAAGAAACACATAGATTTATTTTTTCATACACAACCATAAAGCTATGTGTATGTTTTATGCTTAAATGTGTAAAAATACATTATACTGGGGTGCCTGGGGTGGCTCAGTTAGTTAAGCATCCAACTTTGGCTCAAGTCATGATCTCACAGTTTGTGGGTTCGAGCTCCTCATTGGGCTCTGTACTGACAGCTCAGAGCCTGAAACCTGCTTCAGATTCTGTGTCTCCCTCTCTCTCTGCCCCTCCCCTGCTTGCACTCTCTCAAAAATAAATAAAAACGTTTTAAAAAATTTAATAAAAAATTCATTATCCTATATTTCAATAAACCTATGGAAAGAATAACTTTGTCCATTTGGATACATAGTTTTACTTTTTTTTCCTAATTAATAAACAATATCTGAATGGTTACATCTCCAATTAAAAATAGTATTTCTTGGGGCATGGTTCATGGGTTTGAGCCCCACATCGGGCTCTGTGCTGACAGCCTGGAGCCTGCTTTTTGTTTTGTTTTGTTTTGAATTTTGTTTTTAATGTTTATTTTTTTTAATTTATTTTTATTTTTTTTAAATATGAAATTTATTGTCAAATTGGTTTCCATACAACAATCCCAACAGGTGCCCTCCTCAATACCCATCACCCACCCTCTCCTCCCTCCCACCCCCCCATCAACCCTCAGTTTGTTCTCAGTTTGAGTCTCTTATGTTTTGGCTCCCTCCCTCTCTAACCTTTTTTTTTTTTCTTCCCCTCCCCCATGGTCTTCTGTTAAGTTTCTCAGGATGCACACAAGAGCAAAAACATATGGTATCTGTCTTTCTCTGTATGACTTATTTCACTTAGCATAACACTCTCCAGTTCCATCCACGTTGCTACAAAAGGCCATATTTCATTCTTTCTCATTGCCACGTAGTATTCCATTGTGTATATAAACCACAATTTCTTTATCCATTCATCAGTTGATGGACATTTAGGCTCTTTCCATAATTTGGCTATTGTTGAAAGTGCTGCTATACACATTGGGGTACAAGTGCCCCTATGCATCAGCACTCCTGTATCCCTTGGGTAAATTCCCAGCAGTGCTATTGCTGGGTCATAGGGTAGATCTATTTTTAATTTTTTGAGGAACCTCCACACTGTTTTCTAGAGCGGCTGCACCAGTTTGCATTCCCACCAACAGTGCAAGAGGGTTCCCGTTTCTCCACATCCTCGCCAGCATCTAGTCTCCTGATTTGTTCATTGTAGCCACGTTTAATGTTTATTTTTGAGAGAGACAGAGCATGAGTAGGAAAGAGGCATAGAGTAAGGGAGACACAGAACCTGAAGCAGGCTCCAGGCTCTTCTCTGTAAAGAGCCTGACAGGGGGCTCGAAACCATGAACAGTGAGATCAGGACCCAAGCCAAAGTCAGACACTTAACAGACTGAGCCATCCAGGCACCCCTATAGTTATGTTTAATTACTACTACTGGTCAGCATTTATATACATAGCACTGCACCTAGTGCTGTCCATACAAAGATGTGTACATCCTGTTGTCTAGTATATCAAAGAGTTCCCAGGTAGTTAGGGAGATCCAATTACCCAAAAGACTGGAGAGAAATATATTCAAAAAGAAAATGAATGAGATTTCTAAACGAGTCAGGAGAAGTAAAGGAGAAAAAAGGCATTAAAAAGCCCATAAAGATGAGATTGAGGCAATTTCAGAAAAATGGACAATCAAAAAATATTTATTGAACAGTGAAGATATGCCAGATACAAAAAAAAAAAGAATAAAATGAATATGACCAGCACTTCCATTCAAGGAGTTCAGTCAGAATCTAACTGAAGAGACAGAAATCATAATGAAGTTGTTTCTAAAATTTACTGTTGGTGATTAACCAATTCAATACATGTAGTCCTTAATTCAAAAAACAGACATTAAGATGGACCCAGGATTAAATATTGGAGCTTAATGACTCTTTCTCACTCTTTCATGTGGCCAAATTTTTCAAAACATTTCAAATATCATGTTACGTGAAATCAGAAGCCCACTGCATTATGTGGCCCATATTGAGACATTAGACTCGACTGAGTTGTTTTTAAAAAGTTTTAACTGAATCTGTATTGTAGAAACTGTCACACAAACCAACCATTATATTAGCTTAGACAAAGAAAGTTTTCTATCATCTATATGTTGAGTTTAAGGTGTAGAACAACACTATGTGCACAGATTCTGTCTTTAACTCAAAAACTGTAAATGGTTTTGGAGGTAGAGTCCTCTGTGAACAGTTGTTTGTGATGTCTTTCTCAAGATTTCATCAACACCCTTTGAGATAATTAGATATCTAGGATGTCTGGGGAAAAAATTCTTAATTATGCATTAACTTTAGCCATGATTTAATTTTACAAGTCTACTGATGTTCTTGAATTCAAAGTATTATGTTCCAGTCACACCTTCTCCTTTAGGGTTTTTTTATAGATCAAAATACAAGCATACACGCATACATTTCAAGCAAAAAAAGTACTAGAAATAACATGCATATCACTGGTCAGCTAAAGAGATGTTACAGTGATGATATTAAGAGTCAAACATCTTAAGCTTATTCACTCATCACTATTTACATAATCATATGGCTGCTCTGGTTCCTAAAGAGCCCCAAATCCAAATGACCAAGAGCTTTTTAAAAATGTGTTTAGACCCTAGAGAAAATGTTTTTTCTATTACTTTCAGCCTTGCTAATTTTTTCTTCGCTACCAATCAAATTCATTTTACAACAAAATTATCTAAATGTCAGAATGACTTTCTGGGTCTTCGTCAGTGAGTTGCTTTGTATGATATTAGACAGGTCATTTAGTCTCATGGGCCTTGGTGAGGGGGTCAGACCTGGAGATACCTACATTCTATTTTAATAACATTCAGTATCAATGAAATAGCTTGGGCTGCATCTGCTGTTTAAATCTGCTAAGACCTACACCTTCCAAAGCCATTTGATCACTGAAGAACTAAAATTCTTATAGGACTCCTTTGAATATTTTTTTACAAAAAGAATTCCAAAGATTTTCACAGCATAATTTGAGAAAAAAGTACACATTCTCAACATAGCATGCTTTCTATTTCCTCACTCCTATTTTAAAGTCAAATTCCCTTTGCTAGACTAAGCCCAAGAATGTTGTTAACTACTTCAAGAATTACCAATAAGGCCTCAAGATGTGGCAAGCAAAACACAGACGCTGAAAATATATCTATAAAAAGCACTGGGTGTGAATGTCCATGTTCCCGGCCTCTTGACCATTCATCCAAAAAGTATGTATTGGGAACATAAATGCCAGGCCTTGCACTAGGCACTGGGCATTTAAAAAATAAGAGAGACACAAAGTAGGTTGTTTATGTTCTAACAGGACATCTAGGCCACACATAAAATGATAATAGATACAGAATACTATGCATGATTTATATTAGAAGTTTTATCAATTAACACAGCAGCTCCTAGGTTACTACAACGTTGCATTAGGAAACTACATTCATAAAACTGTAATAATGTCAATATCCTGGTGTGATATTGTACTTTAGTTTTGCAAAATATTACCATTGCTGGCAACTGGGCAAAGTGTGTAAGGGATAGCTCTTATCACTTCCTACAACTACATGTAAACAGATGATTATCTCAACAAGAAGTACATTTTTAGCCAATAATTTGGGATACAAAAGCAATTTTTCATAGACTGTTATAAAGACCAGTTTGGCGGCACCTGGATGGCTCAGTGGGTTGAGCACCTGACTTCAGCTCAGGTCATGATCTCACGGTTTGTGGGTTTAAGCCCCACATCGGGCTCTGTGCTGACGGCTCAGAGCCTGGCGCCTGCTTCAGATTGTGTCTCCCTCTCTCTCTGCACCTCCTCAGCTTGCACTCTGTCTCTCTCTTTTCAATGTTTATTTACTTTTGAGAGAGAGAGAGAGAGAGAGAGAGAGAGCATGAGCAGGGGAGGAACAGAGAGAGAGGGAGTCACAGAACTCAAAGCAGGCTCCAGGCTCTGAGCCGTCAGCACAGAGCCTGACATGCGGCTCGAACTCACGAACCGTGAGATTATGACCTGAGCTGAAATCGGATGCTCAACCCACTGAGCCACCCAAGCACCCCCCCCCCCGTCAAAAATAAACATTAAAAAAAAAATAAAGAGCAGTTTGTTTCTAAGAATAGCCCACAGTTATTTTTATTTTTTAATATATAACCAACCCTCTTAGTATTTAAGTTTTTTATGTTTATTTATTTTTGTGTGTGAGAGAGAGAGAACACGAGCAGGGAAAGGGCAGAGAGAGGGGGGTACAGAGGATCTGAAGCAGGCTATGTGCTGACAGCAGAAAGCCTGATGTGAGACTCGAATTCACAAACCATGAGATCATGACCTGAGCTGAAGTTGGATGCTTAACTGACCGAGCCACCCAGGAACCTCCAACCCTCTTAGTATTAAATACAAACTCAGGCCCTCCTTATATTTAGCATGAATTACAGTACCAGTTTCCTGTCTGGTCATCCTATTAATGTCTCCCAACTCATCCTTCACTACACTACAGATCTAGTTATATCATCTCTTAATTTAAAATTCTCCATTGGTTTCTTAGGGATAAAGTCCAAATCCTTCCCATGATACACAAGGCTTCTCAAGACGTGGCTCCTTCCCACCTCCTTTCCAACCTTTAATGCCTGCCAGCGGCCCAGAACATGCAATCCTCTCTCATTTCCAACCTTTGCACCTTACCTCTGCCTGGAAGGCCCTTTTCCTCTATTCACCTAGCAAATGTCTGCTTGTTCTTTACTATTCATGACACTTGTCATTTCTTCTCAAAGGCCTTCTATGGTCTCCAGCAGAGTAAAGTCCTCCTTACCCTTCATGCTCTTCGAGGTCCCTGTCCACATTTCAGCAATGGACTAGAGGAGTCATGTCTCACCAGTTTCAAGACCCAGAAGGCATGCTATCAACCTCCTTTCCCTCTATATATCCTCAACACCATTTGTGGTACCTAGGATTTGGAAAGCACTCATACGTTTGCTGAAAAAATGGCTTTTGATGAGTTTTTATGATTCTAATAGCCTAAAACAGCAAGCGGTAAGCTATTTCTATGGCAGAAATTAAGTCAGAAAAAAAAGGAAGAAATACTGATTTTACTTTAGAAAAGTAGAGCCAGAAAGTTTAGCATATGAAGCAAACAATTACTAAAAATTAAGAGCTAAATAAAACAAAGAAAATGAATTACACTGTCTTCACCCACTCAAAGGAGAAGTTATTCTTAAGTATTAGTTATAGCAAACCACAAAGGGAAAGTAAGAAAAGGAAACAGTAGGCACCTTATTTTATGACATTCTACCTCAGATTTGCTGTACACACATCAATACAGATGTAACTGCAGATATGAAAAAACTGGATTCAGATGTGCTGATATCAAACCATGCACAAACTGCATTAAGTGGAAAAAAACAGGTAGGTAATAACCTGTTCTCATTTGTATTAAAAAAATGAGGGTGGAGAGGATATAAACATATAAGCTTTAATACTTAGAAAATGTCTGCAAAAGTACTGGCCAACTTCTGGAGACATTCTGGAGATTGTAAATAACGCTCTGAGGCAGGAGGGAGATTTCACTGAATACTGAGCCCAACATTGATTGTGGAGAGAAAAGAAAAGAAGAGAAGAGAAAAGAAAAGAAAATTACAGTGAAAACCCAGAGAGCAAAGAGAACTGACGAAACGTCAAGGAAAACAGAAGAGAAATGGCTACAAAATTTTGAAGCTGGAAAACAGACTTGATAAATTTTAGCAGACCTGAGAAATCAGGGACTAGCAGTATTTTCCAGAAAAAAGTAAACAGAGATCTCTAGAAGGCAAAGGTAAGGCCTAGACTTCTAGACTATAGTGCTAAGTACCAGTCTACTAATAACAAGTGCAAGCCCTAGCAGAAGCAGTCAGCTGTGACAATGAAAATATTTTTAGAAATGTATGAACATAAAACATTTAGCATCTATGAACATTTCACAGGAAACTATTGGAGGCCATGCTTCAGCAAAATAAGGGTGTCAACTCAGAAACTGGAAGATGTGAAATATAAGAAATGAGAAGGCCAAATCATGAGGACACCTAGGCAGTAGGCCCACAAGCAGACAGTCCAGACAAGACCAGACTACAGAGGTTTCTAAGACAGAGGTCTTGAGGAAAAAAGGAAATTGATACACTGATTTGTGTGAACATTTGTAAAAACTACCAATAGGCATGGAACAAACTCAAAAGAATTAAGGATTCCTATACAGAAATGTATAGATGTGGAAAAGAGATTTGTGTGAACATTTGTAAAAACTACCAACAGACATGGAACAGACCCAAAAGAAATATTAAGGATTCCTATACAGAAATTTATCGATGTGCTGGGGCGCCTGGGTCGCTCAGCTGATTAAGTATCCGACTTTGTCCTAGGTCACGACCTCACAGTTCCTGAGTTCGAGCCCCGAATCGGGCTCTGTGCTAAGAGCTCAGAGCCTGGAGCCTGTTTCAGATTCTGTCTGTCTGTCTGTCTCTCTCTCTGCCCCTCCTCTACTCATGCTGTCTCTATCTCTCAAAAATAAATAAACATAAAAAAAAAAAAAAAAAGAAATTTATAGATGTGGAAAAGAGAAAATGAAGCAGTTCTAAGTTTAAGAAAAACAAAAAGTTGTATTAAGAATGGAAATATACAGGGGTGCCTGGGTGGCGGAGTCGGTTAAGCGTCCGACTTCAGCTCAGGTCACGATCTCGCGGTCCGTGAGTTTGAGCCCCGCGTCAGGCTCTGGGCTGATGGCTCAGAGCCTGGAGCCTGCTTCCGATTCTGTGTCTCCTTCTCTCTCTGCCCCTCCCCCCTTCATGCTCTGTCTCTCTCTGTCTCAAAAATAAATAAACGTCAAAAAAATTTTTTTTAAATAAAAAAAAAATAAAAAATAAAAAGAATGGAAATGTATGGGCTCTGTGCTGACATACACTGATACAAATGATTTCTATTTTCATTAATCATCATTTTGTTATTCAGTAATTACAAGACTGATATTATGAAATAATGTGAATTTGTTGGATTCAGCAGCAGAAGCCACTGCCGACACTTTTTGCTAATATTGTTTTTAAAATTTAAAATACCAATAAAGTCTTGCCAGTCTAAATACAAAGTAAAAAGGCACTGTATTCTTTGCTCTTGTAGCAGTAAAGAATCTATCCCCAAATGCAACTTACATTTAACAGTGTAAATCAAATCTGTTAGTTTGATAAGTGAGATAAACTACTCAAAGTTCCTACCAAGAAAAAAATGTCACAAATGTGCTTTGGTAAACGTAGAATCGGAGTCAATGTTTTTCTATCCAAATTCTACCTGTTTTCAGTCACCATTAATTTCTCTATTACCATGATTCTTGGAAACTGATTCGAATTTAAAATTGAATGACTACCTAAAATGAGTAATTTCTCTTGCCCATGAAAGAAAAGAAATGCTTTTCAATATCCTCTTTCAGGCATGTACTTTCTTTAGATGTATCAGTAACAATTTTTAAAAATAAAGTAACAGAAAACTGGACTAAGCAAAAACAAACAAACCCACCAAAAAAACCCCTGAATGTAAAAGAGTAATAAAACTCTTTAGAAAATGTAGGTTCCTCCCATCCCAAAAATGATTCTCTAACAACCACTATTCTCATTTCAGACTGTTTCACTTTCTGGGTTTCTAGATCCAGAAACAAAATCAAGTCCAGGGTCTGAAGAAGGCTTTATTAAAGCAAGAGCATCATGCAGAACAGCACAAAAACTGAATACAATGACATACTTCTAAAGGACTGGATGTACTTCTCCATACACTCTTCATATTTCTAGTTTAATGAGAAATGAAGAGTCATCCGTATTGTATTCAGTTTCCAAAACTGTGCTAATAAGAAAAGAATTTATTGAAAAACTTGTAAGAGCTAAAGTAAAAACTCAAAGTTCATATCCTCCTTTAAGAAGAAAGTAATGACAACAACAAATATTTAAATAGTGCCAGGTATCGTTCTAAGTGCTTTACAAAGAAATTGAAGTACAGATAAATTAATTAAATTTCCCAATGTTTATTTAGCTAGTAAGTAGTAGAGCCAAGACTCACACTGGCAAGCTGACTTTTAAAAAGTACATATCTGGGGCGCCTGGGTGGCTCAGTTGGCTGAGCATCTGACTTTGGCTCAGGTCACATGATCTCACGTTTTGCAAGTTCGAGCCCCTGCGTAGGGCTCTGTGCTCACAGCTCAGAGCCTGGAACTTGCTTCGGGTTCTGTGTCTTCCTCCCTCTCTGCCTCTTTCCCACTCACACTCTGTCCCTCTTGAAACTAAATAGACATTAAAAAAAATTGTTTTGGGGCGCCTGGGTGGCTCAGTCGGTTGGGCGTCCGACTTCAGCTCAGGTCATGATCTCACGGTCTGTGAGTTCAAGCCCCGCATCGGGCTCTGTGCTGACAGCTCAGAGCCTGGAGCCTGTTTCGGATTCTATGTCTCCCTCTCTCTGCCCCTCCCCCGTTCATGCTCTGTCTCTCTCTGTCTCAAAAATAAATAAATGTTAAAAAAAATTGTTTTAATAAAAATAAAAAGTATGTATCTAAATCAAGTTTTTAGAATTTTTTTATGATTGATTAACTTTTATTAAAGAAATATCTGTTAATTCTAATTTTATCCTAGTATCTAATTCTTAATCTAAAATCTTAAAAACAAATGGTACAGTGTACTATAAACAAATATGTATATATCATATATATCATATATATATGATATATATGATATATACATGTATAGAAAGAATATATAATAAACCATGTCAGTAAAACTAAATACCACAATACTATATAAATAAAGCAATGTATATGTAAAAGTTTCTTTGTAAATCATACTTGGTTAACAATCAATCCATGTATTTAAAAGTTTACTACAATTTCCAAAGAAAATTTTCAAATATGTGGAGTATTAAGCAAGTAGGTCCTTTTTTAAATCACCATGAAGGAGTAATTGCTGTTTAAGACCATGATGAAAGCAACAGCTTTTTATACATGGAACAAATAAAAATGGAACTGGATTAAAATGTAACAAATAGAAGATGTCATAAATTCAAATAATGTTAAGTAAAAATAAGCATGTAATATATATCAGCTACATACCAATACGGACTATTTTCCTTACCTGCCAGATAGAGGGCAAATGATATAAATCTATGGTAGCGAATGAGGAACTGAAGTTGCTCTTCTCTTTGAACAAATGTAGCAAAATAATCGGCTACGGTCTCTCCATAGAAAAAGTAGTTTACACACAGTAGAAAGTACCTATAATTGAAACACAATTAGCTTTTTCATATTTGAAGCCTTTTTTTTCCCTCTCAAACTCAGCAAAACTATTCTCTATATTTTGATGATGTCACAAAGATCAAAAACTAAGTTCAGGACACAGGTTCAGGATATTCCACCAAAACATTTTTTTCCTCTTTTAAACTTAATTTCAAATGTGTCAGTCAACAAAAGTTTACTGAATACAGCTCACGCCTCTACTGAGCTCAAAATCTAGTGCCAGAGATTGGGAAACAATGTAAAAAATACTATGCATACCCAAATACACACACACACACACATGCGCGCGCGCGCACGCAGATAAACACACACACATGCACGCAGATACACACACACACACACAGTATTTTATAATGAAAATCCACTTTCAACTATTCACAGCTCTAAAGTTTTTTAATAGTGGAGATTCTAAGCCAAATTCCCACCTGCCATGAGGAGGAAATCAATAGGGAAAGCAGGAAGAGGCAATTCAACCTCTGACCCATCCTCACTGCATTACGCATATTGGTGTCTTTCTCCCCCTCCTCCATGTTCCAGATGGACTCCAGATGCACACGGATTCTTTTTTTTAATTTTAATGTTTTTTCATTTTTTGAGAGAAAGATGGAGACAGAGTGCAAGGCGGGTAGGGGCAGAGAGGGAGAGACAGAATTTGAAGCAGTCTCCAGGCTCTGAGCTGTCAGCACAGAGCCCGACGCGTGGCTCAAACCCACTAACTGCAAGATCGTGACCTGAGCAGAAGTTGGATTCTTAACTGACTGAGTCACCCAGGCGCCCCCAGTTGCACAGTGATTCTTAAGAGGAAGTAGTGGGGGATAGAAGCAGGCAGCAGGTAAAAATCTCTAAGAGAAACTTTTTTTTTTAACGTTCATTTATTTTTGAGAGAGACAGACAGACAGAGCATCAGCAGGGGAGGAGCAGAGAGAGAGAGACGCAGAATCTGAAGCAGGCTCCAGGCTCTGAGCTGTCAGCACAGAGCCTGACGTGGGGCTCAAACTCACAAACCGTGAGATCATGACCTGAGCCGAAGCTGGATGCTTAACTGACTGACCCAGGCAGCCCTCTAAGAGAAACTTCTTAAAACTGCGTAAATCACCTGTCCCTCCACCCAATTCCGATATATCCCTTCCCCCCAGGGAAAGGAGAACCCATGAGAATTGACTGATGGCACTTGTGTGAGCCAGGAAAGAAGGCTGGGAAGCACCGCTTCAGAGTTCCTCCGTGCCTCATCCTTTGAAGGGCAGAGTCCTACTCGGCCAGGAGAGCAGAGGAGGAAAGGAGCGATTTCCCTCTGGTCCTCATGGATGGAATTAGACCCCACAGTTTTCAAAGTAAAGTACTGTATTCCCATTTCTATCAGCTGCATTACCATTTTTCTATTCTCCTACAATGGAAACTGTCTTTGACTCCTCCATAAAGCTATCAAGGCCTGCCCTAGTCCACCAATCCAACTTTCCCCCCACTATTCTGCTCAAGAAGGCCAGGAATGTCTTTGCCTCTGTGGCACGTTCCTCCTAGTCCCTCATCTAGAACTTGATAGGTGATGCTTCCCCACTGCGGAGCACTCTTCTCTATCCAAAACTTGTCTTTATTTCAAGTGATAGTTTGTTTCTCACCTTCTCCATAAAGACTTCTGCAATCACTGGAGCCCATCCTGACCTATGTCTTTTTTTCTTAGAATTGATCAATCCTGCATGGTTTAGCATTTAATTTTTCTCCAACTACTTAATCTAACATTTCCCATATATTTTGCCCTTCGTGAAAAAACTTGCCATAAGGAAAAATTAGAAACTATTTTTTGACTACTCTAAACCCCAAAGGTGATACTTTTGTTTTCTTAAGACACTGGACCCTCTCGCTGATACTAATCAAACAGCTATATTCAAAGGCATGGTCAATTAAGTTCATTATGAACTATTATATTATCATGTTTCCTTCCTGGTCAAGGTCTTGATAATTGAGAATTATAACTGAAAAGTTATAAAAAGATATATTAAACTTTAAATATTAAAATCGCATGCCTTTTTTTAAACTAAGTTTTACATGCATGGTTCATACACAGTATTTCAAGTGCTGGTAACTGCTGGTGCTATTTACAAGACTGCCTTACACACTGCCCCTCAGAGAGTATTACTCTTCTCTCTAACAACCCTCCCAGTAGCAGGTCACCAGCCTGGGGCCTGAAGACAAGATCAAACCAGGAACAACAAAGGGAGGAGCTGTCTCTCCTCTAACTGCCCCCAGGGCCTACAAGGAGGTGGGCCAGCTTTGCAGTAGTGGGGAAGGAAGGGTAGGGGGGGACAGACATTCATCATGGGCTTTCTTCCCCATGAATAAACCACTGACCACTCAACAAAACAGAAAACTCACAACTATTTTCATATCTCATCTTTCACTCTCTGCAGAAATAATCTAATTCTGTGTGTGGTCTCATTTCAACTGAGGCAAAAGAAAGCAAAAGATTACACATATTTCTAACATTTTACAAAACGAAATTTTATTAAAATTATAATTATGAAGGATATAAAAAGGTGTCCAATACAATGTTTTTTAAAGAGGACAACAGCGCAGGGGCACCTGGGTGGCTCAGTTGGTTAAGTCCGACTTCAGCTGAGGACATTATTGCACAGTTTGTGACTTCAAGTCCCACACTGGGCTCTCTGCTGTCAGTGCAAAGCCTGTTTGGATCCTCTGTCTCCCTCTCTCTCTGCCCCTCCCCAGTTCTCACACACTCTCTCTCTCAAAAATAAACATTAAAAAATGTTTAAAAAAAAGAGGTCAATAGTGTATACATTCAAATATAAAGTATCTCTACAAAGACTGAAAGATGACATATGAAAATAGTAGTGTTAGAAAAGGAGAGTTAAAGGTGATTTTCTTCTTATCAAAATCCAATTGCATTATTTTTATTTACCTTTCTCCAAAAATCAATCTATAAGGTCAACTGTGTGATACTGACTCATCAGGGTGCTTCCTTTAAAAACTTTAGAAAAGAACCAGATTTTCACATCTGAAACAGTTTTAAATTACTTACCAGCTCAATGTTCTAAACCATGGCAGGTCATAAGAACGATAGACTCTATAACCTATAGTGATAATTTCATGGAAGCATTTCACTTGGATGCCTAGTACCTGAAACCAAGAGAACACATTAACATACATTTCTTAGTGTTTACATTTGTGCTTAATCATTTAATAAGTCATTTCTTATGTCATGTGTGTTTAAAAAAATCTTTAGCCTGCCCAGTTTTAATTATTCTAAATGTCAGTAGCAAAAATTCAGTAAGTCAATGTCTATAAAATCAAGCGATATTTCAAAGGGGCAAGCAAATGAAAGTTTATCCAAAACGTGAAAGCTCCATCCTGGGGTGGGAGGTCGCAGTGTAGCTTAAAGTTTGAGGGATACAGTCTTGTTGGTCATGGTTGATTAGGCTTTATCTCTCATTACTACTTCATTTCTTGAGTTCATCAGTACTAAGATGGACAATCTTTTCGTCCATTTTGTTTCTTGAGTTACCCTAGGAAAAGTATCATATGTGGAAGTTTGCATTTACTGATTTACTTAGAGAGCCCGTGCATGGGGGTGGGGGGCGCGGAGAGAGAGAATCCCAAACAGGTTCCGCACCGTCAGTGCAGAGCCTAACATGGCTCTAATTCATGAACTGTGAGATCATGACCTGAGCCAAAATCAAGAGTCAGATGGTTAACCAACTGAGCTACCCAGGCGCCCCTGTATATATTTATTTTTAACCATACATCCTGGTATGCCTTCCAAGGATAAAGACACGGTCAAAACAAATGACTGTAATTAAAACATCTTCACCCTGTCACCCAGCAGGGTTTGGGCATGGTCTTTTCATTCTTCCAGCCGTGGCAACTCTCACATAGCCAGCTGCATATCTGTCTGATACATCTAAGTGGAGTTACACTGGCAAATTATAAATAGCCTTCTACATTTGCAGCCACTTCACCCGGTCAATTTATTCTATGCAATTCTGTTTGCACAGTGTTCTTTATACATTCCTAACAAATTGTTTTATATTTATGAATCCTTTTTTGATGGTCTACTTAGTAGTCCTTCAAACTGTTGTATCCACCAACTTAGGTACAGGTAATCCCTGAGGATGCAGCATCATATCTAATGCTTGGTTTAAGTCAATTCCAAGACTCGAAAAACAAGTGGCAAGTTGAACACTTATTACCACGAGCTAAGAGATTAAAATCTTTATGAGTATAGCAGACTTCTTCAGCCTCTGGAGAGTATACTCAAGGGCTTGGTCTTGTACAGCCTGCAAGCTAAGAATGGATATTTTTTTTTTAAGTTAAAAACAAAAACTAAAAATGATGTTACAGAGAAATATGTGGTTCCTTAAAGCCTAAAATATTTTTACCTGTTTCTATACTCAAAAAGCTTACCAAACTCTGCCCAAGAATATACTTGGGTATTTCCTTTTAAGCTCCCCCAAAATCAGCTTTCCCAAACCTACTGTTCAGGATATTCTTAAGCTATATTTCTCCATTATACCTATTATGTCCAATCACATACTTAAAGCAATTGTGTCCCCTCAGCCATGTGCTAAGAAAATATTAGGTCAAACTACTATAAATAGTTATTTTAAGAAGAAGTCATTAATGTTTTATAATATAAAGACAAGAAGAAATTCAAATATCATCCTTCAATAAGCTTTGAATGTGTCAAAAGTTATTTTTTTTAAATAATCACAAAATGAGGACAATGCTAGGTGTTAAAATAAAATGGCAAAGCCTGTACTATTTATAGAACCAAGGGCTTTTAAAATATCAAATGCACTGATGCAATTTCTATTTGCTAAATGAACACATTTGCTCAAGAACAACCATTAGCACTATACATGGTATTTTACTGAGAGGAAATAAAACTACTTTTAATAGCACACACATACATATTTATATGATTGTCAATTACAGTTTGCAAGTAGAATCAATATAGAGCCGCTGGGAAAACAGAAAACAGGGGGTTCACAACAGTACAGCTAAAATCCTTAAAATGTATGTGTATCTTCCAGGCTGGGTGATCACCCAGAAACTGATATTCCAGGTCACCAATACTGGTAGCCGTGCACACTGGCAGGACTCTGTTGCCTCAATAAATGTTTTAAGAGCCTTAAAAACAACCACCAATATTTAAATGCCTACTCTGCTAGTTACTGAGGATTCAGAGAAATAATACAGGACATCTGTCCTCAGAGAGGCATAGTTTGTCAAGGAGGACACAAATGGCTACAACGCCACGTGGAAACTGCCACATGGATACAAGCATGGGCAAACAAAACGGGGGGGGGGGGTGAGTAGAGTTGGGCCACAGTTGGGACAGAGGAGAAAGATATACAGAATCACATATATGGGAGAAGACAAGGCATGTTAGGGAACTACAAGTATTTCAGAGTTGCCTACTCACAGAGATGGGGATGAGAAGCAGAGAGAGACAAGAAGCACAGCAAACAGTACAAAGGACTACACGTGATCAGATGTGTGTGTTTGGGGCCAGGAGAGGTGGAAAGAACAGACTGGAGAGGCAGCAAGAGTAGAGAGACAGTAAGGCAGGCAAGATGCCACCATCCAGTTGAGTGTAGATGAACCTCTAACTGGGCCAGCGGCAGGGAAGTGGAGTACAAGGAATAAGACATTGAGGGAGCATAACTGGTTGGATTTGGTGGCTGAGGAAATGGGGGCTGGGGGGCGGCTAAGGGAGTCAGAGGAACACAGAATAACACCAGAGAAGGCTTTTGGGAAAGGAGACATATTTATGCAGAATGGATGGGGATGGAAGGGAAGTTCAGATTTGGATATGTTGAATTTGAACTATGGTATTTATGGGTTATCCAAATAAAAATGCCTATTTTCACTTTGGGAATCTTTTCAAAGAAAATAATCCTGCATATGAAAAAGCTTTACATTCTATTATGTTCAGGATAGTGTTATTCACCATAGAGAAAACCAAAACATAACCCGAATGTCTGAAAATAACACAGCGGTTCAAATAACTTATGATACATTCCATTCCATTCAGTCAAGGAATGTATTAAAGTTGATGGTTGTAAAGACGGAGCAACACAAAACACTCGATAAAATACTTAGTTTAAAAGAGCGGGATACAAAATTCTAGTCATGTTATGATTACAACCATGATTTTTAAAACATAAAAGAAAAAAAGGACTAAAAGAAAATATATCAAATAGTATTAATTGAGTTTTGGTAGTTGATGATAGGGCTAGGGGTGATTTTCAAAAAATTAACAATTTCCTGAAGTAATTTTAACACACTTTTATAACTCTCACAACGGAAAAAAAAAAAAAAAACTACTTAAAACTAAATTATATATGTGAATTAAAACTTACTATAGGAGTTTCCAAGAAGGTGAAGGTGAGAACCTCTTACACTATCTGCCTTTAAATCAAAGTATGCTTTAGTAATTCCATCACCTAGAAAGTGTGATTCCAGGGTGCCTGGGTGGTTCAGTCGGTTAAGCATCCGACTTTGGCTCAGATCATGATCTCATAGTTCATGGGTTAGAGCCCCGCGTCGGGCTCTGTGCTGACAGCTCAGAGCCTGGAGCCTGCTTCGGATTCTGTTTCCCACTCTCTCTGCCCTTCTCCCACTCAAGCTTGGTCTCTCTCTCTGTCTCCCCTTCTCTCAGAAATAAATAAACCTAAAAAAAGTTTTTTAAAAAAGTGTGATTGCAAGCTACGAATGCAACATGTAAGCGCTATAAATAGAAGATTGAAGAAAAAAGTTCCTGTATGATTCCGTCTTAAAGTAGTAGCTATCATTTGGTAGAAATAAGTTTTTAATAAAATTCTCTTGAATCAATCATTTACGAGTGCTGATATTGTAGGGCAAATGCAAGCCTCTCAAAATATAAATGACCTAGTTAGGGATATGAGCATAAGTAAGACTTGAAATCACATAAAAGTAGTATCACAATTGAGTACCAACAGTGTGTGCATATGTGTATATCCACCCATATTTCCTTAATATACGTATCATAAATACAACATGTGTATGTATGCATGGTACATGTGTGCATGCATTACAATAAACCTAAGTAAGTGCAGTAACAGTTCAAATCTACTTAACTCGATCTTTAATATTCTTCTGATTAAGCTCACCAATGAAACAGAACTCATATTAAAATGGTATTTTCCTTTCATAACAGAAAATATAAACAAGAAAGCTCAAGTACTTTAGGTATGCTTATGATTCTCTTTTAAAAAACCAAAATCCAAATATGCAAGGATATCTTTAAAGGTGTTTTGAATTTTCTCATAAAAGGGTGCTTGAAAATTAGTCTCTATCTGCAAATTCTGGCCCAAGTTACCACACCAAATGGTTTAGTTTGGAGAACAATGTAACTTACTCACAGAGAGCCCACCAGACCAGCCTGTGTCCATGTATCAAGGATGCTGGTGCTTTACAATGTCTTAGATCAAAATTACCTCCTAAAGGGGAATAATAATTTAAATGATCTTTAATATTTCCAATGGCTCCCCAATCCTTTACAAATAAATCCTAAACTTCTTCACACAGTATTGCAAGGCCCTCTAGCATCTGATCTCCAATTATTTTTCCAAGTTCAAAGGCCCTATGCTCCAGGAAAAAGACATCATTTGCCTTTTCCTGACACATCTAGCCATTTGCACCTTTACTCTCGGTGCTCACTCCACCCTGACAGACCCTCAAGGTCTGATGAAAGGTCCCTTCATCCACAAAGCCTTACCAAGCTGTCAGCTATCACCCAATCCCTTTGTCCCCTGGCCCATCACTCAGCGCACAGCACTGAGAAGTGCTCTGTACCCACTCACTCCTGAAAGGCCCAAACTCACTGGCACTCACAACCCTCCATAGGTGCACACTGAGAAGAAAAGAAGTGGGCCCTTCCCTGGAGTCACACTGGGACCGTGCTCACACCGGCCTACCTGGTTTTTAGACTCAGCATCTTCTGGCCTCACATTAAAGAGGTCCTATGCACTATCCACTGTTTTTCTGTGAGAAAAAGTTCTTTACGATGTCAGCAAAAACAGAACAGAGAAGGTGATTTCTTATTCACTCCTGTTACCTTGATACCCCCAAGGAAGTACAAAATTAATGAGGGAACAGAAAGAAAGTGAAAGGGCTTGATGGTCAGGAGTTGATGGGATTTTTTTCCCCAATCGTGTCTGATTTCACTTCAAAACTTATTTATTCTTTTATAGACTGAAAGGAAAACCGTATCATATTGCCCATGCCTATCACTAGGAATAGGACTGGGCATGGAGGGGAGCAGACAGGTTGGAGCAGCCAGAGAGCGAGGTGGTAAGGGTGAGAGAGGCTCAGCTAAAGGAGATGAGATGAAAAAGAAACAACAAAAAAGAGGGACACTGTGCCTATCCCTGAGAGCAAGGCTCTCCCTGTGCTAAACACACTCAGCACCCTCAAGTGCTTGATGAATCTATTAAACAAACGCAGGTCTCCTTCCCACTCCCACCACTTCCAAATGTTTCACGCTTCTTTGGATATCAAGGCTTTCATAAACAGGAATCCTCTGCTGTGACACTCCTGTCCCCAAGCTCCCCCTTTACCCCCCACCTGTTCAAACTTTAAACTGCAGCACACGTGCTAGACAGGATGCCTCTGGAAAGTCTTCCAGATCCCCCCTTGCTCTCACAGCACCCTATCCTATATAAATATATTCTCTCTATATGTATATTTGGGCGAGAACGCACGTGCACAAGCAGAGGAGAGGGGTAGACAAGGAGAATCTCAAGCACGCTCCACGCTCAGCGTGGAGCGCAAAGCAGGGCTCGTTCCACAACCCTGGGAACACGACCTGAGCAGAAACCAAGAGTCAGACGCTCAACCGACTGAGCCACCCAGGTGCCCCTGTAATTATATTTCTGATCAGTTCTTTGAAGCACAGATAGTAAACTCCCCAGGGAAGAGACATGTGTGCTTTTCTCAGCACTGCTGTATCATACCCCAGAAGCAGCACAATGCCTGGCACATAGCAGGCATCTTGGGAGCATTTACTAAACGAATGATTTAAAATCTTAAAATACTTGTCTGGCTTCATGACTTGTTGGACTTCCCATACACAACAAAATCCCACACTCCCAAAATGGCTTCTGTTCACCTCTCTGGTCTCATCCCTAGACACCCTCCAAAGGCACCAGTTGCAAATCCCCCAACGAACCACACTCTCTCATTACCCCCATGTCTTGCTTATGATATCCCCACCTTGGAAGGCCCTCTCCTGTCCAGCCCCTTCTTCAGGGTTTAACTTTGGCATAAACTCTTCTGGAAGTCCTCTCTGCTCTCTTTCAGGCTGGTTTAGATCTCCCAAAAAGTTACCCACTTATTTACTATACTATTTATTCATATGGTTACTTATATATCTCTGCCATTAGATTGAATTCTTTCAAGTTAGGGATCTAGCTAATAGTCCCATATGATGATGTCATGAGTGTGTGAAGTCGTTAGCAATCTCTAATACTATGTATTACATATACTTGATCTCTGCTGAGTGAATACACTGAATGGCCATTTTGCAAACAGGAAAGGTTGGTCCAGATAATTTCATGAAGAAGAAAATGCTTAAGGGAAATAAATTTGTTGTTACCAAATCTTGAACTACTTTATTTTTTATGACATGTTCAAATTACTTCAATCATATCAGTGCTGAAAAACAAAGCAAGAGATACTTGGAAAAATGTAAAACACTTACAAGAAGCATCAGCATAAAGGATCCCATATAGATGATCAGGAAAAACAATGAAATCATAGTTAGAGTAAGAATTCCACGAATCCACCAGTTTTTCCACCTATAAAGAAAATGTTTATAAAGTTAGTATTTAATGTATTGAGTTTTTTGTGTGGTTTCAGTATTATCAGACTTTCATATTTTCCCTAACTATACTTTAAGAATCCCTTGCTTCAGGGCACCTGGGTGGCTCAGTTGGTCGAGGATTCAACTTCGGCTCAGGTCATGATCTCAGTTTGGTTCATGAGTTCAAGCCCCATTTTGGGTTCTCTGCTGTCAGTGCAGAGCCCACTTCAGATCCTTTGCTCCCCTCTCTCTGCCCCTCCCTGACTTGCACTCTCTCAAAAATAAATAAAATATTTAAAAAAAAAAGAATCCCTTACTTCACCTGTAGTAACAACAAAAACAAAAATCTAACCAACAGCATTTGTTCACTCGCTCAGAGCTAAATTAAGTGTAAAATTATGTTAGCCAAAGAAAGAAACTAATTTTTGTTCAGTGTGAATGAGGACGAATCACTAGGCTAGGAAGTGAGATGGTCAATGTGGATATGTGCACACCCCACCAGGGTCATTCAGAAGGGAAGAAGGCAGGTGCAAAAAGCCCTCTGTAAAGATGATCTATCCTTCTCTCCCTCCAAATAAACAAAAAAACTTAAAAAACACTTTTTTAAGGGGTGTCTATGTGGCTCAGCCGGTTAAGTGGCCAACTCTTGATCTTAGCTCAGGTCATGATCTCACAGTCTCTGAGTGTCAGCAACATGAGGTTCTGTGCTGACAGTGCAAGCCTGCTTGGGATTTTCTCTTCCTCCCTCTCTCTGCCCCTCCCCAGCACATGCATGCACACACTTTCTCTCTCAAAATAATAAATAAACTTAAAAAAAAAAAACCATGATCTATCCTTTGGGGTGGTATATAAAAACAATGATTTTATTAAGGTGGTATAGACAGAGAACACAGACTTCCAATGAGAGAAAGTAAAGAAAGGATAATACAGAAGCACAACTACAGAGCACAGAAATCTCAGTGAAATGAAGAACGCAAGCAGGTCAGTCACTGAGGGCAAGGCCAGACAGATGATCACTTTCTCCTAGAGCTCTAAGTGTGCTGCTGGCTTTCTGCACTTAGACACAGAGTCTTAAAAGCACAACATTATTTCCTCATCGTTGGGCCTTTAATTGTTCCTTAGAGCAGGCCTTCCCTGTTGAATGTCTGGCTAGGCTGAGAACTCATCTCCCTCAATCCTCTCTGGCGGTTAGGAAGGGCCCGGGGTGCCCAACAGCCCTCCCCTCACACCCAGGACACTCACGTTTCACCCCCAGCATATTTGACAGATACTGTCACTATTTCTTTGGCCATGTCATGAAAAATGTCAGCAGCCACTGTGTAAAACCAAAAGGATTCTAATAACACCTATATATGGATGATATTTCTGAATCTAAAATTGTTTCCCCCTGCTTTTCTTCATTCTACACTCATTTTACATTATACTCACAGTAAAGTTTTAAGACTTTTCTTATGTCTATTAATTCAAATGGCAGCATTTAAATTATGATACAAGATACCTGGATTCATCTTAAAGGATAGTAGCATATATATATACATACACACATATATGTACACACACACGCATGCACACACAGTGTTCTAAGCACAGGCTTTCATTCTCCTCTCTATAAAAAAATTAGCTGACTTCATCCATTTATCAAATATTGATTATATTCCCTGCTCTCACCAATCTTCCAGATATTTATTAAATATCCCTTTTATGAGGTCATTTCTGTACTCAAGGTCTAAAATGTCAACACCATTAAGTCCAAACTCTTTCACCTAACTTCCACGGTTTCTCATGAGGTGGTCACATTATACTTACACGACTTTCCTTCTCTCTGCTGTGTGATAAACTATGCGGCTCATAAATTTCTCACTAGACTCTCGGCTTTAGGACTGAACCGAAATGAGCAGAGAGTCAAAAACTGTTAGAGCTGAAAGGTTCCACTGAGTTTTATATACATAACTCTTTATGGATTAATGAATAGATTTGGGAACTGGGCTAGGTCACAGAGCTAGTCAAAGGTATATAATAGACCATAAACCAGTCTCTAATGATAACAGAGATAATGATAGTGATCCCGTCCTGTTTGCATGAAACCCAGAAGCGTATTTAGCTCTCCTGTATAACTGATCCTCAGAGTCAGAATTGTTGAGAACCCATAGAAGATGACAGACACTACATAAGTGTCACCAATCAGTGCCTAGGTGGATGTTGCCAATGTCCACATGTACCTCTGTTAGACGCCTCTGGCTTTGAACTTCAGAGGATGGTAGCTGCTGAGAACCAGAGATCTTAAACAGAAGACCTACTTTCTTCCTACCATCCAAAAGTTCCGTGATAACTGAAAACCTGAGCCATCAAGAAACATATTTCACCTAGTTATCTTTTATATACCTATTTCCCTTCCCAGAAAAATTCCCCTCCCCCAACAAGGTGAAAGACTAATTCTCTTAATTATTTTCACAGACTCCTCAAATCTCTCAAGAATACTTAATACAAAGAAAATAAAAGAACATACTTATACATATCCATGGATACAGTGACTGAAAGACATCTTTTAAGGGAGAACCACTGAATTCAAAACAGAGCACGATATGAGGGGAAAAAAAAAAATCACTATTACCAAAAACCAGAGGAAAACCTGATTCTGAATTCAAATTATTGATTTCTTTTACCATGCTACAATGAGCACATTAGAGACAGCCTTGATTTCAGGTCCAAGTTATCACCTCACAATTGCTTTGGAAAAAGGAACTCAGAATCAATATAGGAGATTTTCATTCCAGTCCCATATCTCCAGAACTACATGAGCTAGAAATGAGGTTTCTAAAAAGTATATAATTCAGGAGTCTCTTTACAAGTGGTTATCTAAAGTTGTCATATACTTATTGTTCAAATCAGTTACGAGATGTACAATGTTTTACTGTCACTACAGATATTAAGTGGTTTTTATTTCAAAAGTAATGACGAGGTTTAAAAAAAAAATATTTTCCTAGGGACACAAACATCATGAGTCATCAAGAACCTGGGCTGGCAAAACAGTTCACCTGAGCCAAGAATCAGTATACAGAGACACTCCTCAAGAATAAATAAGTACTTTGTGGGCCATCTGGCAAGAAAAGTTTTTGAGAAAGTCCATCTACCAGCCATTGGAGGTTGGACAGGAAGTGTGCAAGTTCTTGGAGAGAAGGAAAATGGCATGATACAGTACAAGAGCACCCAGTATAAGGCTATGCCTGTATGTTTCCTTGGTTTCTCAACCTCAGTGCTAATAACGTTGTGAGCCAGAGAATTCTTTGTTGTGAAGAGCTGTTCAGTGTACTATAGGATGTTTAACATCCTCCCCGGCCTCTACCCATTATCTGTTAGTAGTGCTATCTCTTGTGACAACCTAAAATGTCTCCAGTCAATGCACATGTCCACTTGTGCAGTTTCGGGTGAGGGGGAGCAGGGCATTGCCCCTGGATGAGATGATAGCTGAAGAAGAGCTTCACTAATGGACAGAATCAGACTTAACTGGTTAAGTGACTATTCATCTCCTCAAGACCCACACACAGGTCAATTGGGACAATGTGCCAAGTGCCTAAAAACCTTCAGGCCTCTTCCAATTTCAACACCTTATGCTCTATTTAATATGATATATTAAAGCCTTAAAAATGAGCATAAATCTAGTGTTGCCTGGGTGGCTCAGTGGGTTAACCGTCCACCTTTGGCTCAGGTCATGATCTTGCAGTTCGTGGGTTTGAGCCCCTAGTTGGGCTCTGTGCTGACAGCTCAGAGCCTGGAGCCTGCTTCGGATCCTGTGTCTCCCTCTCTCTATGCCCCTCACCCGTTTGCACAGTCCCTCTCATTCTGAAAAATGAATAAACGTTAAAAAAAAAAGAGCATAAATCTTAACATAGCTATAAAGAAAAATGTTTAATACAGAGTTGGTTTTAATTGTGAAAATCTGGAAACAAGTTAAACGCCCAGCAATTTTAGTTTAGTTGAATAAACTGAACTACAGTCATACAAAGGAATATATCATGCAGTCATTAAAAAATTTAAGTCATTAAAAAAATGATATAGTTTCTAATACCACAGAATGAAAATGTAACCAGAAGGTAAGAAACAGTACAATGCTATTTTTATATTATACACCACACACACACACACACACACACACAGAATACACACAACGCAGAAGAAAAAAAAACTTCAAAAAGTAAACATCACAATATTTTAGGTGTCAATGTTTTGGCAGGAAGATTACAAGAGTTTTTTTTTTCCCCCCTGCAATTCATGTAATTTTATAATGCAATTAATATTTTTAATTCTATGCATCTACAACTTCTAAATTTTTTCAAGACAGACCATTTTGGGTATTAGATTAAAAAGAGCCTAAAATGAATTAAGATAGAGTCTGAAACATTCATGTAACCTTTAGAGCAAAGTCTGAGAAGACTGAAACTTGTTATATATTACTTATTGTTCATTTTTTCAAACTAATTGTAATTTTTTTTTATTCATCTTTGAGATACAGAGCATGAGCAGGGAAGGGGCAGACAGAGGGAGACACAGAATCGGAAGCAGGCTCCAGGCTCCGAGCCGACAGCACAGAGCCTGACACAGGGCCTGAACTCACAAACTGTGAGATCGTGACCTGAGCCGAAGTCAGACGCTCAACCGACTGAGCCACCCAGGTGCCCCAAAACCAATTGTTTTATAAACAGAACACAATACCTAGGTTCATAATGTGGTTCTATCACTTACTGACTGCATGATCCTTGACATATAACATTTCTGTGCCTCAATTTCCTCATTTATAAAATAGGTCTATATAACTGAACCTGTTACAGGGTTGCTGTGAGAATAGTCAGTATGTGTAAAGTGCTTGGAGGAGTGCCTAGCACAGAGCATATGCTCAAGAAATAGCAGCTGCTATTATTTGCTATTGTTACTTTACACTAGGGAAAAACCCTTCAACATTAAGGAAAAATCTAATATAAATGACACACTAAAGAAATCATTCTTTAGAGGTATTTTTTTTTTATTTTTTAGAGAAAGTAAGAGAGAACAAGTGGGGGAGAGGGACAAAGTGGGGGACAGAGGAGGCAGGAGAGAGAGAGAGAGAATATCTTTTTTTTTTTTTTTTTTTTAACATTTATTCACTATTGACAGACAGAGAGAGACAGAGCGTGAGCATGGGAGGGACAGAGAGAGAGGAAGACACAGAATCCAAAGCAGGCTCTTGGCTCCGAGCTGTCAGCACAGAGCTGGATGCAGGGCTCAAACCCACAAACCGTGAGATCATGACCTGAGCGGAAGTCAGATACTTAACCAACTGAGCCACCCAGGCGCCCCAAGAGAGAGAGAGAATATCTTAAGAATCTTAAGCAGGCTCCATGCTCAGTGCAGAGCCTGGCATGGGGATCAATTCAATAACCCTGGGATCATGACCTGAGCTGAAATCAAGAGTCAGATGCTAAACCTGACTGAGCCACCCAGGCGTCCCAGCATCATTTTTATATAACATCAGTATAAAAAAATTTCAGGGGCGCCTGGGTGGTTCAGTCAGTTAAGCGTCCAGGCTCAGGTCATGATCTCATGGTTTGTGGGTTCCAGCCCCGCATCGGGCTCTGTGCTGACAGTTCAGAGCTCAGAGCCTGGTTTGGATTCTGTGTCTCCCTCTCCCTCTCTCTCCACCCTTCCCCTACTTATGCTCTGTTTCTCAAATATAAACAAACGTTAAAAAGCTTTTAAAAATAATTTCAGAGTTGAAATAGACCTGATAAGATTTTAAAGCAAATGTATATGTGTGAATGAGGTCAGAAAAACTAGGATCAAGAACTATAAAAATAATAATCATGTTTTCAATAATGGACAGCAAAAAGTTATTCTATTGGTTAAAAAATATGAAAATTTGTTTGAATCAATTTATTCTAATATGGTTATCTCTTAGAAATTAAAAAACAGAAAAATTTGTATTACATTTATTAGATATGACTAACCAGTGTTTTTTGTTATGACTTACAGGTAGTAAAACCAATTTAGTAAGTCACAACTAGCCTTTTTGTTCCATAATATAGAACAGTATGAAAAGAAATCAGAGGGTATCACACACAATAGCAAGAATTGCTTCATAACATTTTTGCAACAGTTAAAATATACATTTCTGTGTCTCTTGGGATGTGGTGTAAAATATGTCTTTTACTGTGTGTCACAATCAAAAAGCTGGAAAAACACTGTTGTATACCAACATTTAAGATTTCACACATTAATCTGGATAAAGCTTACATTTATTTTGCTTTTGTAACTTTTATAATTCATATTACTAAAGTATACAACGGAGGGCAATATAAAAGTTGCTGAATCTTGATGGTGATCAAACATTAAAAAATATAGCAAACATAAAATGATAAAAGGGTTGTGGAGTTTGGGGTGATAATTTAAGCTCAGTAAAAGAAAAAGAATGACCTATTTATGTCTGGCATTTGAAAAACAGGGAACAGAGAATATGGAATTTTCTTTATTAGACGTTCCAATACCAAGAAAGGCTACCTGATGTGGTAAATGGATCAGCGACTTGAGCAATCTGACAAAACTAGGACAAGAGTCTCGGGTCTACACCTTCCTAGCTCTGTAACCTTCATCAGATAACCTCTGAGATTTGGTTTTCTCACACTTCACAGGACTGTAAGGATTAAATGAAAGAATATACATCAAGCATTTAGTACCATGCAGCATATCTGGTGAAAAAGTATAAACCCTCTCTTTCACAGTTCCAAAACTGTGAAAAAGTGAGATTTATTACATCAACCGGCATAACCGCACAACTTCTGAGCACCCATTATAGTCATCTTCACCTAACCATACCTGGAAGATAAACCAGACAGAGCTTTCTTGAGGATCTCAGGGGTTCTATCTGAGGATGGTGGAATTTCTGGAATATCAGAATCGGTTCTGGAATCCAAATCTCCATATCTATCATCAATATCTGTTTCCTAAAATTAAAGAAAAACGAAAATCACTTTGCAAAATTGAAAAACAAAAAGAGTACATGCTTGCCAAGGTACTTAACTTATTGCTCAGTGTGTCAAATCTCAGTTACATAACTTAAAACAAAAAAAGAACTTTGAATAACCAAGCACTATTGTACTTCCTGTTAGAAAGTTTGATCATCTTTGCTAAAATCTATCAATATAAAGGATTAATTTAACCAAAAGACACAAATAGAAGCTCCTATATTATTTAAATCAGAAACCTACCAACAAGAGTCAAATGTTGGTTGTTTTGCTACTTAACTGAGAGAACATGTTAATTCCGATCAACTGCACAGTTTCCTTTTGATTACAATCAAAGCCATCAACAAAAGAGTGTCTTACACTGGCGTGCATATATATATATATATATATATATATATATATATATATGCATATATGCCATTTTCACTTCCTTCATTTTTATTAGATCCTCAAGAGACAACCTCAGTGAAGCAGGTCAAACAGACATTATAACCTGTTTTATGGATACATAAACTATGATCAAAAGCATTTTAGGGGCGCCTGGGTGGCTCAGTCGGTTAAGCATCCGACTTCGGCTCGGGTCATGATCTTGCGGTTTGTGAGTTCAAGCCCCGCGACTGGCTCTGTGCTGACAGCTCGGAGCCTGGAGCCCGTTTCGGATTCTGTGTCTCCCTCTCTCTCTCTGACCCTCCCCCGTTCATGTTCTGTCTCTCTCTGTCTCAAAAATAAATAAACGTTAAAAAAATATTTAAAAAAAAAAAAAAAAAAGCATTTTATTTGATGGTAATATTTTTTATAAAGTTATTTAAAATGCAAACTGACCTTTAAGAACACATGTACAGGAGCTGTGTGTATATGCTCTAGCCTTTGACAAAGGTGGTCACTGTGGAATTTCCAGGGTTTGAGTGACCAAGGAATTTTAAGAGCAGATCTATCAAACATTGTTTTAAAGTTGTTGATTCAGCTCTAATGTGTCTCCACCCATATGTCCTCCCCTCTCCCACACCCACCACCCTCCACCCCCAGCAACCTTGAGTAAAGAGTGCTACACGTACATGTGCTTTGGGAGAGTGGTTTACAGAGGGTGAAACTGAGGCAAAGGTGCTGAACTGGGCTGGAGGAAAGGGAATATTTACAGGTGAATATAAGCAGAAAGAACACTGAGCAGAACCTTGGGCCAGAAGTGATCCAAGGAATGAGTGCCTAGGAATTCAGAATGTTCCAGAATCTCAAACCGAACTGAGCCCTTACTAGCAACCAAGTTTTGGTAAACGTCATCACCCCTTTTACCGGTTTCTTCATCCAAAGAATGGAAGCATTTAATACAACACCAAGGACTCAGTAAAGTCAAAGAAGTAGGAAGCTATTATTATGATTGAATCAAGTCTTTCAATTCCTCATTAAGTAGCTTACCCAATAAAATTTTAGCCTCAGGAGAACACTTTCACAGGTTTTGTAAAGCAATAATAAACTTTTTGTTTACTAACTATAACTTTCTTATTAAACAATTATTAAAATAAATGTGTCATCATACCAAAAACAAATGAAATAGACATGCTGAATTCCCACTGCGACACCGAGTCAGTTGTCCTCAAAGCAGCTTAAACAGAGAGAGATGTTGATGACTATAACCCACCAGACAGAACAACCCCTGAAAATGTCAGGGCACTGCTGCCAGTCTGACATGCCAGCAGGTCCTTGACATCTAGAATGATGGAACACATCACTTCTCTTTCCCATTTCCCTACCACCCTTTTTTTTAAACTTCAATAACCCAGAGTGTTGTAGGTGTGGTGTGAGTGGTGGTAGAGATGGTGATTAATGGACCTGGCTCCCTAAGGCAACATCACCATGTTGCAAAACAGCACTAGACTAGGAATCAGAAGTTGCCAGCACTAATTCCACCTCTACTCTATTACTGTGATGAAAGGCAAATCACTTGACCCTTTGGTTAAGAAACTCAGCCTTTGGGGGCACTTGGGTGGCTCAGTCGGTTAAGCAGCCAACTTCAGCTCAGGTCATGATCTCACAGTTCACGAGTTCAAGCCCCATGTAGGGCTCTATGCTGACAGCTCAGAGCCTGGAACCTACTTTGGATTCTGTGTTTCCATCTCTCCCTGCCCCTCCCCTGTTCATGCTTTGTCTCTCTCTCTCTCTCAAAAATAAATGTAAAAAACATTTAAAAAATTAAAGAAAGAAAATACAAGAAACCCAGCCTTTGGTTTCCTCGTAAATTAACAGCATTGGACTGGAACTCAAACTGTGCTCTTCCAAACACAAAGCTCTCAGCAAGCTACCTTAAAGTCTACTTGGCAATAATGGTGATGCGCCACAACTGCCCCCCCCCACTCTCAAGATAGCTGCCCTGCTTTTATTTTTATTAATTAAGCTTCTGATTTCTATTTTATATACCTTAAAGAAACTGAAAATGAAACTCTGAAGATTTAACTAGGCTTTTTCGATTCCATTCTAATAACTAAAGAATAAAAGATGATTCCAAAATAATGATATTTTAGAGCTATGCTACTCAAATATTGGAAACCCATTCAGTTAGGAGCAAGCCCGTCACTCATCTTTTCCCATCTCCATCCTCACCCACTGCTCTGTCCTTGCTGAACATCATCCCCTCTCACATAGCTCATCCCCCTGCCCTCTATCCTGCCTCTCAAATTCATTTCAACATAAAAATAATCTTTCTAAATTGCAAATCTGATTTTACCACTCTGCAGCCTGAGGCCACCGGGACAAAGCCAAACTACTTAGCATTGCTTTTACTGTTCTTCATGATGAGACCCTGCTCTTCCAGCCCCTCTTTGGTGACTCCCCAGTTTTCACAGTGCCATACTCTCTTGAATGCAGATGTTTGTTCTATGTACAAAGTACAAACTGCACACTTTCTCTCTTGCTCTCATCCCAGTTCCCATCTCCACATCTAGCTACCGTCCCCTCAGCCTGTGACCTCAGCTTCCAGGTTATTTCCTTTGAAAACGTCTTTGCTCACCTCCAGCTCCAGGTTAGCCATTCTTCAACTGTGCTTCCACAGTTCCTCTAATTTTTACATATTAGTTTACATCAAAACTATTTGTTTGCTTGTCTTTATTTTCCAGTAGTCCACAGGCTTTGTGAGAAGAGGAAATACCATTCACTGGCCTCACTCTCAAATCCTAAGAGGTCAGCAAAGGAACTTGCCCAGTGGCTGGCTTTTATGAAACACTACATGAACATGTGTTGAATGAATTGAGTCTGTCAACTCATGCTAACATTTAAGATTAAAATAAGTTCTCATCTGTTCTTGCTAGTTGAGTAGTTTTGGCCAAGTTACCATGCTTGAGACCTCATTGCACTTATTTACATAAAATGAAGGCTTCGGACTATGCAGAACTACTATTTTCCAAATATTAAACGTTAATGAAAATATGTCTGAGAGGGGCGCCTGGGTGGCTCAGTGGGTTAAGCGGCCGACTTCGGCTCAGGTTATGATCTCGCGGTCTGTGAGTTCTGGCCCCACGTCGGGCTCTGTGCTGACAGCTCAGAGCCCGGAGCCTGCTTCAGATTCTGTGTCTCCCTCTCTCTGACCCTCCCCGTTCATGCTCTGTCTCTCCCTGTCTCAAAAATAAATAAACGTTAAGAAAAAAAAATTTTTTTTTAAAGAAAATATGTCTGAGAAATGATGGATAAAAGTCAAAGAAATAAGTTTATTATCTTGTAAATCCAATTCCTACGGTAAAAGTATACTTAGAAAATAAGAGCAAAACACTTTAAAAATATGGACTTATTTAACAGCCCTCACATTACCACAGAGGTAGGTAAATAATCATTTCCATTTTCTAGGTGAAAAAATTTAGGATCCAAAAGGTTAAGTGCCCATGTTTACACAGCTCTAAGCAATATAGCTTTGATTTGAAACCACACAGGAGGGAAATTAAAAGGACAATTCTCCCCCAAGTTGATCCACAGATTCAGTGCAATCCCAATAAACATCTCAATAGGCATTTTTTTCTTTGTAGACATGTACAGGCTGATTCTAAGATTTACATGAAAAGGCAAAAGACCTAGAAGAGCCTAAGCAGCATGGAAAAAGAACAAAGTTGAAAGACTTACTTTAAGAATTATTATAAAGCTGTAATCAAGCTGTTGTATGGGCATAATAGAAAAAATGAACAATGGAACAGAATAAGTAGTCCAGAAATAAATCCACACATACAGTCAACTGATTTTCAACAAAGTTGAAAGGTAATTCAATATGATGCTAGAACAACTGTATATCCATATGTTAAAAAGGGAACAGAAAGAACTTTGCTTTATATCTCATATCACTTACAAAAATTAATTCAAAATAGATCACAGACATTTACATAAAACTATAAAACGTACATATCTTTGAGAACTTGGGTTAGGCAAAGATTTCTTAAATATAACAATGGAAGTGTGATCTATAAAGGATAAAATTGACAAACAGAACTTCAACAAAATTAAAACTTTGCTTTTCAAAAGACACTACTAGGTGAGCAAGAAAACAAGCCACAGACTAGAAAAAGATATTTGCAAATCACATTATCTAGTAAAAGTCTTGCATCCAGAATATATAAATAATTCAAAATTTAATTTTAAAAAATCCACTCAAAATACATGGGCAAAATATCTGAATAGCCAATACACCAAAGGCAATACACAGATGAAAATGTTCAACATCATTAGTTATTAGGGAAATGCAAGTGAAAACCACATACAACACTACTATGCATCTATGAGCATGGCTAAATTTAAAAACAATACCAAACTGATGGAGAAAATGTGGAGAAACTGAAACTCTCATGCACTGCTGGCAAGAATGTAAAGTGGTAAAACCACTTTGTAAAATAGTTTGACAGTTTCTTAAAAAGTTAAATATACAGGGGCACCTGGGTGGCTCGGTCGGTTAAGCATCCGACTTCGGCTCAGGTCATGATCTCATGGTCCGTGAGTTCAAGCCCCGCGTTGGGCTCTGTGCTGACAGCTCAGAGCCTGGAGCCTGTTTCAGATTCTGTGTCTCCCTCTCTCTCTGCCCCTCCCCTGTTCATGCTCTGTCTCTGTCTCAAAAATAAATAAATGTTAAAAAAAAAAAAAAAGTTAAATATACATCCATCACATGATGCAGTCATTCCACTCCTAGGCATCTGCCCAAGAGGAATGAAAGTATATATCCACATAAAGACTGTACATCAGATGTTCACAGTAGCTTGATTTGTAATATTTCCAAACTGGAAATAATTCAAATGTCCAACAGGGAAAAGAACAGGTTGGGCTATATCATATAAAGGAATAATATGGGTGACTATCAAAATAATTTACAGAGTAAAAAAGCCAGATAAAAATGTACATACATATGTTTATATGCATACACATATGCATAGAATTCAATTTATACAAACATTTTAGAAAATACAAACTCATCTGAAGTGCTAGAAAGCAGCACAGTAGTTACCTGGAGGTGAGGGGGGAATCACAAAAGGGCAGAAGTAAACTTTTGGTGGTGATGGATATGTTTATAATCTTGATTATAGTGATGAATTCACAGATACATGCGTATGTCAAAACTTACAAAATGTTGCAGTGTCAGTATGGTTTAGTGTATGTCATTTATAGATCATGATGACTCCTGAAGACCACAGGTGAACCAGTAGTCAGGGAAAGAGAACTGAGGTACTTCCCAATACTGGGGACTGAAAAGACAGGAACAAGAGAATGGGCGCCGGTCTACTCAAGATCATGGTTCCAAAGTCTCTAAACTAATGAAGGTAAGTAAGCAGTTTAGAATTCAACAAAGGATAATGTATTAAATCACTCAAAGCTTCCAACCTTTTTATATCAGATCCCCCCTAAAAAGTGAGTCAGTCAGGGTCAGCTTCTCCACTATTGGTCCCCTGAGGTTCATGGTGATCCCTGTACTAGTTAGCATTAAAACTGCAACCAAGCAAAAGGACACAGAGCTCTGTGCATAAAAGGAGGAGGCCTTTTAAAAATCTTGAAGCTGAACAGTTTTTACTTGAAATAACATTAGGTTATATTCCCGATTTCAGCATTTTCTCTCCGTTCCTCCATTTGTCCATAAACACACGGATTTCCTTTGCTTTCTCCCAGGACAAGAAGTGAACACTGGACAAAATTGCCTCTATCTGTGCTTGGGAGGGAGACTAAATCAACTTATTTCCTAGTGAGTCAGCAGTACTGTGAACTAAGAGTGGGGTACCAGGGTCTTCAAGACCTCTGTGACGAAGATGAACAGTCAGAGGACTTTATATTCTACAAAAATCTGATTATCTCAATGATCAGTTCTATGGTCCTATCCTGAACTTATTACGATCGATAAAGCCTCTTTGCCTTTTCTAATTTTGAATTGAAAAGGAAAAGACTGGTCCTCCAAATCTTTGCAGCCCTGTTCTAGTCCCCCACTGAAAGAAAAAGGTGATTGTATGCTCCAATGCACAGCCATACTATTCTGATCAGGTGTTACACTATTTAGTGCATCCCAATGCTGGGATCAGAGAAAACCCAATGTGCATCAGCAGCACATAAAATGCCTTAGTAAAAGGCAAATCTGATTATGTCAATCATCCATTTAAAATCTTCCAGGAACTTCCACTGCTCAGATCCAACCGCCTCGTATTCTCCAGCCAGGGCTCTCGGCATGCCCACCATGCCACTTCATGCTCTGCAGAACTGAACTTCCTGCATGCCCAGAATGAACAGTTTTATTCTCATGACATTTTGCTCTTGTAACGTGCTTCCCTCCTCTGAGCCTGGCTTTGCTGGCTAGTGTCTGTTTATCCCAAAGTTCTCAGCTTTGATATCATTTCTAGAAAACCTTTCTTCAGGGAGCCTATCAAAAGCCTAATAAGGGTGCCCAAGTATGTCCATGTCTTGAGGAACCTGTGAATATGTCACAATGCAAAGGTGAATTAAAGTAACAGAACTAAATTCGCTACTCAGCTGACCTTGAGATGGGGAGATTAGCCTGGATTATTCAGGTGAGTTTCATATAATCACAAGGTTCCTTAGAAGCAAGAGAGGAGAGTCAGAGATGTGATGACAGAAACAAGAGGTCTCAGTAATGCTGACTTTGAAGAGAGAGGAAGAGACCATGAGCCAAGGCATGCAGGCAGCCTCTAGAAGCTAGAAAAGGCAGGGAAACAGATTTTCCCCTAGAGCCTCCAGAAGGAACACAGCCCTGCCAATGCCTCAATTTGGGCCTAGGGAGACCCATTTTGAACTTCTGATGTCCGAAACTGGAAGATAGACTTGTGGTGATTTGGCAGAGCAGCAACCAACAACTAAATTCATAGCCCCTCAGAGCAGTGGTGTAGCTCCTGCATGTCCCTCAGGCAGCCTAGGTCTGCCACAGTTTACAGGACACAGTTAGGTTTCGGGTTCGCCCACCAGAGTCTTGTCCGCCACTGCCATGCCTGTAACCAGGAGCTCAGCGAGTGTGTCCTGAGTAAATGGTGACCAGTCATCTCCAAACGGAATCAAGCTGATTCTCCCAATCTGCAGTACCATTACTCTATTTTTTGCCAGTCCTATAATGCTACCTACAATATTCAAATCTGATCTAGTTTCCAGGCCTGTTTTAAGTGTTTGCTAAATTTTTGGCTCATTCTGATTTTTCCCCAATGACACCCAACTCTATTATTAGCGAGGAAGGGGGCAGAGGCCAGATCGAGGCGCTGTAATTATACATTAAAATTGTACTAGATCTTATGGTTTCAGTTATATGAGTGTTAAATTCCAAATTAGGAATAAAGATCCCTGAAGATGAAATCCATGGGATAATACAAAATAACTTAGAAATCTGAGGAGTTGTATTCAAATGTGGAATATTACTGTCACCACAAATTTGCATTTTATCTGAGATCATATAGTAGTGCTGAGCTCTCCAAAGGGACATCACTCTTTCATGGCTAAGAAAAATAATGCTTACAGCTCTTCTTGCCTTTTGGAGGGAAAAACAAGTATATGCACTAAGAGTGATTAAACCTGTCCTTGGATATTTTCTACAATATGTGAACCTTGACTGGATCCTGGTTTGAGGGGGGAAGGAAGAGGGGAATCTTCAATAGACATTTTGGCACCAAAAGGGAAAATATGAATATGGATCCCTTTTAGTCAAGAAAGTTATTAATTTTTTTAGATGTGATAATGGTATTGTGGTTACAAAGGAGAATGTCTTTAAGACATGCATGATTTAGTATCAGGAGTGAAGGGCCATGAGGTCTGCAGTTTATTTTCAAATGGTTCATTAACAAAATATTTGCATATATGGCAAGATAAAGCAAATCTGTCAAAAATCTTAACAGTTGTTAAATCTAAGTGCTGACTATATGGATGATCACCATACTAGCCTTTTAACTTTTCTACATTATTAGACACTTTTATAATAAAAAGCTAGGAAAAAATTCAAAACTAAACAATACACTGGGGATACAAATATCTTATAAACCTATCAAGAGAAGAAAATATTGAATACAAAATTCAAGGTATGATTAGCCATGTGCCTAAGGGGTTCCTTGTATCATGATACTTTCGTACCGATACTATATTTATTTATAACAATTTTATAAGTAGTACCACCACCTGTAGAATTCCAGGGGACACCATCTACATTAAGCCCTACATGAATGGTGTCCCAGAGTTGTTCAAAGACAACACAGAAACAGTTCATGTACAAACACAGTAAGTAGGTGAAAAGAAAATAAAAACCAAAACCCTGAAAGAGACAGGAGTCCAATTTTGTTTTCCAGATCTGGATTTCTGCATTTCAAGGTAAAATGTTAAGCCCCCGGTAGGCTTAATAAACATTTGCTGCCCCACAGCACCACACTGTCTTCAAATAACCTGCTTGGAATAGAAACGTGGCATTGAGCCCAATCTTAACTGCCAAGGTTTGGTCCCACCTGGGCCAGACAGATGAAGAAGTCAGATTGGCTTCATCAGACCTACATAAAGCTCTTAAACAGCTGGCCATGGATCCTGGCAAATAAAGGGAATTGCAAGCATAGCCAGGAACAGAAAAGTATCGCTGGTTCCCTAACCACCAAATTAGCAAAAAGGAACTTGAAATTTCTATAGCTAGGAGCTCCTCACATTGGACTGGACTCTTGTTTCTCCCTTTCGGTGCATTTCAATTTTATATTTAAAAGAAAGTTCACAACGCAGATAGTTCTGAGTCTTAAGCAAACAAACATTCAATGACATGACATGAAAAACAACTTTGACCTCTCCCCGTGGATAAGAAAATTAGTAAATGCTTAGAAAAATAACTAAACTTGGCATGTGACCAACAACCAATGGATTGCTAATGAAATTAGTTCCTTTTCTGGAGTCACTCAAAATGTGATGTCATTCTCATTAAATAGGTTCTGAAACATTTCCCAACTAAATGAATCAAAGTGTAAGCAGCTATAAAATAAAAACAAATGATTTCTTCTCCTAATCAATCACAAAATAAGTGAGGAAACACTAAAAACTATTTTGTGTGAGTTAAATCCAGGTGCTGGAGTAAAATCACAGAATTATAGATTTTGAGCTAAAAGAGTCTAACCAAATTCAGAAAGGCCAAATTAGTTCAAAAATCAATGTGAGTAAAATCACAGAACTATAGATTTTGAGCTAAAAGATTCTAACCAAATTCAGAAAGGCCAAATTAGTTCAAAAATCACAGAAAGTAGTAAGAGTAAAAAAGTTCCTAAGTAAATATTTTAATTAATTTTTAAATTTAGGACCACATACCTAATTTCTCCTTTACGTTTTTTTAGACAGAAAATTTAGGGTAAATCCTAGGTCTTAACACTGTGTGACCTTGGGAAAGGAATTTAGCTTTGCTCAAGGCTATTTCCCTTGTCTACACAATTGTTAAGAGATTGAAATTGGCATTATGTACAAGTGAGTATTTTGCAAACTATGATTACTTTACTACCTTTATTCCATACGATTGAAGTCCACAGTCCAAGAAATCAGTATATTCTACAATTAGTTGTTGAGCAACAGACAAATCCTGGCCTCACCCCTTTTTCAAAGGTACAAAGAGCCACAAAAAAGGTGACATTTAATCAGAACCCAAAACAGGCATCCAACAAGTATTTACTAAATGCCAAGCCTCACAATGCTAAAGCCAAGCCTCACAAAATACATCTGGTATACAAATTCTTAAGTGACATACTTTCCTTATACTAAATCAAAACCTGTATTTTTTTAAAAAGACATTCCCAACCACAAAACAGTTAAAGAAAAACAAGCAGAAAAAACCTTTGTATTTAGCTGTGCTATCCATGAAGAAACAGAGGAAAGTCTGCTTTACAAAAATGCACATATATAAACATGAAGGATAATCATACTTTACATGTATACATCCTAATTTTTCTCTAGGAGATAATTTTCCAGAGTATTACTTTAAATTGTGCTACATTTCCCTAGGACATCTGTGCCAAACAAAATATTGTTTGCCTCAAAAAGTCCACTGCAGTACACATCCAAAGCCTGATATAGCTGAGGACATCCTATGGTAAAATTTCTCAAAATATTAAGAAAATAAACTGTTGAAAGTCAAGATCACAAAACAATAAGGAAAAACTCATATGGGATGTCCCAAGAACAGCACACATCATTTAAAGGTATGAGAACAAACTACCCGCCCTCACCTCCACACAGTTTACTACCTACATTAACATGACTTTAAAATGTGACTGTCGGGCCCCTGGGTGGCTCAGTCGACTTCAGCTCAGGTCATGATCTCGCGGTCCGTGAGTTTGAGCCCCGCGCAGGGCTCTGTGCTGACAGCTCAGAGCCTGGAGCCTGTTTCGGATTCTGTGTCTCCCTCTCTCTGACCCTCCCCCGTTCATGCTCTGTCTCTCTCTGTCTCAAAAATAAATAAACATTAAAAAAATAAATAAAATAAAATAAAATAAAATAAAATAAAATAAAATAAAATAAAATAAAATAAAATAAAATAAAATAAAATAAAATAAATAAAATGTGACTGTCTACATTAGCAAAACTTTACTATTCCTGACACCTGATTTACAGTTCACTGTTCACCAAAAGACCTTCTGAAAGACACATTAACTCTTTAATGGGAAGCATCAACAAGTTTCTTCCTAAGATTCTTTGAACCCTTGTCTTAAAATCCTTGTGTGGCTACTGCCAACAACCCCAAACTGTTATTTTTGTCTTTACTCAGTCCCAAACAAGTCCTTGCATTGAAAGACCTGCATTAAGTCAAACTGCCGATTCTCACTAAAATCCAACCTAACCTTTCCCACTCCATGACTCTGTCAAAGCTCTGTTCAGGTGCTGTTCTCCCTCAACATGGGAACCCATAAACTCACCTTTGTCTTAGTGTTATCAATTCGTAGGTTGGTAATATTTGGGAAGCCTGCATTCAAAATATGTTGTTAAATAAAACGAATATGCTGCAAATGATAATAAAACCATGAACAATTATTTAGGTGGTAATACTAATAATTGATCAACAACTGGGGAGTATCAATCTCAACAGTATTCTAGATGTCTAGATCTAAATACTAGTATTTATTAACAGCCTAGATTTAAATGAAAAAAAAAGAAAAAGAAAAAATGTTTATTACACCTACAGGTGATCCTAAGACAAACCCATCATGAAGTGTGGTAAAATGATGAATTTATAGAAACACAAGTTCCAAAACTAAAAATTAAAAAAAAAACCAAAACAACTATAGTTGTTTATGAAAGAAACTACACACATCTGAAATAGGGAAGGACAGAAATTAACTGACCAGATCGTTTCACCCAACCTCACAAACCAAAATCTGTACCAAGGTAGCAGCCCTACCTTGTCCCCCAGCCCTCTATTCCACATGTGCCCCTCTTTACTAGCCATGACTTCCATGTGCACCCCTCTCTCTCACTTTGGTCTAGGAAATCAGCTCTTAGCTTGACTTCCAACTGCTCAATCCCTCTCAATCCATCCAGAGCTTCAATAACCTACTTTGGTCTTCAGTCCACTTCCCTGCCTACCCTAACGTGTGGTCAGCCACTTCAATCTGGCCTCGATGATTTGCTCATTCCGTTGGCATTCCTGACCTGGCATTCCCAGGCTGAAATCACACTCAGTGCCTTTCTTATTCTCAGCTATTGAATGGGGCTACTCCTAACACATACATAACTGTTGTGAGGTGCAAGTAAGTAAGGTAAGACGTTATAGGGGCCAAGAGCAGGCAGCCCCAAGATGAGCCACTTTGGCGGGAAGATTATTTTGAATTAAAAGCAATCAAAACCCAGCAGATTCAGAAAAAGTT
Organism: Panthera onca; assembly: GCF_046562875.1. Lineage (NCBI taxonomy): Eukaryota > Metazoa > Chordata > Mammalia > Carnivora > Felidae > Panthera > Panthera onca. The sequence continues at coordinate 69,267,033 of NC_138342.1, read as the reverse complement.
CTTTGCCTCCCCCCACTCCAACTGCCTAAAAAGAATTTAGATAGAAGGAAGCCCTGCTTCAGGTAGAGAGCTATCACCATAGATAGCTACATTATACTATGAACTAGGTATGATACAGAGGAGCCGAGCAAGGCCTGTTTGATCAAAGTCCTCCATGTCCTATTGTTTCTCAGAGGCCCAGCAAACATTTGTTTGCCAACATTTGCTTTTCTTCATCCTCCTGTGAACTGTATTTCTTCCCTCTGAAACTCCAGATCCCTACCCCCTCTCTCCTTATACACCCCCTTCTCCTTACATACCTCATGTTGCCTGTCTTTGGAATTTCCATGTCTGTCTTGCTTCCCTGGACATATAAAATTAAATTTTATTTTCTCCCATTAATCTTTTTTTTAAGATTGATTGATTGATTGATTTATGAAAGGGGTAGCATGCAAGCAGGGGAGGGACAGAGAGAGGGAGAGAGAATCCCAAGAAGGCTCCACACTATCAGTGCATAGAGGAATGCAAGGCTCAACCCCATGAATCATGAGATCATGACCTGAGCCATAGTCCGATGCGTCACCAACTGAGCCACCCAGGTGCTCCTCCTACTAATCTGTCTTGTGTCAATTTCATTCTTAGTCCAGCTAGAAGGACCCTGAAGGTCAGAGGAAAGTCTTCCTCCTCAATAATGTAAAAGTACTCTGTGAACTCTAAACCAGTCTACAAGTATCAACTATTATGACTATTACTACTACTGACTTAAGAACTATGCTAATTTGGTACAAATAACAAATTTGTGTTATTTTAGTTCAACTGAATCATCTTTTTATAGAACTTTTTTAATGTTTATTCATTTTTGAGAGAGAGAAAGAGAGAGTATGAGCAAGGCAGGGGCAGAGAGAGAGGGAGACACAGAATCCAAAGCTGGCTCCAGGCTCTGAGCTGTCAGCAGAGTTCCATGCAGGGCTCAAATTCACCAACCTCTTGACCTGGGCCGAAGTTGGACACTTAACTGACTGGATCACCCAAGTGCCCCTCAACTGAATCTTCACTGGTGATAATTCTATTGGTTGCCTCTTGGTCATTTCATATCATACTCTCTAAAATAAACTCCCAACAGGTCCTAGTCAGCAAGGACTTCTAGTTCCAGCTCTGCTGCTTGCTCCAGGTTATTCTGGGCAATAACAACCACACTCTAGAGCAAGTTTATTATCTACATTATAAGTATATTATGTATATATAGATTGGGTTGAACTAAATTGTTTCTAAAATCCCTTGAAGCTATATGGTTCTCAGACCCTACTTTACTGAGAAAAGTGAAAGCATCAAACATTTTAATCTACTCTCTTCTGCTTTTCAAAATGTTTTTGCATCCACCCTCCATTCCTTCTTTCCTTTCCTTGGATACTCTAATCTGTATTCTTCACACCCATCTGTTTCTGTTCTAAAGCCTGCCCATCCTCATCAGCATCTTGACTCTCATTTGACTTCTTTCATACAAATACCTATCTTCCCTCCTTTGAAAAAGGAGATTTTTCTAATTAAAAATTTTTTTATGTTTGTTTATTTTTGAGAGAGAGAGAGCACAAGCAGGGGAGGGGCAGAGAGAGGGGGACGGAGGGTCTGAAGCAGGCTCTGTGCTGACAGCAAATAGCCGGATGTGGGACTCAAACTCACAAACTGCAAGATCATGACCTTAGCTGCAGTCTGACACTAAACCGACTGAGTTATCCAGGTGCCCCTGAAAAAGGAGATTTTCACTTGAATGTCTTCTCTAACTGCTATCCTGTATGCCCCTTCAATGGCACTTTCTAACAATAACCACCAGTACTCTACCTCTCACATTCTTCAACCTAAAACCTAGCTTCTAGGACCTTCTGCTAAACTCTCTGTTCCATGCCTCCTCTTCATTCCTAAATACTATTGATGAGATATCCTTCCTTGAGCTCCCAGGACCTCATTATCTTGGTTCCCTTCCTATATATACAACTCTGCTCTATACATGGGCACCTCCCAAGGTTCTGTTTTCAGTTTTCTCCCCTCTTATATTCCAATCAAAACTTGACATTTCCAGACCCGAACTTTTCATTTCAGTTTCCATCACTACCTTGAATCACCTCTATTTTATTTTTTTTAATTTTTTTTGGTAATGTTTATTTATTTTTGCGACAGAGACAGAGCATCAGCAGGGGAGGGGCAGACAGAGAGGGAAACACAGACTCAGAAGCAGGCTCCAGGCTCCGAGCTGTCAGCCCAGAGCCTGACGTGGGGCTCGAACTCACAAGCTGTGAGATCATAACCTGAGCTGAAGTTGGATGCTCAACCGACTGAGCCACCCAGGCGCCCCGAATCACCTCTATTTTAGAGAATGACGAACCTTGCACAACCCAATTCACTCATGCCAACTCCCAACCTGCAAAACTACTCCCAAAATTTTGCTTCTTCCCCTAAAGCCTCTTAAGTTATGGATCAAAGTGTACCTGCCAGCAGGTTCTTCCTGTATTACTCTTAACTCTGATCACCCTAGTCTAGGTCCCACAATCATTATCTAAAATATACTTTCTCTCTCAACCCTTATTTCCCTGCCCCTACCAGACCTACTACAAGCCCTGTCACTTCACATCTATCACATTTGCAATACACGCCTATCTGGTTTCTTTGCAACAGGTATCTCCTGTTTCTAATGCTTTTTCCAGGCTGCTGCTGCAGTGATTAGCTAATGCCTCTGCAAAAACCCTCCAGTTACTTCCCAGAGTCCATAAAATAAAGCCTAACCTCCTTCACAAGACTTTCAAGCTCCCAGCCGCACCTCCCAAACAAACACAGTTTATGTTCCAGGATCATCAAACTATTTCCAGTTCTCAGTGCCTGCAATGCTGACTCAAGAAACAGTTTCCTCATGCCCTCTGCCTAGAATGCCCTGCCCCAATGCTTGCACACCTGGTGCGTCCCCAGGCATCTTTTCATTCCAGGCTCAACCCTCATCTCCTCTTTAAAGCTCTTCCAGTTGTCCCATGGAGAGTGCAACTATGCCCTCTGTGCTCGCAATTAGCCTTGTTCATATTTCTAATAAATCTAACTCATGTGTCTGCTGGGAGGTTCCTTGAGGGGGCGGTCTTGTCATCTTTTAAGTATTACTCCAGTATTTTAACAACTGGAAACACTCCCCTGCAGGTAAGACACGCTTTTCACTTGCTAACTCTCTGGAGCACAGGATCCTTCTCCCAGCATGTCTCCAGGTCCTGAACAATGAGAAAGGCATGTTAACAACACCATTACAAATGACTTAGGGGTGTACTGTAACAGCAGAATATAATAATACTTCATTATTTCCCCAAGAGTTCCGCCTTTACTTCAACTTGAACAGAGAAAAGACTTATAACAGTTTAAATAGACCAAATATTAACCCGCCTCTGATGTGCAAGCTATTTTTAAAACAGCCCTTGACCTGGAAAGACAGGTGCATTCAAGCATACACCCTGATAATAAAGAACAGATAGAGGATAGAGTTCAATGTCTCAGGGCTTGCCCAGTCAAGAGTTCCTTGTGATAAACTCTAAAAGTGCAGCAATATTTTAGACAGTTTGAAAATGCTCATCCTTGCCTAAGGAATCTTGACAGAATGAGTTGCATATGGCAACATCTACTCTCAAAAAACGAAATCCAGCTGGGTACATATTAATGAAAACCAATAGTGCAGTGTTTATAAATAAATAAGTGAGTATGCAGTAAGGTAACCCAGTCATAGATAGAGACAACAGTTCTAATGATCAAATCAAACCACAGTAGTTTCCATTTTAAATACATTAGGGTGTTAAGAAACTAAATTAATTCGAAAGTTATTTTATGCATGGCTTCCTGAACATGTTTTCTTTTATTAAAAGCTTGTTAGCTTATGCTGGTTAAGGAAGTCAACATGGCGAAGCTGGTATTTCCTTGATCCTAAACTATACCAGTGCTAAAACAAAACAAATCCCAACCTAATTAATTCTATTTTTGGTCTAGTTTCCAAGGCAGTTTTCACAGACTATTCTCAGCCCACTGTTTCTAGCTTTGTAACACCAACCTTCAGTAACTGAAAACTGTTATATTTTGTGTAATTCCTTGACACATACGTTCTATCACAGACTCTCTACCTGCTATCAAAGGTAGAAAATAAAAAGATCTGTCATCCCACTGATTCTAAGGTTTCATTCGTAAAATCACTGTTAAAGTTATTATTTCATGATATCCTGTGATGTTCCTACCAAGGCCTTGTAACTTGAGTTACATCAAGTTCACCAACATCAAGTTGCAGGTGGAACCCTCCACAAATCAGAACTGCCCAGTGGGTCTCCGCAACAGGACAAACCAGAAGAAAGGGTATCAGGAAACACTTCTACTTCCAAAAGGCCACTGATTTGACCTTGGGCAATCCATTTATTTCACTTCTGTAATTCAAACTGCAATGCTTGCTTCTAAAAAAGAATGCCTCTAGGAATAGTTCAAGAGCTTTGAGCTTCTAAAATACAATGGAATTGTCTAAACAGATTTTGGGAAGCAATCTATTCTCTGGCCCAATTTCCTAAACCACCTAGTCTAAAAGGTCATAAAAGTGCTTTGTTTTCCCAAAATTCCTACTTGGACCACTGTATTAAGGAATACGCTGAGCTTTGACTCTTTTGCTACCTTTAAATAGAATGCGAGTTAAAAGTCCTCATGAATTACCGTATCAGGTCAAATGAAATCCACTAGAAGAGCTGCACTGTCTTGGGACTCTAAAGAAGCTGGAGGATTACAACCGTGTCACGAGTATGATACACACACCCCCAACACCCCCCCTCCCAATCTATCATGCAGAGAAAGGGCACAGGAAACGAAACAGTGCTAATGGAGGAGCTCAACAGGCCAAGCCTCCAGCGCCAGGATCCAATGACATGTTAGAAACGAAGGTGCACGTCTTTAGTCCTTCCTAACTTTGTTCCCCTATCGAGAAGAGGTGTTAGGTGGCAGCTACTAGAAATCTGCACCTCCTAAGGTGGCAGGTTCCAGCTAACTCCAGCGTCGGCTTCAGACGCCAAGAAGGGGACTGGCACGGGAAGAAACTAAATTGTAGTCAAGTCGAATCATCCAGCTATCCTGGGCAGCGGTCGTGGCCATCCTGGGAAACGCACCGGCTCTGGCGTCCGGGTTCCCGACCCCACTGGAGGAAGGAGAAAATACTGCCAGGCCGGAGGAAGGCGCAGCGGGCAGCCTGCAGCTTCCCCACACATTCCTCGGGCCCCACCCTTGCTCCCAGGTGTCCCGGCCCAAACCAGGACCCAACCCGGGCGCAGGTGTGCGCCTCTCGCGGCTCCACTTACTTTGTCACTGGTGCTCTCGGTTTCGTGGTCGCCGCCGGCCGCCTCTCCCTCGCGGGGTGGCGGCGCCACCGCTCCCCCGGGGCCAGGGCAGCCTCCCCGGTGCCTCAGCTCCAACATCTCCCGCTCCCGCGCGGCCGTGACGGCCTCCTCCAGCGCCCCGAAACCCGAAACGCGCGCGGCGTCTCACTGACGGGCTGCTCGGCTACCCCGCAGCCGCGCACTCGACGTCCGACAGAGCCGCGGCCACTAACACGCCCCCACCATGGAGGCGCCGCCGCCGCGTCGGGTCACCCCCAAAACGGCATCAACGAGCGAGCGCTCGAGGCCGCCTCCAGCGAGCGCGGCGCCGGCGGAGAGACGAGCGCCGGGGGCCGGGGTCGGGCTCGGGGCACCGGGCCCGAGCGGAGGAGGCGGGGACGCGGCGGAGCACGGCAGCCGGTTGCCAGGTGCGCGTCTCCACGCCGAGGCCCAGGTGGGAGGAGAAGAAGGGGCTGGGAGGGAAGGAGGAAGCGTGACCCGCTTTAGCACTCCATCGAACGCCAGCCGCCTCAGCCCGGGCACTCCCCGCCCCGCCCCCGGACTCAGGAGGCTGCTGGTCCCGGCCCCCCTACACCTTTTCTCCGGGTTCCTGCCTCCCGCAGCCAGGTCACGCGCCGCAGGCCCCGCCCCGCCCCGCCCCTCTGCGCTGCACTGCGGTTCCCACAGCCCCGCCTCCGTGGCGGAGAGGTGACGTCACGGCCTCCCCCCCCCCCCCGCCCCCGCCACGGCTCCACCCTGGTCTCTGCACGCACGCAGGTGGAGGCCACGAGAAAAGGTGGGAGCCCTGCGGACTGGAGAAAAGGGGAGGGGCGGGGAGGTGGAGGAGGGACGAGCACACTGATTAGCAAGAAGGAGGAGTTGAGACCTTGGAGACCTCGTCTTCGAGCAACCGGGAGGGCTGGAAGAACAACTCGAAGACGCCTGGTAAATATTGACAGCACTATGCACTACCGCCTTCCAATGACCAGGGTCCCATCAGCCCCGCACACCACGGCGTGGCGTGTCGGAGCCCCAGAGGCGTCCAGAAGCGGAAACTTGTCTGGCAGGATGGACTCGTTGACTTCGCGGCATTCTAGCCTGGTGTCATCACCTTGAAAATAGATGCTGAGAGATGGATTTACGCCGCTGGGCGTCCCAGGATGGACTGGCCCGTTTCAGTCACAAACCCAAGCTCTGTCCCCGAGGACCTCGAATATTGGATCTAACAAAATTCCCTGCCTAGGGTCTGAAGAGAGAACCCAGACCCTAAAACGCCGCGGGGCGCAGTTACCAGCCAGCTAATCTGTAAGCAGTCCTGGACCTTGGGCTGCTAAAGTTGGAACAGGAAGGGCACAAGATCCGCATTAATTCCGTTCCAAATCCTGTTAGAAGGTGATTAGTTTTCTTGACATGTATCCACCACCTGGTTGTTACTGACAGGCTGACAAATGGCGAGGGGGGGTGGGCGGGGAGGAGACAGGCCATCACACAAACGGAACAACGTTCAAGAAAACATCCTTAACAGAAATAAATAATATAAATTTCTCAAGGTCGTTACTGACATGTTGAAAATAAGTAGCTGTTGTTCTGAAAATTTAATAAGAAGCAAAACCAAAAAGTCAAAGTAGAATGCATTAAAAACCAGAGCACAAGGACATCATTTTGTTTCACCAAACAAATCTTGAAAGCTCTGAGTTCAGACTGGGTCATCATATTTTCAAAAGGATATAGAGAAATCAGACTTATGAGAGGGGTAACAAAAATAATAAAATCTATGAAAAAAGTCATTTGAGTGATAGACGTGGTGTGGTTTTCTTCAAGGAACAGAGCTATGGGGTGACTAGGTTAATCAACTGTCCTCCATTTCTCTGGAGGACCAGAAATGAAGGACTGCGTGCTTGTCAAGAACATAGGGTTGCAGAGGCTGCTGAAGACAGCAGTGAAGTTTCCATCTTTGGCTCCTTCACCCTACCCAGCAAAAAGGGGCATTAGAAATGCTTCATTGGTCCATTCTAGCTTTCATGGAAGTTAAGAAGCCTGAGTTGTGGTCTCGCTGATGTCATTGGCTTGAGTTAGTCATGAAGGCTCAATGCCCCCAGCTATAAAATGGATACTAAGGAAGATAGCCTCTACAGTCCCTTCCAGCGCACACATGATTCTGCAACTAACGTCTCACATTTCCAGAATCCAGTCCTTCCTTTCCCCCATGACTCAATAAAGGGGGACCTAGCATAGCAAGGTACCTGAAATGTTTCCTCTAACCCCTTTCCTTGGTCAACCCAATAAGAGGTCCTTTGACCTCCTTCTCCTTTTGCTTTAGGAGGAAAAAAGAGTGAGAGATGCAGTAGGAGGAAACAACAGAGGAAAAAAGTACAGGACAGGAGGAATGGTATTCCCTCACCTAGGAAAAGTGGAAACAATGTACAGACGGCCAAAACAGACTTGTTTACCACTTTACCTCACCCTTCGTTAAGCCCTGCCTACTGCCTGGATTTCAGCTAAGATAGTCATTTCTTTCACTTCTTTGTTATAGTTGTTGCCTCTCATCGAGTGATCACACTGAGTCCAGGCAGCGAGAACCACAGTTTATTCATCTTCACAGGCCACGCCATTGCCACAGTGCTGGCCCACACCCCCATATAGTTAACACATTTGTTGAAGAAGTGAATGAAAAAATGAATGAGTGGCAGGGGTATAGCATAACCAGGGAAAGGTATATGGTATTTGGGGTTTTGTAAAAAGGTCTATTTTAGAATTAGATAGGTACTCATTTGTCATTTTTCACTTTATATGAAAAGAGAAAGATTGATATTTTTTATTTTTTTATTTTTATTTTATTTTTTTTAATTTTTTTAACGTTTATTTATTTTTGAGACAGAGAGAGACAGAGCATGAACAGGGGAGGAGCAGAGAGAGAGGGAGACACAGAATCCGAAACAGGCTCCAGGCTCTGAGCTGTCAGCACAGAGACCGACGCGGGGCTCGAACCCACGGACCGTGAGATCATGACCTGAGCCGAAGTCGGACGCTTAACCGACCAAGCCACCCAGGCGCCCCGAGAAAGATTGATTTTTAATATATATTAAGAGATTCCAGTAATAGCTTGCACATTTTTTTTAAGATATATTATGATATAGTCAACCATGGCCTTACTGAGCTCTATGTTCTCAGGCTTTCTTGGTGTCTTTTTTTTTTTTCTTTTTTGACACAATGTTACATTAGTTTCAGGTGTGCTTTTTCATTTTTATCTTCCATTTTTCATTTGAGGAGCTTACGTTCTTGAAGTTTATTACATTTATGTTCAGTGACACAAAATCTGGCAGGTAATGGTTTCTAAGTCTTCACCTGTTATTATGAGAGTTTAATCTGCTAAAGGGCATCATGTAGACCCCAAGCACATGCAGGGACTAATCACAAGGAGACATTTTGCCAATACTTCTCGGTTGGCTTATAGATTTTCTACGTTAGAGATATTGGAATGATTTATAACCCTTAGCAGGGGATTTGCTAGAGGGGAAAGAGAGAGAGTACTAACATTATTATTTATATGGTTTTGATTTTAGTTTTATGTTACCCAAAGATGGACAGACCTTGCCTGAAGTGGTAAGTGGATGAGATGGAGAGACCTGTTATCACTGTCTTCCCTGGGAATCTTCAGAATGTTCCCAGACTGATAAACATACCTCTTGTGTGGGAATTTGAGCTGCTTTCCACATTAGAGCCTCAAAGGCGCCTGACTGGAATGTCCCCAACTTGCCAGGGGACCAGGAAATCTTCCTCTGCCACACTCATGTTATAGCTTTCCTCACTTGACCTGTCTTTCTCTGTTGCCCTCTGCCAGTCTGTAAGTTGCAGGTAGGAATTTCCAACATAGGCCTACTAGAGAAACATTTGTGGGAAATCCCTGAAGGATAATTTATGTTTGCAATCTTATTTTTAAGGAAACAACACAGGAAAACAACAGTGTACCATCAGGTATGATAGTGACTGAGTATCAGAGGGGCAAGCGCAGTAGTGCAGTTAGACACACAGGTTTAACGTAGGGGCGGCCATGCCTTCCAGTCATAACCCTACTGCCTTCTAGCTGTAACCCTCCTTACTTCACGGAACATCACATGCAGCTGAAGCCATATGCTAACTGACACGACCGTTCAAAGTTTATGTAGTAGCTCTTCATGTAACACTTCACAAAGCGCCTTTGCATACATTATTTATTCTACTCAACAACCCATAATTTCGGTAGGACAAATATTATTACTCCTATTTTTCAAGTTAAAAAAAATCCAAGGTTCAGTATGTAAACTGCCCAGGTTTGGGATTGAAGCCTAGGTTTTTTGTACTTCAAATTCTTCTGGGTCCACTGTGTATTACAAATAGGTAGTAACAGAAATAAATAACTTCTAAGAGGGGGCAACTTCTAACAACTAAGCACAGAATTCTGGAGCCAACCTGAGTTCAGATTCTAGCTGTGCCACCTACCGGCCTATGCCAGTAGTCAAGTAACTTAACCCCCTGTGCCCCAGTGTCCTCATGTATACAATGAGAGTATGGGTAACCATATTTCCCTCCTGGAAGTCTTATGAAGATGAAATTGGTTAATACATATAAAATACTTATAACCTTATCTGGTCATATTGAAGGACTATGCAAGTATTATCTGTGATTACCATTTATATTAATAAAAGCTGTATTTGTCAAGAACAATGTTCAACTTCTAAATTCACTGAAGCCACAACACCCCGGAATACCTTGAAGCAAAAAAGGACATGCTGACATTACTTTGCCCAGGTGGGTAGAGATTAAAAAATGGGGTAGGGCAACTTTGCAAATAGGTACAAAGAAATCATCAGCTTGTCAGATTAATAAATCTTTGCTTTATCCTCCAGTGGTAGTAAGATGAAATTGGCAGTCCCTATTGTTAACTGGAATCCATTACTACCGTGTAGCCTTTATATGATATGGTGACTGCAGAGTTCCTTCTCTAGTTTCTGTACGGAGTCAGAGTAACTCTCAGCAAATTATATTTTGGTACTTTAATTCTTCTGGAAAATAGGTAGTATATTCCCTCTCTAGCCTTATAAGTTATGTTCTAAAAGAATAGGTATACGTGTGCTTTCAACATCGCATGGTTCAACGATGTTGTTACTGTTGAATCTGGCTGGATTTGCATCTTTTTGGAGGTGGTCATTTAGAGAAGTGGGGGAGATTGGTTAACTGCCCTTCAAGAGGCTGAATCACTGATTTGTTTCAAATTATATCAATTATCTCTGTCAACAAATTGCTGAGATCCAGAGGTATCCGTCAAGGTTCTTAGATGCAAGTCTGGCGGACTTAGGCAGACAAGGAATTTACTAAATGGTTAAGAAGCTCACAGAACTCTTGGGAAAGCTAAAGAACCCACGCAGAAACTGCTAGAAACAAAAGATGCTAAGCAGCGGCCAGGACTGGAGTCCAAGCCATACCCACAACCAGCCAACGGAGGCCCCTGCTGCTAGACCCATTGGGACAGACCACCAAGGCTTGCACCCTCTCTGTGGGGCACCGGCCACTAGGTGCCACAGTTGCCGCCACTGGCTCTTTCTCACTTAGGTTTTTCTTCACAAACTCTTATTTACTTACACTTTAACAATAGGCAGCATTTCCTAATAAGATGCAATAATAATGAACACATAAAGAAGCCAAGAGACAAACAAACGAACAGACTTTTAAAGCAGTAGTTGCCAGAGGGGAGGTAGATGGGGGTCTATGTGAAATAGGTGAAGGGGATTGAGAGGTACAAACCTCCAGAGATGGAAAGTACAGCATAAGGAATATAGTCACAGGTGGTAACTATGCTTACTGTGATGAGCACTGAGTATAGAATTGTTGAATTATTATGTTATACACCTGAAACTAATATAATACTGTGTATTAATTATACTTCAATAGAAAAAAGGAAAAAAATAAAAAATAATTTGAAAAGATGTAGTAATAGCCATGAGATATATCTGTAAAAAACTCTTTACTGATCAGAAATAAAAGATACAGTTCATGTCTGTTGGAAAACATAACGAAAACTGTATTTCATCTAAGACTCCCTTTTGAAAAATTCTTTTAATGCCTATTTATTTATTTTGAGAGAGAGAGAGAGAGCACAAGCAAGTTTGGGAGGGGCAGAGAGAGGGACAGAGAGAATCCCAAGCAGCATGGAGCCCAACATGGGTCTCCATCCCACAAACTGTAAGATCATGACCTGAGCCAAAACCAAGAGTTGAACGCTTAACCACTGAGCCATCCAGGTGCCCCTAAGACTCCCTTTTTATTTACCTTTCAACCTCTCTGAAATCATAGTATGTCTTACAGTTGCTGTGATAAGAAAACACTGTGTCATATTTAATTGGCCATTTTATTTTTCTTCACAGTACATGAAATAATAGTGCGTTTTTTAAATGATGGTTAAGTGAGTCAATGAAGTATAGCACTTTAAAGATTGACTATTGTTGGTTAGGATCACATATCTTAGATTTTTGCAGATGGTCCCAATTACATGCATTTATTTCTTTTCAGTAAAGGGTATTTATTCAATATATAACTATATATTATTAAGGTTTCAAAAATTTGAAAAACGTTTCCACATTTATATATTCTCATAGCAAAAAAAAAAAAAACAAACAAATCAAACAAACAAAAAACAAAAATACCTTTTGCTACATTAATTTTTTGGAGAAAGCAGGATCCAGGCTCTGAACTATCAGGACAGAGCCTGACAGGGGGCTCAAACTCACGAGCCGAGTTGTGAGATCAAGTTGTGAGATCACGATCTGAGCCGAAGTCAGGTGCTTAACCTACTGAACCACTCAGGTGCCCTGAGGCCTAATTTTTTATTTGGAAAATATCTTCAGCAAGCATATTTAACAATTTATTTCATAAGTGAATCTATTATAATCCTGCATATGACAAAAGACCTTTAGTGTTAGATGTATCTCTGGTAATACCTATTGTCTGTTGCCCCTCTTATAATCTGATTTACTTAAAAATATTCTTATCATATTTTAAGAGATTTGATATGCTCCCAAATTAATATTAATATCCCAAATTATTGCAGAGATTAAATTAATCCCCTCTGTCCCCTTAACAATAATTGGTGCCTTGATCATGGAGTATTTGATGCATTTTCTTGTGTTTAAACTTCTGGAGGTGGAGAGGGACTATAGCCTCCAGGCAGCTGGAAAGAGCCTAGAACAGGAAACGGATGAGAATATCTGGGTGGGCCAGGAATGGTCGCTAACCTAAGATACTTAAGAAAGACCGAATACCGTTCAGTGTGTGTTTTTGTCAACAAACCTGGCTTTAGCAACATATCATTCAGACTGTAAATACTGTACTGTTGTGTTTAGGAAACAAATGCCAAAATGACTTTAACTGGATTGTGCCAAGTTATTTCCAGCATTTTTGAGGAGGAGATTAGTAGTGCAATAAAAAAGCATGTTCTACAAGGACACTGAACTTTTCATTAGACAAAACCTTGAATTGCCTTACTTGCAAACCAAATTTAGACAGCCTTGTCACTTGGCAGTCTTGTCAAAAGAATGCATGAATAGTATCAATTTGCATATATGTGAATTAAAGAAGTTACTCAAAACTATGGAATCATTGACACATGTTAGAAGAGAGATTCATAAATGTTTCTTTCAAAACATCAAGACCAATGATTGTTAACATAGCAGTGTCAGGTAAAACTGACAAGTTTTGGAAAGGAGAAAAGGAGTTTTTCTTTTAATTTTTTTTAATGTTTATTTTGAGAGAGAGACATAGCACCAGCTGGGGAGGGGCAGAGAGAGACAGAGACAGAATCCAAAGCAGGCTCCAGGCTCTGGGATGTCAGCACAGAGCCCGATGTAGGGCTTGAACTCATGAGCCGTGAGATCATGACCTGAGCTGAAGTCAGACACTCAATCAACTGAGCCACCCAGATGCCTCAATTTTTAGCATTTATTTATTTATTTATTTATTTATTTATTTATTTAGAGACAGAGACAGTCGAGTGGGGGAGGGACAAAGAGAGGGAGACAAGAATCCCAAGCAGGGGCTTAAATCACGAAACCATGAGATCATGACCTAAGCTGAAACCAAGAGTTGGGTGTTTTACAGACTGAGTCACCCAGTATGCTTAACCGACTGAGTCCCCCAGGTGCCCCTAAAAAGAAGCAAAAGAGATATTTAGTGGTCCTTGCCATGGGTGTTGGGCACTGCCTAGCAGGTCCACTGGAGATTATCTGATACTATAGAGGGATGCACCTTTTTTGTTGCCTTACACATCTCAGACTGCTATAACCAAAATACCACACACTGGGTGGCTCATAAACAATAGAAATTTATTTCTCACAGTTCTGGAGGCTGGATGTGTAAGATCAGGGTGCCAACTTGGTCCAGTTCTTTTAAGGGCCTGCTCTCCAGTTGCAGACTGCTGACTTCTCAGATCCTCACTTGGCAGACAGCAGAAAGAAGAAACAAACTGTCTAATGGCTCTCATAAATCACCAATCCCATGCATGAGGACTCTCCTCAGGGCTTCATCTAATCCTTATTACCTCCCAAAGGCCCTACCTCCTAAGACCATCACATTGGGGGGTACAGTCTCAACATATGAATTTGGGTGGGAGACACACATTCAGTCTATAGCAATTGTGTTTGATCACCTAGGCTATTTTATAACTCTGTAGGGATGAAAGTTGATTTGTGGAAAACTAATAATCATGGACTTGGTTCTTGCTCATGACAATGTAAATGAATTTTTTCTGATAGAGAATATGTCATTTTAAGTCAAAATCCCATTTGAACTAATTTTAATATCTTTCTGGCTCCCTCATTAATTAATGCATCAAATAAAATCTTTGACGTGTTTGTTTCATATTTTTATGAGATTCATGATTCATGATTTTTGGAAATTATACTTTAGAGACAATAATAATGCATATCTGTTTTCATTCCATAGATACTCATCTGTTTATGTAACAAATATTTATTGTGCACCTACAAACGTCAGTACACTCTGCGAGGCACTTTATGGGATTCGGAGATAAGAACCAAGTGAAATTCTAATATGTGGGGTTTTTTAAATTTATGTATTTATTTTTGAAAGAGAGAGAAAGAATGAGTGGAGGAGGGGCAGAGAGAGGGAGAGAGAGAATTCCAAGCAGGCTGTGCACTTTCAGCACAGAGTCCAATGCAGGGCTCAGTCTCACAAACGGTGAGATCATGATCTGAGCCGAAATCAAGAGTAGGACACTTAACTGACCAAGCCACCCAGGTGCCCCTGGATTTTTTTAAATCTGTGTACATACACACATACACACACATACACACCTATCCAATTACAAATGATACATGAAAGTTAATAAGTTAAACAATACTGTATTATCTAGAGTGTATAGTAACTCCTGAAAATATACTATTTTCCTAGACAAAACTACTGTTTAACTGTTTGGTGGACTTCCTTGCAGACACACACACACACACACACACACACACACACAGAAATATATACATTATATACATTACATAGTATATACATGTATATGTACTGCATAATATTCTATAGCATACTTTTTAATTTAATAGTATGCCTTGGAGCATATTATTTAATGATATGCCAGCTGTCAGGATGGGGAGTGAGACTTGAGCTGAAAATGGGCATTAAAGCCGTTCCTGGGTGGCTCAGTTGGTTAAGTGTCCAACTTCAGCTCAGGTCATGATCTCACAGCTTGGCTTGTGAGTTTGAGCCCCTCGTCAGGCTCTGTGCTGACAACTCAGAGCCTGGAGACTGCTTCGGATTTTATGTCTCCCTCTCTCTCTGCCCTTTCCCTGCTCACACTCTGTGTCTCTCTGTTTCTCAAAAATAAATAAACATTAAAAAAAAAGAAAAAAGGAAAATGGACATTAGAAACCAATGTATTGAAGAATTGACTCCATCTCATTATGCCTGTTCTTCATCCATGTGCACAGAATGCTTGGCAAATATCAAATACTTTTTCTAAAGATAGTGGACCAATCCAAGAGGAAAAAAATCCAAGGCGAAAAAAATCGCCTACATCTCATCCAGTTCTCTAATGTAAATTCCCTTGGTTGACCAACCTCTTCCACGGGCAGTATCACAATCCAATATTTCTAGTTGGTTCTTTAATATGAAGGGGGAAAATGTCACCAGGCATTTAAAGAAAAGTATGCTACAAAATAAAAATATAGATATCTAAGTGGTACTTGGCAAAGGTAATTTAGAAACTAGAAGAGGGGAGACTGGTCGTCTCAGTCTGTTAAGCGTCGGACTCTTGATTTCAGCTCAGGTCATGATCTCACAATTCATGGAACTGAGCCCTGAGACAGGTTCTGCACTGACAGTGTGGAGCCTGCTTGGGATTCTCTCTCTGTCCCTCCCCTGTGTGTTCTCTCTCTCTCTCTCAAAATAAATAAATAACTTAAAAAAAGAAACTTGAAAAGACTGGGTATCTCAGTCAGTTGAGCATCCGACTTGGGCTCAGGTCATGATCTCATGGCTCATGGTTTCAAGCTCCACATTGGGCTCTGCACTGACAGTATGGAGCCGGCTTGGAATTCTCTCTCTCGCCTTCTCTCTCTGCCCCTCCCCGACTCGTGCTTTCTCTCTCTAAATAAATAAACTTTTAAAAAATTTAAAAAAAAACCTAGCGGAGAATTTTGAAACAAGAAGGGAGTGCTATTCTAGTGTCACAAACTCTTTTTGGTTTCTGGACCCAATTCCAGTGTTGGGGAAGGGGGAGCACCCTTCCAACAGCCAGCAATTCTCAGACACCAGCAGAATGTCTGAGAATTCAACCCAAGTCTGACACTATCTACCTAGAGATAGCACCGATTTTTTCAGGTTGAGGGGTCAGTCCTACAAGACTGCCTCTAACCTCCCCCACCCTCCACTTCAGACACTATTCTCATGCCCCAAGTTGTTACTTGTGCTTCTGACCAGCCCGCTGCAGATTAAGGGTTCCAACTGTCTTCTCCCTGGACTTGCCAGTTGTTACCTTATACTCTGACCAATTGGCTACAAATCAGAGGTTCCCAGGACCTCCTTCTTTGGTTCTTTCAATTTGCACAGAACTCAGGGAAACACTTAACATGTACCAGCTTACTAAAGGGTATGATAAAGGTTACCAATCAACAGCCAGATGAAGAGATACATAGGGTGAGGTATAGGAAAAGGGCACAGCACTTCTGTGCCCTCTTCAGGCATGCCACTCTCCACACATCTCCACTTGTTCACCATCCTGAGCCACAGGAATCCAGTCCTTTTAGGTTTTTATGGAGGCCTCATTACATAGTCAGGATTGGCTAAGTCACTGGCCATTAACTTATTCTACCTCCAGCTCCTCTCCTCTCCTTGCAGGTCAGGGGGTGAGGTTAGAAGGCCCAACCTTATAATTACATGGTTGGTCCTCCTGGCACCTAGCCCCCACCCTCCAGTGGGATCCCAAATCCCCTTCATTAGTAACAAGACACCCATGCCACCTTTATGGCTTCAGAAACTATGGATGAAGACCAAATATATCTGAAAAATATATGTATTTCTCAGAAAGCATTATATCACAACAATAAAAAGGGAAAAAAAGAATAAGAGCTCTTGGAAATGGAAAATATGATTGTGAAAAAAGAAAAGATTCTATAGTAGATAAATAAAACCAATAAGATCTATATCTGCAGAAAGGCATTTATTATAAATTATTGACTCATGGGATTATGGAGGCCAAAATTCCCCATATCCATTGTCTGAAAGCCAGAAGCCTAGGGATGCTAGGCAGTATAGTTCTGGTTCAAACCCAAAAAGCCTGAGAATCAGAGGAGCCAATGGTGTAAGTCTCAGTCTAAGTCCAAAAGCCCAAGAGCCAGGGACCAAAGGTATAAGTCCCCACCCAAGTCCAAAGGCCCAAAAGCCAGGAGGACCAATGTCCAAGAGCAGGAGAAGATGGATGTCCTAGTTCAAGCGAGAGAACAAATTCACCTTCCTCCGCCTTCCTGTTCTGCTAGCTCTCAAGGATTAGATGATACTTACCCATTGGTGAGTGTGGATTTTACTCAGTCTATGGATTCAAATGCTGATCTCTTCTGGGAACAGCCTCACAGATGCACCTAGAAATAATATTTTCCCAGCTCTCTGGGCACCCATATAAGTTGACACACAAAGTTAACCTTCACAGATCCAATCCACATCCCACTCTTGTCAGCACAACTTCTGTCTTCTCTCCAAGTTCATCTTTGGCTACTTGTCACTGCGGTGGTCTCCTTAGTGTTCCCCTGACACAGCTCCACCTCTGTATCATCCACCCTTTTGGTCCCCATCTCTCTTTTCATGAAGTACACTTGAACTTTATCTCAGCTCTCTCAGTTGTGCTTCCTACTCCTACCATTTCAAATATGCAAAAGCCGTTATCTTGAAATGACAAGCAACTACACTCCAATTACCAACCGATATCCACCCTCCTGAGAAGGGTGGAGGGGGTGTGTGAGGAGGGGGGTATGGGGTGGGGTATAGATTTTAAATAACTAATTTTGTTTTCCTGTCAGATGTATCTTTGTAAAGACGGTAGTTTTGTTTTTGCTTTTCAGGGATTGTGACTTCTCTTCCTGGTATTTGGGAGCTGGCCTAGTGCCTTGGTTATTAAGTGGACATGAAGGATAATAGAAATGGATGTGTCAAAGGTGACTCCAAAGTTTTTACCTCAGAGACCACTAGAGAATGACAGTGTTTGCCAAAAGCGGGGACACTGAAAAGAGCTGCTACTTCCTGTGTAACCCCAATGAAACTTAGCAGTGGGCGAGAGCTGAGAATCTTATTTGGACATGAACGTTTTGAGACAATAATAATTCTCTGAAGTAACAACGTTGAGGTTGTGGAAGTTGTATGAGACTGTGGTATAAGTGGAAGAACAAAAATTGAAGGTAACAGACAGGAATCGCCAGCATGGAAGGGGTGGGGGGGGGGGCTGGAGTGGAGACACTGGATGAGTGTGCAAAAGGCTTCCTGACCAGGGTAAGGAAAAGGAAAGAATACAGGGCGGCAACAAGCAAAGGATGGAAATGTAAGAACAGAATCAGGGTGTTATAGCATTGTGAATGCCAGAGAAGGAAAAAATTCAACAACAACAGCTAACATTTATAAACCTTCAATAATGGCATGCATTATAAGTGAAATAAGTCAGTTGGAGAAAGACAAATACCATATGATTTCACTCATATGTAGGATTGAAGAAACAAAACAAACAAGCAGAAGAAAAAAGAGAGAGAGTGAGCAAACCAAGAAACAGACTCTTAACTATAAAGAACAATCAGATAGGGTGCCTGGGTGGCTCAGCTGGTCAAGCGTCTGACTTTAGCTCAGGTCACGATCTCGTGGTTCATGAGTTCAAGCCCCACGTCAGGCTCTGTGCTGATCGCTTGGAGTCTGAAGCCTGATTCAGATTCTGTGTCTCCCTCTCTCTCTCTGTCCCTCCCTCACTCACACTCTGTCTCTCTCTCTGTCTGCCCTTCTCTCCTGTTCCTGCTCTCTCTCTCTCACTCTAAAATAAACTTAAAAAAAGGAACATATTAAAAAATGGCATGCATTATTTCAGTTAAAATTCTTAACTGACCAAATTCTTATGACCAAAGTATTATTATACCTCTCCTCATTGATGAGGAAATCGATTTATGAAAGTTATACAATTTGTCAAGAGTCACATAGCTGGTAATCAAATCAGATTAGGAGAACCCTAAAATCTAGATCCTTTAAGCACTACTCCAGAAGATACATCTGAGAATCCAGAGTTTGTATACAATCATATAATCCTCATTGTGTACTAGGCTCTGTTATGTGCCTTTTATGGACTTACTGAATTCTCACATACTCATCAGAACTGCTATTCCCAAGTAAGTTGTAGAGAGGTGTTTGTAACTCAAGTCTAGGCACTTGTTAAATAGTGGAGTTAGAATTTGGACCCTATGGGTCTGTTCCAGTGTTTATTTTTTCACTATTATTTTTAAATGTTTTATTTATTTATTTATTTATTCATTCATTCATTCATTCATTAGAGAGTGCAAGTGGGGGAGGGGCAGAGAGAGAGGGACAGAGGGTCTGAAGTGGGCACTGCGCTGACAGCAGGGAGCCCAATGCAGGGCTGGAACCCAGGAACCTCCATATCATGACATGAGCCAAAGTCGGATGCTCAACTGATTGAGCCACCCAGGCGCCCCCAGAACTTATTTAAAAAAAAAAAATGATTGGGGTGCCTGCGTGGCTCAGTCGGTTAAGCGTCCGACTTTGGCTCAGGTCATGATCTCGTGGTCCGTGAGTTCAAGCCCCGCTTCGGGCTCTGTGCTGACAGCTCAGAGCCTGGAGCCTATTTCAGATTCTGTGTCTCCCTCTCTCTCTGACCCTCCCCCGTTCATGCTCTTGTCTCTCTCTGTCTCAAAAATAAATAAACGTTAAAAAAAAAAAAATTAAATTAAATTTAAAAAAATGATTGAAAGGGGAAAAAAAAAAGCCATTATTCCATGTTTGCAGTTAAATATATTCAGTGAAACCAAACTTTGAAAGCCGCTGCGGTAACTTCTTTCAGTTGGCTCTTGCTCCCTCCCTGCACTGCATCCACCTACAGGCTCAGCCTCTGAGAGAATTATAATATCGTATCCATTTCATGGTCTCCTGCCTCATTTTCTCCCTTTTCTCTTTCTTCCACCACAGAGAACTTGACATTTCTGAAGGGCCCAGTAGTCTCAGTTGAACAAATTTTAGTTGCCACTAGAAAATAGCTGACTGCCCTAATGTGACAAACATGTTAATCACATAGCTATTATTTTCTTTTGTCCTTCTCCATTTATTTTCTCTGTGATCAAAGCCAAAACAAATAGTAAATATTTTCCACTGCCTCTTACGCTAGTGTTCTTCCCTCCCCTCCCCCATGAATGGATAGAGGAGCAGTGGCTAAAATAAAAAGGTATGTGCTTATTATGAGCAGAAAGTAGGATCATCAGATTTAGTAAATAAAAATGCAGGGTGTCCAGTTGCATTTGAATTTCAGATAGACAACGCTTATTTTTAGTATAAGTATGTCCCATGCAGTATTTGAAACATACTTATACCAAAAGTAAATATTCGCTGTTGATCTGAAATTGAAATTGAACTGGGCATCCTCTATTTTATCTGGCAAACTGTACCCGACTGAGTTCAGATCATCTTTTTTTCTGACTTGGCAATCCAAATTAACTCAGCCCAGCAACTCATTGCACAAAAGAGAAATGGTACAAAATGTTGCCTCTGAGGTTCTGTTCCATTTGAATTCACTTGGAGATATTTATAAAGCACATTTCCTGAGTACTCTGATACTGTGGACAGTAGGAGACAGGACTCCCACATTTCCCGGGAATGGAGCGCGACATGTAGCTAACACTGAATTTTATTTGTGCTGCAGGTTCAGCCTGGGTGGCTCCTGGCTATCTGAATTTAAGTATTCACTGGCTAGGAGCGCCTGGGGGCTCAGTTGATTAAGGGTCTGACTCAGGTCATGATCTCAAGGTTTGTGATTTTGAGTCCTGGGTCAGAGCCTGGAGCCTGCTTCAGATTCTGTATCTCACTCTCTCTCTGCCCCTCCCCTGCTTATGCTCTGTCTCTCTCTCTCTCTCTCTCTCTCTCTCAAAAATAAATAATAAAACATTTAAAAAAATTAAAAACAAGTATTCACTGGCTGAATCTACCAGTTGAAAATTAGGGTCATTTCTGTGATTTTCAAATTTATTTAAATCAAGTAAATGACTATGCAGATTCCGTCCAAAGCGTTACCTCTTTATTATTATTATTATTATTTTAGATTTTATTTTTAAGTGATCTCTACACCCAACATGGGACTTGAACTCACAACTCCAAGATCAAGAGTCATACACTCTACCAACTGAGCCAACCAGCCACTCCTCTCCTCTTTAATTTTAAATACCTAGTTTAAGTCTTGAGATAACCTAATTGTCTACTAGGTTATTCACTTTCTCACTTTCTATAGTACCCTATTAACTGTAGGCCCTTTTTTTCATCTATAAAACCATAAAAGATATCTCATCAGAAACCAATGTGATTGCAACTGAGATGGATAGAGTATATGTTTATTTGTGATTTTCCTAATTTAGACTACTTTTACTCTGAAAGATCTTGTATCTTTATACATATTGACAGTAAAGAGTAACTATTATATCTCAACACCATGTAATTTCCATACAGTTTATATCCATTAAAAAATACAAAAGAAGAAAAAAAGGAATTGATTCTTTGACATTCATTTATTCAGCCAACAAGGATTTACCTTGAGCCTGGATGGGGATACAGCTGTGAGGAATGATAGGCTGATCTTCATTTGTGCCATCCACTGCTCCAAATGCTTTCCACACGAGTCATGTAACCCTCACAGCATTC
Organism: Panthera onca; assembly: GCF_046562875.1. NCBI lineage: Eukaryota > Metazoa > Chordata > Mammalia > Carnivora > Felidae > Panthera > Panthera onca. The sequence goes on along the minus strand of NC_138342.1, from coordinate 69,245,254 downwards.
TTATGAGTAGGTACTGAAAGGGCGGGCCTACGCCGGCCGACTCCATCTTGTTCTGTGTTCTCCACCTTGAGTGACTATGTCCCCGACATGACCCCTTTTCCGGGAAAATCGCAGAAACCTCAGACCGCGCCTCCTCCCCTTGAGTAACCTCGAGCTCACCCGTTCAAACTTCCTGATCAAAACACGCCCAGCGACCTGCGTAACAGGACTCAGACCCTTCCCCAGCCAATCAGCTGAGGCCACAGCCATTACCTCACCAACTGCCCCTAGACCCCTATAAAACCTTTGTGCTTTTGAAACTCGCTCTCTCTCCCTGGTATCTCACCGCTGCGTCGGTGCAGGTAGGGGATTGAGCTCGAGCTAGCTCGAATAAAGGCTCTTTTGCTTTTGCATCGGACTCGGCTCCCTAGTGGTCTTTGGGGATCACGAATTCTGGGCATAACAGTACTTTACTAATCATCACCCATTTTGTAAGATCATCCATCTGGATATGCAAGCAGAGGCGGAATAATTCACCAGGGTCACATTCCTGGAAGGTGTCAGTGGCAGGATGAAACTGGGGCATTTACTTGTTAAAGCCCACTCTTACAATGTACAGCTTCTCTGTGAACAAAACAGCATGGTTCCTGCCCTTCTGGAGCTCATGACATTTTCAGATGCTACTTCCTTTAATATATGTGCTATGTGCAAAACCCAACATTGATTAATAAAAGGCAAACATACTTATTAACTTTCAAAACACATATTTGCAGTTTATTGTTCATCACGGATATTGATAAAATATTCAGTAATTATAGTGTAAAGTGCTTGTGTTGGATTATACATATCCATTAAATATGAGCAAAAATCTGAGAAGATAAGGGGTTTCAAATCAATTTAAGGTTTTAGTGAAACCATTCTTATCGGTGTGGCAACCTTGCTAAAAACATTTCATCAACACTTGTGAATTAAAAGGTTAAGATAATTTTTAGTAAACCATGACTTGCTCCTACTCTGTTTTCTGTGTTAAGAATTCTTAGAATTCAGAAGACAACTTCTCAGAAACCAGTCTTACACCAAAGCCATTGAACTTGTGGACATCCAGTCTGAATTCACCATGCAGCATATCTACCTGGTTTATTTGTCTACATGGAATAATTGACTTTGTCCCTTTCAGAATAACCATTTCAATCAGATTCCCTTGTACATTTTGTAGAAGATCTTTTAAAATACTTTTTTTCTGTTTTTTATTTACGGGTAATCTTTGAGCCTTTTCCTCATTCCACTTACTCTTTCTAAACAAAATGTTCTCTGGGGCACCTGGGTGGCTTAGTCGGTTAAGTATCCGACTTTGGCTCAGGTCATGATCTCACAGTTCATGGGTCTGAGCCCCACGTCGGGCTTTCTGCTGACAGATCAGAGCCTGGAGCCTACTTCAGATTCTGTGTCTCTCTCTCTCTCTCTGACCCTCCCCCGTTCATGCTCTCTCTCCCTCTCAAAAACAAATAAACATTAAAAAAAAATTTTATAAATAAAATGTTCTCTATTTCATAATAAATCCAATGTGTTCTTTAATTTTGTTTCCATTCTATTACTTTCTGACTCCTCAGTTCTGGATGTACTTTGTAAGGGTGTGTTCAAGGTATCGATCTAAACTGAATATCAAGAAACCCAAAATTTCCCAAATTAACATGCGTATGTACACACACACATACACACACCCTACACATGCAGTCATTGCCTTAGAAATGCTTTATGGTATTACTTCATTTTTATTTTTTTAATTAAGTAGCGTCCATGCCCAACGTGTGGTTTGAACACATGACCCCAAGATCAAGAGATGCATGAGTGCCCTTATGGTATTACTTTTAAGAGCAAGTTCCTCCTGACTGATTTTAAATGATGTTCTAAATAGACATACTTTAAGGAAAATATCTATTTTCTGACATCAATCCATCTGACCTGAGGAGGATAAACTTTTCAATAGTTCTAGACTTGCCCTGACCATCTTTGTCAGTGTGTACCAGGCAGTAGTGAAGGTGGCGGAGGGAAGGGATGGGAAACCAAGAGGTGGGAAGAAAAGGTGAACTGACCATTTAAACCATTGTGGGTGGTTAGTTTTGTGAAACCAAATAAAAGAAACCTCATTTAGAATGGAGTTGGGGGTGCCTGGATGGCTCAGTCAGCTGAGCTTCTGACTCTTGATTTGGGCTCAGGTCACGATGTAACTGTTTGGGGGATTGAGCTCGGTCGAGCTCTGTGCTGACAGCATGGAGCCTGCTTGGAATCCTCTCTCTCCGTCTCTCTCTTTGCCCCTCCACTGCTCTCTTTCTCTCTCTCTCCCAAAATAAGTAAATAAACATTACAAACAAATAAATAAATAAAATGGAGTTGGGAGGCCAGAAAGAGGGAGCTCTCACACCTACTACTCCTTGTAGCCCTTTGCAGACCCGAGAAGAAGAGACATACTTAGCATTCTTACTACCACCCCAGGAGGAGGGAAGATTTTCTCCTCCCTTGGCAACAGCTCAGCCAATTAGGGTCACAATTTAGCCAATGAGAGGCAGTCACAACTCAGCTGATGAAAAGCCGATACATTTCAAACTCCAAGTTTACTCCAATGGACTGTTTATAACAGCCACTCTGGCACCACCACCCCTTTGTTCTATTAAAGAGTGGTCCCGGATCTTTGTTTTCTGGATTTGCCTATGACTTATGCTATAGCTGGTTTGTTCCTAATTGTAATTCCTCTGCTATTCCCAAATTAACACATTTTGCTGATAAAACAACTAGCCGTTTTAGGTTAACTTTCTGAAAGCTGGCTCTGGGGGCACCTGGGTGGCTCAGTCAGTTAAGATCTGATGCCTGATTTGGCTCAGGTCATGATCTCCTAGTTCATGGGATCCATGCCTGTGACGGGCTCTGCACTGATAGCCAGGAGCCTGCTTGGGATCCTCTCTCTCCCTCTTTCTCTGCTCCTCCCCTGCTCATGCTCTCTCTTTCTCAAACTTAAAATTTTACTTTATTATTATTATTTTTTTTTTAATTTAAAAACTGGCTCTGGTAAGGCCATGTCATCCAGTGGTTAGGAGCATTTCCCAGGCAGGCTGTCCTAGTCTGTAATTCTCGCTCTTTTACTTCCTGACATGTGGCTTTGGGCAAGCTATTTAATCTCCATAAGCCTGTTTTCTCATCCATAAAATTGAATGAATTATATGATAGAATTCATCAGCTTGGCCAATAAATACTTCCTATATACTCTAGTATTTAAGACTTGCTACTATTCTAATTAGCAATTTTATCCAGGCATTCTACCTATCAGAATACCTAATTGGCTCCACTGGACAGGTTAAAAAAAAAAAAAAAGGTGTTATTTTAATTATATCTAGTAGGATGTTACCCCTTAAACATGCTATTCCTGTTTTCACAGGCTGCTCAAAATGCCGCACTTAAATTGCTGCTGTGAAAAATGCTTAAGCACAAACAGTATCTCTTTCCAGGAGGAAGTTAAAAGCAGATAATGACAGCCTAACTTCAAACGCATTTCAATATATCTTTTAGCAAAAGTTTTCTTTGTTTTCTTCTTGAGCCTTGCAACATAAGGAGAAGTCTGAACCTGCAGTATCAGCTTTCTGTGTAAAGGAGAATCAAAAATGAGAATTGTGGGACTCTGGGGTTCCCACTTTCACTACCCTGCTGGATTCTTCGGACACACCCAGCAACAATCTGAAAGATCATTATCTAAACCAAGAACCAAAGTCTACAAATCAGCATGTCTCATGAATGATGAGATGAAGAGAACACTAACAGCCTAAGGGCTATTTATTTCATTGTTGTTAGGATGATTACATTGATTTTTTTTCTTCCCAAAATTGAAGTGAATTTTGTGGGGTTTTGGTTGGTTTGTTTATTAACTCTTACCCTTTAGAATGGTTATTCTTTCCCCAGGATTTGGATTTTTCTGATATCTTGCTTTAAACTTTAAATTATTGTTTATCTTTTGGCATATTCCTTTCTAGTCTTTTATGGAAACACACACATGCACACACAAATACATATATCTCCATACGCTGCCTTTTAATCTTTTTTTCTTCACTTAATAGTATATCGTAAGCATTTTCCTAAGCAGAACTCTTAGGGACTGGATTACACAAGAGTTTTTCTCCTAATTCTACTTTAGAAGTCTTAGTTGAAGCAGACCTTCAAGTAACTGGCATCATGTGGCAGTCTCACATCTATGGCTGGGCTGTGGGGAGTCTGGTGGTGTCTGTGGGACGAATCTGCTTGTTGCTGGTTTCCTGGCTTATCCATTACACTACATCCTAAGTAGCACTTTGATTCACACAACCTCAAGTTCTGACAGTCTAGCTATTCAATCCATATTCTTCTAGTCACCCATGCCTACCCCCTGCACAGGTGGTCCATTTTTTTTATATAAAATTTTTTTACATTTATTTATTTTTGAGAGACAGACAGAGCACAAGTGGCGGGCGGGGGGGGGGGGGGTGGTGGAGCAGAGAGAGAAGGAGACACAGAATCCGAAGCAGGCTCCAGGCTCTGAGCTGTCAGCACAGAGGCTGACGCAGGGCATGAACTCACAAACTGTGAGATCATGACCTGAGCCGAAGTCAGACGCTTAACCGACTGAGCCACCCAGGAGCCCCACTGGTGGTGCATTTTATAGTGTGTTTGCTAGAACTTCTGGGGGATGAGGAAAATGGAAGGAAAAAAATGCCAGCCAATTTTCTTTTTTCATAATGCTAAGGTTCCACAGCCAATTATCCACACAGCTTTGATGCAGTCCTGTGCATCATCCAGCTTTCCTCCCCTTTCCTCCAGTACCCCACAATGCAAACTAATGTGGGGCTTAGGGTTTTTCATCTATGTGGTGACAGAAGGGAGGACCTAGCTAGGTGCGGTGCCACTTAGGGAGAGCCTACTACAGGCCAGGCACTATTCCCAGAGCTTCAGTTCTTACAGTGACAGCACCAGATATGTCATTCTTTTACCTGTGCCTAAACTGACCTTCAGAGAAGGTAAGGATAAAAGATTTGCCAAAGACGTCATAGCTAGTAATGAGCAAATCTACCCTTTCAACGCAAGTCTGTTTTATGCTAAAGTTTAGTTCTTTCCGTTTTGACAACCTGACTCCAACATATGGTGATATTTTGAAGTCCTGTCAAGTTAGTTTATTCCAGTGAATCCAAGGGCCCTTCTTATGTTATTTTATTTATTTTCGAATACTACACATCATTTTTAATCTTTTTTGTTTGTTTGTTTAACAATACATGTTCGAGCTGTTTGTATATAAGGGCATATCAATGAACTTTGTAATTTTAATATCTGAATAGCATTCCATTTTTCATTGTTCAGTATTTCTTCTGGGTGCTTTAAACAGAAGAGATTTTGTGGAAGACCATTGAGCAGCTGAACAAATCTCTGGGACAATCAGAGAGCCAGGTTCTGAAGCCCTGTAGCCAGCAACAGTGCCCCTGCAACTCTGCTGGGCATCCCTGTGCATGGTAGGCCTTGATGGTGGACTTCATACTGCATGATCAAGGTATCGACTATCAGTATCCCTTTTTTTTCTTGACTTGATCAATTTCACCAGAGGGAAATTCTTCAGTCATCTGCCATGGATTTAAATCTGCCTCTCATGTTCTTGAAGCCATATGGATGTTGGTGTTGAGGGGAGCAGATTTGGAAATCTCACTTTTGAGGATGTAAATTTCTGTGTTTGCTTTCAGTTCAGTCCCTCCCCACTGCTCTCACCCGTGTCTAGTGTCTCCAAGTCCATGGACTCCATGGTTCAAAGAGAACCAACCTGTCTTCTGCCTGAGGAGGGAATGGTACTAGCCTAATTACAAAGGATTTGCATGAGGATCTTGAACTCCTTATAATTATATTTGCTCCTTATGTAGAATCTCAATAAATCCTTCAGTTTTTCACCCTTTTCCCAAATTCCCATCTGCAGGCAAGCATGGTGTTATCATGTCTTTTCAGTGGCAGGGGTTAGGGGCGCGGGTGCCTTGTGTGAGAAATACCTTGCTTTTTATTAGCTTTTCTCCCTGGCACAAGTAAACTTCAGCTTTCTCTGGTCTGCCGCCTCAGTTATTATTCATCTATCTACTTTCCGGTTTCCAAAATGTTGCTGACATTTCCTCTGCTCTCTTCTCATTTCCATTTTCTTTCTTTCTTTATTTCATGTCCCTTTTTCTTTATCCTCTTGACTTTATATCTTTTTAAATTCCCTTCCTATAGTTTTAGTGGAATCCCCTAGGTAGTAGTGATTAACATGGTATTAAGTATGCCATGTTTAAATGGAGATCCTTATTGCAATATGACCTGTAATAATATTTATCGGAAAGAAGATCTACAGCCCTGCCCTTACTTATTGAGTGATATTGTTGTAAGTCTTCCTAAACACGTCATATGAAGTTACTCAGCTCGTCCCTGAGGAAGCTCAGGTCACTGACTTCAGCATTCCAGGAGTGTTGGCCAAGTTGTGCCTCATAATAGCTTACTTGAGTGGTAAATGAGAACCCTGTCCATGAAGAACTGTCCTGGTGCCAAGAAAATATGATAGTAAAAGCATGGGTTTTACTTCTTAAAATTTATTAAAGAGTCATAAGACAACTTAGACACTATTTTGTAGTGTTCTGTTTTTTCTCTCTTAGAGCTTTTGTAAATTATTCATTCTGTCAGTACAGTGGTCATGATATTTTTCAATTTTTATGAATAGATTTTGTTTAGAAGGTATAGAAAAAATTAAATTTGGAGGTTAAAAAAGATGGACATACTATGAGTTTAGAGAAAAACCATCCAAAAATGTTTAGACATAAAAGGAAAAAAATCTAAAAGCAAAATACAGTAAAAAAAATTCACATTATTAGCTTAGGTGAATGAATATAAGTTGAAGTTATTTTGAAGTTTCTATTTAAAATAAATTTCCATTTTTAGCTATTATTACATGGTAAGGGCCTTTGAGAACTTGTTTTCATGAGTCCCTAATATGCTTGATTCAATCTTTCTCAGCTCCTTGAAATTAACTTGGCTCAATGAGATAGTTTGTTGGCTGGGATTTGTTTCAGAATAACCCGGTGGAGGGGGCGGAGGGAAGTGAGTGGGAGTATAGATTAAACAAGATTGGCTATGTGTTGATAATTACTAAAGCTTGTCTGATGGATTCGTTCTATTTTTTCTCCTTGTATTTTTGAAAAAAAAAAGTTATAATAAAATCTTAAAAAGAAAAAAATTACTTAAAAAAGAGACCTCAGTTTTTAAGAATAGTTTTGGAGCATAGTGAGATCGAGCAGAAAATGCGGAGAATTCCCATATATCCCTTGTGACCTTCCCCTCACCCTACTCAGCCTACCCCACTGTCAACATCCCATGCCAGAGTGGTACATTTGCTACTGTCAATGAACCCACATTGACAGGTCATTATCACCCGAAGTTTATAGTTCATATTAGGGCTCACTCTTGGTGTATGTTCTATGGGTCTGGACAAATGTATAATGATATGTATTCACCATTACAATATCATACAGAATAATTTCACTACCCTAAGAATCCTCTATACTGTGCCAACTCATGCCTCTCTCCTCACTAGTTTTGCCTTTTCCTGAATATCATATAGTTAGAACTAACTACTTTTTAAAAATTAGTACTCAAAATTAAAATCATATATTGCCATATAACTTTATGTAAACATAAAAGGAATGTAAATATAATGACGATTTTTTAAATTAAAAACCTGGATTTCCCACAAAAGCATGAATGAGGAATATACAAAATCATTCCAGAGAGTATTATCCCAGCACAGGAATAAATACACAACTATCTCCTGCTTGCCCAGTTGAATCCACTTCTCTTCTCTTTGTCTCCCAAGATGCCTACTGATATTCTCTTAGACTCCTTTGCATTGGAGACTTGAGCTGGACTTGTTTTTCTGCCTTGATCTTAACCCTTTCCTAAAGCCTCCAAACCCTGTGACTGACCCAGTTAAGATCCTTGCTCAGCTGTGTTGACAGAAGATTAAACACCAGGCTTAGAAATAAGCCAGGCCCTTCTTTGTTAAAGAAGGGCCCTGTTTACTGTTTTTACATTTGCAATGGTAAATAATATACTAACAATAAGAAACATTTTTTTGAATGTTAACTTATATACCTTGACTAATTTCATGCTCAGAACAACCTTAACAAGGTAGGCTTTAATATTATCTCCATTTTGTAGATGAAGACACTGAGGCAATAGCAATTAAGTGAGTAGGTCAAGTTTGCCCTATTGGTAAGCGGTGCACAAACTCTGGACTGGGAATTAGGAGGCCATGTTTGCTTTTTGCCTCTGCAGTGAATCAGCTATCTAACTTGAATAAGTTTCATTAACTTCCTGGGTCTGAAGGCTATGTGTTGGACTAGTAATAGATTATCTTCTGGATCCTCTTCAGCTGTGTGATTCTCTATGTGGTGTTCACTCAAAAGGAGGGAACTCAAAGGAGGGAACTCAAAAGGAGATATGCCAGTCTTCACTTGAGCTCTTTTAAAGTTTTTCTTTTAGGAGTGCCTGGGTGGCTCAGTTGGTGGAGCATCTGACTTCAGCTCAGGTCATGATCTTGTGGTTCCTGAGTTCAAGCTGATAGCTCAGAGCCTAGAGCCTGCTTCAGATTCTGTCTCTGTCTCTCTATGCGCCTCCCCTCCTCTCTCCCTCTCCCTCTCTCTCTCCCTCTCTCTCTCAAAAATAAATAAACATTAAAAAATAAAATAAAAATAAAGTTTTGCTTTTGGTTAACTTTTCAACTAAATGAAATGTGTCCAAGTAGTATGTATTGCTTTACTTCTTTTCTTTCATTCTTGCATCCCCAAATGACTCCTCAAAGTATGATTTGTAACTGAGTGGCAGGGGCGGCGTGTTCTCATGCAGTGACTTCTTTCTGTAAGATTTCAGGAGAAAAATGCACTGTATAATTTATCAAGTATCTATCTGGAATCTACTCGTCAATCATTTGTAATTCTCCACTCTGCCTTTGTTATACTTTTGAAGCAAAACAAAAGGCCCAGCAAAACAAATTTGCACCTGTGGTAGCCAGCTTCGGATATGGCCCCCCATTTCTTGCTTCTTGGTATTCACCCCCTTAAATGTTTCTGTCTCATATTGTTCCAGGTGGTCTGTGTGACCAACAGTACATGGCAGAAGTGATGCTATATCATTTCTAAGATTGGGTTATAAAAGGCATGGTGGCAACCATTTTGGTTGCTCTCCCTAATTTTTCCTGGATCATTTGCTCTGGGGAAAGCTAGCAACCATGTCAGGAACAGCCATATGGAGACACTCCTGGAGGGAGGAACTGAAGGCTCCTGTTTGAGATGACAGCAGTCTCCACTGACACCTTGACTGCAACCTCGTGAGACACCCTGAGCCAATCTACCCAGCTAAACCTCATCTAAGTTTTGGGGCAACTGGTTATATGGCAATAGAAAATTAATTTTAGAAATGAGAAAACTGAGGTGCTGAAAAGTTGAGTGAGTTCTCTAAGAACACTCAGCAAGCAAGTGGTACTGCTGAATGAAGAAAGTTGCATTTCCTTCCCATTTTAACATTGCTTCTCAGTGGCACATTTTCCTGGTCACTTTACGTAGGCAGTTTTGTTTAGATTAATGACATAAAAATGACTCTTGTTATACCTTTAATTTGTAAAATTACTCATTTTTCCTTGAACAATAAAGGACTGATGTGTTTTTAAGTTCCTTACCATTTTTAATTATTCTCAGAGAATAATTACATAAGAATTGCAAAAAAATGAAGGTAAATTTAAAATGACTTCTGCCTGGAGCACCTAGGTGGCTCCCACAGTTAAGCATCTGACTTTGACTCAGGTCATGATCTCAGGGTTCATGGGCTCGAGCCCCACGTCAGGCTGTGTGCTGACAGCTCAGAGACTGGAGCCTGCTTCAGATTCTGTGTCTCCCTCTCTCCCTGCCCCTCCCTCACTCACACTCTGTCTCTCTCTCAAAACTAAATAAAAATTAAAAAATAAAACAAAATGGCTTTTGTGTATTTATATTACACAGGGTGCCTGATTACCAGAGTGACAAGGTGTCACAGTGCAGTCCTGCTTTTTGCCTGTTGTCTGGCATAATTATTAATAGTGCTCCCTTGTACTCTCAAAAGTAGACTATGAATTATATACTCACTGTGGGTAGACCAAGTCAACAAATTAGAAATTGTTTGTTTCCTACAACATCAGTTCCTATTTCAACCAGAGCTATCTACCTGGCCCCTTAAAGCTTAAGCTCATTCATGTCCATTTTCAGATTGGTTCTGGCCAGGTGAGGCCATCCTCAGTGAATCCTGGTCTCGGACACCTTTCGCTCAGAATCAATCAGCACTTTTGCTGCCCATTCCCTGCTGGTATGAAGAGCAGGCTTGGCAGTCAAACAGATCTGCTCTTAAACCACTGTTCTATGACTTACCACCTATTGGGTCAGGTTGAATTACTTAGACCAAGCTGCCTAGTAGTACTTCTCCAAGAATAGAAATGTTCTATAATTTAGCACTGCCCAATACAGTAGCTACTATCCAAGGTGGCTATTGAGTATGTGCAGAGGGGCTAGTGTGGATGAAGAACTTGATTTTTAGTTTAATTTAATTTGAAAATAAATAGCCAAGTGTGGTTAGTGGCTACTGTGGCATAAAAACTCTTTGAGTTTTTCAGTTTCCTCTCTTTAAGAAATAGAGATGATGCCTACTTTCCAAGGTTGTAAAAGATTTTTTAAATTTTATTTTATCTTTAAAAATGTTTTTAAGGGGCGCCTGGGTGGCTCAGTCGGTTGGGCGGCCGACTTCGGCTCAGGTCATGATCTCACGGTCCATGAGTTCGAGCCCCGAGTCGGGCTCTGTGCTGACAGCTCAGAACCTGGAGCCTGTTTCAGATTCTGTGTCTCCCTCTCTCTCTGCCCCTCCCCTGTTCATGCTCTGTCTCTCTCTGTCTCAAAAATAAATAAACGTTAAAAAAAATTTAAAAAAAAATAAAAATATTTTTAAAATTTTATTTTTAAGAAATCTCTGTACCCAAGGTAGGGCTCAAAGTCTTGACCCCAAGATCAAGAGTTGCATGCTCTACAGACTGAGCCAGCCAGGTGCCCCAAGTTTGTAAAAAAAAATCAAGAAAATGCTTCACACATAATTGACACCCAAATTATCATTGTATTTACATGTGTAAATTCTTCAGTAGATTCTGTCCTCGGGTTGACCACTCTTTATGCCTTGACACCTCCTTCTTCTTCACTGCCCCCATATGCAATCAGTCACTTTCCAGTGTTACTGTATCCTCCGCAAGAACGTCAGGTGTCCCACATCTCCCATCTCATGCCAGCAATTCAGCCCAAGCTATCTTCATGACTGGTCGATTTTGTCCTAAGAGTCCATCTGTTTCACTCTTCTCCCCTCCCAATCACTCATGACACTGCAGCCTGAGGCATATTTAAAAAAAAAAAAAATACAAATATTATTGCTCCTCTTCCCTGAACCCCTTCAGTGGTTTTTTAATTATTAATGAAAGATAAAGACCAAGACCCTTCCTGAGACCTAAAAGCTGTACGAGATCCCACTTCACCTGCCTCTCCAGCTCTCCTTCCCCTCATTCTTAAGCCTCACAGGCCTCCTTGCTGATCATCAGGTACAGCAAGTCCTTCATGCCTCAGGCCTTTTGCATGTACTGTTCTTTTTATCTGGGCTGCTCTCAGTCCGTTCTCTCTTTGCATAGTTAACTCCTTTTAGTAATACCTCCAATCTAAAATATCTCCTTCTTGGGCTGCCTGGCTGGCTCAGTCAGTGGAGCATGAGACTCTTGATCTCAGGGTTGTGAGTTTGAACCCCATGTTGGGTGTAGAGATTACTTAAACATAAAATTAGAAAAAAAAAAAAATCTCCTTCTCAGGAAAGCACAGTCTCCTGGCACAGTCTCCTAAATTAGGAGGGAATCAACTCTCATTGCACCCTGGCTTGTCCTTTCGAGGTGCTTATCACAGTCTGAAATTCTGTATTTATCCATAGGATTATTTTTTTAATGACTAACACCCATGCCTGACCATAAGCTCCAAGAGCATGGGCACTGGTTTTCTTTTGCCCAGCATTGTATTCTTAGCACCTGATACAACACCTGGCTCATAGCAGATGTTCCATATGTATTTGCTTAGCCAAGGAGTGGGGCCGTGGAAAAGAATGGATTTCATAGTAGGTAAACTAAACCTGCAGTTAGGACAGTAGCAAAATAGGACACATACACAAAAGTAAAGAGTAAGAGAAGAGGAAAGAAAGGAAGGCTGGGGAGTTTTGGGGGGGGGGGTGCGGTAAGGAAGGAAAAGAAAGGAAGGAAGGAGAAAGAAAACTTTGGTTTCAAATTACTGCTTCAGAAAAATCCAGAAATAACCTATTCAAAATCAACACATATGTAATTTTTGTGTTTTTGTGGTTTAGATAGAATTATACTGGGAGTGGGTAAGCAATCTTTTCAGTGCTTAGAGCTTCTAATGTTCATAATCTGGCTCTATGACTGGTTTTTAAAAACTTGTATGTACCTTTCAAATGAAAAAAAATGGACTGTATTACTTTAAAAATTTTTATTTAAAAAATTAGGCTAAAAGATGTTACTTAAATTGATAGATATTTTCAAATCCAGCACCACTTTATTATTTAGATAGTATGAAAAACAAAAGAGTGTGCTAAATTTGCACTGGATATATACATACCATCTTCTTACTCTTACTTTTAGCACATTAGGCTGAAGTAATCAGAAATCAGCATTGAGCCTGTGCCAATTTGCAGAATAAATCCATTTTGTGGCAAAGATATATATGTACGATCAGGAAAAAAAGTTTGAAACAAGGCAAGAATATTGAAAACATTTGACATACTGGTTTTGAGCATCACAGATTTGATAAATACATTAAAAATTTGAAAATAAAAAGCAGCATCATTGGATGAGTTAAAAGTGTCTGAAATTTTCAAAACAGAAAAAAGAAAAACCATACATATTCAGAATGAGATTAGCATCATATTGTGCAGAAATGCATGAATGTGATTTAAAATCATACTACAAGAACGTTATTAGAAATGTCCTTAGACAAATGTGGTATTATTGTTATTATTACTTTAATTTAAATTTTAGTTAACATAGAATACAATGTTGGTTTCAGGAGCAGAATTCAGTGATTCATCACTTACATACAACACCCAGTGCTCATCACAACAAGTGCCCTCCTTAGTACCCATCACACATCTAGCCCATCTCCCACCCACCTCCCTCCATCAACCCATAGTTCTAGACAAATGTGTTTTTAAAAATCCTTAAAGCTAAATAGTAGGTGAAATTTGAAACCCTCTCCCCCACAGAAACAGAAAGTATGCAGAAATTCTTAAAAAGGGGCTGACACTTGCCTAACATATATGGAATGCTTCAAATGAATTTTAGGTGACTAAGTAAATAGTTTGATCATAGTTAAGGAAAATTGTTTTAAGGCCAGTTGGTCTGATCCTAAAGCAGGAGCAATGATCTTGGTGAAGAAGGGCATTATTTAGAAGGCAAAAACGCAGGACTTGGCAACCACTTAACTGTATGAAGACGACACAAAAGGAGTTGCTATCAGGTTCTTTTCTTGAACACCTGTGTAGATGGTGATTATCTTATGCTGAGAGGATTGGGCTCAGGAGGAGGGGTATGTTTGTGGGCAGAAACAAGTTCATTTTGGAGCATACTGAATTTGAAGTGCTTCTCCAAGAGCAAGATATGCCCATTTGACAGTTACAAGTATAGAACTCTGAAGAAAATTAGGGAGTGATACAAAATTTAGGATTTATTTATATATAAATGAAATCTGATGCCCTAGGAGTAACAACAACAACAAAACCTTCCACGGATTTTGTGTCAAGTCTTGCTCTTCAGAGCACTATCCACAGACCAGTATGAAAACTAGCCTCCAGGTAGGTCCCCACCTCCAGGTATGCATGACCTTGTGTAGTCCCCTCCCACAACAAAAGGGCTTGCTTGTGTAACTGGAGGATGTTGTGTAAATGACAGAGTGTGACCTCTAAGGAGAGCTCATTAAGGGATGTTGCGGCTTCTCTTTTGCTCTCTCGAATCACTGGCTCTGAAGGAAGTCAGCTGCCATGTCCTGAGGACACTAGAACTACCCAATGATCAGGAGATGAGGGCTCCTTCCAAGGGTCATGTGGATGAGCTACCCTTGCCGCAACCCCACCTGAGCTTTAGATGACTACGGCGGCCGTTGCCAACATTTTGCCTACAGTCTCCTATGAGGCCCTGATCCAAACCCATCCAACTCCTGGGACTGGGGACCCATCAGAAACTGTGTGAAATAACACATTTGCTGCTTTAGGCTGCTAAACTTTGGAGTAATGTGCATGCTGGCAGCGATTGATAACTAATACAATCAGCATCAAAGCTGGAATCTGAAAGCCTGTTGAAATGCAGAATCTCAATCCTCACACTGCACCTAATGAATTAGAATCTGCATTTTAGCTCCAGGTGATTTTTATTCACATTAAGTTTGAGAAGCTCTGAAATAGGCTAAAAAGGACAGTACCGGGGGAGGGGGCAGGGCTGCTATTGAAAAGCGGGGCAGAGATACAGGGGTGACAGTGGCAGAGGAAGAGTTGCTAGAGAAGAAGGAGGGCCATGGGGAGAAATAAAATAACTGGGAGAAAGAACCGCTGAGGAAGACAAGAGAGAAAAATGTTTCAAGAAGAAAGAACATGGCACCATTCAGATGATACAGAGAGGCTGAGTGCGAGAAGCAATAGAAAAGGCCATTAAGGTTGTGGTTATGCTTTTTTTAAAGTGTTCTTATATTTTAGAGATAGATACTGAAATATTTAAGGATGAAATGACATAATGTCTGGGATTTGCTTCAAAATACTGTGAGAGGGGAGGGAACAATGGTACAGGTGAGACATGCTTGACCATGAATTGATAATTGTTGAAATGGGGAGGGGGGGATGGGTACATGGGACAAATAGCACATTATACCAGTTGGCGCATTTAATTATGTTTGAAATTTCTCACATTAAAAAGCTTTAAAATGCCATAAAATTGCTTTAGGAGATTACGGGTGACTTTTGTCAGAGTAAATTTATTGCAGTATTAGAGCAGGAGCCAGCCTGCAGTGGGCTGAGTGAAAGATTAGCAACTGGTGATTATTCTTTGATTTTTAAGGAAAGGAGAGAGAGAGAGCAAAACTTCAAGGGGAGGGAAGGTTAATGTGAGTTTGTTAGAATGAGAGAGAGAGAGAGAGCCACCCAGGTGCCCCATAAAAGATAACATTTTCAAGTCAATCTATTTATTTCCAATGAAGATGAAGAGAATGACAGATAATACAGATTTCTTAAAGGTAGAGACCAAATCTATTTACCCAGACCAGGGGACCTAACGTGATGTTTTAGTTCAACTGATAAGAAAAGTTGGCTGTTTCTAGGGTGAACCCAAGAACATCCTGTCAAACTCCAGTTAGGAATGGCTATAAATGGTGCCTTGTGGGTTCCTTAGCAGAAAGAAGGGCAAGTGACCACAGAAGTGGGTACACTTTGTTCTTTTTCCTGTAACTCTTTCAGTGCTTTATGAACTTAGGTGGAGTGGCTTACGCTTGGAATAAAGGAAATAATTCAAAGCTGTGTAGTTTACAGAAATATTAATACAAATGTCCCTAAACATATAAAGAGAACATGCCAGTTAGGCTCATACAAATTAAAAGTCTACTATATTTCACCTTAATAGGCAAAAATCTAGAGGTCTCATGATTTATTCTATGGGTAGGACTTTGGGACAGTCACTATCACTCATTGATGTTAGGATTGCAGGGGAAATGCCCATGTCTTCCAACAGTGAAATGCATTTATCTTTTGTACAAATTATTTTATCTTTGCCCTTTCTCCTAACCCCGATCCATTTTTTGCCCTTCTCTGTGTTACCCTGTACCTCTTGGAAGGCCTCGCCTGGGTCTCCTTAGAGCTGCCTTAAACGTCTGCAACACCAAAGTGGTTTGCTAACAGACTGTTGGCTCCATGGCAACATAGACAAGTCCACTGCACATGCTGGGTTTCCAGCCTGTCCCTTCTGTTCTCCCTTGAGTCTGTAAAATTCACACACGCTGATAAGAGAAAGTTTCCTGGAGTTTTGAAATACAGGCCTTAAGTGAGAAGTGTCAACAAATGCCATTGATAGGATTAGAGGCTGCCAAACCTGAGTGATCTGTTGATCACTGGGGTGCTTTAAAAATCAATGCAAATTCCTGGGCTCTATTGCAGAGCAATCTCAGGTGGGAGGGATGGCAATCTATTGTTTGAGGATCCACCGGGTTGGGTAACTTCTGACCTAGACTTGCTTTGCCAGCTGCTACATCTGATCTAGATAACCGATGTGTTAATGTGTAGTCCTCTGAAATAGCACTTAGAATTACAATAACACAATCTAATAGTAACAACAGCAACAACAACAACAACAACAATATAGCAACAGCAAATACATTTCTAGTGTTTACTATGAGCCAGGTAGGGTTCCAAACCTTACATATGTAAACTCCCTGTGTCTTCCTAACAACCCAATAAAGTAGGTACCTTTGTTATTTCAACTTTTTAGATGTATAAATGGAGGCATAAAATGATTAAGTAACTTGTTCAAGATGACATAGTTACTAGAGAGCATTTGAACAAAGGCCATCTGGCTCTGGAGTATGTTACTAAAATAAGGGTTCTAATGATCAAATATTTGGGGGGAAATTCTACTCTTTTTTTAGTTTATAATATAATATTATACTAGAGCAAAGTTTTTTGTAAATAGTCCTGCTCAACATCACATTATCGAATACAGTTCATGGAACTGGAACCCTTTTCTGTGTACCATTTATTAACATCTTGAGAAATTTGTATTCCAAGGGACACAATCTGGTAAACAATAGTATAGAGATATGGTGTCTTGATTACTCTTGATTATGGGTTTTTTTTTTTTCTCTTTATAAATAGTATGATGCTGTGGACCTCAACCTGAAGTTCAGAGACTTAGATTACAGTTCAGGCTGTCTCTCCTGCCAGCTCTATCACCCCAACTGCTTACTTATTGGTTATTTTTGCCATTGTTGTTATTAATATTATTATACGAACATTTTCATGGTAAAATGTTTTAAAGTTACATAATCTCTTTTTTTAAAGTTCATTTATTTATTTTGAGAGAGAGCATGAGTGGGGGAGGGACAGCAAGAGAGAGAGAGAGAGAGAAAGAGAGAGAGAGAGAAAATCCCAAGCAGGCTCCATGCTATCAGCACAGAGCCCAACGGGGGGCTTGATCTCACTCTATTATCTTGACTGATGTGGACCTTAGTTCAGTTGGATGCTCCATGAATGATGATGAATGGATACATTTATTTTCCCTAAGAAGAATATACTTCAATTCTAGCAGGAGGAATTTGGTAAGTTTTAAGAAAATCATTCAGAACACTCTATTATATTACTTTGAGGGGCACCTAAGTGGCTCAGCCGGTTAAGCCTCAGACTCTTGATTTCAGCTCAGGTCATGATTTCACAAGCCACTGTGACATCAAGCCCCATGTTGGGCTCTGTGCTGACAGCGCAGAGCCTGCTTGGTATTCTCTCTCTGCCTCCCTCTCTGCCCTTCCCCCACTCATGCTCTCTCTCAAAATAAATAAACTTTAAAAAATATATTACTTTCAAACATTTTACCATGAAAATGTTCTTATAATAATATTAATAGCAATAATGACTAAAATAACCAATAAGTAGTCAGACTGCCACAGCATACAAAGCTCTTTTACCTCTTTGTGCTGTATTTGGCATTCCTGTAGATGGAGATTAATATCTTTTCCATTTTAAAGATGAATAACTAAAATTCAGTGAGGTTAAATGACTTGCCCAAGAATAAGAGCCAGTAGTAAATAGTTGAGCTACTTCAATCCACTGCTTTTAACTTCAAATCCCAGATTCTTTCAAGGTTGCCACACGAGCTTTGGTTTACATAGTGACTGATACCCTACTGATTAGGCTAGATGGTCACCCATCTGGCAGAGTTTGAATGTAGAACTTTTGGAAGGCAGGGCATGGTCTTTTGGTTTCAAGGAAGTCCTGATATCCTTTACGAATGTTCTTTGCTTTTTTTTTTCTCTTATATTTTCCACAGATTTTCTCATATATTTCCACAGATTCTTTTCCAATAAAGACATAGGTACAGTTAAGCATTATATAGAACACAAAACAATTCAAGAGCAGTGTCTATTAAGTGTTATGATTCTAGACATAGTTATAATGATAATGATGATGTTTATATTTGTGAGAAACTCTTATCATCATCATTGTCAAGCTCTGCTTTTCTCTTTGTTAGCTCTAGCTAGGGTATTTCACTGTCATTTTTTTGGATTATCTGTCAAAACTATATTTCTGCAAGTTTAATGATAAGATTTCACTGATAAAAACCAGACCTGACATTTGAATATGTTATAGAGGGACAACTGTGTGGCTCAGTCGGTTAAGTGTCTGACTTCGGCTCAGGTCATGATCTCGCGGTTTGTGAGTTCAAGCCCCACGTCGGGCTCTGTGCTGACAGCTCAGAGCCTGGAGCCTGCTTCAGATTCTGTGTCTCCCTCTCTCTCTGTGCCCCACCTGCCCCCTGCTCACACATTCTCTCTTTCTCTCAAAAATAAATAAACATTAAAAAAATTTTTTTTAAAGATTGTGAATATATGTTACAGAATCAGAGAGCTGCATGTTAGTAAGTCTTCTTGGACAGGTGTTTGCCACCTTAGAGTTTCAGGGAATTTTTACATTTTTATATGGAAAATTTCCAGCATATACAAAGGTAGAGAAAATTGTATAATGAATATGCATGTAGTTACCCAGTCTTAACAATGATCAGCTCATGGTCAAGTTTCTTGAGTATATACCCTTACCCACTACCCTGCCACTCCTCATCTTGCAAAACCCAGACATTATACCGTTTATATCAGGACATATTTTGATAATAAAGCTTTCCTGTTATTTTAGTTAGAAACATCAGTGGGAAAAAATGAGAAAGAATTAAAGACATACCTGAATTTTTAGCTAGGAGGGTAACACAAACTGATTTTTTTTCTTTTTTCAATATATGAAATTTATTGTCAAATTGGTTTCCATACAACATCCAGTGCTCATCTCAAAAGGTGCCCTCCTCAATACCCATCACCCACCCCCCACTCCCTCCTACCCCCCATCAACCCTCAGTTTGTTCTCAGTTTTTAACAGTCTCTTACGCTTTGGCTCTCTCCCACTCTAACCTCTTTTTTTTTTTCTTCCCCTCCCCCATGGGTTTCTGTTAAGTGTCTCAGGATCCACATAAGAGTGAAAACATATAGTATCTGTCTTTCTCTGTATGGCTTATTTCACTTAGCATCACACTGTCCAGTTCCATCCACGTTGCTACAAAGGGCCATATTTCATTCTTTCTCATTGCCCTGTAGTACTCCATTGTGTATATAAACCACAATTTCTTTATCCATTCATCAGTTGATGGACATTTAGGCTCTTTCCATAATTTGGCTATTGTTGAGAGTGCTGCTATAAACATTGGGGTACAAGTGCCCCTATGCATCAGCACTCCTGTATCCCTTGGGTAAATTCTTAGCAGTGCTATTGCTGGGTCATAGGGTAGATCTATTTTTAATTTTCTGAGGAACCTTCACACTGTTTTCCAGAGTGGCTGTACCAGTTTGCATTCCCACCAACAGTGCAAGAGGGTTCCCGTTTCTCCACATCCTCTCCAGCATCTATAGTCTCCTGATTTGTTCATTTTGGCCACTCTGACTGGCGTGAGGTGATATCTGAGTGTGGTTTTGATTTGTATTTCCCTGATGAGGAGCGACATTGAGCATCCTTTCATGTGCCTGTTGGCCATCCGGATGTCTTCTTTAGAGAAGTGTCTATTCATGTTTTCTGCCCATTTCTTCACTGGGTTATTTGTTTTTCAGGTATGGAGTTTGGTGAGCTCTTTATAGATTTTGGATACTAGCCTTTTGTCCGATATGCCATTTGCAAATATCTTTTGCCATTCAGTTGCTTGCCTTTTAGTTTTGTTGGTTGTTTCCTTTGCTGTGCAGAAGCTTTTTATCTTCACAAGGTCCCAGTAATTCATTTTTGCTTTTAATTCCCTTGCCTTTGGGGATGTGTCGAGTAAGAGATTGCTACGGCTGAGGTCAGAGAGGTCTTTTCCTGCTTTCTCCTCTAAGGTTTTGATGGTTTCCTGTCTCACATTCAGGTCCTTTATCCATTTTGAGTTTATTTTTGTGAATGGTGTGAGAAAGTGGTCTAGTTTCAACCTTCTGCATGTTTCTGTCCAGTTCTCCCAGCAACATTTGTTAAAGAGACTGTCTTTTTTCCATTGGATGTTCTTTCCTGCTTTGTCAAAGATGAGTTGGCCATACGTTTGTGGGTCTAGTTCTGGGGTTTCTATTCTATTCCATTGGTCTAACACAAACTGATTTTAAAGAACAGTTAATTAACATCAATTTTCATGACAAAAAGCAGGCATCATATCTCTTTTTGGAATGAGGCAAAGTAACGTAATTAGACATTAATAACTTACATTTTCAGACTGCTATATAACTTTCGAATATATTTCACATTTGATACACAAACAGATCTGAGAAGTAGAATCTTACCATTTTATTTTATTTTATTAATGTTTTTAAATCTTTATTTTTGATAGAGAGTGCGCACAGAGTGCGAGCGGGGGAGGAACAGAGACAGAGGGAGACACGGAATCCGAAGCAGGCTCCAGGCTCTGAGCTGTCAGCACAGAGCCCAATGTGGGGCTCCAATCCATAAACTGCGAGTTCATGACCTGAGCTGAAGTCAGATGCTTAACCAACTAAGCCACCCACCCAGGTGCCCCAGAATCTTACCATTTTAAAGATAATGAATGAGGCTCAGAAATGACTGCTCTAATGTGTCTTAGTCTGTTTGGGCTGCTATAACAAAATACCATAGACTGGGTAGCTTATAAGCAACAAGTTTATTTCTCACAGTTCTGGAGGCTGGAAGTGTGAGATCAGGGTGCCTGTGTGGTCAGGTGAGAGCCCTCTTCTGGGTGGCAGACTGACTTCTCACTGTGTCCTCACATGATTGAATAGGCAAACATATTCTGTGGCCCTCTTATAAAGACATTGATTCCATTTACTAGGGCCCCACCCTCCTGACCTAATCATGTTCCAAACCTCTTCCTCCCCACCCCTCGCTCTTAATACCACCACCTTGGGGGTTAGGATGTCAATGTACAAAATTTACGGGCAGATAAAGACCTTCAGACCACACCACAATGTGAAGCAACTGATAAGTGGCAGGACTTGAAGCTTAAACTAGTTTAAATTCCAGTTTTTCTTTTTTTTCCTCCTCTACACACTGCAAATGCAATCTCAACAAAGGACCAAATATATATGTAGCCTGTGTTATTAGCAATCTTTTGTTATAAATGACAGAATATCAACACTAATAAGGTTGGACAAAAGGGGACTTGGTAGGTTTAGGACACAGGAAAGTGCCAGGGCAGGTCATGCTCGGATACTGCATGGCCCAGGCACTCAGATGGAAGTCCATCCCTTCCTCTGCCTTGGTTCTGCTCTCTTTTGCTCTGATCCTATTCCCCAGCAGGGTTTTCCTTTGGTGGCAAGGATCGTCATCAATGATTCCAGGCTTCCATTCCACCGGTTACCAACTGTAGCAGAAAGTGATTCACATTTATTGGCCCCAGTGGGGTCAAATGCCCACCTTTGGAATGGGTGTGTGGTTAGCCTCATTTGTACTGTGCCCATTGGTAATGAGGAGGAGGTGAATCTAGAAAGGGACATTTGAGTGCTGGTGCTAGTTCAAAAAGGAGGAAAAAGTGCTAGGTAGATTAAAGACACCAGGTATACTTGGTCCAAGTCCTTACAAAGAAGCAGGAAGTTCCAAATAGCTTATTGGGAAGGGGTGGATGCTCCCAATTCTCTCAGCCAATCAATCTGCTCACTCCCAAGTCTTACTAGGGAGATGACAGTGCTATTACGTAAAGCCCCATAACTGGAGTGTTTTCATAGTTTAAAAACTAGATGGTTCTAAAAAAAAAAACAAAACTAGATGGTTCTAAATTAAAAAGCATTTTCATGTTCACAAAGCACTTTTATATACATTATTTGTAACCTTCACAACACTGTGAGGCAAATATCATCTGCCCAACAGCTTGCAATTCCACAGGAATGTAGGGATGGGCTTCACTTGGACCTATCTCCTCCTCTTTCCTAACAATAACATTGCAACCCCACCAGTAGGACCAGAGAACTGTAGAGCCCACAGGGTGCTTGGCCACTCCGAGCAAGGACCTGAGCACCCAAGGGAGTTCCATTTGGGCAAAGCAAGTCACTAAACCCAAAAGGATATGGTGTATTATTTGTATCTACTTATGGGAGTGAGCAGGACACCTGAGGCAGTGTATCCACCCCAAAGGGCTAGTTAGATATGATGCCAAAACTCTGTAGAAGGTCTAGTTAGTTAAACAGAAGGTAAATTTGAGAGATTGTCCAACACTCAGAGAAAATGACAAAATGATGAAAATTATGAAAGCTTTAAGTGGGACAGGTGGAAGAGACCTAATCTCTTCATAAGAGGAATTTCAGAAAGGATGACAGAATCACCACAGAAGCAGTAATCAAAGAAGATACATTTCTTGATCCAAACAAAGACCCCAATTTGCAAATTAAGAGCAAATACCATGCACCAGGCAAATTATTAGAAAAAAGGTAGCATGCCTGAATGTATTGATAGAATTGAAAATTTTAATGACAAAGAAGAAATCCTATAAGAATCCAGGAAAATCATTGTCCACAAAGAACTGGCAACATCAGGCAGGTCTCGGCCTTCTCTGTAACATCTAATATTGGAAAGAATCAGTCTGGTTCCTCCCAGGTAGCACAGTCTGAGACAATAGGTTGAGTGCACACAGTTTATGGGGGGTCCCTGGAGAGTTACATGTAGTAATTTCCTTGACATTCATTTTCTTTTCTTCTGGTAACATTGGTTGGATTTAGGTGAGCACGTTACCCAGGTTGGCTCTGTTGGTTCTGTTGGTTTGGTGCCCTGCAGTCTGAGTTCTGACTGGGTGACACAAAGGCCGCGAAACTGGATGCACATTCATCCCAGAGCTGGTGCTCTGCACAGCATCCTGTTTCCTGCCACCCTGAGCCCTGGAGCTGAGCGGGTTCTGGACTTGCGGTCTGGTTGTTCAGCTTTTCCTTTGACTCTGGGAGCTACCACAGGTCTGTTTCAATTCTTCTTCATCCAAGTGAGGCAGAAGTCAGTCCACTGGTTGTAAAGAACACTGATTGACTACTACTGTAAAGGGGACTGCTTTACTCAATTGACTTTAACTTGCGTGCAATTACAAAGAAAACTCCATTTGGAGAGAATAAATAGGCCACAGACAGAATCCATAATGTAAAAGGAGTTGGCATACAATGAAGGGTGTACCATGAATAAACAGGAAAAATAATAGGATAGATTAGGAAAATTGGTAGTTTGGGAGAAAAAAAATCTATTTGGTTTCCATACCTAATACCATGCACTAAAGTAAATACATAAAAATAAATTTCAAATGGATTAAAGTTTGTGAAGAGGAAAAATACAGGGAAATTATATGGAAGTTGAAAAACTGTGAGTGGCTATGTCTCTGATCTCTGCATGAAACACATTATAAACATAAAAGGAAGTAAAGGTATGCAATAGAAATAGATTTAACATAAATATTAAAATGTTATGTTGATGTAAAAAAAAAAAAAAAGAGGCACAAAGTACCAAGCACAGAACTATTTATTGCATATCTCCCCTTGCTTTGCTAATGATCAGGGACCCACCCGGAAGGGTCAAGGAAAGAAATGCCAGGGATGTTGGCAGACAAACTCTGAAGTACTTAAAATAGTGAGCTTCTGGGGATACCTAGGTGGCTCAGTTGGTTAGGCGTCTGACTCTTGATTTCAGCTCAGGTGATGATTTCGCGGTTCATGAGTCTAAGCCCCATGTGGGGCTCAGTGCTGACAGCCAGCAGAGTCTGCTCGGGATTCTCTCTCTCCCTCCCTCTCTGTCCCTCCCCCGCCACTAGTGCTCTCAATCTCTATCTCAAAAATAAACATTTAAAAAAAATAGTGGGCTCCCTTTAAAGTTCTGTGGTTTATCTTAAACACTCCATATGAACGTAATAATCTATTACATAAGTTTGTTTGAATGTGAAAATGCATTAAAATGATCATAGAATGAACTTCTCCCTCTCCTTGTCATGTCCTTTGGATCTGCCACCAGCTTCCCATGTGACATACCAAGATTATGTATATATATATATATATATTTTTTTTTCCTTACCTTTTATGACTCTCAGGTACAGAAAGTTGAGCCAATCCAACTCCTCAATTCCTGCTCAGTGAAGTCGTCATTCATCCTTCAATAGTGACCTTGATACAGAGGCTTTACCTAACTGCACAACTCTGCAGAGAAGAGGGCCATGTCCCATTACTATCCTGTGGACATACTGTTATTATACAGTACATTAGAACACCTTTTTACATCTTTCTTTCCCCACTGGACACTGAACAGCATCTGGAAACTGCACAGTAGTGATTGTTGAGTAAATCCTTGCTAAATAGTGACACTTTTCTTGTTTGGATTACTGGAATCTTCTACTCCCATCACTACTCCCAAGCCTTGGACAGAAGACCTTGCCTTTCCAG
This sequence comes from Panthera onca, assembly GCF_046562875.1. Lineage (NCBI taxonomy): Eukaryota > Metazoa > Chordata > Mammalia > Carnivora > Felidae > Panthera > Panthera onca. The sequence continues at coordinate 69,220,475 of NC_138342.1, read as the reverse complement.
GCAGCCACTCCTCCCACTATTCCCCATGAGTATTAGGGAGTATTAGGAGATGGGGAAGGGCTGGGGAGGCTGAGAACTTCCTGATGAAGCGTTGCCAGTTCTACTTCCTGTCATTTCCTTTTACTCAATTAGAACTGAGGAGGAATATGGGTCAGTTCTAATACATATATGAGAGCCCTGGAGTGTGCGCACACACACACACACACACACACACACACACACACACACACGTTTCCCAGGTAAAATAGCATCCACCAAAATAGGCTTCTTCCAACCTTTACTTCAAATCAAGGCACCTGTATTTGAACTCATTGGTAAGTACTAGGCACAAGGAGTGGAAGTTTGGTCCAGTTGTACTTGCATGTCCTTATATTTCCTTCCAATTTGACATGTGTCTATGAATATACACCATTTTTGGATAAAATATTTATATTTTCTTCCACACTGTTGCCCATTCCTCTTCCCTGTGCTTAACTCCATTTTTCTTTCTCTTCCCACCCATCTCTATCTGTGAGAATTTATATTAGCTAAACAGTTAAAAACAAAACAAAACAGAGGTGCCTGGGTGGCTCAGTTAGTTAAGCGTCCTACTTCAGCTCAGGTCATAATCTCACGGTTTGCGAGTTTGAACCCCATGTCAGGCTCTGTGCTGTCAGCATGGAACCTGTTTCAGATTCTGTGTCTCCCTCTCTCTCTGCTCCTCCCCCGCTCGCACTGTGTGTGTGTGTGTGTGTGTGTGTGTGTGTGTGAGTGTCACACTCTCTCTCAGAAATAAACATTAAAATAAAACAAAGAATGCTTTAGTTTATTTTTCAAAAAAGCAAAACCAAAACATAGGGGGAAAAAAAGACCTTTTCCTTCAAGGATATGAAGAAAGAATGATAGTAGAAATAGAAAAATCAGTAAAGTTTAGATCCATGAAAACTAGTGAGGGGAGATGGTCTCAGAAAGAATGGAAAGGCTCAGTTAAATGCTGCAGAGAAATAAGTAGTCAGGATCAGAAAATATGCATGGATTTACCAACCAAGAGGTTGTAGGTGACCATAGCCAGAGCTGTTTTGGTGGATTGGCTGTGGTGGGAGATTTCAGTGGTTTGAAAGGAGAGTGTGAAAATGAAAGTAGAATTAGAGATGACAGATAGATGGTCGGTAGCACAGTTGGTGACCTTGAATTTATAATGGCAGCTTCTCCAGCAGGACTCAGAGGTGAAGGGTTGGGGGTGGAGGTGTCCTGTAGATTACATGCAAAAAGAATGTAACCTCCAAAGTAACAGTTATGACCACATGTGTTATTTAGAGCATTTGGCCCCTAAAATGCCCAGAATCATCCAGAATAAATTATGTTCCTTATGTTTTGTTAAGAACATCATAAATATGTTAATATATTTATAACTTTGTTTAAAAATTTTATATAGGGGGTGCTTGGGGGGCTCAGTCAGTTAAGCGTCTGACTTTGGCTCAGGTCATGATCTTATGTTTCCTGAGTTCGAGCCCAGAATCGGGCTCTGTGCTGACAGCTCAGAGCCTGGAGCCTGCTTTGGATTCTGTCTCCCATTCTCTCTCTGCCCCTCCCCCACTCATGCTATCTCTCTCTCTCTTTCTCTCTCTCTCTCATAAACATTAAAAAAACTTATATAGGCATTGAAAGGTCTACCCTTTAGTTTTCACTTGTGTTTTAGAAAAGTGATTTCGGTGAATTATTTCATTTCTCAATAATGACAGATGAAGATAGTATATTGTAATAAAATCATAGAAACAGCACTATTATTATTGTAATAAAAATAATAGAAAGAGCAATATGAAATTTCTTAGAGTGTTTTTAATGTTTATTTATTTATTTTGAGAGAGACTGAGAGACAGCAAGGAAGCAGGGAGACAGAGAGAGGGAGAGAGAAACTCCCAAGCAGGCTCTGGGTTGTCAGCGCAGAGCCAGAAGTAGGTCTCGAACCCACGAACCGTGAGATCATGACCTGAGCTGAAACCAAGAGTCAGAAGCTTAACCGTCTGAGCCACCCAGGTGCCCCTAGAGTGTTTTATCTCAGATATTTTCTTGTTTATTTATTTTATTGAGCTTTTTATCTTGAAAAATATTTCAGATCCCAGAAAAATTATAAAAATATTACACAGAACTTCTAGATTTTACCCTTTTTGCCATTCCTTTATTTGTAATAAATACTATTATAATATACTAATACACGCAGTATTTTTTTATCCTTTTCTTTAATTTTTCCTGAACAAATTAAGAGTAGGTTAGAGATTATGACCCTTCATACCTAAGTACTTCAGTATTATCTCCTGAGAACAAGGACATTCCCTTATGTAACCATGGTGCTATCATCAAATTCTGAGATTTTAACAGGAAACAATTGGTGACTGTCCCAATAATGTATTTTTTTTTTCCAATAATGTATTTTATAACAGTAACTCTTTTCTCCCTAATTTGCGATCCAATCAAGAACCGCATACTCAATTTAGTCATGGTGCTTCTTTAGTTTTCTTTATCCTAGAAGGCAGTTTCTCAGTCTTTCTTTGTCTTTCATGACAGTGAAACATACAGGCCTGTTTTGTAGGAAAGAAATCTCACAGGTTTTGAAATTTGGGAGAAGAGCATCAACACAGGATCAGAAATCTGGGATTCTGAGGAGCCACCACAAATGAGTTGTGGGATTCACAGAACCAGTCTACTCATCTTTAAAATGGGGATAATGTTGCCTGATCCATTGTCTCACAGAGTTCTTCAAAAAATAAGATAAGAACATGGATCTGGAACGACTTCCAAACTGCAAAGCATTTCACAAAATGAAAGACATTTTAGTTGTGAAGTCATGCTACAGATTTTTTTTTTTTTTTTTAGTGTTTTGGGTCTTTATTAAAAGCAGTATTGTGAATTCTGTTCAGATATTCTTTAAAGGGCATATAAAATTCAAATTACATTTTACTGACCATGCCGAAGAAACTGTATTTCTTTTACCACTTGCTTCCAGGCTGTGTCTGTCCCAACATACCCATTTTTTTCAATGCTGCACATTTTTAAATGTCATCATTTAAGATGACATTTAAGATGTTGTCTTTCCTGATAGACTATCGCTCTAGATGTGCGTGTGTGCGCGCGCACGCGCACACACCCTTACCTCTAGCTGCTCTAGAAACCAAAACACCAAAAGGCAAGAAGCACGAAAAAAAAGTAACACGTGGAAGGTCTCAAATCCTCTGTGGCTGTAACATTATAGAGACATACTGCCTACTGCTTCATCGGTGGCGGTTCTGAGAAGTGGTGGGTGTAAAACACAAAAGCATAGAAGGGACTTTAGACAAATTCCAGGCTGGCAGGTTCACCTCCCAGAGGTGGCGTGACTTGCTCAGGCCACACGGCGGAGCCAAAACCAGCCGCGCAGACTCCTCTGCTCCTTGTCCAGAGCTCTTTACCTTACACCCACTCCCTGAGCTTATCCAGGCCGCAGGGAGCCAGGCAGTTCATTTAAAGAATGCAGTCGGTTTGGTCGCTGGGCCTCATGGCAGACATTTGAAAGAAAGGGCCACGGCTGGCTGGGCACAGGTGGCAGGTCCCAGAGGCCATCTCCAGCCGCTACGGAGGTAGCTGTGACTGTTGCCATTACTTTATTTACATATAAAACTGTATTTGGAAAAATTTCAAACTTGCAGAAAAATTACAGAAGTAAAAGTAATATGAAGAACATCCAAATGTCCTTTACCCCAATTCACCTATTCTTAGCATTAGACCCCATTTGCTCTATCATTTGCTTGCCCTCTCTTTCTCTCCCTACCCCGTCTCTCTCTCTCTCTTTCTCTCTCTCTGTATGTTTAATTGCAGTAAAATATACGCAACGTAAAATTTACTATCTTAACCATTTTTAAGTATACTGTTCAGTGGCATTAAGTACATTCACATTGTTGTGCAACCATACCCCCATCCATCCAGGGAACTTTTCATCTTGTAACACTGAAACTCTGTACCCATATGTATGTACACACGTCCCCTTTTTCTGTACCATTTGAGGTTAAATTATGTACACCATCACCCTTTACCTCTAACTTTCCTATATAGTTACCCCTATATGCGTCCTATGTATATTTCTTAACAGTAGAGATATATATATGCTCAAGTTCAGTGAGTTTGCATTGATGAAATACTTTTCTTTTTACATTGTTGCCACACTTTTGTGTAATCTACCATTCCTGTTTATTAGTTAGCTGACCCTCTAATACCCTTTATAGCACTTTTCCCTCCCATAAGAATCAAGTCTAGAAACAGGTATTGCATTTAGCTCAAGTCTCTTTAGCCCCTGACTCTTGATGGTTTCCACAGCCTTTCTTTGTCTTTTGTGATTTTGACCATTTTAAAGAATATACTTCCTCCTCCCCAGCCTTTAAAAAAGCAGAGCATCCACCACCTTTTTTCCTGATGTTTCCTTGTGGTCATAGTCAGGTTATGCATTCTCAACAAGAATATTACATACATGACATGCTTTTCTGAGGGTCTCACATCTGGAGGCACATGATGTCCAGTTGTTTTTCACTGGTGATGCTGTTTGATCACCAGCTCAAGCTGTTGTCTGATTTCTCCACTGTGTTAATTCTATTTTATTTTCCTCCCTTGCGACTAACAAATAGTAGGTGAGAAGACACTTCAAAATCATGCAAATATCCTATTCATCAAAATTTCTCCTTTAGATTTGGAATTTACTGGTGTTTCTTGTCTGGTTCAAACTCACAATGATGGTTGTAAAATAATCATTTTTTAATTCCTGCAGTCCCTCCACATTTACCAGTCTGCCCTCAAAACTCTCCTATCAGCAGGAACCCTCCCTTTTTCTTTAAAAAAAAAATTTTTTTTTTAATGTTTATTTATTTTTGACAGAGAGAGAGACAGAGCATGAGCAGGGGAGGGGCAGAGAGAAAGGGAGACACAGAATCTGAAGCAGGCTCCAGGCTCTGAGCTGTCAGCACAGAGCCCGACATGGGGCTCGAACTCACAGACTGAGAGATCATGACCTGAGCCGAAGTTGGACGCTCAACAGACTGAGCCACCCAGGTGCCCCAGGAACCCTCCCTTTTTCTAATCTGTTTACTTGTTTATCTAGCATTAATTTGAACTCATGAATTCTTAACTTTTCAAAGTTTACAATGAATCATTTTTGTGCTCAAATGGTCCCAGGTTTGACCAGAAGTCTCTTCAAGCTGGTACCACTGTTCTTATTACTTAATCCTCTTTTTTTTTTTTTCTTTTTTAGCATTTCCTTACTTTTATACATAACAAGATGTTCAAGGCTCATCATGTATTTGTCCTGCCCCAGCTCTGGAATTAGTTACTACTACTTCTTAACTAGGTGGCAGCAATAGACTCAGGTGAGTGTGCAGAAAGGAGGAATCATAACCCTGAGGCAGGAGGACTTTGGGTCTCTCTCTGACATAAGCAAAGTACAGTGGATAAGTAATGCTATAATCTGGCAAGCAGAAGGCACCTGGGTGGCTCAGTCAGTTAAGCATCCAACTCGGGCTCAGGTCATGATCTCAGGGTTCATGAGTTCCAGCCCTATGTCAGGCTCTGTGCTGATAGCTCAGAGCCTGGAGCCTGCTTCGGATTCTGTGTCTCCCTCTCTCTCTGCCCCACCCCCACTTGTGCTCTGTCTCTCAGAAATGAATAAACATTTAAAAAAATTAAAATAATGTGGCAAACAGGTTTGCTATTATAAGAAAAACCAGATTTGAGATGTAATTTATCTTGTAGTTGTGCCAGTGGAATAGATTAATACCTTGGAGTAGGGACTCTGGAGTCAGACAGTCAGCTGTCACATGCTAGCTTTATGTCCTTAGGTCAAAGACTTCATTTCCCAATCTGTAAAATGAGATTAGCAATAGTATTAACAGCATAAAGTGATACAAAGATTAAATAAAAAAAAAAACACGTTAAGTACTGAGCTGAATGTGTAGCACATAGTGAATCCTCAGTAAATCACAGTTATTATTATCAATCATATTGGTGGATTCTTTGTTCTTTTTCATTTTCTCTGTTTTAAGTTTAATGAAAAAAATTATACTATTCTAGTTGAAAACCATTCTGATGATAGGGTTAATTCTTGTGAGTATATGTAAGGCTGAAAAGACCGTTTGGTAACACAACTTTTGTTTGCATGCATGATAGAAAATTTCTAAGAAACAGTAACAAGTATTAAAATTAATAACCCTAAATAGTGTTCAAAAAACAATAGTGGGAATGTTCACTAGGGGGAGCTATTATAACAAATTATGTGGTATTCTTTTTAAAACTATTTTTCATAGTTTATTGACAATGTATCTTTGCTGTGAAGTAAATTGCTAAGTAGTATGCTATACTTTTGTGCAGACTTATAAATATGACAGTTAACTGTTTTAAAAGATAAACATTAATTTCACTTGAAGAGAATAATTATTTACTAAACTTTGAAAACTGCACGAGGATCTCATTCCATCTTGGCTAAAAGGACTTCATAGAAACTGAGAAGCAAATAACCAGTAGGGCTATGTAGTTAAACAAAGTTCGTATTAAACTGCGAAATTAAAACAAACCGTTTCAAATAGTTAACAGCGTTCTATGAAATAACTGTAGAAAGTAAAATAAAGACAAATGACAATTTAAAAGTTGTTCTCCCAAGTCTTAATCCACGAAGAGGAGGGGACACTTTTAACAGAAAAGGAGTGGCTTTGAATCAGAAACAATCTGGCAATTAGGGACTCAGTGTGACATCGCAGCAGGAGAAAGGATTGGGTTAGTAATTAGGTAACCTGGGTTTGGGGGCCAGCTTTTCTGCTGTTTGATGCAAGGCAAGTCACTAGCCTCAGTTACTTCACCCCTAAGGTTCTTCCCGTTCTGACACTCTATAATAGTGACAGTAAAAAGCAGTAAGTTAGTGCAATTATGTTTAAAGTAGTTATTGGCGTAATTCTTAATACCTTAAGTGTTATGGTCATAGGGTCCTTGTTTTGCTGTAGCCAATCCCCCCAACACCAGAATCAGTCGTAATTTACTTACACAGAAATTTCTAACATGTGATTATGATTATTTGCTTTGTTTTGGTTCTTTTTGAAGGATAAGTGAATAGTTTCTTGGGACTGGACTGAAAAGGACTAAAGGATGTTTCAGCTGGTTATGTTAGTACAGCTGGAAGAATGGATCGGCTGCAGCTTACAACACAAAACCATGACAACTAAAAGAAATATGTATTTTTAAAAAAATAAGATGTAAGTTTTCACCTGAAAACTTTCATGTCAATCATGAATGTATTTGTAATTGGTAGCCCCAAATCGTATCTCCACCTTTTATTTTGTTTGAGAAAATGCATTTCAATATTTGGAAGATTCGTTACACCCTACATTGAATTATATTTAAAAAAATACACTGTTCTCATTTCAATCAAAATGAATTTTATACTATCTACCATAACACTAAAGGGCTGGTAATTTGCAAAACTGTCTTAAAAATATCCATTTGTCTCTTTCCAAAACGATGTGCCCATTTGTAGACCTTGTGAGGATCCTGATGCAAATAAATTATACATAAAAAGACATTTATGGGACATTTGAGAAAATGTGAACTGAAGAATTTTTGGATGGAATAAGGAATCTATCTAGTTGTTAGGTGTGAAAATGATAATATAGTGAAAAATACAATGGGCTTTTTAAAAAGAGTCTTTTTCCTCTTTTAGACATGCACACTGAAATAATTACAGATGTAATCATAGGTTGTCTGGGATTTGTCTCAAAACAATCCAATGCTGGAGGAGAGAGAAGTGGGAGAGGACATAGATGAAAGAAAGAAGCTTAGCTGCAAGGTGGTAACAGTTGAAGCTGGTCCTCAATATACAGACAGGAGAGGGTCATTATCTATTCTCCCTACCTTTGCATATCATGAAATTTTTCATAGTAAAAAGTTTGAAAACAAATTACATGCCCCAAAACTCCAAAACCCAGTGGTCATTATTTAATAACTTTGAACTTGGTTTGTACCTATGAAGACATCTTTTACAAGAGAAATTTGCAGTTCCAAGTCTTTTTCTTGATGATTGGGTCTGAATGTGTTAATCAATGCTGCCCTGTCATAGCCCCTGACATAAGGAAAATGCTGAAATGTGATTTTTAAATCATAAAAATGTGCCCATAGTAATAGCTCCATCTTTTGCATAATATTTAAATCAATTCATTGATTTCCAGTTGCCTGATACTCTTATTTCAGTAACAAAATAAACGATACATAGTTCAGTAAAGTTGAATCCATTTGGGTTCATTTGTGCTCAAAGTCGGAAGCCAATTACGATCTGCCTCTTAGCTGCATGTCGGGGGATGGGGTATCGGTCTCTTTGTAAGGCTTGGTTTTTTTCCTTCTTTATTGTACAGTTGCTAACCATGTTTATGAAAAGAGAAATCAAGAGTAAAACCCATCTATGTCCTACCTTGGCTCTTTGTATATTTTCATACAAAGAATTATGAATAAAGTGTCTATAAACATCTTAGAAACATTTCCATAAAAAAAATCCCAGGAGACAAAACCTCTCAATCTCATGTTCTCCTTCTTCCTAATGTTGTTTCTTTTTTATAGTATAACTTCTCAAAAGAGTCATCTTTATTTGCTGCTTCTAGTTCCCTTCCTCACAATCTCTCTTGAATTTACTTCATTAGGGCTTCTGCCAGTACCATCCTGTGCTCGTCAAGGTCAGTAATGACTTTCCCTTTGCTAAATCTGAGTGTCAATTCTTAGTCTCCATCTGACTTGACCTATCAGCAGCATTTCACATGGCTCACCACACGCTCCGTGCCCCCTGATATGCTTGTTCCCTTTCAGATCGCAGAAATCTGTAGGTTTTCCTTAGACTTCACTGGTCATTCCTCAGTCTTTCATGTTTGTTCTTCCTTGGATTCTTGACTTTAAAGGCTCAGGTCTCAGTCCTTGAAATTCTTCTCTTCTCTATCCATATTCATCAACTCAATAATATCATTCAGTCTCAAAGTAGCTCTAAATGTCATATAAATTTAGATGCTCCCAAATTTATATCCAGTTCAGACCTCTCCCCATGAATTTCAGACTCATATTTGACTATCTCCTCGTCTTGGATGTAAAAAGAACCTCAAAATAAACATGTCCAAAACAACTGCTATTCCTCCCCCCCCCCCCCCCACCCCGAACTGGCCCTCCTTCAGTCCACCTCGTCTCAGTGAAAGGCCACTCTGTTATTCCAGTTGCTCAGGCCAAATCCTTAGCCATCCTCTTATAAACCACACCCAATCCTGCAAATCCTTTTGTTTCTACCATCAAAACATATCTAGACTGCCTACCTTCCACCATCTCCATGGTTACCACTTGGATCTCTCTCCTGTATCATTTCCAAAGCCCCCTAGCTGGTCTTTCTTTGTCTTTGCTGCTCAACAGTTTATTCTCCACACTGTAGCCAAAATGGTTCTTTTAATACCTGAATCTGGTCATGCAGGCCTCTGCTCAAACCTCTTCATAGTGATGTGGGAAGCCCCAGATTCCTCATCTAGAGGAATTCCTCCTCACCACCTATTTCCTCCACACCACTATGTCTCTTACACATTTTCTATTACTGTTTCCCTACTTTACTTTCCACAGGTATCCTACTTCCTTGTTGTACCCTTTGCTGTATACTAGGCCTCAGGACCTTTGTGCCTGACGTCTTCTTTGCCTTGAACCATCTCCATGGTAACTGCATTAGATATTATCTTCAATAACATTATAATAGTGAAGCCTTTGTCTGGTTACATAATTTATTCCACCCTTCTTTCTGTCACCAATGCCCTGCACTCTCTATCCCCGTCCCTTCTTTTTCTCTATAGCTCATATCACCCTCTGACATAGTGTTGGCCTTCACTTATTTATCATCTCACCCTCCCCCCTTTAGAATATAAGCTTCTGTAGGCAGGGATTTTTGTATGTTTTTTTCTGGCTATATCTCCACTGCCTTGTTTAGAGCCTGACACTTTGTAAGTACTTAAATATTTATTGAATGAATTATTGATTGCACAAGTCAGTCACTGAGCATACAAATTCTTGTATATACACAATATTGTAAAATATTAATAAATAAAATAGAGGAAGGTATAGAATTGAGTAGAGAAATAATTAGAACAGAGAACGTATAAGATATCTGTGGAGAAAGGTTTTGGGAGTAACAGTTTGATTGGAAGAAGAATAAGGTAAGTTTGTATTTTTATAGCAAAAATTATGATCTTACCTTGGTTGTATTTGAGCTGAAATGAGAGTGGGGATGATGAAGCTGGAGGGAGAAATAAAGTTACCCTATCAAGTTCTCCTTTAGTGCTGTCATTTGTATAAGACAATTTACAGTATATTGAAAAGCCCTCCTACATACATTATTTTTGTTTTTGAGCCTCCAAACAACTTTCATGGATAGGCAGTACTCTCTCTAGGTAATAGATGAGGAATCTGGGGCCATGAGAAGATAAGGAAACATCCCAAGACAGAGTATAATTTAAAGATCACATATTCTCTTTTACTAGAAAAATTGTTACTCTAGTGTAGCAGTCCTCAAACATTTTGGTCTCAGGACTCCACTATATTCTTAAAAATTATTGAGGACTTCAGGGGTGCCTGGGTGGCTCAGTTGGTTGAGTGTCTGACTTTGGCTCAGGGTTTGAGCCCTACGTCGGCTCAGTGCTGACAGCTCAGAGCTTGGAGCCTGCTTCGGATTGTGTTTCTTCCTCTCTCTCTGCCCCTCCCCTGCTCGCATGCCCACGCATGCACTCTTTCTCTCTCACACAATAAATAAACATTTTTTAAAAAAAGCTTTTGCTGGGGCGCCTGGGTGACTCAGTCGGTTAAGCGACCGACTTCGCTCAGGTCACGATCTCGCGGTCCGCGAGTTCGAGCCCCGCGTCGGGCTCTGGGCTGATGGCTCAGAGCCTGGAGCCTGCTTCTGATTCTGTGTTCCCCTCTCTCTGCCCCTCCCCCGTTCATGCTGTGTCTCTCTCTGTCTCAAAAATAAATAAACGTTAAAAAAAAATAATTAAAAATAAAAAATAAAAAAGCTTTTGCTGGGGCGCCTGAGTGGCTCAGTTGGTTGAGTATCTGACTTCAGCTCAGGACGTGATCTCACAGCTTGTGAGTTCGAGCCCCATGTCAGGCTCTGTGCTGACAGCTCAGAGCCTGGAGCCTGCTTTCAGATTCTCTGTCTCCCTCTCTCTCTCTGCCTTTCCCCTGCTCACTCTGTCTCTGTCTCTCTCTCTCTCTCTCTCAAAAATAAATAAAAACTTTTTTTTTTTAATTTTAATGTTTATTATTTATTATTGAGAGAGACAGAGCGAGAGAGAGAGCACAGGCAGGGGAGCGTTAGAGCTAACAGCTCAGAGCCTGACGCGGGGCTCGAACTCATAAACCGCGAGGTCATGACCTGAGCTGAAGTCGGATGATTCACCAACTGAGCCACCCAGGTGCCTCCTAAATAAAAACTTTTAAAAATAAAAAAATAAAGTAATTAAAAAATTAAAAAGCATTTGCTTATGTAAGTTATGTCTATCAATATACATTGTTTTAGAAATGAAAACTAGGAACTTAAAAATGTGAATTTATTAATCCATTTAGAAGTAACAATAATAAACATATAACATGTTAATATGGATAACATATTTATGAAAATAATCATGTTTTCAAAAAAATTAGTGGGAAGGGTGGCATTGTTCTATATTTTTGTAACCCTCTTTAAAGTCTGGCTTTACAGAAGGTATCTAGTCTCTCTTATCTCCTTTTCCATTCAATCTGTTGCAATATACTGTTGTTTTGGTTGAATTACATGAAGAAAATCTGGGCTTACACAGATATGTAATTGGATAAGAGGAGTGGCTTAGTAGCCTTTTCAGATAATTGTATATATTCTTCCTTGATGGCACATCAAAACTCAACAAGTACTAGTTTCTAAAAGATGAATGAAATTTAGAATCTGAAACCATGTCAATAAAATTTTTGTACTCTAGAATCTGAAATCCATGTATCTTGAAGTTTGAATGGATCTTTTTACCCATGCATGATTTTGAAGATCAATTATTCGTCCATTTCAAAAATGTTGATTCACTAAATTGTGCAGATCTTTCAAATGTTGATACACATCATTTTAAAATATAAAAAAAATCATGTTTGTTAAAATCACTACCTTGTAGATAGAATTCCCCAAAGATGTCCACACCCTAACGCCCAGAGTTTGTGAATATGTTAGATTACATGGCAAAGGCGAATTAAGCTTGCAGATGAAATGAAGTTTGCTAATTAGCTGAGCTCAAAACAGGGACATTAGCCTGGATAATCTAGGTAGGTGCAATGTAATCACAAGGGTCTTTAAAAGTGGAAGAAAGGTGTAGAAGAGAGGGTCAGAGGAAAAACATACGATGACAGAAGCAGAAGTCAGAGATGCTCTGTTGCTGTATTTTTTTTTAATTAAAAAAAATGTCTACTTATTTCTGAGAGAGAGAGAGAGAGATAGAAAGTTTGTGGGGGACGGACAGAGAGAGAGAGGGAGACACAGAATCTTAAACAGGCTCCAGTCGCTGAGATGTCAGCACAGAGCCCTACGCGGGGCTTAAACCCACAAACTGCAAGATCGTGACCTGAGCCAAAGTTGGATGCTAAACTGGCTGAGCCACCCAGGCGCCCCACTCTGTTGTTGCTTTTGAAGACAGAGGAAGGGTACAAGCCAAGGAAGCCTCTAGAATCTGGAAAAAGCAAATGAACCATTTTTCCCCAGAAGCCTCCAGACAGCCTTACCTTGATTTTAGTCCATAGAGACCTGTGTTGGACTTCTAGCCAACACAACTATAAAGCAAAAATTTGTGATGGCTTAAACCACTAAGTTTATGGTAATTTAAAAGTTTATGGTGACAACAGGAATCATTTTTCCAATCACCAATGTCATCTAAAGTTTTTAATTGTTAATTAAATTAAATTTTTGAATATTAAAAAGTGGTCAAGCTAATGGTGGCAAATAAAATATTCAGAAGTTTTGCTTGACATCTTACATTTTATCATTGACAAAATACTGTCAGTTGTTTTCCTTAAAGTGAAAGGCTTATCTTGTGTATATTTGAGAAAATGCCTGCCAAATACCTAAGTCTGTTTGTCTATCAATTGTTCTATCAAGTAAAAATGGTATTTTCAGGGAGGGAAAAGTGTATAGCTCTGCTCACAAGTTAACCACAAACGAGCTCTATGTCAAGGCAACCATCATATTTTGGTATGCATCAAAAGTGCTTTACATATACTTCCAATTTCATTACACAGAATCTTTAAAAGATATTTACTCAAAGGTCAATATCAATAAGATTGAAAATTTTTACAGCTTCTTTGAGGACATTATTAAGTAAAAACGTCATTATTTAGTTTGTCTTTATCTATAAGTGCACGGTGGTGAAGGACGAAATGACTACTCGTATAGTTTGGTGCGAAATGACTACTCGTATAGTTTGGTGCCATGACCTGAATTCATTTTAAGTTAACAGTAGTCTAACCACCACTGCCTTTATACCATAAGTATATATGTCAGCACAGTGAAAAAGGCCAAGATGTCCTGGTTTTGTTATAAAAATAGTTTTGACCTGGTGGATCCCCTGAAAAGGTCTTGAGACTCTTAGGGTTCCATGGGCCACTCTTTGAGAACAACTGCCCTACTATGATTTGGAACAAAAATTTTTTTAAGAAAAATACTATTCATTAAAAAAAATGATACCCTTAAATAGCTTGGAGAATATTAAAATGCTGCTTACTCTTTAGCTTTCTTAGTTTCTATTTTTAGGTGGTTTTCAGTTTTCAAGTCATATTCCAAAAATATCTGGGAGGGACTCCCTGGTATCCAGAAAGGAAACTTTTTCCAGTATTAAAAATATTTGGAGTAAATTTTAAAAATAAACCTTGTGGTTGAAAAATGAAGTCATAAGTTTTGAGTTGAATTGGCCCTGTCATCTTAAGTGAAGTATAACTTTCTTTAAAACCAAATTGATTCATTTATTCAACAAGTATTTACTAAATGTATTAGGCACTATGCTTTGTATTGAGAGGGAGAAAGAATAAGAAAATGTCCTTACCTTTAAAGAGTTTGCATTCTAATGAGGAAGACCGGAAAAGTGACAATTTGGGGAACTAGGGGTAATACTATGCTGGAGATGAGCACAGGGTGCCATGGAAACACATAGAAAGGGCACCCAGTAGGGGAGAGTGGGAGGTGGGAGGCTCTGGGAGGCTTCCCAGGGAGCTGGCAGGTGTATGGAAGCACAAGTGGTGTTAAGTGGTAGCTGGTGGGTGAAGGTGAGGAAGGGTTAGCAAGTGGGTTCCAGTTCAGGGGAGTAGTAGTAAGAAAGGCTTCGTGGTGAGCAAGCTTAGCATAGTTAGAAAACTGCAGGTAGACAGTCAGCTGGGAGCACTGCTGTGGGTGTGTGGGTAAGCCAGGGTTCATAGGCTTGGTAAAAGGTGACCCTAAAGAGACAGGCAGGAGCCAAAGTAAGAGTACAGGACCTTGTCTTCCCTAGCAAGCAGATGTGTTTTTCGCTGAAGGCTTTAGGCATGGGACACTCACTTTTCTGGGAGGGAGTCATCCAGTGCTGGGCCTGATGGCTCCCAGATCCTTTCATAGCCTTTCCTTTGTACTTCCCCATCTGATCCCTGCAGGCTGCATTTCCCAGGCTCTAGCATCTGTTGGCTTCTGGCTGGGTTTGGCCAAAGGGAAATCCTGTTGGAAAATTGGATGGTGGTGGGAAGGCAGACATCAGAGTGCTTCTTCTTAACTCTTTCCATTTTAGGCAGCATTGCCAGCTGCAGCTATACCTGCTGTGTGGCCTTGTCTCTCACTACACAGGCTGGATGTCATTCCCACCTGTGCTGACTGACCACAGACTCTGGACTCCAGTAACAACCACATTCCCCTTTGTCCCTCCCCCAAGCTTGGGTGGTAATGGGTCTTTCTTCTGCTGATCCTAATCTGTATGTTGCCTCTCCATCCTTTCTTTGACTTCTAGGCTCCTTCATCACCTGTGTAATCAAGTTTCAGTATGAAATTACATCTATTTTTCAGAGCAGTTTGTTCCTTGGCTGGACACCGACTGGTACAAAAATGATATAATTGATTCACATTTGGGAAGGATTACTCACACTGCAGGGGAAACATGAATTGCATGGAGGAAGACAGAAGCAAAGAGACCAAGTGAGGGTGGTGCTGTAACCTAGGTGAGACATGCTGAAAGGTTGAATTTGGGCAGTGGCCAGAGTTTAAGATGCAAAGAGGTTAATTCAAGAGATACTAAGATGGTGGAATCCATAATAGCTATGCCTGCTGACTAGGGGGCGGGGAAGGAGTTACAGTGATATGCATGTTTCCAGCTTGAGCAAATGGGTGGATGATTAGACCGTTCCCTGAGGTGGGAAATACTGAAGAAGAGAGGAAGATGATTGGCTCAGTGTTGGAGATGTGGAGTCTGAGGAGCCTATGAGATCAGTTATTGGACAGGTGAGTGTAGAGCTCAAGTAAGAGACCTGGTGAGAGAGGCATCAATGTTTCATAGCCACAGAAGGGGCAGAGATCATACAAGGTGGTGCATAGAATAAGGACAGAGAGAGGAGAAGGGAAAAAACAGATGGGAAGAGAGGCTTTGGGGGTCTACACAATTCTGTCAGCAACCTACTTTCAGATTTATGAGAATACGCAATTCTTTCCTGGCCTGTTGATTCAGAGCTTCTAGTTACTTAGAGAGAAGTCTGGTTAGAAGACACTTTGGGGGGCGCCTGGGTGGCTCAGTTGGTTAAGCGACTGACTTCAGCTTAGGTCATGATCTCACGGTTGGTGAGTTCGAGCCCCGCGTAGGGCTCTGTGCTGACAGCTCAGAGCCTGGAGCCTGCTTCGGATTCTGTGTCTCCCCCTCTCTCTATTCCTCCCCTGCTCATGCTCTGCGTCTCTCTGTCTCTAAATAATAAACAAACGTTTAAAAAAAAAGACACTTTGGGTGGGGTGCCTGGGTGGCTCAGTCAATTAAGCGTCTGACTCTTGATCTCAGCTCAGGTCTTTATCTCAGAGTCGTGAGTTCAAGCCCTGTGTTGGGCTCCATGCTGGATGTGAAGCCTACTTTAAAAAAGAAAAGAAAAAAAGAAAAAAAAAGACTTAGGGAAAAACTGATTTGAACAAAGGAAGGGGGTTAGGAGGTACTAACTCCAGTATGTCAACCCAGGATCTGGTGCTTGAAGCTGCCATTTCATCAAGTTCTCTCTATTAAATGAGAAATTCAATAACTTCTCAAAACTCCATTTGCCTAAACAAGCCCATCTTTAATTACTATTTAGCACAAAGCATTAGATTTTTTTTTTAATTTTTTAACGTTTATTTATTTTTGAGAAGAGAGAGACAGAGCATGTGGGGGGGGGGTGGTAGGAGAGAGAAAGAGGGAGACACAGAATCCAAAGCAGGCTCTGGGCTCTGAGCTGTCAGCACAGAGCCTGAAGCGGGGCTCAAACTCACAGACCGTGAGATGATGACCTGAGCCAAAGTCGGATGCTTAACCGACTGAGCCACCCAGGCGCCCCACAAAGCATTAGATGTTTGACAAGGAAGAGATTGCCCCAAGTTGGCAAGATCAAAAAATGATTTGTAAAGGTGAGGATAGGCCGAGCCTTTAGAACAGGCTGGGTGTCGGCCAGCAGAAGGGCAGGTGATCCCACTTTGCAGGAAAGGTCAGCAAAAAAGGCAGAGACATAGGTCTGTATCCATTCACAGGACAGGAAGAAAACAATTTGAAAGAAAGCAGAGAATATACAGGAGGCATTGGGACAAATACGTAGCCCCAGAATACCGATGCCAGGTGAAAGACTGGCATGATAAGGAGAAATCTGACTTCACTGAATGACCAAAAGATGGCAGTCGAGCTGTGAGACAAAGTTAACAGACATCAGATTTTTGGCATTGTCAGAGATATCCAGAGATGAAATGCCCAGCCTTGAAAGGTAGTGAGTTCTCTGTCATCACACATGTTCAAGATGGACAGAGGATGCTGGAGAGGGTGGTGAGACCAGATGCATTTTTTCCAAGTTGCTATTCATGGCCTATTAATGGATCATGAAATTGATTCAGTGTGTTGTATTAATTTGCTGGGGCTGACGTATAACAAAGCACGACAGACTGGGTGGCTTAAGTAACAGAAATTTATCATCCTATAGTTCTGGAAGCAAGAAGTCTGAAATCAAGGTGTTGGAAGGGTTGGTTCCTGCTGAAAGCTGTGAAGGAAGGGTCTATTCTAGGCCTTTCTCTTTGGCTTGCAGTCGGCCATCTTCCCCCTGTGTCTCTTCACATCGTCTTCCTTCTGTGCGTGTCTCTGTGTCCAAATTTCCCCCGTTAGGAGGACAACAGTCATCCCAGATTAGGGCCCACCCTGATAACGTCATTTTAACTTAATGACTTCTATAAAGATACCATCTCTAAATAAGGTCACCCTCTGAGGTACTGGGGGTTAGGATGTGAACATAGGAATTTGGGGTGGGATACAATTCAACCCATAACATGTGTCTTCATCAGAACTTAAAAAGAATGATATAGCATAAAATAGAATAGAAAACATTAGAGGACACCATCTCTCTCCACATGTGTGTGTGCCCTGGGTTGCAATGTGAAATGTCACGGTTCAAATCTCTAAACTGAGAATTTGCACTTTGGACTGAGGGAAAGTTCAAAGGAGGATTTCAGAGTGTTTTTCACTTTTACTCAGAAATGAGAAAGATGAATCTGAGCAACTCACCTTGCTCCCTGCCACTCAAGGACCATCAGCTGCGTGTGCATAAGGTGGGCCAAGTTATCTTGGAAGCTCATGTCTGCAGGTT
Organism: Panthera onca; assembly: GCF_046562875.1. Lineage (NCBI taxonomy): Eukaryota > Metazoa > Chordata > Mammalia > Carnivora > Felidae > Panthera > Panthera onca. The sequence goes on along the minus strand of NC_138342.1, from coordinate 69,202,610 downwards.
GGTTTCGGCTATGTCTGTGCTTTCCTGACCCATGCTGGTGGGTGCCTGCTTTTCTTTTCCTGTGTGTCGTGCACACTCGCCTTTATTAGATTTCATTCCATTGGTGCAGGAATCTTCTTGTGCTGTGATTTTGTTTTTTGACAATGCTTTTACTCTTACTTAAAATTCCATTTGTGAAACTAATTTATTCTAAGCCTAGCATTAAACTGAGTTACGTGATACGAACTCTATCTTGTCTTTGTTAAGGGAAAATATTAGTTATCAAAATATGCTGTGGAAACATACCATATTTCAAGTACCTGTAGTGTTAGGGCTAAAAATATAAGTCCCATCACCCTCTGCCCGGCTTCTGTAGCAGGTGTTCCAGGTACAAGTTCCAGCAACAGTTCTCTGCCTATTAACAGAGGAGGTAGGACTCGCTTGGCCATGTGTATTTTATGGCTGAATAATGTTTCACTTCACTCAGAATTTAATCACTGTTGTGACTTGGCATCTTTAGTCATCTGGGTGACTGGGTTTTTTATGCATTTGAATCAACTGACAGGAAAATATATCTCTTTTTAAATAATTGGCAGTTTCTCCTAACTACAGAAAGGAGCACCTGTTGGTGCATGCTGCTTTACTAGACAAATTTTGGAAGCAAAGGTCAGGATGAAGTGATATAAATAGATAGCTTAGAGTAGGTCTGCTTCAGTCATACATAATAGATAAATCTTTTCCTCTGTGATTAAAAAAAAAGCTACACATCGTAATCAGTGCAGTGTACAAACATAGTACCAGGGGGCACTCTTTCTGTAGGTGAACAGCTCAGGTCCTGAAAGAGGTACATTATGTGATACATCAATTAACTATGGAGATGAAGGCAATGTGAGTCTGTTATAGAGCTAGTTCATGTTTCATCTCCTTTCCTGTTAATTGAATCTTGATTGGGAGTCAGAGGATATTGGGAATTTCTATCTTGAATCACCATTATAATAAGCTCTTTAGGAGAAACCAATAGGTATTTTCCCTGAGTAACAGGTTTAAATGTAACTCTTTTGTCAGCAATCCTGAATCAAGGGCACAGCTTTACTTTTTAAACTATTCTGATATAATAAAAGTGAGAAACAGTAACAGCATTTTAACTGGTTGATGGAAGAGATGAGCGTTGCCAATAAGCTACTTACAACAGTACTTTTTATACCTCTTATAAAAAGTGCAAATAAAGATGATCACATTTACTGGGCCACTTCTAGTTTCTGCAAAGTCTGAGATCTGGCCAGGCTGAGAAGGCTGTCTTCCTCAAGCCCATGCCTCCACCCTAAAAAGATAGAACCAACTATTGCACCAATAAGAAAAAGGATTCAAGGGTCAGTCCTTTGCCTCCACAGCATTGGCCACAGTGCTGGCCATCCACAAATCCCTCAACAGTCCAGGTTCTAGTGCAGGACGAGTGGTCCTGGGGAGGTGGCTGCAGTCATGGACATCGGACCCTAAAGCATTCGTGCAGTCGTAGCTCCACCCCACCGCTAAGTAACCCTTTATTCACCTCTTCTTGATCCTTTCACATATTTACCTTGGCAACTTTCTTGACTTTCCTCCCTTCTCACATTACCAACTCTTCCCCAAATCTTTCCATCAAATGGACATTTCCTGCTTACCTGATGGAAGTTTTTTTTACCTATTCTCCTACCCTAAACATCCGTTCTCTTTCTTTCTTTTCTTTCTTTCTTTCTTTCTTTCTTTCTTTCTTTCTTTCTTTCTTTTTATACCCAGTCTTTAGAAACTTCACTCTATTTCATTGCATTTTCTTCCCTCTGGCTTTCTGCAAAACTGCACAAGCAGCCTAGGGGACAACACATAAACATATTCAAAAGTGAAAAGGCCCAGCTTAGATTCAATTCTGTCTTACCTGCAACTTTCTCTCTGACCAGAGGTTCTCTTCCCAATGAACTCCCATCACTACTCCTAGTTGACCAGACCACTGGCATGGTACTTACCAGTTAGCCTCTGCCCTGCATCGCTAGTTATCTTTTTATATATACAAACCAAGTTATCAGTAGGCTCCTTTAAGAAGTGCTATACCTCTCAGCAACTAGCTGATTTAGAACAAGACTATATTCTATATCCTTAAAGTCAAGGGGAGGATTGGTGTTCTGGATTATCTAAACAATAAATCTAAATTATGTAAATAATTCGTATTTATCTAAATAAAAAAATTACTCGGGGCTGGAGAGTATTATGCAAAGCAAAATCAGTCAGTCAGAGAAAGACAAATACCACATGATTTCATGCAAATGTGGAATTTAAGAAACAACAAATGAGCATAGGGGAAAGAGGGAGAGAGGCAAACCAAGAAACAGTCTCTTTACTACAGAGAACAAACTGGTGGTTACCAGAGGGGAGGTGGGAGAGGGGAATGGGTGAAACAGGTGATGGGGATTAAGAAGGGCACTTGTGGGCACCTGGTTGGCTCAGTCATTAACCATCTGACTTCAGCTCAGGTCATCATCACTTGAATCGTGAGTTCAAGTCCCACATCGGGTGACCAAGAGCCCCGTTTTAGGTAAAACACGAGCCCCAGGTGTGCCCCACTTCTCTTTCTCCTCTTGTGGGATTCTCTCTTTCTCTGCCCCTTGCTCACTTGCGCCCTCTCTTTCTCAAAAAAAGAAAAAAAAAAAGCACTTGTGATGAACACCAGGTGTTGTATGAAGTGTTGAATCACTAAATTGTATACCTGAAACCAATATTACACTATATGTTGACTGACTAGAATTTAAATAACAACTTTAAAAAATTAAAAATGACTCATTTTTAAATGAAAATATTAGGATAATTCAAACAGAAGTAGATTTGTGATATAGTGTCCAAATAATAATGCCAGGGATACTCCTAAGAATCTTTTTACTGGAGTCCCAGGGTCCCTTCTTAGACCAGGAAAATTCTGTTACCCCTTTTCCATTACTGCAGACCCCAGAAGTTAAGTTTATTTGCCTCTGTTCCTAGCAGCTGACCCATCACATCAGAAACTGTCAAAGGTTGATAGGGGCACAAGCTGCTTCCAGTGTTTGAAGTTCCTGGTATATTAACGGATAAATGAATTCCAAAATGGGATTACAAAAACTATGGTCTATTTTACCTTCAACAATTTAGCATGTTTAACATATGCATTTTTATTATTCACAGGGTAATTATAAGACTTATTAAAAATATTAATGTAGATTCTACAAAGGCTATGTGGTTGGGTAATGGGACACAGGATTAAAATTGAAAGATGATTGTCTTTTTTCTTTCATAGGTCGGCGTATATGATTGTGATTGTGTACATGTTCTCTTATGGAAGTAACTTAACAAAGTCTAAACGTAAGCCCTTCGTATGTGGAAGGCCAAATAGCCTCCCCCCTCCGCATGTCCACTTTCTCCAGTGCACACACACGGACACAGGGACACACGCACCAGGTAATATGCCCTGCTGGGAGATAAGCTCTCCCCAAGACCTGCTCAAGAGTGGTAGGAAGTCTGCCAGGTTTCATCCTTACTTGCTGTCCCTAAATATAAGCACACAGAACACCTAGGCTTTGAGGGGGAAGTGTGCTTAAGTTACTAACTTTGGGAAACTGTACAAAGGCTTTATATTTCTACTTCCTGTGCATATCTCCTGACTCCCTGGAATGATGTGGCACCTGGGAGCTCTGTGATTTAGGTATCCACTTCTGTAATTCTGAAGTCAAGGCTTATTGGAGCCACTCCCTTATTCTTACTCCATCTTTTGTAAAGATTCTTTGCTCCAGCATGGTCTCTTTCCCCAGCCCTTAGATGTTCAATGTAGCCAAGAAGTCCTATACCCTGCTAAATTCATTACGTCCAGACTTATATGATTGCTAAGGCTTATTGTTCAGTCTTCCCAGGGACTTTTGATTTTAACCAAAGACAAAGCCTTACTTTTTTTTTTAATGTTTATTTATTTTTGAAAGAGAGAGAAAGAGTGTGCACACAGGGAAAGGGCAGAAAGAGAGAGAGGGAGACAGAGGATCCAAAGCAGGCTCTGTGCTGACAGCAGTGAGCCCAATGTGGGGCCCAAACCCACAAATTGTGAGATCATGACCCATGCTGAAGTGGCATGCTTAACCAACTGAGCCACCCAGGCACCCTAGACAAAGCCTTACTTTTCAAAAGGAATCATTGATAAAGCACTGTAGTGCTAGATAGAGTAGGAACTACTCCTGTTGACTCTCCAGAGATTTAAGCTTCTGACCTGATATTCTGCTATAAGGCATTTTCAGTTTTAATTTAGATATCTAGACAGAACTGGCTAGTTGATAACTAGGGTCTCACCTCTTGCCCCATGCTTTTAATATATAGAAATAATGAAATGGGGAAAATTCATCCCCTTGTTCTGTAGACTACCCTACAAGGTATATTTATCTATAAAAGAATGAACACTGTATTCTTTGCAAAAGAATTCAAGCATTCTTTTGCAGAATACCTAATCCTTCCAGGGAAAGGATACATATATAGTGTACAACATTCCTGCTCAGAATTTTAACAAAAAACTTTATTATAATTTAGTGTACTATTGGCTTGCATTTTTGTAATTTTACAAGAAAATTTGTTTCCACATACCCATTAAATATCTGATTCATTTTCTTGGCTCAAGATAATGCCTTATACCTATATCACCAGCAAACCAGTATCTGCATTGGACAAATATATGACTAAGTGTGATTAAGCTATTAAGTATTTTTAATTCCCTTTTACTATTCTTTGAATATAGTCTATTTCTGAGGAAGCAGAGGCAGGATGGAGTACCTTGATATTACAGAGCTTTATAGAGCAAGCATATGGACTTGGATTGTTCATCCTAATTGGCAGAGATTCTGCTATACAGAACCTTGCAACAACATCTTAATTTTCTTGCTCTAGTGAATGTCCTAATGAGCGTATTTACAGTGTGAGTTATGGAGAAGAGTGAAAAACTCTAAATCTTTATAGCGTTCTTATGTTCTGCCTTCCTTTTTCATAGTCAGATCTTAAGAGGTAGAATTAACACCCAGTAGGACATCAGAACTTCTTGGCTTTAATCCTCCGCATATCTTTTCTTTGTCTCTAGGGCAGGCAGGTACTGATTTATGGACTCTATGATTCTGAAACAGTAAAAGGTATCTGAAACGCATATTTATTGTTTTCTGCAAGCCAATTACATCTTGTTTACATATGACACATAAGGCAAACCTGGAAGGAGAATAAGTAAATTGAGATCATTGTTTCGTATTGTGTTATTATGTTTTACTTTAATCTTCCTTTGGTAAGGCAGTCATTCCCATGCGCGTGTCCTCTGGTATCTATTCTGTTAGCTACTGGCAATTTGTCGTCTCCCTCCCAGCAAATTTCCTTAGGTGAAGATGACAATGACTCCTGACCAAAGGGAGCATTTTCCTCTTGGTGTTTCTACACAATCGCTCTCTTTTTTATTTTTTTAAATGTTTATTTTTGAGAGAGAGAGAGAGTATGAGCAGGGGAGGCAGTGAGGAGGGAGACAGAGAATCCCAAGTGGGTTCCATGCTGTCAGCACAAAGCCCCATGCGGGGTTTGAACCCACGAACCATGAGATCACGACCATGACCTGAGTTGAAGTCGGATGCTCAATGGACTGAGCCACCCAGGTGCCCCACAATCTCTCTCTTAAAAGAATAGTTTGGGGCCCCTGGGTGGCTCAGTCGGTTGAGCGTCGGACTTCAGGTCAGGTCATGATGCCACAATTCGTGGGTTTGGGACCCGCACAGGGCTCTGTGCTGACAGCCTGCTTTGGATTCTGTGTCTCTCTCTCTTTCTGCCCCTCCCCTGCTTGCACTGTCTCTGTCTCTCAAAAATGAATACATATTAAAAAAAAAAAAGTTTTATTGAGGTATGTTTCATATGCCATAAAATTCATCCACTTAAAGTTCAGAGGTTTTTATTTATTTATTTATTTTTATTGTTTTATTTTTTAATTTATTTTTTAATTTTTTAATTTTTTCAATAAATGAAGTTTATTGTCAAATTGGTTTCCATACAACACCCAGTTCTCATCCCAAAAGGTGCCCTCCTCAATACCCATCACCCACCCTTCCCTCCCTCCCACCCCCCATCAACCCTCACTGGCGTGAGGTGATATGAGTGTGGTTTTGATTTGTATTTCCCTGATGAGGAGCGACGTTGAGCATCTTTTCATCTGCCTGTTGGCCATCCGGATGTCTTCTTTAGAGAAGTGTCTATTCATGTTTTCTGCCTGTTTCTTCACTGGGTTATTTGTTTTTCGGGTGTGGAGTTTGGTGAGCTCTTTATAGATTTTGGATACTAGCCCTTTGTCCGATATGTCATTTGCAAATATCTTTTCCCATTCTGTTGGTTGCCTTTTAGTTTTGTTGGTTGTTTCCTTTGCTGTGCAGAAGCTTTTTATCTTCATAAGGTCCCAGTAGTTCATTTTTGCTTTTAATTCCCTTGCCTTTGGGGATGTGTCGAGTAAGAAATTGCTACGGCTGAGGTCAGAGAGGTCTTTTCCTGTTTTCTCCTCTAGGGTTTTGATGGTTTCCTGTCTCACATTCAGGTCCTTTGTCCATTTTGAGTTTATTTTTGTGAATGGTGTGAGAAAGTGGTCTAGTTTCAACCTTCTGCATGTTGCTGTCCAGTTCTCCCAGCACCATTTGTTAAAAAGACTGTCTTTTTTCCATTGGATGTTCTTTCCTGCTTTGTCAAAGATTAATTGGCCATACGTTTGTGGGTCTAGTTCTGGGGTTTCTATTCTATTCCATTGGTCTATGTGTCTGTTTTTGTGCCAATACCATGCTGTTTTGATGATGACAGCTTTGTAGTAGAGGCTAAAGTCTGGGATTGTGATGCCTCCTGCTTTGGTCTTCTTCTTCAAAATTACTTTGGCTATTCAGGGCCTTTTGTGGTTCCATATGAATTTTAGGATTGCTTGTTCTAGTTTCGAGAAGAATGCTGGTGCAATTTTGATTGGGATTGCATTGAATGTGTAGATAGCTTTGGGTAGTATTGACATTTTGACAATATTTATTCTTCCAATCCATGAGCACGGAATGTTTTTCCATTTCTTTATATCTTCCTCAATTTCCTTCATAAGCTTTCTATAGTTTTCAGCATACAGATCTTTTACATCTTTGGTTAGATTTATTCCTAGGTATTTTATGCTTCTTGGTGCAATTGTGAATGGGATCCGTTTCTTTATTTGTCTTTCTGTTGCTTCATTATTAGTGTATAAGAATGCAACTGATTTCTGTACATTGATTTTGTATCCTGCAACTTTGCTAAATTCATGTATCAGTTCTAGCAGACTTTTGGTGGAGTCTATCAGATTTTCCATGTATAATATCATGTCATCTGCAAAAAGTGAAAGCTTAACTTCATCTTTGCCAATTTTGATGCGTTTGATTTCCTTTTGTTGTCTGATTGCTGATGCTAGAACTTCCAACACTATGTTAAACAACAGCGGTGAGAGTGGACATCCCTGTCGTGTTCCTGATCTCAGGGAAAAAGCTCTCAGTTTTTCCCCATTGAGGATGATGTTAGCTGTGGGCTTTTCATAAATGGCTTTTATGATCTTTAAGTATGTTCCTTCTATCCTGACTTTCTCGAGGGTTTTTATTAAGAAAGATTGCTGAATTTTGTCAAATGCCTTTTCTGCATCGATTGACAGGATCATATGGTTCTTATCTTTCCTTTTATTAATGTGATGTATCACGTTGATTGATTTGCGAATGTTGAACCAGCCCTGCATCCCAGGAATGAATCCAGAGGTTTTTAGTATATTCACAGAGTCATGCAACCATTACCACAATCTAATTTTAGAACATTTTCAATATCTCCCAAAGAACCCCCAGTACCCATTAGCAGTCATTCCCCATTTCTGCTTCCTCACCCTATCCCATTGCCAAGAAACATCTAATCTATTTTTCTGTCCCTATGGATTTACCTGTTCTGCCCAGTTCACATAAATGGAATCATATTGTATGCAGTTTTTTGTGACTGGCTTCTTCACTAGTATACTGTCTTCAAGGTTCATCCATATTGAAGCATGTCCTTCATACCTTTTTATTGCCCAATAATATTCCATTATGTGAATATATGTTAAATTTTATTTATCCATCAATTAGTTGATGAACATGTGGGTTGCTTCCACTTTTTGGCTATTATGAATAATACTACTTGTGAACATTAGCATAAAAGTTTTTGAATAGATATATGTTTTAATTTGTTTTTGTTTTTTTTAAGGACGAGGAAAACCAGACTGAGCACTAGAACCTAAGATTCCAATTTCTTTTTTTTTTTAATGTTTATTTATTTTTGAGAGAGACAGACAGAGTGCAAGTGGGGGAAGGGCAAAGAGAGGGAGACACAGAATCTGAAGCAGGCTCCAGGCTCCGAGCTGTCAGCACAGAGCCCGAAAAAGAGCTCGAATCCACCAGCCATGAGATCATGACCCAAGCCCAAGTCGGACGCCCAACCGACTGAGCCACCCAGGCGCCCCCTAAGATTCCAATTTCTAATAAAGTGCTCTTTCTGCTCACAATATTCCAGAAATTTTAGAAATGCAAGTTATTTTATGAAACTCTAATATCACACCTTGCTTCCATTTCTGGGCTTGATTTGCATCTAAAATGTAGAAACATATTTTGAATTCTTTCTCAAAATATTTGAAACATCTTTGTATCTGCCCATGTATCTCTTCATATTCCAAACTGCAGATAAGCAGTGATGCCATCCTTCGTAAGTCTTTGAGATCTCTTGCCTGTAACATAATTCTTTTAAAGAACAAATAATTGGGAAGGAATTATGGTGGAGAGTTCTTAAGGAATGAGCCACCGCTGTCACAGGTCTTAGAATGCTGGAGAAGTAAATGCTGTGCAGACTGACGTGGCTGTAATACATCAGCATAATGTAAACAGTATTAAGTTAAAAGTGAGTGCCTAAATGAGCTGTGATCACAAGTGTGCTGCACTGCTCCAAGTGCAGAAATTGCATATAGCCAGCGAGTAGCAGCCCCCCAGAAAGCCAGCCCTCTGGAAGCCAACCCACAGCAGCTGGTGAACAGTATTTTCATTTCTGCCCTTCTTTGGACGCTGTTGGGATTCCTCACTGGGTTCCTAGTTCTAGCCCTGCAGTCTGCTTTATGTCAGCCTTTAGATTGCTCTTTTGCATAGACCTGGATGTTGGTTGATTATTAGACCCATAGAATATGGGCATCAAAAGGCACCATAGAAATGACCTAAGTCAGCTCTCTCCTTCACTCATCAATGTTTTGAAGATGAGAAACATTAGATCTTCCAAGATTAAATAACCCATGCTATTCTGGGACTCCTAATCCTAATCCAGGCTACTCCTAACTGAAGAGAGGCCCCAAACCTGGGAACTGTGGCTGTTTATATGACATGACATTTGTTCCTTAGTGGTCTGAACAACTTTATTTGTCTTTGGCTGAGACTCCTGGAGTAGGATTCTCAAATGTGGCTTAGGAACCCTGAATCTCTCTGTTCTTATTCCTGTGGGGTTTAGCATCCTTAACTACTAATTTCAGTACATTATCTCCACGTGTTTTAAGTCTAACTATCCCATGGGGCTGGGAGAGGTGCTTCTGGTTTCTCCCTTGGCCCGATCCAGTGTCATATGACTCCATTCTGGTTTTTGGTTTTTTCCCACCTGACTGAGGTGTGGGCAGGCAAATCCTGCAAAAATGGATCCAGGGAATAGTAGGTAAACACCAATGGAAAGAACACAAATATTTGGCACAATTAGAGGGAAATTTGAGGAAAGCTCATATTTTCAGTAAGAACTCAAAGTGTCCACTTCTATGAAGCAATGCCCTTTCCTCATCTCTCCATTTATGTCAAGAGCACAAAATAAGCACCTAGTAAATGCTACAATGTATTTTTGTATCATCTCCTCCCTTGCCAACATCACATTCATTTCTTTCTTGATTTCTTGACTACATGCTCTCTTTCTACATACAATGCTCCTCTTTAAAACCAAATTCTCTTTCTCATTTTTTTTTAATGCAAATCTTGCTTTCATTTAAGACCCAATGTAAGTGACTGGCCCTTTTTCAAAAAGCTTTCTCTTCCAAGCACCACTCTTTAATAACATTGTATACTTCTGTATTCCTGAAACATTTCACACTTTTAAATCACAAACTCTACTAAATATTGCTTAATTATCTCCAGGCATTTCAAATATTGTATGTACTTGGTTTCTCCAAGGACAATGGACTGTCATGGGCAAGACCTATGCTTCTTATATCTACTAAATTTCCACGATAGTACTGGGCACACAGACGGGAGTTAGTAAATGCCAAATACTTTCATTTAAATCTAATTCATAACCTGGATTTCAAGATTAATTGTAGTTATATCCACTCTATACGGGAGCACATGTATTTTCATTTTCAGTTACCCTGAAAGATGAAGATCAAAATGAAAATGCACGCAAGGTAGTATTGATTGAGCCTAGGATAGGCTCCGACCGTGTGCCAGGTACTGTGTGGGGTACTGGGGATGCAAAGATGAATAAGGTATGGTCCTGATCTCAAGAAGTATATAGTCCGGTAGGGAGATAAAAATGTAAGCAAATAGATGCAATAGTGAAAAATAGGGACATTCTAGGCACAGAACAGCATAAACCAAGATGTGGAGAAAGAGCTGAGTGTAGTGTGTGTGTGTGTGTGTGTGTGTGTGTGTAAGATTGTTAGCAGCTTAGAGGAGAGAGTGGGCCTTATGGAGGCAATAGAATGTTTAACAATAAATTGGAATAATATAGCAGTGCTGCCTGGCAAAATTTTCAGCAATGGTGGAAATATTCTGTCCAATATGGCAGCCACTAGTCACATGTGGTTATTGAGCATTAAAATGTGGTTGTGTGACTAAGGAACTACATTTTAATTTTCATTTTATTTTTAATTAATTTAAATTTAAATAGTCACCTGCAGCTAGTGGTTACTGTATTGCACAGTCCAGGTCTAGAGAGCCAAGCTAGGTGCAGTAGAATTTTCTGGGTTATATGCAGACTTTTATCATTTATTCCATCTGTCTATATGTTCCAGATTGATGAGTCCAGGAGATGGTAAAGATGTGCTGTGGTGAATGGCTTTGAGTTTTCACATCTCCTTTTGGAGCTGCAATTTTTTCATCAATAAATGACAGTAATGATGTACTTTTCATGGGTTTGGGGGAGGATTAAATGAAATATATGTGATAATGCTATGTAATCTTACTATGTATGCTTTCTAAGGTGTTTCAAGTTCTTAAACAGTGATTTTCATTGGGGGAATTTGGCAAATCTGTAGATGCTTTTCCCTTGTCAGATTGGTTAGGGAGCAATACGTCATTAATGGGCAGGGCCCAGGGAGGTGAGATGTCCTATAATACATGGAATATTGATGCAAAAAGTAAAAATTTCAATTTTCCCAATAAACATTTATGTAGGTGAAAAATCTACTTATTATTGAGCCCAGAATTCACTGTTTTATATATAAACACAAAGAATTTTTATATGGTTTCAATAAACACTGACTTACCCAAGAAGGTAACTTCCATTGCAAACTAAGGGAAGGACAGACTTTGTTTCATTCAAGAATTATTCACCATTTCTGAAAATCAACACACAAATGTCCTTGCCACTAATAATATTTGAAACTTCATAATCATTGACACATCCCCAAAGGCAAGGGAATTAAAAGCAAAAATGAACTATTGGGACCCCATGAAAATAAAAAGCTTCTGCACAGCAAGGGAAACAATCAACAAAACTAAAACTAAAAGGCAACCAATGGAATGGGAAAAGATATTTGCAAATGACATATCAGACAAAGGGCTAGTATCCAAAATCTATAAAGAGCTCATCAAACTCCACACCCGAAAAACAAATAATCCAGTGAAGAAATGGGCAGAAAACATGAATAGACACTTCTCTAAAGAAGACATCCAGATGGCCAACAGGCACATGAAAAGATGTTCAACATCGCTCCTCATCAGGGAAATACAAATCAAAACCACACTCAGATATCACCTCATGCCAGTCAGAGTGGCCGAAATGAACAAATCAGGAGACTATAGATGCTGGAGAGGATGTGGAGAAACGGGAACCCTCTTGCACTGTTGGTGGGAATGCAAACTGGTACAGCCACTCTGGAAAACAGTGTGGAGGTTCCTCAAAAAATTAAAAATAGACCTACCCTATGACCCAGCAGTAGCACTGCTAAGAATTTACCCAAGGGATACAGGAGTACTGATGCATAGGGGCACTTGTACCCCAATGTTTATAGCAGCACTCTCAACAATAGCCAAATTATGGAAAGAGCCTAAATGTCCATCAACTGATGAATGGATAAAGAAATTGTGGTTTATACACACAATGGAGTACTATGTGGCAATGAGAAAGAATGAAATATGGCCCTTTGTAGCAACGTGGATGGAACTGGACAGTGTGATGCTAAGTGAAATAAGCCATACAGAGAAAGACAGATACATATGTTTTCACTCTTATGTGACTCCTGAGAAACTTAACAGAAACCCATGGGGGAGGGGAAGGAAAAAAAAAAAGAGGTTAGAGTGGGAGAGAGCCAAAGCACAAGAGACTCTTAAAAACTGAGAACAAACTGAGGGTTGATGGGTGGTGGGAGGGAGGGGAGGGTGGGTGATGGGTATTGAGGAGGGCACCTTTTGGGATGAGCACTGGGTGTTGTATGGAAACCAACTTGAAAATAAATTTTATATATTTTAAAAAAATATATGAAACTCCATAATCAGCCTGTATTTGCAGTGATTGCATTTATTATGATTCTATATATATGTATGTCTGATTATTTCATTGTCTTCAGTGTAGACAGTCCCTCTGCATTTACATATAGTATTATATATTATATCCTTATAAATAATTTTCCTTTTATTTCTCCTTTGTGTTATAGGTCAAGCTCTGTATTGATTTTTTTTGGAAATTATGTGGGTGGGTAGATTACATTACCTATGAATATAATTTCAGAGTAGTAAAAGAGCCATTACCAAATATTTGTTATAAAAAGGTAACAGTAGTTTTAGTAGGGTTGACAACCTTGTTTTAAACCAATGTGGTCCTTGTTCTCATTGTTTTGTTATCTCTTAACCTGTCAGGGGACTGCACATTAATATGAAAAACACAAATTGTAACATCTTAGACTACGCTAGTGCTCTCCTTCCTAAAGTGGGCCAATGCTTCTGTGCTGGCAGGGAGAAGTACCTGGATAGCTGACCTAGACAGCCTCGGAGAAGCACAGATCTCTAATATTCTGTCCAAACACGGACAGCGGATTTGTACTTTTTAGGAGCAATTCTTAGACCACACTAGAACATTTAAACAAAGCCTTGCTAACAGTCCAGAGAAAATTGAAGTGTAAAAATGGGTATCATAAAACTAGATAAACTAATTTATACAATGTCCTCATCGTCAATTTGGGATTCCTCACAGGGTTTCCACCTTCCAAGATCAAGTTTTGTCTCTGGTGATAGTGCTTATTTTTAACCTCTCCCTTAAAAACACCTTGGAGAGCTCGAAATCCACACCAAAACAAGGGACACTGAGATAAACATTTCCTCTTTTCTAATTATCTAAGGCCTGCCTTCAAGTATCTCCCTCCTTCCTTCTTTCTTCCTTCCTGCTCTCCCATTAATAATTAAGATGAGGAAGGTCCACATCCTTTGAGGAAACCTCATCCATATATATGCAGGGGTTTACAATCCCTGCAAGATCACCTCTACAAGACAATCCTAGGGAGGAAAATGCACTAGACACAGTATCTCTTCAAGAGTGCCAGTTTTCTATTAAAAAAAAAAACAACTTACCTACTATCACAGCTAGGAGGCTATAGAGCATGAATCAGAAATTGTTAACGTTGCTGAATTCCAGGCTGATGAACATTACATTCATTTTAATAGACAGAGTATCACTTCTGGTTGGTTGATAGCTATACTGTACTGATGTAAAATGGCTTTAGTACCACTTCAGTTCGCTCATTACTCCATGACACCCCAAGTATCCCAAGTAACAGGAGATATTCTTGGTGACCAAGGGGATACCTACATCTTTGGCAATTTCACAGGGTAAAATGGCCAGGATGATTGATTTATTTTGAAGGCTACTTGGCCTTTGACTGGCTTTTTAAACTACAATCTATACCATCTGTGAACCAAATCTATGAACAGGGAACAAAGACAGGAAGCTGAGGTGTATGTATGCTAAAAAAAAACTAAAGTTAAAAAGTAATTAAAATACCTAAAACCTAAAACTGCTCTAAAAATAAAATCTATTAATTAAAAGTTACTAAAATCAAAATTATTTTGAAACGCAAATATTTGTCTTGTGTGTAAACTAAGGCCTAATATTTTTAGGAAATACATTTTTATTTGAATAATTTAAAAAGGAATTCAAGAAGCTCCCAAACCCATTTGAATGTTTTTCTTATCTAAGAAATGTGAATTGTGTTTTTTTTTTCTGTGATGGAATATGCCAAGATTCACTTTCTATTTGCTTACCAATTTACAATATTCAGACTGCTTTCATATGCATTAAATTTTTTTTTTTATTTGTCAGAGGGGCAGTTTAAAATGGTGGTTAAAAGAATAGATTTTAGAGCTAGACTGCCAGGGGTTTAAACCCCATCTTCCCCAGTTAGTAGCGTGTAATCTTAAGTGAGTTACTTAACTTTTCTGGGCTTTAATTTTCATCATCTTTTCCCATCCTTATAAATGGCGACAGTTGTGGTACCTAATTCAGAGATTCAGAGTTGCTATTGAATTTATATGATAAAGTACTCAGAACAGTAAAGTACTCAAACACAGAGTGTTTACTCAGTGTTAGCTATTATATTATTATTATTATTATTATTATATCATAAAATTCTAAGAACTAATGGCAAAGTGCCCGAGGAGCTGAAGGGGTTAATGGTGAGTGGAAGAATCAGGGCAGAAACACTGACACTGGAGCACATTGCCTCTGTGCAGTGCAAGATTACTTTTGTTGGATCCAGGTCTTTCTAACACATGTTCAGTGCCCTTCACTTCACAGAAGACTAAGTCTGGGAGACTTCAGTGCTGAGTTGTATCTGCTTCAATAAGTGAATAAAGCAGGTTATTAAAATGGGCTTAAGGATACAATATTATATACTCAATATGATCTCAACCATTAAAACAAAGCATAGCGTGAAGCCTGGAGAAAAGATAGCAGGCACATTGGCCAAATATCAGAAGCATTTGCCCCTGAAGGTGGGATTACGGGCCATTCTTTGTGTTTTTATAATTGTCTCCACTTTCCATGTGTTCTGTAGTGGGCACAGCATTGTTTTGGTAAATGGGGAAGAAAAGTAGAAAATTAAAATAATTTCAATAAAATAGAAATAAAAATAGAAGTTTGTTATATCACCATTGCGGCAAATAATGGAGCGTAAAGAAGGGTAGGAGAGGAAGAACGATTTAAAATCTAAATGTTCATTTTAGAGAGCTTTTGCTATTTGAAAAAGCTAGAACTGTCAGACCCACACTTCATTTTATGAATTTGGCGTTTCCGATAAAAAATTAAGTAAATGCTAATCAACGAACGCTGCTGTGAAACAAAGGCCGACCACCTCATTGAGATAATAAATCCAGCACTTAACCGGGGAGGCTGGTCTTCCCTACACAGAACGAAACGCTAAGAAGTTTTTCCACAAGAGGGCGGTAGCTGCTCAGGGTTTCTTTAAAAGGGACTTCAGAAGGACCCAGACACTTGTAAACCAAGCAACGACTCAAATGAAAGAACTTTTTCTCCACGAAGAATCAGGAGCCGCACGTGTGTGACACACCCAAGTCAGAGGCAACAACTTTAAGCAGGACATAAAGAAAAACTAACTTACAGACTCGTTTAAAATTACCTAAATTACGTTCAGTGGACGTTATTTATACAGGTGAAAGTTTTTCATGGCTGTTCACACCAGACACTGTTTAATCCGCTGGATCACACCGGACCAGCACTTTATTCCTTAAGGAACGTGAAGGAATCTACAGACATTCCTTCAAGCTCATGATTTCCACACCCGATCCCGTTTTCCAGAATATACTCCTAAGCAAAAGGGTTCCCTGGAGTCAAGGGGTCCCTGCGGAAAATGCCAGAGGGGAGGAGATTTTATACACACACACACACACACACACACACACACACCCATATGCATATGCACATATGCATATATATACATATGTGCTTTGCTGAAGTTCAAGACCAGTAGGTATTTGGTGTTTTCTTGCATTTACTCTTTCATTCCTGAATTTGGGTTTTGATATTGCGGGCATTTCTGGGCTCTATATTCTCCATCTTCTGGGACATTTCAGAACCCTCCCTTCAGAGTGCACATATCCCCCAAGAGAACTGAGTACATATTCTGCGATTGTGCAGCAGGAGGGCCATGCTACCGCTTGGAAGATCCCTGAGGGATGTTCTCGCTTGGGGTTCGAGATCTCCTGGGTAGTGGATTCCACATCTATCCCAGTCGCTTCCCTCCCATATTTGTGTTGGCCTCCTCGTTGGGAGAGCGCGGACCGCAGGATCCTACAGTGCTCTAGGCCCCCTCCCGGCTCCAACGCTTCCCAAACCATCTTTCTAGTCGCTGGTCAGCAGAAGCAACCAAGGGTCCAGCTCCTACTCACAGCGTTTACAGGAGGCCAAGAGGACAGACATGCGCTCCCTTTCCCCTGCTCTCCTTCTCGGAGACCAGCTTGTTTCAAGCTCGCGGACATTCTTCTTTCTCCCTTGTGTTTGTACTTAGCCGCCGGATCGACCCCTCTTACAACACTAACATAAACCCAGCCAGCCTCCGGGTTCAGCCGGTACAGGCCCCACTCGCTGGCGAAGTGGAGTCATTAAAGAAGTCATCTAGGCAATTCAAGCAAACACATTTCAGACAGGTTTTTGGCCTGAAACACACACGTAATTCCCTCCATACCCGCCACCTCCCGCCCGCGTCCCGGGCCTTTTGCGAGTATAGAATAGGCTTCTTGTGGCTACATTTGAGTACCCCGACATTTGATATATTTGGGGAAGAAGAGTTACCATTCATTCCCGACTGCTGGATTTTAGTACATTTAGCTGAGATTTCATTTGCATTCCTTCTGCGAGTTACCCTGAATTTAGTGGCTGTTCCTTTAACTTAAAGCAAAAGTATCAAAATGCGCTAGGCGTTTCTGAGTCAAGGGTTAGACCGAGGGGTAGGGTGGTCAAGAGGATCGCGCAGGCTTCGTAACAGTAGCAGCCCGCGAACAACAGTAACTTGAAAACAGGTCCATTTGTTCAGGGGCTCAAGAAAGTCAAGGGAGGCGCGTCGCCTTCCTCATCCCTACCATTTTAGCTCTTTTTGCAACCTCAGAATATGCCAACACGCTTCACTCTTTCATTAATTTTTCAATTAAAATGCAAATCGTTCGCTTTCAAACACAGCCCCCCCCCCCCCGTAATATATGTACTGTGCAGAGATGCGAGGGGGCGACCACGTGTTACACGTTCTATTCCTAGCATCTACTCCTAGCTGGACTTGGAAATGTCTGACTTTACTAGGTCGTGGGCAGAAAGGCGTGCTGGTCCTGGGGGTCTCCTGAGGGAAAGTCCTGACTCTCTAGGGCGTTTGTAAGCTGCGTGTAAGACCGCGCGAATCAGAAACTGGCCTCCCTGGTCAGTGTCAGGATCCGCTCTTCCAACATTCAGCCCCCAAGGTGGTAACGCTCCTGCAGGGGCAGGGCCATCTCTCCCTACGAGTGACAGAAGCAGACCACCCCCCTCCGAAGACGCCTCTGGCTCTCTCCACTCCCAGCTGGAGACAGACGGAGCAGATCGATGACAACCAGCACCAGGCTGGAGGCACCCGCTTTCCTTCAGCGCAGCGTGCGCCTGGAATATGAGCGACCCCACGCGGGATTCAGGCGCCCAGGGTTCACCCCCCGCCCCCCGGGGATCGAGGTACACAGACCCCAGAGTTTGTTTATTGTAACAGTTAAGAAAAAATGCCGCTATTTTAACTCCTCAATGTGAATGATAAGTAAGAGCAAACGGTGGAGCCGCCTTGCACCCAGCTTTGCAACTATTTACCAAAGTCAGTTGACCCGAGTTGGTTGAGTTGAATCAATCTCTCTCTCCCTCTCTCTCTCTCTCTCTCTCTCTCTCTCTCTCAGTTTTCTGTTTATTTACTTCACCCCTCCCCATATCAGATACTACACGTAAAAAAGAAAAATATCCAATTCTTTCCCAGGTCACAATATTTACATGAAATAAAGGGGAAGTCTCTTTTGGATATTGAAATATTTGGGGATCACCAGCCTCCTCCCCCCTCCATTCCTACCTAGTTCTTGAGAATGCGGTGTCCTGGTGGAATATGAGGAGATCGTTGGTGGCCCAGTAGCGGGGTCCAGGAGGGAGATTGTGTGTCACCGCCAATTGGGATCTCTCGAGGCAAGAAAAAGTTTCGTTTGTAACGAAGCGAGAGACGGAGGGGCCCCAGCAGCTAAGCCACAGGGGCCGGGGCTACCTCATCCTTCTGTCGCAGTCTTCTGGCCAAAACGGCAGGGTGTTGGGGTTTAGACCCACGGCCCAGCAGAACATCCCCGCAAGAAAATGTAGACGGTCCGTGCAGGAACTCTCTTCTTGCCCGACTCAGCATAATCCATGCGGAGGAAAGAATTCATCTTCCCGCAGGTCAGATTCTTAATGTCTGTGAAGTGATGGATTTAGCTCAGTCTTGAAGTTAATGCAGAAGGGTGGAGAGGAAAGAGGGAACCAAGTAAGAACAAAATTACTTTGATTTCAGAAATGAATAATAAAAGTGTCAAAGGGTAAACAAAAACATTTTTAAAAGACAACTTAAAAAACTAAAAAAAAAAAAAAAAAAAAAAATCCCCCAAAACCAAAACCAAAAAATCTCAAGCTCAAGCTGCCACTCTTAAAAAAGCAAAGTGTTAGAAATGAGGGTTATCAAAACGGAATAAGCCCTCCTGGGTTTTGGGGCTTTGACCCATATGAGTGCTTTGGCACTCACAGCCAAACTCCACCCATGGGTCATGCCACTCAAATTTTATTCTTGAGATATTTATTTCTATTTTCTAAGAATTGGGTTTGGACTTGATGATCTCATCCAAATTGCTCTAATGACCACCCCTCAATGGTGTGTTACTTCAACATCCTGAAATCTCAGAATGTTCAGGGGTCTTCCTCCTTCTCACTTGTACAGCTCAACCCTGACAGCAATTTCAAGATCATTTTACTAGGGACCAGGGATGGAAGATAGAGAGGGAATAAAGGAAACCACTCTCCAACTCCTAAATCTTAGACGTCCTATCACCACAGCCTGGAAGCCTGGACATCTCCATCTCTCAAAGCAACCCTGGAGTTGAGGGCAAGGGGCTACAGGTTCAGAGATGGTTTTCAAACACTTACAGTCTCCAGGGGGTACCTACATGCTTCTGTATATAGACTCCAATTTTGGAGATTCTGCTCCCGTGTAAATTCAGAACAAATAACAACAATAATCAAAAGAAGGAAAACTTAAAAAAAAAAAAAAGAGCTCACTCCTCTCAGGTCTAAACATCACATGAGAAACAAATATTCCTATTAAACTGATTCTGTTCTCTGTGTGTTGAGTAAATCTATAAATTGTAACATTGCGAAGGGACCTAGGAATGAAAAGAAAAGTAACCGAGAAAGAACAGAGAGGGAAAGAGGAAGGTGGCAAAAATGGACGAGGACGATCCTTCGGCCTACTAGGGGATTAAGGACATCTATAGGCTTAAGGAGCAACAAATTAATTTACACAATTCTGAGAGAGCCCAGATGGCCTTTAATTAATCCCTTCAAAAGAAGGAGCTAGGCCAGGGCTGCGCCGGCTGCCCGCTCCATTAGCTCCATTTTACAAGGGACCAAACTGTTCGAGGTGAGGCGTCGCGAGCTCGTAGGGTAAAGGGGGGGTGGGTAGGGTGACGCGGGAAGGCGAGGGGGGAGGCGAGGGAAGAATATGAACTGCTTTTCCATAAAAGGTCTGGGTTTTCATTATTCTTCTCTTTAAAAAGTAATACCCTCTTCGTCTCTGCTCCCCCCGCCACTTTTCCATTTTATTTAACACAATTAATTGAGGCGTCCCCTGGCCCCAAGGCGGAACCGCACCACTCGCCAGGCCCCGCCCCCTGGCCCCACCCACAGAAGGGACGGAGACGGGAGGAGGCGTGAACCAAGCGGGCGCGGCACTACGGCTCGTCCTCTTCAGCCAATCAGAGAGCTCGGCGCTCCGGGGTGGGCGCGCCCAGTAGGCGACGCGAGGCCCCAGGCTGCGCGCAATTGGAGACGGTGGTTACGCCCCCGGCCTGCACCCAGCTCCTCGGCCCCGCCCCTCACGGCCGCCTCCGTGTGACGTCCCTCAAAGTTCTCATTTTGGACCCCCACTTCCCCCTCCTTTTTGTCCCCCAGCTAAAGGAGGGTAGGGAGTGATGCAAATGTTTTATTACCTTTGAGAGCTTCATCTGAACTGTCAGGCCCGGAGGGAGAGAGGAGAGAGGAGGGAACAGAGAGAGGGAGTGGAAGCGCTGGAGAGGGTCAGCTTGGCCAGAGGACAGGGCTTAGAAGAACGAAGCCTGTAAAGCCGCGAAGAAATGCGAGAGAGGAGAGGCAAAGGCGGAGAGTGAGAAGAAGAGAGGGTGCTGGGGGGGTGGGGCGGGGGTCGCCAGGCCCGTTTGCAGAAGTGGACAGACGAGCGGAGCCGTAACCGAAGCCGTCAGACTTTTCGCACTTAGTCTTTTCTTTTCTGTTCTTTTCTCCCCGCTTTTCTTTTCAATATTGTAACTCTAGTGCCCAGTGGCCCAGAGGAGAAGGCGGGTTGGCGCGCCGAATCCGGGAGCGGCGGGGATTGGTGGCACTGCCCTTTCTGGCACACCGGCCCCGGGCAGAACCGGCGGAGGAAGTCCGCGCAGAGGCGAGATCCTCCCGCGGGCTGGATGCGCTCTCTCCCGGCGCGCAGCGAGCGCCAAGTGCGAATCAGCTTCGCCGCGAAAGAGCAGAGCAGCCAAGTAAGATTAGAGGAGCGCGTCCGGCGGAACCTGGAGTCCTTTGAACCTCCCCAAAGAAAGCGATCCAGTCCCCACACTCCAACATCAAAGCGGAGATTCGGTGACTCTTAACTTTGTTGCAAACTCTGGGGCCGGCCTGGGTTTTGTTTTGCTTATTTCTCTGGGGGGAGAAGATGAGAAGTAGTGCACATTGAGAAGCAAGGAAAAGTGGGGAAGAGAGAAGAGACCAAGATTGCATCCAGGAACTCCAGGAGCGAAAGGACATCCAAACGCGCCCGGACGCCCCCTGATCTCCGCGAGCCACCGCCTCTCCAGTGGCGTGTTTGGACATTTTTGCTGCGCAGCTTCGAGAGCAACTCTCGGCGGCGGCGTTCTCGGCCCAGTTGGCAGGTCGCCTCCGGGAGCGCGGAGCAACTCCACGCTCGCGCCCTCGGCACTTCTCACTCTCCTGAGCCCCGCCGGGACGCCGACCGGCGCCCTCGCTGTGTGGCTGCCGGCTCCGGCCTGGCCGTGGGATGTTAGCGGTGGGGGCGATGGAGGGCACCCGGCAGAGCGCGTTCCTGCTCAGCAGCCCGCCCCTGGCTGCCCTGCACAGCATGGCCGAAATGAAGACCCCGCTGTACCCCGCGGCGTACCCCCCGCTGCCCGCCGGCCCCCCCTCCTCCTCGTCCTCCTCGTCTTCTTCGTCGTCGCCCTCCCCGCCTTTGGGCGCTCACAACCCAGGCAGCCTGAAGCCCCCGACCGCGGGGGGGCTCTCGTCCCTGGGCAGCCCCCCACAGCAGCTCTCAGCCGCCACCCCACACGGCATCAACGACATCCTGAGCCGGCCCTCTATGCCGGTGGCCTCAGGGGCCGCCCTGCCCTCCGCCTCGCCCTCGGGGTCCTCCTCCTCCTCTTCCTCGTCCACCTCCGCTTCTTCCGCTTCGGCGGCTGCCGCGGCTGCCGCGGCTGCAGCAGCCGCTGCCTCATCCCCAGCGGGGCTGCTGGCCGGCCTGCCCCGCTTCAGCAGCCTGAGTCCGCCGCCGCCACCGCCCGGGCTCTACTTCAGCCCCAGCGCTGCGGCCGTGGCCGCCGTAGGTCGGTACCCCAAGCCGCTGGCCGAGCTGCCCGGCCGGACGCCCATCTTCTGGCCAGGAGTTATGCAGAGCCCACCCTGGAGGGACGCGCGCCTGGCCTGCACCCCTCGTGAGTACGATCCCCTGAGTCCAGCTGTGCGTGTTCTGCCCGCTCTTGGGTCCTGGCCCCTGGTGTGCATGGGGATCGGTGCACTCTCTTGGCTCCCTAGTAGTTTGGCAGCCCAGAATCGCACGATTTAGGCTGGGTCAGGGCATTCGTTGAGGGATTCTGGCTTTCCTGAGCTCGCGTGGTTGCGTCCAAGCGCCCCCCTCTCTCCAAGTGTCCAGCAAGCCTCGCGGAGCGGGTGTGCGTGCGTCCGTGTTGAAAACAACGCGGTACTGGGCGTGTGTGTCCTCCGAGGCCCCGGCTACTCTGGAACAGCCTGAGGGGAAACTCAGGCCCGGCCTGGGTTTAAGAGGTGGGAAGGGCAGGAGAGGCCACTGCGCCCCCGCTTACACCCCTGCTTTCTCAGCTCCCGCCTATCGGCCAGGGCCCCACTCCACCTTCCGCCAGCCTAACTGGCTTCTCTGAGAATCTGTGGGGAACGACAGCGGCAAGCCCTCCACAGCCCTGAGCAGAGCGCATGTATTTGCTGTGCGTCTCGGTCCAGGGTGTCCCCACCTAACCTCTTTGCCTTAGAGGAGCCCACCCCCCCTCCCCCTTTCCAGTACACTCGGGCCGGGTGAGCCCATTGAAGACAGGCCAGCGGCAGGCGCAGGAGCAAGCGCCGTCAATGCGGGCCATTCCTCTCCTCTGGGCCTCAGCTTTCTCACCTGCCTCGGCCCCCCGGTGTGGGGGGGGGGGGGAGGGTGGCGAAGGGCTGGACGCCTTGAGCCTGAACATATTGAGAGGCATCGTGGCCCTCAACATCCTAACACGAAAATGAACCAGAGGAAGAACGAAGTGGCGGGAGAAGGACTGGGGAATATGCACATGCCACCAAGACCTTGTTTGAAACCGAGGCGTCCCGCAGTCTAATCATCTGGGCAGTTGGCCACCGCCGCGGAGGCTCCTAGTCTTCCAGGTGAAGTTCGAGGCCCTGCCCAGGTCTTTTTCTTGCTCTGTTCTTTGCTTTTGACCAAGTGCTCCAAGTTTCCATTAAGTCTCCAGACCTCTTTTGGTGTGGCTGAGCGGCAGTAACTAAGATAAGTTGCGGGAGCCAAGTGGAGTCTCCCTTGGGAAGCCTCGGGACTGAGGGCGGCCTGGGAGGGTGAGGGTGTCGGGGAGACTTTATTGTATTCGTTTTGATGGCCAAGTAGGGACCGCCAACAAAGGCGGCACCCCCTCCCCCCTCGGCCGCAGCGGCGTTAGTTAGACTTGGGGGCGATTTAGCTCTCTTGTGTGCAAAAAACAAGGCGCCCTTTGTTGTGCCCACACAGGTTAGGAAAGCGTTCAAGGAAAAACAAAACAAAACTAGCCATCCTCATGCAAAGTCCCCGGGGCCAAGCGAGCACCGACTGGACTGGGAGGCGAGAAGGGCTTTTTTCCCCCGCATCTCAATTTACTCGGTCCTGGCGATTCGACTCCGGCAAACTTCAGCAATGCGCTCCCTTTCTGTTTGACGTCTGTGTTCGGTAGAAGGTTATTTACTGCTGTTCCAAACACACCCGGCTTTTAAAAACAGGTGGGCGTAAAAAGGCAAAGAGAGACGCGCGGTGGGGCTGGAAGCGCCAGATACTTCTGATGTCTGCCGAAGAATAAGCTTTCCAAAAAACATTGTTTTTTGATTTCGTTTATTTTCAGTGGAGCCGCTTGTAACCGATCGTTTTTCCCCTTCCCTTGTTTATCTGTTCTTGCAGATCAAGGATCCATTTTGTTGGACAAAGACGGGAAGAGAAAACACACGAGACCCACGTTTTCGGGCCAGCAGATCTTCGCTTTGGAGAAGACTTTCGAACAAACGAAATACTTGGCGGGGCCCGAGAGGGCTCGCTTGGCCTATTCGCTGGGGATGACGGAGAGTCAGGTCAAGGTGAGTGGACCTTGCAAACGTCGAGGGATGTCCTCCCAATCCCCAGCGCGCGCGCGCGCGCGCGCACACACACACACACACACACACACGCGCACATACACACGCACACACGCAAACCCTCTAACAAACAGCCGCCCGGGGGTGCGGATCTGAGAAGCCAGGGGGGAAGATGAAATCAGCGAAAGGGGTGGGAGTGGGGCTTACAAAGGCCCTGGGGTCTCCAGGCGGGCAAACTGTTGATGAACAAAGGGAATCAAGCCCCCGCCTTTGAAATTAGGTTAATCTAGATAGCAGCATGTGCTGGGGGAACTCGCCATTATTAGAGAATAAAAGCATTACCGAAATATCAGCCCTGAGAATAGATCAGGCCAGTTAGATAGCTCCTATTTATTCTATTTGTAAGGATATTCAAGCTTTTGTTTGTCAATTCAGGCTCCGCGAGTTATATGATTTCCTGATGTAAATCAACCTGATAGAGCTACTATATTAACTAGCAGGTTAAAACAATATCCACAGGATCCAACCACTTTGCAAGGATGAATCTACTTTTAGTTTAGTTGAAGGCCATAACTTTGGAATAGCAATTTTCCAAATGAATTGACATTATTATTGTATTATGAAAGAATTCTAAGTTTATCAACACTTGTGAGATATGTTACAGTCTGTGACATTTTATAATTAAAATGTCACATCTTATAATTGAGTTATACAGTATATTTCCAGGGAATCAAATCTGAGAAATCTTTCCCTGAAAAATAAAAGGATTGAGCCATCAAGGTAAATGAAATCTAATGGTTTCCTATATTTCCTGTATTCCCTTTTGTTTCTCTTCTTCAGTTTATTATAGTTGGGACTTTTTGGGGGGGAGAGAGTGTCTGTTTTCATTAGTAATATTGTTGCTTCTTAAATTAAGTAGGAATAACTGTTAGCCACGTCTGCTGGTTAGAGTGTATTTCCCCCGGGGGGCAAGCATCATAAAACGCATTTCAGGAGTGATTTTGTATGTGACCATTAGAATACCATCACAGTTAAAATTATTTTTGCAGTGGTTGGTACAGAGCCTACCACAGTAATCTGGAAGTCTTCATTTGTCACCGTAAATATGTCTATGTGGCTGGAAGTGAATTATTATAGCTGTATAAGGAAAATAAAAATCGCTTTCTTCACAATTCTGATTCTCTAGATAAAATACATAACGGATGAGAAAATGGATGAGATGCATAAAGAGAGGATAATGTTTGGGAAATTGGTTGCTTATGGCTGATGCTTTAGGTTAAAATATGTATATCAAACATGATCTCAAACATTGTGAATAGGCTTAAAATATTTGTTATATACAATACATGTCTTGGAGAGGAATAAATTAAAATAATATTTGAAAGACTAGGCATGCTAACAGTGGGAAGTAATGTAATTAGCAAAATTTCACTTTTAAAAAATAACTAATGAAAATTCTAGCTTGATTTGGTTTTATGAAAAACATTTAAGTCAGAGAGAGAGACACACACACAAACTTCTGTGATGATTTTGGCTAACCTATTCAATATTTTCATGCATTCATATTGATTATTATTAGTGATTAGAGATTTCCGGTCTTAGCAAATCTTTTTTTTTTTTTTTTAACTTTACATGGTACATTACAAGTGTAAATGGGGAGGGGCGCGTTTACCTACCGTGTTTGTGTGGATTCAGCCTTGAGATACGTGAAAGAGACAAATATCCAAACGTGAAAAGGAGAGCAGAGGTAATGGGGGCGAATGCTGTGCTTTCTCCCGGAAATCACACCAAACAGCAAGTACACTTCAGGCTGTTTGAAAGTCTTAATCTCAGAAAGTAAATAGCAAATAAAATCACAGTCATGATAAGTCAAATTTAGGAAGGTGAGAAGTTCTCGCGTTCCGACTGGAGAGAGGAAAGCGGACTCATTTTTAGGGGAACTTATTTTCAGTGTCCAAGTTTTTTCTCTTCTGAGAGATCGCTCACTGACAACTTCAATACTCTTGTGTTCCTATCGCTATGGCAACGGCAGGCCGTCGGTCGCTGCCTGACACCCGGAGGGAGCTGGGGCGGTGGAGACGGACTTTGGCGGCCCAAACAAGGGAGGTCTCTGAGGGAGGGTGGCGGGCTGTCAAGGGCCCGCCCGCAGGAACGACCAGGGGCAAGTGGGCAAAGCAGCGTGTGCCCGGAGCGGCTGGCCTTCAATTCCTTCCCCCACTGTCTCCCCTCGCCTCCCCTTTCTTGGCCCTCAGGTCTGGTTCCAGAACCGCCGGACCAAGTGGAGGAAGAAGCACGCGGCCGAGATGGCCACGGCCAAGAAGAAGCAGGATTCGGAGACCGAGCGGCTCAAGGGGGCCTCGGAGAACGAGGAGGAGGACGACGACTACAACAAGCCTCTGGACCCCAACTCGGACGACGAGAAGATCACGCAGCTGCTGAAGAAGCACAAGTCCAGCAGCGGCGGCGGCGGCGGCCTCCTGCTGCACGCGTCCGAGACCGAGAGCTCGTCCTGAGCGCTCGCTGCCCCCGGCGCCTGCCCGGCCTCGGGCCTCCGCCCCGGGGACCGCGCGCGCCCCGCCTTCCCGCCCTTCGGGGCCCCGAGGACCCGGCCCCCTGCCAGGGCCCTTTGCTATTTTCTGAGATGTACATATCTATTTTTTTAACCTACAAGTTGAGGGGGGCAGGGGGAGAGAGACACTCGGGGGCGGAGGAGAAGGCAGAGAAGTCCACGAAATGCACTGCATAGAGAACGCAACCGAAACCCGCCTCGGGCCACCCTCCCAGCCCCGCTCGGGCCCCTAGACGCGTACCCCGGGCGGGAGCTGCCGCGGGGCCCGCACCGCCCCCTCGCGCCCGAGGCCCCGCGGGCGGCCGGGGCGGGGGCGCCCAGAGGTGTTCTTCGAGGCTCCACACCCGGCGCGGGGACCGCAGAGCCATGCGGGCGGGCGGCCGCCCCAGATGGGCCCCCCACAAAGTGCTGTGCCGACTAAAGCAACCTGTTGAAGGCTCTTTGTAAATAAATCGTGAGTCACACTGACTAGAAGTTACTTTATTGTGAATATTTAAAATGTAAAATGCCTTTTTGAATTTGGTATAAAAAGACGGCCCTCCTTCTTTCACCCTTACCCCCTTTAAGAGCTACTCAAACCACACGTTTTCCTTTTATTTTGAACTTAATTTGGGAAGCGCAGAGAAGAATGTCCCCCCCCCCCCCCTTCCTACTCCACCCCCTCTCCTCTCGCTCCTCTCCCGGGTTTGGATTTGTTCAATCTCACTTTTCCCTTTGTCCCTTCCTGTTGGTCCCTGACCACCCCCTGGCCCCGCGCCCCGCTCCAGCCTCCAGGACTTGACGTAGAAGACGTGGAACCAGGGAAGGCCTCAGACCTGTCTCTCTGTTCCTCTCTGAAATTGCACAGTCGTTTGTTGCTATTTATTAGTGATTTAAAGAAAGTATTGGGGAGGGAGGGGCTACAATAGCTTGTATTTAATTTAATTCCTTTCTGATAAAAATGCGTGTTAAAGTAGATGGTGGGAATTGTTACAACTGCTCTGGGTCAGAAACAAAAAATCCATTTAGTTGCTGTAATTGAATTTGAAGTGTTTTGTATCATAAGAATACTATAGACTATGTATATTGTTTTCTTTTTTAAGCTAATAATGGTGATATATTAGCATCTTTAACCTTTATTAATTTATATAAGGAATTCGGTTTGTAAAGAGAAGAGAACCCCCTTTGCAAGACCAGTTAAATGTAATGCACTTTCTGTTTCAAAGGATAAATCAAATTAAAAAACAGTTTGAAGACGTCTGTTGCCTTGAATGGAAGGGTACAGATCATCTGATCTCACCAGAGATCTCAAAAGTCAAGACCACAAAATTGTTATATTGGTTTCTTGGGTAAAATAGCTGCTATTTATTTATTTATTTATTTATGGGGTCGCATCTCTCATTCTTTTGGATTAGAAAGATTAAAGAAATGCAGCCCCACTCCTATGGCTTCTTGAAGAGACTTGTCTAAAAGGCTGCTTCTGATGTCTGTGTTGTCTAATTTTTTCCTGATCGCTTTTTCCTTCTGGAGAGAGTCCCTGGAGGGTTTTAGGAAGGCCTCATTTCCATATATCCAAGATAGTTCCTTAGTGGAGCCCTAGCTCGCTTAGCTGAGAGGAGGCAGTGAAGCTTGCTGGGGCAACAGCATTGCTGTTTGATGTTAACATTTACCCACCCCCTGTAGCTTGGAAGAATGTTGAATTTGGTGGAAAGACAGGAACCTTGATTTTGTTAAACACTACAATAAAAAAGGATGAATTTAAAGAAAGCTTCTTCTAACTTATGCGAAAGTCTTTAGGGTTATGGAATCAATGTCACAGCTTCTGTAGCTGAATTTTTGCAGGGGTGGAAAAAAAGGAATCCTAGGGAGAGGGCTGTATCACTGTCTTGGGATCTTTTTGTTTTCAGACACTCAGTTAGAGCTCAGTGAAATATAGTTATCCCCTTAGTGTTTCAGGTTAATGAGCTTGTGTTCAAAGAGAGAAAAATCAATAGAATTCAGTAGATTCTTCAGGCTAGCGTTAGGTAAAGAAAGTGTGGGTCTGTTTTGCTCCCTTGGAAAAAAAAAAAACTGTGAAAACTGGGAATGAGATTGCCTGAAGGAAATTATTATAGAATATATTCTTGATGGTATGGTGTAATGGAAAGAAAGGATGCAAATCTGCCCTGTTTCTTTTCTCTAGTTTGTGAAGTTCCCAAAAGGTTTTAAAGTTCCAAATTTGCATTCTTAGCAAGACTGAGGTGTATATCCTATAGAGAAGCAGATATTTCAAAAGAGGTTTTGCTGTGCTGGGGTGATGTAATTTGAGTTTTAGCTATAATAAGAATTTCATTTTTTCCTTCCTTCCTTCCTCCCTTCCTTCCTTCCTTCCTTCCTTCCTTCCTTCCTCCCTCTTCTTTCCTTCCTCCTTCCTTCTTTCCTCTCTTCCTCTCTTTTCTCTCTCTTTTTATGAAAGAATCTAGGGAGAGGGCATTGTGGAAAATCTATTATTGTAAAACTGTGTGCTTTATTACTGGTTAATTTGCAACCAATGAAAGTGTTTTATCAACTTCATTACTACTTTTTACCCTTTTCTGCTTTGAAAAGGCAAGCAACTTTTTACTTGTTGCTTCTTCCTAAGAAAACAAAAATTTACAAGATAATTAGAAATGCTAATCTTGGAATATAATAAGTATTATTATTATTATTTAGTAGTAGTAGTAGTAGTAATAGTAATATGGTAATATCAATCATAGAAAACTTGGAACCAAGACTGAAGCTTTCTTTCGAGAAGGAAATAGGGTTATATTAGGTATATAAATAAATAGGTATTTATTCCAAGTTAGAAACGTGGGAAGACACCTCTTCCAATTCCTTTAGGAAGCATTCCCTCTGAGCTCTTCATGTTTACATTGAGAGCATCTGAGAAGTGAAGTTGGTGGCCTAGCCTCCGTCCTACAGGCACATATACATAGGGCAGACACGGTCTTCATGCTTGCACTAAAGTGCTCTCAGTTGTGTGGGTGGCAGCCAGAGTCAGGCTCTGGGACCATGCTGCACTGGTATTTGTTCCTTTTTTCCAGTTGACTGCAGCAGTGATTTGACGTTTCCAGTTAATTTACTTTCACCCAGGATTCCAGCTGGCCACCAGTTGCAACTGGTCCCATAAGACTGGGAATAAGGGATAAGTGGGTGGGGGACAATTTACTTAGGTACTCCTTTATACTGGTTGGTTTGATTTAGTTCTATGTACATGCAATAAGAATTTTTTTTTAAAGAGTTAGCATGGTGGGGAAGCCGAGGCAGGCAAGGCAGAGTAAGAATCATTTTCCATTTTGACTCCAAATTTTTATGGCATTAACCAGCCATAAGCATCTGATTAAGGCTGCCAACCAGTCATTACAGCTAAAGGGGTCATGATTTAAAAACAAAGTAACAGCAAGTGACCTGATGGACTACTTTTATTTTTAAAATGTTCCCACTTTTATTGAGATATAACATATATAACAGTTGACATATAACGTATCAATTTAAGATATAATGATTTGTATTATGCATATATTGTGAAATGATCACCATAACAAGTCTAATTAACATCCATCACCTCACACAGTTACAATTTTATTCCTTGTGATGAAAACTTTCAAGATCTCTCTTAGCAACTTTCAAATATACAATATTGTTAACTGTAGTCACCATGCTGTACATTACATCTCCAGATGTTTTCTGCTTTTGACCACCATCACCCATTCCCCACCCCAGCCTTGCCCCCCTCCTCCGGCCCTTGCAGTCAACCTCTACTTTTAAAAATGCAGCCAACAAAATGTCAACATGGAAACAAAATAAGAGAAACAAGGATTTGTGTGTGTGTGTGTGTGTGTGTGTGTGTGTGTGTGTAGTAAAAGGAAGGGTAAAAATGATTTTTCATTTTTGTTTTATAGTGTTTCTTCTTCTAAAAAAGAGAGAGTTATTGAGGTTGGGTGAAGGATATAGAATGGAAGGGGAGGACCCTATCTAGGTCTCTCAGATGTCCCAGCAGGATTTATAATTTGCAGCTTCTACATGTTATTTTCCCAGTCCCCAAAGTCCAAGTTCACTTCTCCATTGGTGCTTAACCTTCTCTTCGGTTCATATTCAGATGATTCTGTAACTGAGAGTACTATGCCTTTCCCAGAAACTGTCGTATAGTAAGTGAGTGGCTTTCCAAGCTTGTGAGCACTTTAATCCACTTTTCCTTTCACTCCTTGGGAGACAGTGGGAAGAGGGGGAACTGAAAACCACTCATTCTTTTCTGGAAAGACATGCATTTCATCATTGCTTAGTGTGCAGGCAGTTTGGACTGGAGGCCAGCTCTTCTTGGAAATAATGTACTAGGCAGGAGAGTCTGAGTGCGCATTTGAAAACTTCTGGAGCCTAATGTCATGTACATGACTATGTTATTAGACCAGCATCAACTTGGCTAGTTCTGCACTGTCTTGTCCTTTAAGCTGGCCATCAGTGGACACACACACACAAACACACACACACTAGAGAGGTGAAATTCCACTTGGGAACTCATAGCACTGAATTGCTTAAAGGGACAGTGGCTCCTTTGTTAATCATTGACAGTAAGATCATGTAATAACAACAGAGGTAAGCAGTAGATTTCATCTATAAACTCTATTTTAACCTAATTTGAAGAGCTTTGTCTGCACTAAATTTCCTTGCTCTTACCACACACACAGACAGATACATGCAGAAACACTCTTCTCCCCTTTTCAGTACGACTTTTTTTAAAAAAGCCAGTTCCTGAGTACACTTCCTTTTTTGACAGGAAAGTCCATATTTTGTTCTGCAGTATTTAGACTGCAAGCTCACAGAGAAATACAATATTCCTAACAGTCCTTTTTCAGATCTGCAGGAAACAGAATGATATAACCCTTCTTCCCAGTTGATGTAAAGTCTGATGAAGGAGTAGAGGAATGGTGTGAGGGGATGAGAAAGGGATGGGCTTTTTCCTGAATTTTGGCCTTCAGCATTCCATATTTTGGCTTGGGGTTGCTCCACAAACAGGAAAGTTTATCTCAGAGCCTCAGTTCACTCTATAGTCTTCTTCTTTGACCCAACAGATCATGCTTACCAAAGATGAAATGTCTAGATATGTGTCATTTGTTTTCTGGCTTCAATAAAACATTTTCATTGAGTACCACACTTGAAGACTTTTAAAAAGTAGAGCATAATGTCTCTGTGGTGTTTAATATCTACTGGAGCCTGGCCAGAATTCTGAAGCAGAAGCCCCATCTAGAGCTTCTATTTTAGTATATTTTGAATACTAAGGGCTAGTTTGAATGAATATACATTCAAAGATGGATCCTTTCTTCATTCTAGGGAGAGAGTTTGTACTACAGAATTAAAATGGGTGAGTATTATTTTTATAGAAGAGCCCTACTACTTCTCTAGTGTTATTGCCTAGGTTTATCTTAGTAAAGCCAAAGGAAATGTTAAAATTTCATTATCCCATATATTTGGTTATTATAAGGGAGACAAACACATCAAATTGAGAAATAAAACCAGCACACCTATATAATATAGTTTCATTTTTGGATATACAAAAATTATGAAAAAAATTATTAATCACCAGTAAATTGTTTGGGACCAATCTGCTTGTGTAGATCACAGAAAGGCAAGGTTGCTGAAAACCTGTTAACTTTATTACCAGATGGTCTAACCACCTTCAAATAAAGGCATCCAAGTTTCATACCTCCAATCTGAGCTTCCTACATGGTCCATGGTTTATAGTAATTCCTGTAGTCATCATGGGTAGCTTTGGTTTGTGCTTGAGGATCTAGCTCAGCTCTTGAGTTTTGTAAACCTTTCCCCATCCCCTTTGGATTTTTTTTTTCTTTCCTCCCTGAGCTCCTTACCTGGTCTGTAAGGATTTGACTAATTTTCTCCCAAATCCAAATGGTCCCACATGAATGAGAGGGTCTGAGAAAGGTTTTGTCTTCACCACAATCAGGAGATCACTTAGTGGTTGAGAATAAGACTGTGAAACCAGACTATCTGATCTGAATTGCAGTTCTATCACTAACTAGTTTTGTGATCTTGGCCAAATGACTCTACCTTTCTATGCCTCAGTTTTCTCATCTGTAAGATGGAGATGATTGTACTTAATCCATAGGATTGTTAGGATTGTTAGGATTAATCAAATGGATTAATGTAGATGTTCTTAGGACAGTGCCCAGCACATAGTAAGTTGTGGAATTTTTTTTTAAAGTAGGCTTCATGCCCATTGAAGAGCCCAACGTGGGGCTTAAATTCAGGACCCCAAGATCAAGAGTCAGATGCTTAACCGTCTGAGTCAACCAGGTACTGCAGTAGGCTATGGATTCCTTAACCATTATTACCACCACCACCATCATCATGAAAAGTCTAGTTTTTGGATGCTCCTAGTTTGGTCCCTGCTTTCTTGTGCAGGATAACGATTCAACTAAGGAAAGGTTATTAAAAGTGAAAGTGGCAGGAGAAGTAAGAAAGATATATATATATATATATATATATATATATATATATATATATATATATATAACTTAAAGGGTAACCACTGGTGGTAGGTTTCAAATATTTCTAAAAATCCTTCCTTTTAAAGGTGGATCTAATCCCATTCTTGAGTGTGACTGTACTTAGTGACTTTAACGAACAGAACAGACGACAGAAAAAAGCAGAAGTGATGGTGTGTGATTGGGTCATAAAGGGGATTATAGCTCCCTCCTCTCTCAGCACTCACTCTGGGGGACGTCAGCTGCCATGTTGTAAGGACACTCAAGCAACTGTATGGGGAGGTCCATTTGGTGAGGAACTGAGGCCTATGCCAACAATCAGCCCTAATCTGCAAGGAGTGTAAACAAACTCTGGAAACAGACCCTCCAGCCCAGTGAAGCCTTCACATGATTGCAGACTTGGACAACATCTTGACTGCAACCTTATAATCCCCAAGGCAGAATCTCCCATCTAAGCTCTCTAGGATTCCTTACCCACTGTGTGAGATAATCAGTGTTTATTGTTTTAAGCCATTGCATTTGAGGGTAATTTGTTAGGTAGCATAGATAACTAATACAGTATTTAACAGACCTATCTCTGTTCTCTGAATAAAGAGCAGTGTATTGACAGACTCTTGAGGAAGGCATCTTTCATGATTACTCAGAGTCATTTGAAACTGCCACCGGATAACCCCATGTGGTATGAAAGAAGCCTTGAGTAACTTCATCAGGATCAAAAAACTTGAGCTCTATTAATGGTTTCTATTTCTTGATGATAACTTGACCCCCCAAAAGTCACTTAACTTAGATAAGCTTCCATTTCTTCATCTACAAAGTCATCTTCATAATTATTGCCTCACAAAGTTGTTGTGGAACTCAAAAGCAAAAGGGCTTCATAAAGTATAAAGTGGCATATAAATGTAAGAGGTGATGATTGTCCTATAATATAGATGTATAATTTGGTTAAACATGTCATACTGCTGTTTCCTATAAGGGAATCTCAGACATGGGAAAAGCCTGAATCTGGCTTTGCAGGGCAATATTATTTCTCTCCCCATGGAACATGGCCCAAACACACTTCCAACTTTACTCAGACCGGTTGGATGCTGGGAAACCTAGTGGGAGTCGGCTCAGGAAAAGAAAAAAAGGTGCAAAGGAGAGAAGGGACCCTGGATTTCAAGTTAGGGACTGAGGGCTTAGAATTGCCCCTTTTACCTTTCCTTTGAGAACTAGGGACATGACTTTGTTTCCAAGAAAGTTAAGGTGGCAAGAAGGCAGGAGAGAGAGAGTGTAATAGTTCTGGAAGCTACTGTTGGTTACTTGGAATTAAGGAAGAGAGGCAGCAAGCCTCTAGAAAGGCAAAGGAAGCTTTGTTCCCCTTCCCCACCATGTCCTGCCCCAAAGTCTGAAGAAGTCTTGATTAAGAAGAAATCTCCTTGCTCTTTCCAGCATGAGCTTGGACATTATTCACCAACTGAAGTTGATGGTCAGAAAGTTCCTCTTCCCTGTATGACTACTCGACTCTTGTACACCCCTTCCAACATAGCAGCAGAGAGAAGTCATGCACCAGGGTAACAATAAAAACTGCAAGTACAGTGGAAGACTTGGGATTCATTGGCTCTGGTGTAAGAAGCCATCCTGGTGCTTGCCTAGGTATTCTGTTAAAAGCAATTACAGAGAAAAGGGACTGTAAAGGCAAATATGAAATCAGCACATTGTCATTAACTTCCATGAGACAGAGAGCAAGGCAGAATTGGATGACTCCAAGGGACCTTGCTTTCAGCACCCTTAAGATGACTATGTCAGCCCGGGACCTATGGTCTACCTGGATATCATGATGGCTTCCAGGTGGACAGTCTGCCTGCTTCCTTTCTTCCCTCCCTCCCTCCTACCTTTCCTCTCTCCTTTTCTTCTTCCTCTCCTTCTTCCTCTCCCTCCTCCCCTCTCCCTTCTTCTTCTCTCCTCCTTCTCCTTCTTTATGAGTATAGTGCTGTGCCATTTCACCTAGGGGAAGAATGTCCCTCAGAGAGACATGAAAGACCAGAGCGGGTGACATTGGAAGAGCTATAACTACCTCTAGGAAAACTGAAACCCAAGATAGTTGAACTGCAGAGGCACAGGACTATACACTCCTTGCTTACTTTGTATTCCTTATATAGTGCCTGGCACATAGAGGGTATTCAACGAACATTTCTTGAATGTGTGCACACGCGTGCGCATGCACACACACACACACACACACACACACACACACAGTGAAGCCACAGGGAACTTTGCATTCTCTTGAAGGGTTTTTTGTTTTTGTTTTTTCTCTTGAAGGTTTTAATGAAAATGATAGACCTGTAATGCAACCCTTTCTCTTTTCCCAGCCTGGAAGCAGAGAGAAATGATGTTCAAACTGTCAGGAGCCTCTTCTAGCTCTGAGTATATATGTAAATATCTGATAAATTTCTGTAAAAACAAGCATGAACAGCTTAAATAGAAAATGGGTGAGTTCAGTGTAAAGATTCTCCTAGGGAAAAATGGAAGATCAAGTAAGGGTATATAATACATTCATTTACCAGCTCACAACATAATTACTTTAAAATAAAATCTTCAGTATAACTATCATTTGTAGAAATGTATGTCACTCTCCAAGGCACATGGGTTATAATAATGCATAGAGCAATAAATACGTAAGAGGAGGACTTATTGCCCATTTAAAATACTCTTTGTAGTTGGGATTTCATGTCTCTTTGCAGACAGAGAGTCTGCAAACAGCAAACTCAGATTTCCAGCAATATTTTCTTTAAGACAAAACTTTAGGATGATATAAATTAATACAACCAAGTCCTACATATTTTAACTAGGTTTTCCCCTCTCTAAGACTTGGAAGCATTTCTCTTGACCACCCTCCATGTCTCTCTCATGCCTATCTCAGTACCTAAAAAATCTGGATGCACTGTGGAGACCTTTGCATCTTTAGAGACCCCTTTGCGGTGAACTGATTCTTAGAGGCTGTGTGAGAGCTAAGCCTAAAGCAGAACTTGCTGCAGTTAGGTGGTGGTGAGGGGGCTGGAGTCAACTTTCTCTTAACCTGTTGGCTGAGGTTACAATTAAGGCTGTTTTCTTTAGTTCACTCCCTTTCTTTTCCCCTAGAACAGGGAATTTAGGAGCTCCTGGTCTTCTGTTTACTCTTCCCAATTAGCCTCCGTATTGAAAGCCAACTGCCAATGACCACCTCCGTTTCCAAGAGGAAGGTTAATTTTCTTTTTTCTTTTCTTTCTCTTTCTTTCTTTCTTTCTTTCTTTTTTTTTTTTTTTTTTTTTTCCTGAGAGAGGGTCATGAACAAATTTAGGGCCCAAGGACTAGGAGCAATGAGTAAGTTCAGATCTCAGGTCTTTTAAATAAGACTATAAAACGGTCACCACCTGCCACTCCTCAGTTCCCTAATCCCGCCCCCCCATCCACTTGAAGCCATCGTTCAGCTCCTTTTCTTCAGTACTTTTTCCATGTAGCTGGATTACAGCAACAGCTGTCTTATAGGAGCCCGGGCAGCCTAGGAAAGCCCCGTGTGTGGGGTCTTGGCTCCCTCGAAATGGGGGCGTCCTTTAACTCGGGGAGTGGTGGCGTGGTTCGCGGGTCTCGGTTCCACAGCTGAAGTCTGGGCTCTCTTACTTTACCTGTGGGCGGAAGATTTGTTCCCCTTTCACGGAGCTGGTTCCCGGGATCCCACCTCTCCCCTGTTACTGGCACAAATGAGGCTGTGTTTAAAGAGCTGGGTCTGTATACGCGAAGAGAATGAGGAAACTTCGCTTACTCAGGGCGAAAAGGCCCACATGTGGCGCGGAAAGACTTCCCGGACCCGCACTACTGTTCCTAAGAGAAACGTTTGGAATGTGCTCAGAGGTCCCGTCTGCAGGCGGGGCTGAAGTAGTCTGCCCG
Organism: Panthera onca; assembly: GCF_046562875.1. Lineage (NCBI taxonomy): Eukaryota > Metazoa > Chordata > Mammalia > Carnivora > Felidae > Panthera > Panthera onca. The sequence goes on along the minus strand of NC_138342.1, from coordinate 69,165,488 downwards.
AATGCCTGGGCCTCCCACAACTTTCGGTCCAGGTGAGGGGAAAGGGGACGCCCCGCAGGGCCTAAAGGCCTGGACCTCTCAGCGGTGCTTCCGCTTCAAAAAGGACCTGGAAAGAAAAGATGCGGAGCTCGAGGGGTTAAGGCTCCCTTTGAATCACAGGAAGCGGTCAGAAGGAGACAGATCAGAATTCGTTTTGATTAAATGGGAAGACGGTTTTAAAAAACGCTGTTTGCCTGCTTCATGCCATTTGCTCTGAAAGGAGCTCTGCACGCGGAAATCCTATACACAGGATCAAGCTGGGTCCTCTCCCGTTCTTCTAATTTGCACACTCTGGGTTCCTGAGTCCACGATTGGAAAGGGAGACAAGAGAGCCAGAGCGTATCTGGAGGGTGAGGTTTAATGGTAGTGTTCGCTACTTGGGTGATGCCCAAGTTGGCATCACTTGGACGTTGCATCACTTGATGGACGTTGGCAATTACAGCTCCCTGAATGTATCGGTTTTGCTTCTCTAGTTTGCTTATTGACTCCTTTGAGGCCAGAGGGTGGTGCCTTGGAGGACACCAGCATCGCACATCCCTCTTGCCCAGGAAGTGCCAGGCACTGCAGCTTCTGGATGCTTCCAGAAGTTCCCCCTAGAGCCAGAAAGGGCACCTGTGGCCGCTGCCCTCCACCATCCAACTGCCCCTTTACACACCCCCTCTTCTCCTGTTCTCTCCTTTGCGGCCCTCCCACGGTTTGGATTGAGCTAAAACCCAGTCACTGGACAGCGGGTCTCAGGGAACTCATTTCCACACAGTAGCAGACACTCCCCACCATGTCCTCTCTTTTGGGGATGACAATGCCCAGGAAATTCGAGAGAATTCGGAAGTGGCAGGCACCGCGTTTCCCTTTCTGGTCCGGGTTCTGCCTTTGCAAATTCCTTATTGAACCCAGCTGAACGGAAGTCCTTCTTCTTTTTCTTCTTCTTTCCCCTCCCTCCCTCCCTCCCTCCTTCCCTTCCCTCCCTCCCTCCCTCCCTCCCTTCCTTCCTTCCTTCCTTCTTTTTGATTCAAGACCCTGGTCACCACACCTGGCTTCAGTTCACTTGTAACTGGGGCAGGGTCCACCTCGGGCCCCTCAGCCTGGGATACTGGGCACACGCCTGCAGGTGCCTGTGGGGTCCACTTGCCCGCCCCAGGTGTGCGATCAGTTGGGGACCGTCGTCCAGGACACCTTCCCACGGAAGACAGGGCTTGAGAAGCCCCTTGTGGGGGTCCCTAAAAGCCCTGGGGTACTATCTGCCCTTGACACTGCCGTCCCCAGGACTGACCCCACTCCTGCCGAGGCACTTGACAGAGTGGCTTCACAGAGGAACGAAACCGGGGTGTCCAGGGCAGAGCCAAGCATAGGCCACCCCTCTTTCTTTCCCACCTGGAGCTTGCAGGCTGACTGCTGAGCCTCGGAAGCCCGCCGGTACGGCCCACCGAGGCCCAGGGCGCGCCCTCTGCAGGCCGTGCGGTTTATTCCGGCGTTCAGGATCTTGGTCCAGGCTGCCTCCACTGAGGCCGAGCGCGCCCCCTGCAGGCCGGGCAGGCCTCCGACGCTCCGAGCGCCGTCTGCCCCTTCACTGCTGCCCCCTGGGGGAATGGTCGGCTCTTTCGGGTCTCCCGAGGTCACGGAGCTGCAGTGAGGGGGCGGCGGTTGCCGGGTCTCTCAATTCTTAGGCAAGTGTGGGCCCTCTTCCCTGAGCTCAGAACCTAGACGCCCGGCTCTCGCTTCCGCGCAGTATTGTTTTCCCTTGGTTGGCTTTACGATGAAACCATAAAGGCCACCGCAGCTATGCCGGACCTCACCATTTAAAAAGGGCTATTAAACGATACATTTAGAGAAATGTGTGCACGCGTGTGTGGATATATTTTCACACATACATAACACACACACCTGATTCTTCCCTGGCCATACTCTCCTCCTTCCTGCCTCTACCTCCCTCCTCTTGCAGTTCCCACCAGGTATGTTCTAGAACAGATACAGGTTGCCTGCGCCGTCCACCAGCTGTCCTGAACATCCGTTACAAATCTCCGTGAGGGACGAAAACATCTGTTCGGGCAGAAGCTGGACGCCCTGGCGGCGGGTGCGGCGCTGCGGGGACGCACCCCACCCCTGCGTGGCGCCAGGGGAGAGGGCCCCTGCCGGTCGCAAATGATTTTCGAAACGGCAGGTATCCTTAGCTAAGGGCACAGCGACACCTCCCGAAATGCGCGAGGCGGGGCGTTGCGTTCTCTCACGCCCTACTCTTCCCACCTTGGCCCTTTGTTCTCTCCCCACCTCCTACTAGGCTCAGGGTGGGGGTCTTTCCTCCTCCACTGGGCTCGTCCGCTGGAGGTGAAGGTTTGCACCCGCGCCCCTGTTCCGCGAGCGCACGGACCCCGTGCGGGTGGAACAGCGAGGCGTGGTGGCGGCGCTATGCCTGCGTGGAGCGTGGGCGCTGCCCGGTCCTGGCTGGGAAACCCCGCGGGCGAGCGCTTTTGAGCAGTCTCTCGAAAGACAGGGAGGGAAGGCAGGGCCGCTGTCGGTTACAAATAAGTTTTATATTGTTTGTTTATATTTTCCTAGGTAGTACACGCACAAGAGGAAAAGAAATTTAAACAGGACGAAAGGACGCACATGCAAGCAGGTATTTGAATATATTCTCTTGGGTACCTTATCTAAGGAGTGTCTGAGCTCTTGGGCTCAGAAAGACTCTCATAGGCCCATGTGCCCACAGACCCAGGAGGGTCATCTCCTGAATCATCCACATCCCCAGACAATTTCTCATTTGATGGTTTTTCTCATCGCCTCTGCTCAGCAGCAGTTCGCCTTGCGGTTCCTGGGAGAGCCGCCACTTTTCCTGCCGGGTTCCAGTCGAGAGTAACTAGCCCTCTGTAACTTTCGAAATGAGGGCTCCTGGTATAAAACGCTCATTATTGACTACCCTGATGTCTAATGTGGGTGGGGGGGCATATGGGGGAGGGGTGGATTCATTTTTCTTTTTCATTTCCCCCGATTCCATTCACATTGAGCGTTACGAATGGTTAATAATATATAGTTTGCGACCGTAATATGGGAACGGATTGGTCCCAATAAATGTCACAAGATATAAGACAAAAAAGTACCCTGTAACTGTATGCGGGACTGTATTGCTCCCGGTTTTGGCTACGGATGCACTAAAATAACCTGTTAACACACACCAAAGTGCATCCCTATAATAACCTCCTCAATCATTTATTAAAAGTCGTGTCAAGCAGGCCCGTATAATTCATTTCTATGCAAATATATCAATGTCAGGCCATTAGTGTATTGCTCAGGTTTTTATTAAAGTGCATTCTTTTTAATTCAGCCCCGTAAAATACGAGCCCCATTGCTCAAGAATTATAGCAACTATTAGAGTAACATATGGGCAACATGCACTCAGAAAATAAAAACCAACAGATAAAGTGGCAGGGTCACATCGCAGGAGCAAACACTTAACAAAATGGCAGCGGGGTAATAGATTTTTCTCCCAGGGCTTTTGGCGCAAGGGTGTCATGGGCACCCACACCTCGGAAAAGGCAAGAGGCTCGAGGTCACTCTGCCCTGTCCCAACCCCAGAATCAGCCCTGGATAGATACCCTCAGAGTTAGGAGAGGGAAAGCTTCCAGAGCTCCTCTGTAGCTGGCCTCCATCTTTTGGCTCCAGGATTTCAACATTCACCAGAGAGAAATGTCAATGGAGAGTTTATGGTCAAAACCCATTCTTTCCCTCTCCAAATCTCTCTTTCTCGCTCTCTTTCTCTCTAGCTCTCCCCCTGCCCCCATCAAGGCTACTTCTCAGTCCACACTAACCGCACTTGGAGCCTCACCCCACTTCAAGTGCTTTCTGAGATGCAGTTTTCTCCCGGTCAGAAGATCGGGAAGGAGCAAGCGATGCCCAAGAAGGCCCGGGGACTTGCTGGCAAAGTTCCCTCTGGTGTGTAGAAAAGCCTGGGGGGGAAGTTTCTATTGAAATCGACACCTCCTTTAAGCTTTCGATTCAGAAGAAACATAGGTGCCCCCTGCTGGCTCCACCCCTTTCTGCACCCCCACCCCCGTCCACCCCCACCCGGGGCCGCGCGTTTTCCTGGTTAGAACGCTTTGCTATAAATTTTGCTAGACCAGGGAAAGCGCTAGGCTGATCCCGGAGGGACTTTGCAATGTTACGTACACAAGACAGACTGGGGGCGGTAGTGGTGTCCCGAAACTCTTCAGCTAACGCCCGGGTTTAAGGTGGATAAAGGGAAGCGTGGGCGGACACCGATCCGTAGCAGCGGCTGACAAATCCACTGAAGAAGTCAGCAGCATCAAATTCAGTTTTTTATTTTTAATTGCCATTAGAACAATCAATTTCCAGAGGCCTAACAATAAACCTCAAATCCAAAACACAACACAGCCCTCACAGAAAAATAGAAAAGGGGAAAAAACTAAGAACAATCTCCCAGATTTAATGAGAGAGTCGCCCACATCCTCATCACCCCAGCATGGTAATTGAGCAGATCTATTAACTTGTTACACTAGATTTGTTTAAAGAGACTATTACACAGTCATTTAATCAATTTGTTACACTGGAGGTCCTGACTTATGAGACACTTGCCTTATGATTCCTTAATGACTGAATTAATTTGTTTTAATAAAACCAACATTGTGTACAAGTACATTTCTAGAAATGTAATTTTGGAGACAGAACAGTCCAATGCTTCATCTGATTAGGTCCTTTCTATGGTTTATCAAAGTCTGTAGTTTCTGACATAGCTGCTTGTATGGAGTATTTTTCTTTTTTATAGCGCCATTAATTTAATATGGATCATTAGTTCTTTATACACATGCATGTTCTGACAAATGTACCCAATGAATAATGCAGCTAATGTGCTTAGGCCCAAATGCATCACATCATAAACAGAGGCCTCTGCAAAAATAACAACAATGAAATAAAACACCACCTCTGGTCACCATGGTCATCATCAGAGTAACATTTTGTTATACTTAAGTCTTGTTTTGCAGAACAAGACATGTTTGGCCCTAAGATTGCATCAACATAGCCAAGTAGGTCTAACTATGTAGTGAACACAAATAGATTTATGGTGAATTAAGGTTGTCTTGAGAGCAGATGCAGGACAAGAAAATCGGTTTTGCTCTTGATGGAAACTGACGTGTGTAGAATAAAATGTAAATAAACAGAAAGTCCCCAAGAAAAGGGACTTGATGTTATTGATTATGTAAAATAATTAGAACATTACAAATGATAATGCACTACAAATAGTTGGCATTTATGGCTAGATTTTTTTTGCAGGAAGAAACGATTTAGGCTCTGAAACACCGCTTGAAAAATGGGGCGTGATCTGAGGGGCAATACAAAAATTAATAATGGAGGGATTGGAATGATCAGTTTGTAACCAATAACTGATATAAATGATAACTGAATGAGCCTGCTGCAGAGCTAAACATTTGAGCTTAGAGGAATACAAGGCGAGTGATGGCCCTACATGATCACTGGAGGCATAAAGTGCTTCTGCATAATGTAACCACGCACAGATGCCAGATATTGACTAAATAGCTTAACAATTATTACAGGGAAGAGGGAGAAGCTGGATATATTTCCAATAGGATGATGCTTTACAAATCTTTCTTAACAATGCTGGACAGGCAGGCGTTTGTACTTGATTTCATTTTGAAAAAGACTCTAGACTACACACGTATTAACAGTATATTTGAATGCTTTCATGTCTTCCTTTTGTTGTCCTTTTGAAATGGAAATGGACATTAAGGTGATGAATGGAATTTGTAAGTAAAAAAGATACAGCTACTTCTGCTGTATCAAGAGTAATTATGATTATTACATACAATGAAACTCAACTTAGACTTATATGAGTAGAAAGAAACCTGCTCTACTGATAGTGTGACCACCACCCCCCTCAAGATTTCACTAAGAGGTACAAAAAATCAAATGTAGTTGTATCTACTGGCTTTGGTTAAACAATGTGTGTAATATTATACATGGTTGGGATTCTCTTTTGAAACTAATTTTCCCAATGTGATTCTGTTGATCAAAGAGGCTATTTTTGAGCCATTCACCCTAAAGTTTGTCGATAACATGGAGGATGTCACCAGAGTTTTGGTTGTTGAAGCATAAACATTTGTAAAACAAGAAAGAGTTTTAGAAATCATACAGTTCTACAGTTCTGACATTTCCACAAGCTACATTTATCTTTTCCCTTTCATCATAGCTCAGTGATTTCTCTGCCTGAGACAGGAATGTTTATGATGATAAATCAGTGTTGTTTAATTAGATGCATCTTTACTTCATTTTAATGTTAGCTGGAAATGTATTTCTTTAGTTTATAAAAATGAATAATTTAATCACTTCCTGGTATAAATATGTGGCAAGAGACCAAAAATCAATGTTGGATCCTTTTTGGAATTTTTTGATTTATTCTGAATTCTTTATGTAATACCTTACTTGCTTTGACAAATGAATTTTATGCATTTCTTCCTATTTATAAGCAGGTAATCCAAAATATATTTGCTATTTATTACAAAGTAAATGAATATGACCTTTTGTCCATTTCACCAGATGCTATTTCTGACCATCTCAAAAAGCTGGTTTAAAGTCAACAACATGAAGCATTTGAGGTCACAAGATCAGCTCAAGGTCATTTTAATACTGGCAAAAGGTTAATTAGATCACTGCATTAAAACAGGAATAGACTTTTACTCAACTTCATCTGAATAAGCATAGGCAATCTTGCCTTACCCTTTAAGATTTCCTTAGAGATTGTAGCCCATTTCTTAGAATGGTAAAAATAACTTTTTGGAAATATAACTTTTAAGTTTCCCTTTCCCAAATTTTAGCAATATTTGTCACTTTTTGGGCGCTCACTACATACCAGACACTAAGCGACAGACTGTACACATCTTCACATACTTTACATCATCTCATGTAATCCTATCAATTACCATACGAAGTAGGTATTATTATGATGCCCATTTTACAGATGAGGGTACTGAGCCTCAGAGAGATTACTTACTTGACCAAGATTAACAGAAGTATTAATCTGGATTCAAACTCAGGCTCTAAATCAGTTAAACTGCTTTATGCTCCCTTTATGGACATATTACACATAATTTTAAGATGCTTTATTTATAAACTCTTTCTCATAATTTTAGACTCCTATCTTAATTTGCACCTATACTTTCATATAGTTTAACATGATAGAAGGAGAAGGCCTAGCAAATGTAGATAGCTACTTGGTTCTATGATAAATAAGTTTTTGTAGCTAACTCACACAAGAATTTAATAAACAAGTATTGAGTAGGATAATATCGGGGTTGTTTAATTAAAACTGTCTCATGGTGTGTATGACAGTTAACACCACCAAATGTAAATGGCCTGCCTGATCTCTGCAGTTAGGAAGTCCTTTGTGGCAACTAAGTGAGATGTAAGAGTAGATCACAGGATGCCCATTACAGCCATGGTAAAGTAATTTGCTGAACGATTCCTTCTGGCTCCTGAAAAAAAAGATTTGTAATTTCCAGGGACAGTTTCTTATGGGACTCTGTCACTCCTATAAACTTCTTTCTTAATAAATTGACTGGCAGACTGTTAATTATATCATATTAGCTCACACGGGTGCCCCCCAAACAAAAAATTACACGGGTGTTCAGTGTAATTTTGAAAGTTTCAGATAAGCATCCTACTTCACTGTTACTTTTCTTAGTAACTGGGAGGATTTGTTATTCAGACTCCATACCTCAGCACTGTTTTGTTTTTTATTTGTTTCATCTACTTTCCCCTTTTGGCTGGACCAAATCCTTTGAAGGGAAAAGTACACATTTTGTTCTAGTGTTTCTTCATCAAGACTGTTTTTCTACCTGGCCTCTGGAATGCAACTTTCTGGGACACATGCAGGTCACAGATTGCAGGGACAAGCTGCTTATATTTAGAATCAATTAGAAATATATTTGGAAATAGTTAGACAATAGAAATATTTCTATTTCCAGATGGTCTGTATTCATTATACACTGTGGAAGATTTTTTTCAGTGGGATGAATCTGGGCTGAGAGCAATGGAAGTTTCCTGTTCTGCCTTCCAAACAGCTTTGTCCTTCTTTGAGTGCCTCTGAAGTTGGACAGTCTCTGGAACAAGGTTAAAAGTAAAGAAAAGAGGAGACAAGCAAGGTCAGTTAGACATATAACTTAATTTCAGGGCCCAGCATAGTTTTTTTTTTTTTTTCCTTTATGAATGACAAAATTAAGGTAATGCGATGAATATACCCATCACTCAGATTCTGGAATTATCCTGATTTCTAACATAGGACTTAATTCTCATACATTAAATATGACAAAATCTAAAATCTGCTCTAAGGCCTGCCATCTAAAATGTATGGTCTCTCAATCACCATTGCCAGCTAAAGATTTCATCTGCAGCATGATGGACGACAGAGGCAGCAAATCCTATTTCCAAATTCCATGCGTTCAGACTTGATATAAGTGGTACTTCGTTAGTACTTTTCAGCTCTTGGTCACTACTGGTAGACTGGTGGCCCTTGGTTTAGGTGAGCCCTAAGACAGGCTGCCCCCATTGTGAGATCTGGCTGTAAAATTACAAGGCAGAACTTGTACCTAAGAGTGGATCTGGACTTTCTTCTTAGTTTTTGCCATGGTTCTACTTTGAGATCTAGGCCTTTTGTACGGGACTCTTATGAGGCATCATGTCCCAAGTTTTTAGACTGTACTGAGGCTCCAGATTGCATATGAAAATGTTGCATCTACTTGCTTTATGGCTAACGGCATAGCTAAATTAAGTGAGATAATATGTAATGTGCCTAACAAAGTAAGCATGCAAAAATTGGTAGCTGTTGGGGTGCCTGGGTAACTTAGTTGATTAAGTGTCCAACTCTTGATGTCAGTTCAGGTCTTGATCTCACAGTTCATGAGTTTGAGCCCCCATGTCAGGCTTCTCTCTGCCCTTCCCCCACTCTCTGTCTCAAAAATAAAGAAACATAAAATAATCTTTAAAAAATTGGTAGCTGTTATTATTATTGATATTACTACTATGACCCTCACAGTTACAATTTTTTCTCCACCTTTATTGAGATATAATTGACATATAACATTGTGTAAGGCATACAGCGTGATGATTTCTTACACATATAAGATTAATTATATTAATCTCACATAATTATCATTTTTTGTTGTTGCTATGGTGAGAAAATTTAAGATTTACTCTCAGCAACTTTTTTTAATAAACTTTTTTTAATGTTTATTTATTTTTGAGAGACAGAGAGAGAAGCAGAGCACGAGTGGGGGAGGGGCAGAGAGCGAGGGAGACACAGACTCTGAAGCAGGCTCCAGGCTCTGCGCTATCAGCACAGAGTCTGACACGGGGCTCGAACTCACAAACCATGAGTATGGTTGACCTTGGTTTGACCTGAGCCAAGTCAGAGGCTTAACTGACTGAGCCACCCAGGCACCCTTCTCTTAGCAACTTCCACCTATATGTGAGATCATATAGTATTTGTCTTTCTCTAATTTATTTCACTTAGCATAATGCCTTCCAGGTCCATACATGTTACTGCAAATGGTGGGACATCCTTCTTTTTATGGTTGAATTATGTTCCGTTATAAATACATGTATATGTTTATATATATATTTCACATTTATATATCCATAAATACATGTTTATAGATATACTATATAAAACATTTTCTTTATCCATTCATTCATTGATGGATACTTATGTTGTTTCCATGTTTTGGCTATCGTGAATAATGCTACAGTGAACATGGGGGTGCAGGTATTGCTTTGAGATCTTGTTTTAATTTCCTTGGGGTATATACCTAGAAGTGAAATTGCTGGATCATATAGTAGCTCTATTTTTAATTTTTTGAGGTACCTCCAGACTGTTTTCCATGGTGGTGATACCAGTTTACATCCTCACCAACAGTGCACAAGCATCCCCTTTTCTCCACATCTTCACCAACACCTGTTATCTCTTGCCGTTTTGATTTTAGCCATTCTAACAGGTATAAAGTGATATCTTATTGTGGTTTTGATTTGTATTTCCCTGATGATTAGTGATGTTAAGCACCTTTTCATATACCTGTTGGCTATCTGTATGTCTTCTTTGGAAAAATGTCTATTCAGATCCACTGCCCATTTTTTAATTGAGTTATTTGTATTTTTGCTATTGAGTTGTATGAGTTTTCCATTATTATTAATAAGGCCAGGTTGTAATAAGAACGACAATGGTCATTATGACCCTAATCAACTTTGACTCTTGGGCGTGACTTCTGATTTCTGAAGCGCCTTCCTGAGTACAGTGCAATGGCTGACATTTTATTTTTGGTACTCCATAGAAGCAAGTCAGTTTGAAGATGGGTCTCCCTCCTACCCACCATTTTATAGGATAGCAGTAAACATGGCTGTATCTCATTAAATTTAATGAGTCTTCATAAAATAACCATTACATTCTGAAGGTAATGAAAGAATAGCTTTGATAGCTAGTAAATAAACTACCAAAGGCAGTTTCATCACATTCTAGGGCTGCACGGGGTACAGGCAACATTGGAAAGGGGCTGTGGCCTTTTTCCAGTAAGACCTAGCCGGGGTGTGCCTGGCTTCACTGTATGAAAGCCCACGGAGCAATCTTCATTTTAGCCAGAGTGTTTCTAGCTATGCTTCAGTTGTGAGATGTGATTAAATTGATTGGTTTAAAAATCTGCTAAAGGATTTTATGTATATCATGTCACTGATATTGAATTTGAATACTATTGTAGTAGGTTAGACTAAATAATTTATCTTATAAACATAGAGGTAGAGCAGATTGAGTAGAGTATGCAAATTTATGTAAATAACCCTACAAATGATCCAAGAGCCCTGGTACTTTATAAACAGGGCTGTAACACTGTAAATCAGGAGTTATTAACCTGTGGTCCATGGCCCAGTAGGGCCTGAATTTACATGCAAAATTGCATGCCTGTGTGTTTTTCTAGAGGGAGGATCCAGAGCTTTCATTATATTCTCAAAGGGGTTCAGCACCCAGAGTCTAAGAACCATAACATAGTATAAATATTCTAGATGGTCCTACTAAATCAAATCATATTTACACTCTGCTTTTCAGGAAGTGTTACTTAGTTAGAATGAATATCTGCTACTTATTTATGGTCCAACTAGAACTAAGAGTTCTTGACTTTTTAAAGAAATCCTTTAGTTTCCTTTGTAGACATATACATTTAAGAAATCCTAGTGTTTCATATACCTGCATTTTTCTACATTACTTTCCACTCCACAACACTCTTTCACCTTAAGTAGTTTCATAGTTCTAATTTTCAATCTTTATTTCTTGAAGTCATTTTTGATACCAAGCCACTGAAAGTTTTGGTCAAATGAAATCAGTCCAAAGAGAGACTAAACAGGAACAAAGATAAATCAACCTCTATATAAATGATCCTTTCTGGTGCTATGTGTTTTTTTCTTTCTAAGGTTGTTTTATCCACATTATAAGCTTCCTAGAGTAATCTAATCATTACTCAAATATTTCAGATTGACAAATGTAGCAGAAACACTAATGTCCCTGGATTATCCCTGTGAGATAAAGCACATATAAAATAGTTTTACCATTGTGCAAAATGAGATCCAAGGAAATGTGGAGACGTGTTTAGGACCCTAGAATCCAGGTCTCCAAAGGTACAACAAAAGCAGAGTCAGAATTTCAGAGTTGAAAGAGCTCTTTGACATTACTGAGTCATTATTCTTTAACAAGATAGAAGATTTTGAGCTAGAACTCCAGTCTGCTAAATCCCAACCTTGAACTTGTTTATGACCCTGTATCACCAAAGGCGATTAGGTGTGTGTTTGGGATCAAAGTAAGCACAGAACTCACAGTGCACGCCAATTCAAAGATAATTTCCAACTTGGCAATCCTCCCCCCACCCATGAGTGTGTGTGTGTGTGTGTGTGTGTGTGTGTGTGTGTGTGTGTGTGCGCGTGCATGTGTGTACACACACACACACACACATACACAAATATAAATATATAAAAGCCCAAATGTGTACAGTGCTATTTATATACAGTTAGAATGAATTATTTCCATTTCTTGGATCCCAGCAAACTTCTTAAAAGCAAAATCTTCTTTATTTAATAGTGCCTAATTGTCCTCAAAATGAAGACATTCTGGGTCAGGGATACTCTGAAAGTGTCACTGGAGCTAGTCACAACTTTTTTATTGCTTTGAAAATAATAAACTGAGTGGACATATCAGAGGTACCGAAGATCTATATATATATATAGCCTTATAACTTCATCACGTTGGGATATTTAACATCATAAATAGTGGATGCCTAGCCTCATATTGATGGACGGATGGTAATACTTGAGATAATGTTTATGAAAGTATTTAGAAGCTACATGTCTCTTAAACATAGGTCGTTACTAATCTGAAAAAACATTTTTCACTCTTGATTAAACAAATGTAAAAGAAACCCTAGTGTCTTTTCTTTTATAAGTGCCTGTGAAACATGGTGAGAAAATCCACAGCATTCCCTCAGTTTATGGAATGAGCAACATCCTCATCTCTTAGGGATCAGAGAGGATTCCAAATCCTGGAGCCTATGGATTTTTATTCTCCATATCTTCTCTTGCTTCTTGTGGTTCCTAATGAGAACATCTACTGGGAAGTTGAAGGCCGAGCATAAATTCTGATACTGCAGGGGGTGAGCTCAGCTGACCGATCCTATTAGGCATTCTCAATGCCATGTGGAGAAAATGCTCAGATGCCTCTTTTTGGCTTGGGCTGATTAATGAAGCTGTGGAAGACTTTTCATTTAATCTTTAATCTTTTTGTCTCTCTATAGTTCCTAACCTGTTGAATAGGTCACTACCTTAAAACAATGCATTTTTAAACTGTTAAATAGGCTTGAAGTGTGGGACAGTTTTAGAGTCACAGGATATAGTTTGACTATTACATTAGCAATTGGAATTTAAAAGTAAGAATAGATTTTTGTTAGTCCCTCTGTCCTTAGAACCATAATCAATGATAAAAAAAGGTACTAAATACTTACAAAGAGGGGATTCCTGCCTTGCCAATGAAAAATTTCCTCCCAATATTTCTATTTTTATCTCTTTCCTATCTTTGGAAGAAGGCATAGAGATGTGACCCATTCATAAATATAGACTCACATTAACACCAGGAGGCATAAACATGGAAAGCAGTGAATGACCTTAGTAGTGAACTGTTGTGTGTGTGTGCTGCAAACTATTACTTACACATAAAATAATTATCATTATTTTATTGTAGCATGGTTATAATTTTTGTTACATTATAAATATCACAGATCTAATTTTTTTTCTACTACCACAGCAGTTTCTGAAGACATGTAAACCCATAGTGTTATTACTCTCTAATCTAGTTGAGGTGATGAAATAGTGCCAAAACTCTCATTGCAATTTCATTAGCATATTCATGAGTCGCACTTTTGCAGTGTTGCAGAAACAACACAAATTGGTTTGTGGATTGTGAACTCCCCCTTCTTCTCCTCTCCAGGAGCACAGTCTGTGGATTAGCAAATCAAGTTGGATTTTCTGAGCACTGAATTGCATAAGTTTTTGCCTCTGCCTTTTATTTCCATATTTTATGATTCTTCTGTTATTGAATGCCATATGAATGGACATACCGCCCAATACAAGAACAAACGTTGGGGCTGAAATGGCTTGGAGAAATGGAAGTTCTGGAAAAGCCAGATTAAATTGCCCTGTTAGAAGAAAACTTTAGTTTTTTAAATTGTTCTTGATGTTTGTTTTCTTCCTTTTTTCTTGTGAATGGGGGTTAAGAGAGCATGTGTAGTTTGACTGAAACTGGCTTGCAGTCTACCAACACAGTTTTCTTCCTTCTTTGGCACACAGATAGACCATGTTTTCCAGCCCTACCCCCTTGTATTTAGATGTGACCATAGTACTGAGTTCAGGCCAGTGGAATGTGGGTAGAAATGATGCATATCACTTGTAGGCCTGATCCAGAAACACTTTCTCCATGATGTTCCATCCTCCCTCTTGCTCCAGCTACTGGCTAGATGTTTATTCTTTGGGAGACACTGATGGCTAATAGTTGAAGATGACAACATTTATCAGTTTGGGTCCCTGAATGATTGCATGGAGTTCCTGCTCTCCCTTCCTCCCTGAACCTGATATTTCTGAGAAAGAAATATCCTTTGTGATAATCCATTGAGATTTCAGATTTTAAATGTTAATCAGTTAGCATTATATTGACTGATTCACTGGTATCTTTATTATCCAGATTTTGTGCTGTTTAAGAAATTCAGTTGCTGTTATTTAAATTTTTATTTGACATGAGAAGTGGAACTTTGAGGATTAAAACATATGGCTCATTTCTGCTGTTTGCTGTATTTTCTTGCTGTGGTTATGTCTTTTGGCTTCTTTGTGACCCATTTTTACTAATTACATGCCCTAAAGGGACATTATACAATTAACTAAACCCAGTTCTTCAATCTCTCATAGTAAATTAAGCGTTGAGGGAAATATTTGTGAACATGTTCAAGTAATAGATAGAATGCTGAAGCCCACCTGTTAGTTAACTAGAAAACTATAAAAGTCAGTTTAATTTTTAAAAAAATTTTTAATGTTTATTTATTACAGAGAGACAGAGAGAGACAGAGCATGAACATGGGAGGGGCAGAGAAAGGGGGAGACACAGAATCCAGGATCCAGGCTCTGAGCTGTCAGCACAGAGCCCGAAGCAGGATTCGACCTCACAAACCGTGAGATCATGACCTGAGCCGAAGTTGGATGCCCAACTGACTGAGCCACTCAAGTGCCCCCAAAAATTCAGTTTATCTCAGCATCCAACATATTTCGGAAGTTAAACACTAGGAATATTGATAATTAAAAAAATTTTATGTAGCACTTTTGGCTTTTAACACTTCCACATAATAATGTATAGAATAATGAATGTTTGCTTAGATCTTTGAAAGATTTGGATGAGAAATTTTTCTGAAGATGAAACATGCATTTTTAAGTTAAAAATCTCTACCATAGTAACAACAATCACACAGTGCTATCGCATTGAAAAATATATCTCACTCCTAACCTTACTAGGTAGCTAGGGAAAGTTACTCAAGGTGACTAGCTCTTCTTTGCTAATACTTATATTGCTTTTGATTTATATGTTGTGCTGTTGTGGTAGTTTCAAAAAATGTGAAGCCATCTAGGCTTTGTGTGGGTAGTTAAAGATGGGAGATACCAGGGCACAATGAGAAATTTATTATTGAAACCGCAAGAGTAGATAATCACAGTTGGGGCTGGTACTGACAAAAGACCACTATTTCTGGACTTTTTCTAGCTTATTTGAGAAGGTTAGGTAGAAATCTGAATGAAGTTTAAATATGTTATAAAATCTTTTTGATATCTCTAACCCCAGCCAAGAATCCATTATATTTAGAATTTAGAGGGTTTTTTGAACAGGTGACAGGCAATGTATGAGGTACCCCAACCATGTTTATATACATTTGAATTATAAATATGCTTTATTTAATTTTTCCATGGGAAGATTGCTATGGACGCCTATTGTTCACATGATATGATACAACATAACTGATTTAATTAAAGCTTGTTTTCTTGGCTTGCAGTCTCTATATTGGAGGGATTGCTTTTTCCATGGGAAAACTCTATCAGTGGATAACACGATTTAAGAGACAACTACAAAATACATTCCCTTTGCTTTTTTTCAGGCTTCAATCCATCTCTCAATTTAAGTATGGAAATACTGCTTGTCAAATACTTCTTGACACATGGATTTTACAACAAAATATCAGCGCACCTACTGCTTGGATTTCTAACTCATTTATTGTACAATATACAGCTAATCCAATCTACTGCTGCAAACGTGGTTTGTGCAGTTATGCTCGGCTACAGCACAATGGTTTTCTTTGAACTGGAGGGTTTTCTGAGGTTTTATTTTCCTTCCTTGGGCAGAAAAACATAGATGAGACCTTGCTTACTTGATAAAAATGACGGTGTTGAGTCCATTGTGTGGGAGAGTGGGGTTTGCAGAACTGATAAGCTCCTGTTACCTTTGGGACCATGAAGACAGAGTCTTCTGAACCTTAAGCAAAGAATCTGGGGAAGCATGGTGCAAGAACTCAGAGATGATTCATAAGGAAATGTCTGTAAAACTCTTGCAGAAAGATGCTATAAAGGAGAAGAAATTATTTTACTTGATCTGTGGTGCTATTGGTGAGCCGAGTTAAAGTGGAGGAGAAACAAGTGTTTAGAACTTGCACTGAAAAAAGATAAAAAAGTATAGGGAAAGGGTCAGTTTCTATTTCCTTTTTTCATTAGTTTTAATTTTAAGGATACTGTATGTTTATTGTGAGAGATTTATTTTCACTTCCCAGGGATAACCACTGTGAATTGATTAGTGTGTGGTCTGTCAGACCCTCTTCTTGCATATTTAAGCACATTAATTAAAACACAAAGGATCATCCTAGACATATGTTCTATCACCTGCTTTTAAAACATTCACCAATATATTATGACAGTGTATTCTTGTCCATACAATATAGTGTATGTGGTAGGCAGAATTCTTTTTTGTAAAGTTTATTTATTTTGAGACAGAGAGAGAGAGGGAGAGAGAGAGAGAATCTCAAGCAGGCTCCGTGCTGTCAGCACAGAGTCCAATGTGGGGCTTAAACTCACAAACCATGAGATCATGACCTGAGCTGAAAGATCATGACCTGAGCCAAAATCAAGAGTTGGATGCTTAACCGACTGTTCCACCCAGGTGCCCCTGTGGTAGGCAGAATTCTAAGAATAATTTACAATGACCCTGGCCTTTGCATAAACCCCTCCCCTTTAAGTATATGTGGAAACTCTGATTATAATGAGCTATCACTCCCTTGATTAGGCTACATTCTGTAGCAAAAGGGAGATTATCTGGGTTTTCCTTTAAAAGTAGAGTTTTTCTCTAGCAGATGAGCAGTAGATGTCAGAGAGACTTGTGGGGGAGCAGGTGGGGGATACACAGTGAGAAGGGTCCTGCCGCTGGCCATGAAGGGCTCTGCTGATGAGATACTGTGACCTGCTTATGGAGGGGCCATGTGGGAAGAAATGTAGGCAGCCTCCAAGAATTGAGAGCAGCAGGATAACGGCCAGCAAGGACATGGACACCTTCATTCAGCAATCATAAAGAATCGAAACCTGCCACACAACCCAAGTAGGCGTGGAAGACTTCTCTCCTGGAGACTTTTCAGTGAGACTCCGAGGAGAGGATCCAGCTATGTAGAGTGAGACTTCTGTCTTACAAAACCATGAGTGCACAAGTGGGTGTTGTTTGTGATCATTTGTTACACAGCAAAGGAAAACCGATACAGTATACATGACTACTTTTAGGCCTTCAGATTCCTCATCTATACTGACTTCAGAGAGATAAAAGACCAAACAAAATGAAGTTCAGAATTACAGAAATGTGATATTCATTCAATTATTTTTAATGACCACTATTATGTGCCAATCACTGTTCTAAGTGCTGGGATCCATCTGTGAACAAAACAGACAAAAATATAGGCAGTCAATCTCTTCAGAAGGGTGCACAGGAATTGTTAGTGTAGCAAGAACCCACATGGGTTTACCACTTTATGTATTACAATGCGTTTTTTTCATACATGTTTTTATTCTGCTTCTTACTGGAGTTTTCACTTGTCTTTTTACAAGTATGCAAACCAATTCTCTTGTCCTAGAAATGAAAGGACTCTATAAACTCAACTAGTTATTAATGGAATAACTGGGACTCTTTGTTGTCTATATTGCAAGGATGTGTTGTTAGTAATAACTAATATTTTCAGGAGTGTTTGCAATATGCCTGGTATTGTGTTGAGTGCTTTACATAGATTCTCTGATTTAATCTCAATAACCACTCTGTGAGGTTAACACAATATCTATCCTCCTTTTACAGATGAGGAAATTGAGAGTAATGAAGGCTTAAGAATTTTTCCGTGCTGAAGCTAAAATCCAAAACCTGGCAGGCTGACTCCATGATCCGTATTCTTCATCACTAAGCTAACTGCCTTTCCAAGCCAACCTTACTGTGTTGGCCCTCCATGAAGACTGGCACACTAATGTTCTACTGTGTATCACTGTGGGGCTTATGTGTGTCCTAGTTTCTATGCCTTTTTGTATTTTTGCTAATGTTTCTTATTTTCTTGTAGGTTATTTTTTTAGTTCATGAAATATAGAGTCATAGGTGAAGAGAAAATTATAGTTTATATTATAGTTTTCATTAAGAATGTGTGACATAAGGAACAAGGGTCAAGCATCGTTCATCTCTAACAATGCCATCAAAAAAGTTTAGAAGGTTAGATTTATACCTCACCATAACTCTGTTCTCTTAGCAGCCTACTCTGAATTGTTAATCCATGAATGTACACTTCTCTCAGACAGATTATAAATCTTGGGGAGAAGGTCCATGTTTTAAACATTTCTGTCATATCTAGTATTGTTCTGGACACAATAACAGGTACATCTTCACTAACTTAAATCTCAACTTATCTCAAATTACATTGAAATTACACACACACACGCGCACACACACACACACACACATATTTTCTCCAGCCTGTTTCATTTCTTGAAAGTAAGAATTTCCATGTTAGCTATCTTCCTTCCTTTGCTCTATAAAAACCTCTTTCCAATTTCAATTGGAACTCTGGTGTTCTAGGGTTTGATTAATGAGTTCATGTTTAAGCTGTCCATTCCATTTAAAATGATAATAACTTTGATTTTTTTTCCCCTTCACCCTTTGTCACTAAAACTAAGCAGTCTTACTTTAGAAAAGTTTAACCTCAAAGACTATGGCCTCAGCCACCCCATTCATTTATTATTGAAATAGTATTTCTCCAAGGCTTGCTTTTTTGTGCTGTGGGGACTAGAATTTTGTGCATAACTTATAATTTTGAATGAAAGTAAGATACTCTTGCTAATTTTTATTTACTCTGTGTCTCTTGGGTTGATGTTTAATATTTTTGTACTCTTGACTGCAGCAGAATCCTAGAAAGGCTCGCAATCACTTGTAGGTCCATTAACTGGGCATTGATGTTCTGCCTAGTACTTTTTATGTATATTTGGAAATTTCCTTAACATACTATTGTGATAATATTATTTTATATCTGTTTGAAAACTACATTAAATTTTGTATATAAATGTTATTTGAAAGTATTTTTTTTTTTCCTAGAAGAGGTAATAACTCTTTCAGAGAACAATTTCCATTGTAAGCTGTTATTTTTGGAAATCCAAATCAGATTTTGCCTTTGGTTGAAATTTTATAGACTTTGACTGAATGATAGAATCTCAGAGGTAATCCAATTCAAATTCCTCCTTTAATAGATGAATCAGGCCTAGAAAGGGCAAGTGACAGGATACAGGTGGGCCAGCTTCTTGAGCTGGGTGAAAATTGAAAGTTGGATAAGGAAACTTAAGTCCTCTCAATTAAAGAAGAGACAATTGGGTTAAATATAGGAACTTGTATTATACTGCCATGACTTTTAAAATTTTTGTTTCTTTTCTTATAAAGTAAGAAAACTATGAGTCAAAAGACCACCATTTTAATTATCTTTAAAAGTCAAGAGTAAATAAGTGGGTTTTTTTGTTTATTTGAAAGTGAAAAACAATAGGAAGCAAAGAAAAAGTCACAAATGTTTGTTATCAAAGTAGATGAAGGTCTTGGAGCCCATGGGCTTGGCCCTCAAGAGGCTCTGATTCCCAGATAATGACCTGAAATTAGAAAGGAACTGTCTTCTCAATTCATGCATAAAACCAGGTATTTGACTACAGCTAACAAATAATGTGTAAGTGCTAAATTGCATTTAGATATTCAATTTATCTAAATTTGGGGCATTATATACAGCTTTCAAAATGCCGTTAATATTGTTATATTAACATTTTGATGAATAGTTACTTTTATATGTAAAGGAGACAAAAATGTGATAATGTTTCTTTGGTTACCCAGTAGCTGAAAGCTTGGCTTTCCATACATCTCTTCTAGATCTGCTTCTCTTTTGGGTCGGGTTTACTATAACTGCAAACAGAATATTTAAGAAGAATAAGCAACCTGTTTAATGTTGAATTTCTACACTTAAACATGTGAAGTGATGATAGCAAATGTCTCACCCTAGAGAAGCTTATCTTCCACTCTCACACTTTTGATTCATGCACTGATGATGACTTTCCAAAGTTTCTACACTTTCTACAGTTATTTTACTAGTTTTCAATGTATAATGCCTCAACAACTTGTAAGAGCTTTCCTCCATTAACATTTTTCTAACTATTCTACTAAAAGCATACTCACTTATTTCCACCCAATTTTTTCTTTTTCTTTTAAGTTAGCTTTTTATCCTTCCCCATTAATCTCAAAGTGACTCAATTTTAATAACAATTTTCATGGGAATATTATAAAAACCTTTTGGAAATTTAATGTCAAGATATCTCTTATGAACATTCCTTCTCCACAAAAGGTATTAGGTTCTTGTTATAGATGTCTTGTGATCATTTACATGGTGATCTCAACCCCTGTTGAACCTTCCCTTTAAGTCCTCTATAGAGTTGCTACATATTGTTTTTGCTCCTAATTATTAATGTTGCCTGAAATGTTTGATTTCAGGAATGGAAGAAGAGCAGTAGAGTGCAGTGGTGGCCAGGAGGTTAAATCTCACTGTTTTTAGAATGTTTTTAAGTTTTAAATTAATTTCCAAATTTCATATGTTGGGGGATTTCATATAAAATATTTACACTTCTTTTTTTTAATGTTTATTTATTTTTGACTGAGAGGCAGAGTGTGGGCAGTGGAGGGGCAGAGAGAGATGGAGACACAGAATTGGAAGCAGGATCCAGGCTCTGAGCTATCAGCACAGAGCCCAATGTGGGGCTGGAACCCACGAGCTGCAAGATCATGACCTGAGCCAAAGTTGGATACTTAATTGACTGAGCCACCCAGGCGCCACTAAAATATTTACATTTCTAAGATTTCTATCTTGGGCTAAATAATCGGAAAGATGAAAACACTTATTTTGCATTCCACATGTCCGTAGTCTGTTGGAACTCTTGAGATGGGCCTCAGTTTACTTCAAGTCCCCCTGCTTATCCTTTCAACCTTCTAGGTTACCTGCCTGATCTAGGTAGAAGCAAATATTAGAGGCTTAAATGCATATTTTTTTTTTTTAATTTTTTTTTTCAACATTTTTTATTTATTTTTGGGACAGAGAGAGACAGAGCATGAACGGGGGAGGGGCAGAGAGAGAGGAAGACACAGAATCGGAAACAGGCTCCAGGCTCCGAGCCATCGGCCCAGAGCCTGACGCGGGGCTCGAACTCACGGACCGCGAGATCGTGACCTGGCTGAAGTCGGACGCTTAACCGACTGCGCCACCCAGGCGCCCCGAGGCTTAAATGCATATTAAATAATTCTGAAATTCCCATCTCCCTATTTGTATATACCTTTAAACATCAATTTTAGTTCCCTCAGTCCCTGTTATTCAATCAAATGGATATAGAAATCTAGTCAGTAACTAAGAAAAGTGCTTAGAGTTCAGATTTTTTGAGCCTCCAGGTGAGGAGAGCCAATAACTTCCTTTTGTAACCAAGAGAAGATACTGTTATAAAAATTGCCTTGACTTGCTTTTTGCACTCATGATTGTGGTAAGAAAACCGTATTAGATCCATTGTGAGAAGCTCATAAAGATCTTTGTCTTTAAATGCTTCTTTCCTTTAGGCACATGTTTATCTAAAGATGTATTAAGGATATTAAACATTTTGGAAAAGAAATGTCAATCAATGAAATGACCTATTTATTCAAATTTAATAGAGCAAAAAGTTTTATACATGTGCTCTGGCCATGATAGGACTTGCCATGGTATAGAACTTGTCTTCCCACCATAAACAGCTAACAACCTGGACAAAATAAACAAATCTTTTCAGACATTGCAGAATCGAGACAACAGGTAGTCCGGGACTGTGATCCTTGAAAGAACAGAAAAATATGAGCCCTGTAAATGCTTCAGTCTCTAGAGGCAATTTTTAAATGGTGGCAGAGAAAGGAGGAACTCAAACATGGCACATTACATTTAGTGATTTGAAGAGACAAAGATTGGGGGCTAAAATAGCTTGAATTTTTAAAGAGTACCAGAGAAGAACAAACAATGCAGACCAAGAGAGTGTCTTGAACCTGCATAGGTGGCCCTCAATGTCTTTGAGTGAATACCTATCACTACATTTGTTTATGAAGTCAGGAAGAAAAATATGTATCATAAGAGGGCTATAAAATAAAAAAATCTAATAGCTCACATAGGGCAGAAAGATGACCAAATTCCATCTAGCCAGATTAGAGAGATCTGATTGAACACTTGAGGCAATTAGTAGAAGCCTCAGAAGAGTCATACCTCAATAACAAGGTTAAATTAGTCTGAGAGTAAAGTTCCTAAACCTACCTGAACAAAGTTTAAACAAAAAATCTTAAAAGGATTATGCTATAGTTTATCTTATTATTAAGACAAATTTCAAAAACAAAATTATCTATCCCTTAACAGTGTAATATCCACAATGTCCAGCATCAAAATTACTAGATATGTGAAAAAACATGTGTGACCATAACCATGACTAGAAGATCAGTCGATAGAACAAAGCCAGAAATGAAAGAGGTAATAGAATTAGCAGACAAAGACTTCAACATAGCGAGTATAAATATTTTTAAGGATTTAATAGAAAACATGAACACAATGAAAATGAAAGTGGAAAATAAAAAAAAAAATGGAATGGGGCACCTGGGTGGCTCAGTCATTTAAGCATCTGACTCTTGATTTTGGCTCAGGTCATGATTTCATGGTTCATGAGATTGAACCCCATGTTGGGCTCTGTGCTGACAGTGCAGAGCCCACTTGAGATTCTCTCTCTCTTCTGTTCTCTCTGCCCCTCCCCTGCTAATGGGTGTGTGTACACACACACACACACACACACACACACACACACACTGTTTCTCAATAAATAAATATTTAAAAAACCCCACCAAAATGAAACTTTTGGACATTAAAAGTATACAGTTGGCCTTTGAAAAACAAGGTTTTGAATTGCATGGATCCACTTATATGTGTATTTTTTTCAATAGATACAGTAGAGTAGTGAAAACGCATTTTCTCTCATGATTTTCTTTTTAAATTTTTTTTTTCAACGTTTTTTATTTATTTTTGGGACAGAGAGAGACAGAGCATGAACAGGGGAGGGGCAGAGAGAGAGGGAGACACAGAATCGGAAACAGGCTCCAGGCTCCGAGCCATCAGCCCAGAGCCCGACGCGGGGCTCGAACTCACAGACCGCGAGATCGTGACCTGGCTGAAGTCGGACGCTTAACCGACTGCGCCACCCAGGCGCCCCTCTCATGATTTTCTTAATAAACCTCTTATTTTCTCTAGCCACTTAATTGTAAGCATACAGTATATAATAACATATAACATGCAAAATATGTGTTACTTGACTCTTTATGTTGTCAGTAAGGCTTCCAGTCAACAGTAGGCTATTAGTAGCTAAGCTTTTTCAGAGTCAAAAGCTATACACGGATTTTCAATTGTGTAGGAGATTGGTACTCCTCAACCCCTGCATTGTTCAGTGGTTAACTGTAGATTTAAATTAAAAAATTTGCAAGACAGGTTTATCTTGCATATGAAAAAATAATGACCTTGAAAATCTAGAAATAGGAAACATTGAAGTTGAAAGATAGAAGAAAATATGAAAAAAAACGCTGAACAATATTAAGAAATCTAATATGAATGTAATTCTAGTCTAAGAAGATAATGGGACAGAAGAAAAATTTGCAGAAGTAAGGATAATGAATTTTCCAAATTTGAGAAAATGTACAAACCCAGAGATATAACATAGTCAACAAATGGCAAGTAAAATAAACATTAAGGAAATAATATAAAGATAAAGATATATCACAATTAAACTACTGAAAACCAGTGTCAAAAAGCAAACTTTCAGAGCAACTAGAGAAACAGATCACATTATGTATAGTGAAATAAAGATTAAAAAGACCACAGATATACACTATAACCAAATGGGATTAATCGCAGGTATGCAAGCCTGATTCAACATTCAAAAACCAATTAATGTAATCCATCACATCAAGAGACTAAAAGAGAAAAACTGCATGATCAAATCAATGGATACAGAAAAAAGCATTTGACAAAATACAACACCCATTCATGATAAAAACTCTGAGCAACCTAGGAATAGAAGGGAACTTCCTTAACTTGATAATATCTACAAAAAATCTATAGCTCACATCATACTTAACGAGAAACTAGAAGTTTTCCTACCATGATCAGGAACAAAGAAAGGATGTTCCCTCTCATGACTCCTTTTTAACATCCTACTGGAAGTTCTAGTTAATGCAATAAGACAAACAAAGAAAATAAAGGATACACAGATTGGGAAGGAAGAAATAGAATTATCTTTGTACATGACACGATTGTCTGTATAGAAACTCTCAAAGAATTGACAAAAAGACTGGAATAAGTAGTTATAGCAAGGTTATAGAATACAAAGTTAATATGTAAAAGTCAATTGTTTTCCCATATGCTAGCAATGAACAAGTGGAATTTGAAGTTAAAAGCCTAATGTCATTTACATCAGCACCCAAAAAATGAAATACTTAGTATAAATTTAACAAAATATGTACAAGATTTACATGTGGAAAATTATAAAACTCTGATTAACAAGAACAAAGAACTAAATAAATAGAGGAGATACTTTCATATTCATGGATAGTAAGACTCAATATGTGGTAGTATCAGTTTTACCCAACTTGAGCTATAGATTTGATGCAAATCCAATCAGAATCCCAGCAAGTAATTTTGTGCATATTGACAGACTGATTCTAACATTTATATGGAGAGGCGAAAAACCTAGAGAGCCAACACAATAATGAAGAAGAAGAAAGTCAAAGGACTGACACTACCTGACTTCAAAACTTATTAGAGCTCTTCCAGCTATGGGGGTAGCAGACTACTGCCATGGGCCACATAATTCTGGGGTAGAGGAAGGATGCTGGCTCAGTGTTCCATGCCCACATGAAGCATGGCAAGGGTGCTGCATGTCTGCTTGCCATGGACTTTGCAGAACAGTTGGGCTACATCAGGGGCATCGTGAAGGACATCATTCATGACCAGGGTGGAGGTGCACCCCTCACCGAGGTAGTCTTCTGGGATCTGTACTGGTTTAAGAAGTGGCAGGAGCTGTTCATCACCCCCAATGGCATCTACACTGGCCATTTTGTGTACTGTGGCAAGAAGGCCCAGCTCAACATAGGCAATGTGCTCCTAGTGGGCACTATGCCCAAGGTCACCATTGTGTGTTGTTTGGAGGAGAAGCTTGGTGACTCGGCAAGTTGGCCAGCCTCTGGGAATGATGCTACTTCATCTCCCACAACCCTGAGACCAAAGAAGACCCAAGTGAAGCTGTCCTCAGCCACCTCAGAAATCAAGGTCATTTCTTCAGCCAATAGAACTATGTTGGTGTGGTGGCTGGAGGTGGCCACGTTGACAAGACCATTCTGAAGGCTGGCTGTGCCTACCACAAGTATAAGGCAAAGAGGAGTTGCTGACCACACATACTGGGTGTGGCTATGAATCCTGTGGGAACATCCTTTCGGAGGTGGCAAGCACCAGCACATCACAAACCCTGTACTATCTGTAGAGATACCCCTGCTGGCTGCATAGTGGGTCTTATTGCTGCCTACCAGATCTGGGGTCTCTGGGGGAACCTATACTGTGTAGGAGAAAGAGAACTAGGGTTGAGGGACTTGATAAAATCTGTCCTTCTGCCACTAAAACAAACAAACAAACAACCCCTACTTACTAGAAAGCTATAGGAAAAAAGTATGATATTGATGAAAGAATAAACAAATAGATCAATAAAACAGAATACGGTGCTTAGAAAAACACTCACATAAACATGGCATAAACATGGTCAACTGGTCTTTGACAAAGGAGCAAAGGCTATACAATGGAGCAAAGACAGTCTTTTCTTTTCTTTTTAAACATTTATTTATTTTTGAGACAGTGCAAGTGGAGGAGGGGCAGAGAGAAGGGGACAGAGAATCCAAAGTAGTCTCTGTACTGACAGTAGTGAGCCCAATGTGGGACTTGAACTCATGAACCTGAGAGATAATGACATAGGCTGAACAGACTGAGCCACCCAGATGACCTGCAAAGAGTCTTTTCAACAAATGGTGCTGGAACAACTGGGCACCCACATGAAAAAAAAAATGAATCTAGATCCAGACCTTACACCCTTCACAAAAATTAACTCAAAATGGATGATAGGCCTAAATGTAAAATGCACAACTATAAAATTTCTAGAAGATAACATTGGAAAAAACTTAGATAACTTTAGGTATGGTGATGACTATTTATTTATTTATTTATTTATTTATTTATTTATATTTGTTTTTTTTACATTTTTCTTTTTTTATATTAATATAATTAATTGTTAAATTGGTTTCCACACAACACCCAGTGCTCTTCCCAACAGGTGCCCTCTTCAATGCCCATCACCCACTTTCCCCTCTCTCCTATACCCCATCAACCCTCAGTTTGTTCTCAATATTTAAGAGTCTCTTACGGTTTGCCTCCTTCCCTCTCTGTAACTTTTTTTTTCCCCTTCCCTTCCCCCATGGTCTTCTGTTAATTTTCTCAGGATCCACATATGAGTGAAAACATATGGTATCTGTCTTTCTCTGCCTGACTTATTTCACTTAGCATAATACCCTCCAGTTCCATCCACGTTGCCACAAAGGGCCAGATTTCATTCTTTCTCATTGCCAAGTAGTATTCCTTGTATATATATAGACCACATCTTCTTATCCATTCATCAGTTGATGGACATTTAGGCTCCTTCCATAATTTGGCTATTGTTGAAAGTGCTGCTATAAACATTGGAATACAAGTGCCCTTATGCATCAGCACTCCTATATCCCTTGGGTAAATTCCTAGCAGTGCTGTTGCTAGGTCATAGAGTAGATGTATTTTTAATCTTTTGAGGAACCTCCACACTGTTTTCCAGAGCAGCTGCACCAGTTTGCATTCCCACCAACAGTGCAAGAGGGTTCCTATTTCTCCACATCCCCTCCAGCATGTATAGTCTCCTGATTTGTTCATTTTAGCCACTCTGACCAGCGTGAGGTGGTATCTGAGTGTGGTTTTGATTTGTATTTCCCTGATGAGGAGTGACATTGAGCATCTTTTCATGTGTCTGTTGGCCAGGTGATGACTTTTTTAGATACACCATCAAAGGTATAATCCATCCAAGAAACAATTGGTGAGCTGGGCTTCATTAAAATTAAAAATTTCTGCTCTGTGAAAGACAATGTCAAGAGAATGAGAAGATAAGTCAGAGACTGGGAGAAAATACTTGCAAAGAATACATCTGATAAAAGACCATTATCAAAAATATACAAAGAACTGTTAAAACTCAATGATAAGAATACAACTTGATTAAAAAATGAGGTAAAGACCTTAACGGTCTCTAAAGAAGATATACAGATGGTAAATAAGCATATGAAAAGATGCTCCACATCATATATGTCATCAGTGAAATGCAAGTTAAAACAACAATGACATACCACTACACATCTATTGGAATGGCCAAACTCCAGAACATTGACAGCACCAAATGTTAACAAAGGTGTGTAGCAATGGGAGCTCTTCATTCATTGCTGGTGGGAATGCAAAATGGTACAGCTACTTTGGAGGACAGTTTGACAGTTTGTTACATTAAACATATTCTTAACATAAGATCCAGCAATTGTGCTTTTTGGTACTTGTCCAAAGGAGTGAAAATTTATGTCCACACAAAAACCCATGCATGATGTTTATAGCAGTTCATTCATTATTGCCAACATATGGAGGCAACCAAGTTTAGTTGGTAAAAGTATAAATGAATTATGGTACATCCAGACAATGGAATATTATTCACTGCCAAAAAAATGAGCTATGAAGTCATGAAAAGACATAGAGGAAACTTAAGTGCATGTTACTAAGTGAAAGAAGTCTATCTGAAAAGGTTACATACTATATGGTTGCAATTATATATCATTCTGGAAAAAACAAAACTATGGAGACAGTAGAAAGATCAGTGGTTAACAGGAGTTGGGGTGGAGGGAGGGATGAATAGGTAGAGCACAGGGAATTTTTAGGGCAGTGAAAACATTCTGTCAAATACTACATAATAATGGATACATGTCATTATACATTTATCTAAATTTATAGAATGTACAACACCAAGAGTGAACTGTAATAAAAACTACGGACTCTGGGTAATTAGGATGTGTCAACATAGGTTCATCAGATGTAACAAATATACCGCTCTGTTGATAACAGAAGAGGCTGTGCATGTGTGGAGGCAGAAGACATATGGGAAATCTCTGTACCTTCCTCTTGATTATTCTGTGAACCTAAAACTACTCTTAAAAAAGTCATTAAAAAAGAAAAAGGATAACAGACTTCTGGTTAGCAACAGTGCATGCCAGAGGACAAATGATATCTTTAAAGTGTTGCTGTCAATCTAGAATTATATATATAGAAAAACTATCAACTGGAAAAGCAAAAGTTTTCTTCTTTCAGACAAAATGTGAGAGTATTTGTCACCAGCATATCTTCATGACAAGCTATATATATATATTTATATATATATAAATTTCTTCAGGGTCAAGCAAAATGATACCAGATGGAAGCTTGGATCTACAGAAAGTAATGAAACAAATGATAAGTGTGTAGGTAAGTATTAACAATTTTTTTCCCTGCTTTAAATCTTAAAAAAATTATTTAAAACATAATTAACTTTAAAAACCTCCAACTGTGACTGGAAATATCCATTTTTACCTTTATTCTGTCACTTTTTCATGTATTTTGCAGCTTTGCTTTGAAATATATGTGCATTTATGATTTTTATGTCATTCTGATGAGCTAATAATTTTATCATTATTAAATGATGCTAACTGGTAGACTAACTGCCAAGGGTCATGAGGGAACTTTTCGAAGTCATGGAAAAATGTCATATATCTAGATTATGGTCATGATTAAACAAATGTATGTATTTGTCAAAATTTCTCAACATATATACTTAAATTATAGCTCAACAAATATGACTTAGAAACTTCTATATAGCTTCTAAAAATACAAGACAAAATAAAACATGGTAGGTATTAGATGAGTAGAGGTAAAAGAGATCTTGTTAGTTTGCCTGGGTTGTGGAATGTTCTGAGTTGAATTGCACTCAGGATGGGAAAGATGATAATAATCATATCTGGGCTAAAGAGTATGAGCCAAGGTCCGGAGTCAAGAAAGTACAGGGCACATTCAGGGAATAGTTTTGTGGTGGCCAAAGTATAGGAAGGGGGACGGTGAGAGGTCACAGGCAGTTAGATAGGTGGTTGACAGGATTTTTATGCCAAGATGAGTGTTGACATGTTTGTAGATATGAGATTCAAGTGTAAGGAAGTGAGGTGGCTAAATGAAGGAGGTTTCTATAGATGGGGTACAGGAATGGAGTGTTAAGATATGAGGTGAGTTGCCAGCATGCACCTCTACCGCTTCTTCAGCTTAGGAGAAAAGAGAGAAAGAAATGGAAGGGGAAAAGCCGGTGAACTGAAGAGTTCAAGTGAAGAAGTCTTCAGCTTCTGTGTAAATTAAGTCATTTGTTACAACCAGGAAGGTAAGAATGGATCAGGAATTTTTAGAGTATACATGTGTGATATTGTGATATAAACTAATAAATAATGTATTTGGTCTTCTATGGTTTCTGGCACAGAGCTCCTAAAACCTTTGGAATTTCCTAAGTATTGAGAGTGTATAAGTTGTCTTTTGTTATGTTAATGCAGTGACTTTTGGAAAGCACCTAAGAATGGGAGTTTGTTCCCAGTGGGGAAAACCGTGTGATTAGAGGGTTGGAACTTTTAATGTTACACCCCCAACCTTCTGGGAGGAGAGAGGGCCTGGAGGTTGAATAAATAAACAATGGCCGATCAGTTAACCAGTCATATCTATGTAAATGAAGCATTTATTAACACTCAAAAGCGTTTGAAGAGCTTCCTGGTTGGTGAACAAATGGAGGTACTGGGAGAGTTGCATGCTTGCTCAGTGCCCTCACCTATACCTTGCCATCTCTTCCATCTGGCTGTTCTTGAGTCATATCCTTTTATAATAGACCAGTGAGCTAGCAAGTAAATTGTTTCTCTGAGTTCTGTGAGATACTTTAGCAAATTAATCAAACCCAAGGAGGAGGTCATGGGAACCTTTGATTTATAGCCAGTTGGTCAGAAGCACAGGTAACAACTTGGGCTTGCAAATGGAATCTAAAGTTTGAGGGGGAGCAGTCTTGTAAGACTAAACTCTTACCCTGTGGAATCTGATGCTATCTCTAGATAGATATTGTCAGGATTGTGTTAAATTGTAGGACGTCTAGGTGGTGTCTGAGAATTGTTTGTTGGTGCAGCACCTTCCCTCCCCCATGTTGGAATTGGTACCAGAATCTATTTAACATGGTTCAGAACACATGTGTTAGGAGTTAATAAGAGATGATTTATTATATCATACCCCAACTTGTTTCACAGTATACTAGAGTTATGGATGTACTGGGAAAAAAAATGTTTCCTTAGACAAATATTTTGGGAAATGGTGCATATATAATCCCTTTCTGGAAATCCCCACTGCACTCCTGGCTCTACTAAATTCTGCAGAAAAGAGCTTAACTTCATTTAAGCCAGTGGTTTTCAAGCTTAAGTAACCATGGAATCTACCACCCACACTAAATACTCATCAACATATTATGAAAGGATCTCCTAGAAGCCACTTTGCAGAACCTGCACTTAAAAATTGTTGAATTGTATGGAGGCCCTATCAAAGTTAGGTGAGGTGGGTGTACAATAGATTCTGTCAGTGGCATTTCCTTATATTCCCTGGCAATATTCTGCCATCCTGGAGTCAGAGATGAGGAACACTGGGGTGGCTTAGTGTAAGGAATTCTCAAAGTGAGAATGGTCAATTGTAAAATGAGAGTGCCACTACCCCTTCCTTAGTGTCCATGGGATTGAAACTGGGTAGAGAAACAAAAGAAGCTAGATAGTAATGGTGATAGGGAAAAATCTGTTACAATATGGTGGACAGGACTGATAGGGAAATTCCAGTCCCGGACCAAAGACTCCCCTTCTGGGTTCTTCTTCCTACCCCGCTTACAGCGCACCAAATTACTGCTAATGCGGAATGCGGAAGTAACAGACTATAAATTGTTCCTTCTGCTTTTGCTAGCTCGGGACTCAGACTTCTGAGAATGATCTCCTCTGAGTGCCCCACCCGCCTCGTGTGAAATAAACCTCCTGCCTGCCAAGATCTCCCTCCGAGTGCCGAGTGCCGCTTGGTTCTTCGGCCAGGTGATCCAGATCAGGAAAGCAGGGAGCAGGAAAGCAGGGAGGCTGGTGGCCTTTGTGAATATGGGGAGCAGGTTTAATAGGAAGGAATGGGAAAAGTAGAAGGACATGGACAGAGGGAATTTTGAGAGTGTGAGATCAGAAAGCAGTGACACCCTGAGGCCCATTCTTCAGATTCCATTGGGAGTTTAAAAGATATAGAAGTTATTTATTTTAATACACTATCAAAAATCATTTCTGTTGTCATTTTTATAGAGATGACTGGAAGTTTGCTGCAGAGACAGATCAGGCGGTTTTCAATGTGTGTTCGTTTTTGCTGTATCTTTAGCAAAGACCAAATGACATCTAGTCTGAGAAGGCTGACAGCCAACCTTAAATTATTTTGCAATGTAGGATCTGTGTATCTATAGACTGAGGACAATTGCTCATTACTCATATTGATTTATATCAGGCAGTGCAGCGAACATACAATTAATAGTTGACTTCATTGGCAGCCAGCTGTTAGTGCCATAATTTACTATGAGAATGGTTCGGTCCGGGGATGAACAAGAATTATACTGGGAACTGTATTTTTTAGCATTTTAAAGGTCACACTCAACTCTTATTAATTTAGTCAGAGGTTTAGGTTGATTAAAAAAAAAAGATTTTTGCTGATGCAGATTCTCTCACATGCTAATGTGAGGCTAAGCTTAGGAAAAGTCTCTTTTATTTTTTGATTTAAAGTTTCTTTCGATTTTAATGGCTCATGAAAGCCAGATTTGGACTAGATGCAAAATATCTGAAGATACTCATGTAGAAGCTTTCAGGGTCTCAGACATTCTGAAGTCAGAACATAGCAGTCATTTGGCAGCAATAAATATTTTTTGCTTCTTGGAAGAAACACTAAAAGCTACATCAAAGAGATGATCATAGCACAGGTGTAGCTAAAGTTAAAAATCACAAGCAGAGATTTTCTGTGACCATCTTAGCATTTAAAACAAAAAACATATTTATCGTATGCCTACTATGTGCCAAGTTGCCAAGCCAAGCGTTCCACCTATATGATCCCTTTCAATTCCTAAAACAGTTCTGTGAAGTGTTCTTACTACTACTTCTGTTTTGGATAGAAAGGAACTGAAGCTCATGGAAGGCAAAATCATACCGCTCATGAATGGAAGAACATGCAATAGAATCTAGGTGGCCTCACTCTAGTATCTGTGCTCTCAAGTACTACGCTAGGCTGATCTTCTGAATGCAGAAGGAAGTCTAGGAAGTAGGCATTTGGGTGTTTACCAAGTACGGTCTCTGTCTACTCTTTAAGAGTCTAAGACCTAAGAATGTCTCAGAGGATAAAATCTTTGGAGGCAAATGACCTGGGTTCAAACCCCAGTTTTCCTATTTCTTGGCTGTGGTTTAACCTCTATGAAGCGTAGTTTCCCTAGTTGTAAAATAGGCATTATAAAAATAATGTCCATCTTATGAATTTATTTTTTAAAGATTAAATGAGGTAATACATGGAAAGTGCTTAGCAATCTGCCCAGCACACAGTACATTCTTAATACAGTTAGCCTATGATTTACTATTACTTTTGTGAGTGCATAGAAATGACATATGTAAGAAAGAATGCCAGAGATACAGTCCCACAATAAGTTCTTTCAAAGCTGGGATTGGATAGGGCATTTAATGAGGGCTCACTCATTCTATCATTTTGGGGGGTGGTTTATTGTTGTATATACAAGCACTATATGACTCCTACTGGGACAATCTGAGCATTTAAATGATCATAATAACTTTTCACCCCTTGAATAACACAGGTATTCATGAGACCACACTGATATAAACAAATAGGAAAAAGGAAAGACTGTGTTAGAGTAGAATGCCAAATGATATATATAGAAAGAATGATGGAGTCAGAAAAATTACCATTTGGCAAATGTCATGGTAATATTGATTCCTGCAAGAATCATCAATAAATGTTAGAAGCTACTTGGTACAAGTTTGATGAAGAACAGGATATTTATGTAGTCTCATAGTATCTTTCTACAAAATACTTATTAACTGCAAAGGAAAAATAGCAACTTTATAGTGGAGAAACCACGTGATGAAAGGTAATATCACAGTAATGGAGCAGATGAACATCATATGCTTCTTAAACATGATGTACTGAAGTGGACATAACACCACTTCCATGTTAATACTGCCAAATAATCTAGCTTTAATATAGTCATGAGGAATTCTCAGGTAAAACCAAATTGAGAGATTTTCAAAATAGTTTGCCAGTTTCATTAAAAATGGTTGAGGTAGGGGCATCTGGGTGGCTCTGTCGGTTGGGCATCCAACTCTTGATTTCAGCTCATGTCATGATCCCAGGGCTGTGGCATCAAGTCCCACTCAGGCTCTGTGCTAAGCATAGAGCCTACTTGGGATTATCTCTCTCTCTCCCTCTGTCCCTCTCTCTCTCTCTCTCTCTCAAATAAATAAATAAAAAGTTAAAAAAATGGTCAAGATGGGGAAGCTGGGTGGCTCAGTTGGTTAAGTGTCTGACTCTTGATTTCGGCTCAGGTCATGATCTCACAGTTAGTGAGTTTGAGCCCCACATCGGGCTATTTGCTGACAGCATGGAGCCTGCTTGGGATTCTCTGTCTCCCTCTCTCTGCCCCTCCCCTGCTCACTTTCTCTCTCTCTCTGTCTCTCAAAAATAAATAAATAAACATTTAAAAAAATTTAAAAAAGATATTTAAAAGGTCAAGGTAATGAAAAAAAATAGACTAAGGACCTGTTCTAGATTAAATGAGACTAAAGAGACGTGGCAGCTAAATGCAATGTGTGATATTTGATCAGAGATTTGTTTTTCCTATAAAGAACATTATTGGGATAATTGGTAAAATAGGAACAACTTCATGTAGGTTAGATAGTAACATGGAATCAATATTATTTTCTGGGTTTTGATAATTAGTTATGGTAGAGAATGTCTTTGTTTTTAAGAAATATATACCAGTTATTTGAAAGGGACAATACGTTACATTTAAGACATGTTATGTGTAAGTTACAATGTTCCATAAGAATTATATAAATAGATTTTGATCTTAGGAGGAAGTTCCAATATAGAACTTGAAGTCATTGAGATATAGGTGGTGTTTGAAACCACCGAAATGGATGAGATTTCCTGGATAGCAAGAATAGTGTGTAGAGAAAAGAAAATTGGGAATTTCGTTGCCCCAACATGTCGCTAACTAGGATACATTTTGTGCTTCTGTCCTTCCTTTTCTCCATTTCAGGCTCTGAGGATTATTTAACAGGAGAAACAGATTGTGGAACTGTAGAAGTCCAGCCTCCCAAACTACAGTTGTGTGTCTGCTCTGATTTTGGTTTTAGAAACAGTAGTAGTTACTGTGAGACAACCAGAATG
The DNA here is from genome assembly GCF_046562875.1 of Panthera onca. NCBI lineage: Eukaryota > Metazoa > Chordata > Mammalia > Carnivora > Felidae > Panthera > Panthera onca. Next base: position 69,130,599 of record NC_138342.1, on the reverse strand, counting down.
TATGCTGTTTCTTGTTTTCAGATTGGAGGGTGCCATAATCAGGTAAGAAAAGATCAGAGCTTTTAAAAGTTTACCACATTTAGAAGAGACAAGCTATTTTTATTGACTAGGTGGAAAAATCACATGAGAAAACAGAATGATCCATACTGTGGTGTAAAAATCGCTGTAACCAAGAGCCTGACAACAGTCTGGCTCGACAACAGTCTGGCTCAGCAAGAACAGAATGGGGCCTAGACAAATACCACCGTCCCCTTGCCTTCTCTTTCAAGTGGAGGAGGAATCAGGGAAGGAGGTGAATATGTGCAGAAGGAAAGATTCTGTTTTTATTCATCCAGAAATGGTTATGATACCAGGCAACAGTAAGATATTTAAACCTCCATTAGTTTAAAATTCCAAATCCCTTCATTGTTGAACTTATGCTGCCTTTCCATTACACTGCCCCTCAGGCAATTTTGATACCTGGCTAAAGGGAAGTTGAATTGGGAAATCATTTAGTTTGGATTTAATGGGACACATATTGAGATTCAGAGTAATTTCCATGTATAGTTAAGTTATTCCTAGCAGTCCCGGAATAGGAAAGGTTTCCAGGGATACCCCTACAGCCTATTACATGGATATACTTTGTGATGGGAAGATACAAGGCCAGAAATCATATTTCAGTATGAACACATCCTGCAGCTCCTGCCTCTGGAAATATATGAGTAATGGGGGAGAAAGAAGAGTTAAAATGTGCAGAACCAGAAGCCAGCATATGGAAATTCTTCCAATCATCAGTTATGTAAAAAGTCTAAGTGGGGAATTTGGTTCGCATCAATGCCTAATGATAGTGGGAGTTCTCTCTTGTCAGAACTATATTCAATAATACAGTGCTTACAATTATAAACCCACCATGATATTTATTTTTTTCTTTTTGATGGGAATTGTGAAAAATAGTTTTTTTCAGAATTCTTGTGTTACGCAGATATAAACAGTAACAGAACTACAGGCAGCAGGTACCTATGTGTGTGAAGTAGCATGTTTTATGCGCCCCCATTGATTGGATCATGTCTTAGCATATGTCATGCATTTTGTTCTGACAAAGTCTGTTGGTTCCAGATTAAAATGGCACACAAAATAGCCACCAGTAAAATAGCATGATGCTTTTAAAATATTGTGTCAATAAAAAGATACAGTTTTCAAAAAACGAGGTCCAGCAGCTTTTATTAGTGTGATTTCTAGATATTTTGTACTTTGGGTTACTGTGTATGTATTGGTTTGTAAACAGGCCCCCATACACAGAAGAAAAGAGGCAGACCACTCCCGTTTGGTAGATGGTAGGTTTAATGTGCAAGGGAACTTACTTATGAGGCTTGTTTTGGGTGGCAGCAAAATGAATAGATCTCTGCACCCACCTGCCAGAATCTTAAATCAGAGGCCTGACCCATGGGTTCAGTCACATCTACCATACAGATGATCTGAGCGACACATTACTCTCTTAAGGCTGCGTCCTTGGACATGACCCCCACTGTGCGAATGGTGGGTAGAAGGAACAACCCAAGGACAGGGGATGCGGTGAGTAGACTGTCCAGGTTCAGTTTGAGGGTCAACCGGCGGTGTATCTCCTCCAGGATCTTCTCTAACAGTAAGCTGTCCTTTCTTCCGTTATAGAGTATCTCCCCTTACGCGTGGTTTCAGTTTCGCTTTCGGCAGTTTCAGAAACCCGCTAGTCAACCCTGGCAGGAAGCAGATGATTCTGACGAATCATCAGAAAGCCAATAGCAGCCTAACTCTGCGTCAGGAAGCTGCGTCATTCCCAGTACTTCGTTTCTTCACGTAGGCGTTTTATCATCTCAAGTCAGCACAGGGAGAAGGGTGAGTGCAAGGTGTTTTGAGATGACACATTCACATAACTTTTATTATAGTATATTGTTATAATTATTCTATTTTAGCTTACTATTATTTTTTAATTATTTTTTTTAAGTTTATTCGTTTATTTTGAGACAGAGACAGCGTGAGTGGGGGAGGGGTAGAGAGAGGGAGACAGAATCCCAAGCGGGATCCTCACTGTCAACACAGAGCCCGATGAGGGGCTCAAACTCATGTCATGACCTGAGCTGAAATCAAGAGTCAGGATGCTTAACCAACTCAGCTAATTATTCTATTTTATTATTAGTTGTTGTTAATCTCTTACTGTGCCTAATTTATCAATTAAATGTTATCATAGGTACCTCCGTGCAGGAAAAAACATAGTATATACTAAGATTCAGCACTATCTGCATTTCAGGCATCCTCGAGGGATCTTGGAACACATCCCCTGTGGATAAGGGGGGACTACTTTATTTACCAGCTGTTTGTTGTTAGTGCATAGGCAATACTAATTTTTAAAAAAATAGCTACTTTAGTGAACTCTCATACTGATGTATCATTCTTTTCAATTGGTTTTCTTAGGTTTTGTAAGTATTCACACTATTGTTATTTGTAAATAGTAGTAATTTTGTTTCTCATCCCTGACTTTCAAACAATTATAACATTTAGTTCTCTTTCACACATAACTCAATTACTGGTGGTGACAAAGGATAGATTTATATGGCTAAATGAAGACAATTAAAATTTAAAACTAATTTTAGCCTAATTTGTAAATCTTCCTTGTAATATCTTTTATAACAAACAATTATTTTGTCATTACCTCATTTCTTTTTCTCAGCCTAGGATAGGGTTAGGTTTTTTTTTTTTTTTTTTTAGAGTTTTGGACAGAAGAGTAGAGTTGTGATCAAATTTATAGGGAGACAGAATCATCAGTGCAATGACACTGCTCTAATCTTATAGCTCATATATTTTCTTTGTTGTATTCAAGTTATTCATGAATATGTCTCCCCTTTCTTACTAGACTTTGAGATTTTCAAAGACTGGAGCCATATCATGTTTATCTCATAGTTCCTGCTATGTCCAGCTACGTGTTTTGCACAAATAATGGGTTTATTAAATGGGTTTTGTTTTCCTCCAACTACTGACATTCACCTTGTTTTTCCTTCCTTGTCCCTTTGGCATCTTAGTTAGATTGCATAGCTTTTTAAAAAATATTTTTAATTTTTATTTTAATTAATTTTAAAAATATTGTTCAATTATAAAGAACATTGTGATCATTTCACATCCAGTCCAAAACTTGCCCATTTCCAGTCTCTGTCATGGCTGACTTGTGGCATAGGCACTGAATGAGGAAGGGAGACTAGCATGTTATTTCACTGTTCATTCTGGCCCTCCCACTCCATCTTTTTATTTTTTATTTTTTGTTTTTTTTCAATATATGAAATTTATTGTCAAATTGGTTTCCATACAACACCCAGTGCTCATCCCAAAAGGTGCCCTCCTCAATACACATCCCCCACCCTCCCCTCCCTCCCACCCCCCATCAACCCTCAGTTTGTTCTCAGTTTTATTTAAGAGTCTCTTATGCTTTGGCTCTCTCCCACTCTAACCTCTTTTTTTTTTTTTTTTTTCTTCCCCTCCCCCATGGGTTTCTGTTAAGTTTCTCAGGATCCACATAAGTCCCACTCCATCTTTAATCCTGGTGCTGCTACTGCTGCTTTTGGGTTTGCATGAGGAGAAGGGAAGAAAGATAAAAGGAACACCAGACGTGGGTAAGGGTCTGGTGGTAGTATTTTGTCATGTGTCGTGGAGTGCCTGGCACCCACATGCTGGGTCTCTTCAGGGGTACATTTATGGGCTCTTTGGAAGGCTTCTTTGGGGATCTACCCCTTTCTCTGATTGGAACAATAAGTATTTCCAGGTATACTTCTTGTGAACTTCCTTCAATTCCTGTTCCCAAGTTCAACTCTTGTAGGAGTGTCTTCTGGGATCTGCTCACTCCAAGAGGCCATGCATAAACTCAGCTTCCTTTGATGGCATTCACTTGGCTTGTAAGAAACATAACATCTTTTGCTGTGTAAAACTCTAGGAGCGTAGTTTGCCCAATTCCTGCTTCCCTTTCTTTTCTTGCCATGGTTTGTCTGCATGTGTTGATTACTTTCTCCCTTCCAAATTCACCAGGTAAGAAGCAGATCCCGTCTGTAAATTTGCAATTCCTTAAACATGCTGATTTCTCATTAGAACTTTCTCAGTGAGCTTTCTCTCACTTACACTGCTGAGGCTAAAAATTTGGTACCTGGTAAACATCTCTCTGAGTGAGAATAGGTTGTTCTCGTGATAGGGATTGATAGTACTGGTTGATAGCAGCCCTTTAGTAGGGCTGCCGTTGATATGATGATATCCTAGTTGGTTAAACGTCCAGCTTCAGCTCAGGTCATGAACTCACAGTTCGTGAGTTTGAGCCCCACATTGGGCTCTGTGCTGACAGCTCAGAGCCTAGTCTGCTTCAGATTCTGTGTCTCCCTCTCTGTCTGCCCCTCCCCCACTCACACTCTGTCTCTCTGTCTCTCAAAAATGAATAAAGGTTAAAAAAATTGACATGGTGACATCTCTTTTTAGATTGTGAGGGTACTTATTGCCTATTGTTTTTTAACTTCGGGGTGCCAACTAAAATTTCATGACTATAGAGATTAACCTATTTAATGTTCTCTTATACACAGTATTCACTCAATCAATATTTGTTGTTTAATTATTAGTTGATTGTGAGTCAAAAGGTAAAATTTGTTTGTAGACAAATTATGGTAGCATGTAAATTAAAACTAAAGTTATGCTGTGGAATTTGATTTTTCTTGAGTAATAAGTTTATGTCTTTTGTACTACTCATTTTTATTTTATTTAAAAAAAATTTTTTTTAACGTTTATTTATTTTTGAGACAGAGAGAGACAGAGCATGAACGGGGGAGGGTCAGAGAGAGAGGGAGACACAGAATCTGAAATAGGCTCCAGGCTCTGAGCTGTCAGCACAGAGCCCGAAGCGGGGCTTGAACTCACGGACCACGAGATCATGACCTGAGCCAAAGTCGGACGCTTAACCGACTGAGCCACCCAGGCGCCCCTGTACTACTTATTTTTATTAGAACAGAAAACCTTAAGTGATTCCTTAAGGGACTTCAGTTCCGTATTGAGGATATTAAAAGGTAAACTGAGGCATATTAATTTTTTTTTCCTTTTTAGTTTATTTGAATATACATCAATTTGAATTGGCCAGTACCAAACCAAAGGTGGTTAGGAGCACTCTACTAAGAGGAGGTAGGGGAGGCAAAACAAAGAAAGGACTTCATTGGCTATAATATAGCTTAAGTGGTTACTTAATTTGGGAAAGCCTGGTTGACTGTGACTGGTTGTTCTTAGGTTTCATTTTCTTGAATTGGAGTGCATTAACTCTGGCTTAAGTTTTGGTTTGCTTATGTAGACTACCAAAGCATCAGAACCACCTCAGTCTGATGGCTTCCTGGTTTAATTACATTAATAAAAATCTGTACATGTGCAAACAAGCAGAGAATAAAGAGTCTCATGGTCTGTACAAGCTAAGTGAATTGCTACACCTTAATCCTTCCACAAAGTTTGATTCAAGTGCTTGATTTAGCAAGACTTTAAATCTTTATACATTTTAGACTGATGAGAGTTCTAAAAAAGAAGTTAAGGTATGCCTGGGTGGCTCAGTTGGTGGAACTTCAGAATCTTGATTTTGGCTCAGGTCATGATTTCATGGTTTGTGAGTCTGAGCCCCACATCGGGCTCTGCACTGGCAGCACAGAACATGCTTGGAGTTCTCTCTCTCTCCCTCTCTCTCTCTCTCTCTGCCCCTTCCCTGCTTGTGCATGTGTGCATGCACTTTTTCTCTCTCTCTTAATATAAACTTAAAAAAAATAGTTGAGACCACAACTATCATAGTCACTAATGTTAAAGTGAGTTTATTTGGTGAGTCTACTTTTTATTAACCTTATAAAAACATGGGAAACATTTTATCTCAATTTATAATTCCTTTCTAAAAGAAAGTTTAGTGCACCATTTATTACAAAAATGTAATTTGCAGGGTTTAGAATAATAGAGATTTTCCATAATTAAAGTCCTCCTCAAACAATCCTATATTTTATCCTAATCTGAACAACCAGTTGGTCAAAAGTTATAAGGAAAATGCAAATGATTTTGAAAAGTTGTTAGCAGTGAATCCAATGAAATGTTAGAATAGTCCTGGAAGGGAATATTTAGATTTATCTCTTTAACATTCCTCAAATCATATTAAGTTGTCATGGGCTGTATGGGTTTTGCTGCTCCTTGGGGCCTTCAGGCAAGAGACTATATATATTTTTGTATTTAAAACTATTGTTTTTTAAAGTAGCTCAAAATTCAGTTGTTTTCTCCAGGAGAATTTTGCCGATGGATAACTCCCAAAAGTCATTAGGCCAACAGAACTCTAAATATAATAGAAAATAAAGATCTTAGGAATCAAACCCAATTCTTAAGGCGGTTTGGCTCTTCAGACCCTTTATTCAACAAATTAAACAAATATATTTATTGAGTGCTTATAAATATTTGTATTTTTATCAATTTCTGGGACAAAGTATAGATATCATTTTGACTCACTGATTTGGGACAAAGGCTTTTTCAACCTTAAATGCTGATTTTCCAGAAGTATCCACTTGTCACACAAAGTTTCCATTGGTTTGACTGATATTCTCCCCAGTTCTTCATGCAAGAAGAGAGAACAACCATTGCTTCCTTCAGTCATTCTCTCATTTCCTTTTTGATATCATTTTTTCAACCCCTCAATTTCATTTCCCTTCAAATATTCCTAAATTAACAAGTGAAAACAGAAAAATATGGGCTTTAGTTTTGAACCTGATGACCATGTGTTCCAACCACTAGGAGGAGCTCCCTATTCCCAACGTTTTACACATGCACGCGCACACACACACACACACACACACACACACACTAAGGCATACACACTTGTCAAAAGAAATGCAGTTAGTTGGGATTTTTAGTAGGTAGGGTGAAAATATTATAAACAATTGAATGCGGGCTGTGCCTTCTTCTTGGATCTGTGTTTGAAATGCTTTTTTCTCTTAGCCCCATGAAACTTGGGGATTAGGTAGAGCTTCCAGGTATCTTTTACGTGGGGGATGCCCTCACTCTTGGAAGGCTAAGCTAGGCCAGTCTGGGGCTCAGAGGTAAGGACACATTGGGAGGAAGCTTTGGCATTTTCCATGCTGGGCCTTTGGAAGAAGGGATGGTGCTGTTTTGTCCGTCTTCCTTCTCATAAGGTGAGAAGGTGGGTGGCCAAGATAAGCTTTGTGGGTATGGGTGAAAGTGGGCAAGAAGATGGTTTTTTTTTTTTTTTTCTGGTTTAGGTCTTAAACTAAAGTAACTGAATAAATCTGCAGGCTCCTGCATGGTCCAGCCTAGTTCATCATAATAGGAGCCCAACAGGCTTTGGTTCAAGGCTCTAGCTAGTAATAAATATCATGCGCACACTTAGATTACCTTTTTTACTTTACAACTTTCCTCAACCTAGTGTAGTGGAAGACAGCAGTTCAGTTTTGGAGTGTTCTATCCTAGCCTTTCCTTTTGTTAGGACACCCAAATAAAATACCTCCTGTGCATTTGACTGAGCAATGATGTTCAATCATATAGGTGTATATGGATAGCTAGTCTAGTTTATGTTAGCAGTATGACATCAGGATGTAAAAAGGATAAAAAGTGTATAATAAATAATAATAAATGCATGATAAGCACATAACTGTTAAATCCTGGGGCTTGCTCCTTTATTATTTATTCTAGTTGCAAAGGTAAAAATGCTGCTGTAAATAATTTAGACAATTTAAAAATGTTGTAGAAAAGTAAATGGCCTCAGTAATTTTAATTTTCACAAAGATAACAATTATTCACAATTTGAAATATGTATACATATATAATAAATATATATATGAAATAAATAACAATGCTAATAATATATCTTGAACTTCTTTTCATACCAGTACACATGGACCCGCATCATTCTAATAACTGCAAAGTAGTCTATGATACATAATTAATTTTTTATTCATAATTTTTAAAACATTTTTATTGCAAATTTTGCTGTATCGAGTGTCATTACATATATAGTTATATGTGCACATATCTTTAAGTATACTTATATGATTACCTTTTAGAAGTAAAATCACTGGGAGGTCAAAGGGTTAACATATTTAAAATTTTAATAGATTTAACCAAATTTCTTTCCAAAAGGAAATGTAAAATTGAATAATTTTTCTATACCACAAATATATGGTTAATTAATCTTTGACAAAGAAGGAAAGAATATCTAATGGGAAGACAGTCTTTTCAAAAATGGCATTGGGAAAACTGGACAGCAACATGCAGAAGAATGATACTAGACCGTTTTCTTACACCATACACAAAAAGAAATTCAAAATGGATTAAAGACCTAAATGTAAGGCCCCAAACCATAAAAATCCTAGAGGAGAACACAGGCAGCAACCTCTTTGACCTCAGCCACAGGAACTTCTTACTAGGCATGTCTCTGGAGGTAAAGGAAACAAAAACAAAAATAAACTATTGGGACTTCATCAAGATAGAAAGCTTCTGCACAGTGAAGGAAACAATTAACAAAACTAAAAGGCAACTGATGGAATGGGAGAAGATTTTTGCAAATGACATATCTGATAAAGGGTTAGTATCCAAAATATATAAAGAAATTATATAACTCAACATCCAAAACCAAATAATCCAGTTAAAAACTGAGAAGACACGAATAGACATTTTTCCAAAGAAGATATACAGATGGCCAACAGACACATAAAAAGATGTTCAACATCACTGATCATCAGGGAAATGTAAATCAAAACTACAATGAGATATGACCTCACACCTGTCAGAGTGGCTACAACCAACAACACAAGAAACAGCAGGCGTTGGCAAAGATGTAGAGAAAAAAGAGTCCTTGTGCATAATTGGTGGGGATGCAAACTGGTGCAGCCACTGTGGAAAAGTGTGGACTTTTCCTCAAAAAGTTAAAAATAGAACTACCCTACAATTCAGCAATTGCAAAAGAATGCATTTGTAAATACTAATTCACAGCAATACATGCACTCCAATGTTTATGACAGCATTATCTACAATAGTCAGATTATGGAAACAGCCCAAGTGTCCATCGATTGACGAATGGATAAAGAAGATGTGGTATACACATACAATGGAATATTACTCATTCATAAAAAAGAATGAAATCTTGCTATTTGCAACAACATTGATGGAACTAGAGAGTATCATACTAAATGAAATAAGTCAGAGAAAGACAAATACGGTATGATTTCACTCGTATGTGGAATTTAAGCAATGAATGAATAAAGGGGGAAAAAAAAGAGAGAGGCAAACCAAGAAACAGACTCTTAACTATAGAGAACAAACTGATGGTTCCCAGAGGGGAGATGAGTGGGGAGATGGGTGAAATAGGGGATTAAAGAGTGAACTTGTTGTGATGAGCACCGGGTGATATATGGAAGTGTTGAATCACTATATTGTATACCTGAAACTAATATTACACTGTATGTTAACTAACTGGAATTTAAATAAAAACTTAATGTATAATTTTTGTGATAGCAAATGAACTTTCTACCATACTCTTAGACATTTTAAAGCTTTAAAACTTTAAAAATATTTCAAATAAGGGGTGCCTGGGTAGCTAAGTCTGTTGAATATCTGACTTTTGGTTTTGGCTCAGGTCCTGATACATAACATACATACATATATACTTGCTGCTTTCATATTTTGGCTGTTATAAATAATGCTGCTATAAACATTGGGGTGCATGTATCCCTTTGAATTAGTGTTTTGCAATTGCTGGATAGTATGGTAGTTCTATTTCTAACTTTTGAGGAAACTCCATACTGTTTTCCAGAGTGGCTGCACAAGTTTGCATCCCCACCAATTATGCACAAGGATTCCTTTTTCTCCACATCCTTGCTAACACCTGCTGTTTCTTGTGTTGTTGGTTGTAGCCATTCTGACAGGTGTGAGGTCGTATATCATTGTAGTTTTGATTTACATTTCCTTGATGGTAAGTGATGATTAGTATCTTTTCATGTGTCTGTTGGCCATCTGGATGTCTTCTTTTGAGAAATGTTTGTCTTCTGTCCATTTTTTCATTGGACTATTTGGTTGTGGGGTTGTATAAGTTCTTTATATTTTGGATACTAACCCTTTATCAGATATGTCGTTTGCAAATATCTTCTTTCATTCAATAGGTTGCCCTTTGGTTTTGTTGATTGTTTTCTTCACTGTGCATAAGCTTTTTATTTTGATGTAGTTCCAATTGCTTATTTTTGCTTTTGTTTCCTTTTCCTTAGGAGACATATCTAGAAGGAAGTTACTGTGGCTTATGTCAAAGAGATTACTGCCTGTGTTCTCTTCTAGGGTTTTTATGGGTTCAGGCCTCAGATTTAGGTCTTTAATCCATTTTGGATTTATTTTTGTGTATGGTATAAGAAAGTGGTCCAGTTTTATTCTTTTTCATGTTGCTGTCCAGTTTTACCAACACCATTTGTTGAAGAGGCTATTCTTTTCCCATTGGATGTTCTCTCCTGCTTTGTGAAAGATAAATTGACCATATAGTTGTGGGTTTATTTCTAGGTTTTCTAATATGTTCCATTGAACTATGTGTCTGTTTTTGTGCCAGTACTATGCTGTTTGATTACTATCGCTTTGTAGTATATTTTCAAGTCTAGAATTGTGATGCCTCCAGTTTTTCTTTTCTTTTTCTAGAACGCAGGGTCTTTTGTGGTTCCATACAAATTTTATGATTGTTTACTCTAGCTCTGTGAAAAATGCCATTGGTGTTTTGATAGAGACTTCATTAAATGTGTAAATTTCTTTGGGTCGCTAATTATTTTTAAAAGTAGGCTTAATGGGCAAAAGCTTTTTGTATTCAGTAAAACTATTCTATTCTGTTGGTCGTAGATTGGTGGAAAGATGAGAATGGATGACAGAAATTCTGGAGTCTTTCATGCTGAGGAAACCCCTAGAGTTATCTGGGAATGATTAAATGGTTACACCAAAGACGTGCCTTCTGAATTGACTGGAAACAGCTTTACATGAGTAGGTCCGTAATGTCTTGGTGGGTAACCTGCAAATGGAAAAGTACATGAAAATCTCTTGAGCTAGCTGAAAATTGGAATAAATAATTTTCTCTGGGAGGAATTGTGGATAGTTTCCTGTGCATCACCATAGATACCCTCTGGTAATACCTCAGCTGGAATAGTATGATGAAATCAGCTTAATGACTGGGAAAAGACACCTGAGGTAAAATCAGAAGATTGATGTCCTAATTTGAGTTTTGCTCTGTAGCAACTTTGTTGCTTTGGGCAAATTAACCACCTGTGCCTCAGTTTCTTCATTTGTACAATGTGAGAAAATAATTTCTTTCTCATGAGATTCTGAGGACTAAATGAGTTAATTATTGCAAAATTCTTAGAGAATATTCAATAAATACTATCATTACCAGTTGCGAGAACTTGGGTCATTATTTCCCTTCTCTGAACCCACACCACAATTCAATCACTGAAAAATAATTACTCTTAATTTTGGTTTATTTCCTTTTAGATATTTCTCTGGACATATACATGTACTTACTTTTTAACACACTTGAAATATTTTTACTACTGTTGGAGGAGGTAATCCAGAGGACATGACTACTAATTGACCTGTGAGCTGGACCTAGGCAATCATTCCCTCCCCTTTCCCTGGAATGTGTGTTATACTTGTCTTCCCCATGCCAGAAGCTGCCCCAAGGACACAGCCTTGAGAGAGCAATGTGTTGAGACCATGTGGACAATATATGTGCCTAATCTTATTAAGGCCCCTATATAAACTTCTAAGATTCTGGCAGACAGGTGCAGAGATCTGTTTGTCTTGCAGCTGCCTAAGGGAAGCTTCCTAAGTAAGTTCTCTTGTTTATTAACCTGGTACCTACCAATCTGGAGTTGTCTGCCTCTTTCTTGGGTCTCCCTGCCTTCAATGGATGGGAGCCAATTTGAGAACCAACAACTACATATATAGATTTTTAACCTTATTGCTTTTAGGAGTGTTATGTCATTATCACATCTTGATATTGTTAACTATTTGAACAAAATCATTTTTTATGCCTACATAATATTTCACCACACATACCATAATTTATTTAGGCAGTTCCCTATTTTGGGGAAATTAAGTTTTCAGTGTTTTACTTTTTTAGTAATACTTCAGTGTACAGCCTATACATAAATGTCTTTGTCATTTCTAATTATTTCCTTAGGGTAAATTGTGGAATTAGTAGAGCAAAGGAGATAAACATTTTAAATTCAGTCAAAAGTTTTTCTCCATAATGTCTTCAGCTGAAAATAAAGGATAATATTATCTGTTCTCTTAACTGATATTGCCAGATGGTTTAAACTAATGTATGTAAAAGTGCTTTTAAAACATATGGTTCTATGCAAATACCAAGTGTGTTTTTTTTATTGTAATGTATATAGGTGTTGCTCTCGGAAGTACCATAAAACACTTTTTTTGGAGGCTAGGCATATTTGGATTATGTGCATAAAAAGAGTAAATTTTCATTTAGGTATGTAACTGTGAAATAGGAAAGTATGGATATTTTGTTCAAAGTGTTAAAATGTTGATAGTGTGTTATATGATGATGTTCAAAAGTGCACACCTTGTCCAGAATTCTTTCTCCCACTTACTTAACTTTTTAGTGCATCTATACTAGATTATAGGCTCTCTGAAGGTCTTAACGAGTGAATTGCTGGCTACTTGGCAGGCATTTGGAAAGCTCTGGAGTGAGGGGTGTGGAATTACCAAAATGAGCTGATTATAATCAATGCTCTGTAATTAATGCAGGGACATGTTCTTCCATTCTTTTCGGTATTGATGGGGGAATCATGCTTAGCAATAGGAGAGATGGATGAACCTCTTTAGGTCATTCTCTTGGTGGTGTCATAGATATTTCTAATTTCTAGTTATGCCTCTGGCTTTACAGAGCAACACATCCCTGAAGTTTTCACCATCAGGTGACTAAGCAAAGTGACAGCAAAATTCTTCAGTTTACTGGATTGCACCATCTCATGACTTTACCTAAGAGTCATCCTTAGTGTATTTCCTGTACTCACTTTATACATCTCCAGCTCTTACCAGCTCTACTTCATTTCTCAACTGGGCATTGCTGGAGCCTTGTCTTTTCTTCCCGATTCCATACTCACTCCTTTGTACTCTGTTCTCTACCCATTTGTTGCTGTGGGTGATCTTTTCAAAACATAAAGCAGATCACATCATCTATGTGCTTAAAACCTTCAGTGATTTTCCATTACTCTTCAAATGAAACCAAACCTTATAAAATGGCCTACATGATCCTGGTTGCTCTGGCTTCAGTCTCCCTCTATAACCTCACTTTATACCTCTTTTTGCCTTTCTCACTGCATCCCAGCCACACTGGACTCTCTTCTGGTCATCTGACCCACCAGGTCCTTTTGTGCCAGGAGACTTGCCTGTATGCTAGTCGTGGGCTTGCAACACTCTTTCCCAGTTCTTTGTATGTTTGCACATTTCACTTCAGTTTGAATGGCACCTATTCAGAGAGTTTTTTTCTGACCACCCAAATGTAAATTTGTTTTTCCTAGTGACTATCTTATAACTGTATAGCACTTATCATGATGTGTGATTCTACTTAAAACTTTTGTTTACTTGCTTAATTCCTTTCTTCTCTGCTGGAGTATAAATGCATGAGGACAGGTCTGCCACACACTCATGGTGCTGACTCTAATGCTTAGCAGAGTGCATGGCATGTAGTAAGTGCTCAGTGATTGAATGAATTAAGTTCAAATGTGTTTTATTCAACCAGTTAAATTTGTTGAATGAGCAGGAAAAAGCAATAATAAGTGATAATCAGATAGAATTGGTGAGAAAGCAGTGTGGAGAAGTGGAAAGGTTTGTGGATTGACTTGAGCTCTTGTTTATAGTCGTGGCTCTGTCACTTATAAACTTTGTGACTTCTGTAAGCCCTACCTTCTACATCTGGAAAATGTTTCTAAGGTGTCTTCAAGCTCTGATATTTACAAGGTTTTTTAGATACCTTAGGGGAGAGCTGATTTAGTGGCCTTAGGGGAGATTCTCAAACTCTTAAGTTTTTGCAAAGATGATATCCTTAGAATTTTATGGTGGCCAGTCTGTAACCTTTAGAGGAGGTATCTTCTCCCATAATCAAGAGGTATAATATAAAGGCTTGGGCTAGGGATTTCTAAATATTATTTCCAACTTCAATCCTTTAGTGATTGTGAGGGAGAAATGTCACTGAATTATTCAGGGATTCTGAGGAAGCAAGAATGGAAAGATTGTCTAGAAAGTTGATTATCTTTTTAGCTGGCTTTCGTAGTGTACATCTAGAGAGTTTTGAAAGAATTTAGAACCATTTTTGTGTGTGTAGTGTGGAATTTAAGTGTGAAGAAGAGAGATGTCCTCTTCTGGCATTCTTGACAGAGACACATCTTACATGATGAATTTCAGGAAAAAGGTTGAAATATACTATCATAGTATTCTGGGAATATCTCTAAAAGCATTATCAGTAAGATTTTAGGAATACTTGAAAGTTCTTGCTTTGCCAATTTGGCTCTCTCATTAGAAATGTAGATATTGTTTCTTTACTGTTCTATTGTTCAGATTTAATAAGCTCTATGAAGACAACCCAGACTGATGACAAATGATTTCATACAGCTTCTGTGGTAGTATTACCTAACTAGACATTTTGTGATGACTTTATTATCATTGGGAAGAGATTTGTACATTATATATAAAACCATGTCCCAAATATTTAATTACCCATTCTTTGGTAGATCTTTCATAATCCCAAGTCTATTAATGTTTCCCCTGGGCTAATAAATTCTTAGATTACTAATATTAGCTTTAATGCTAATTGTAATGTTAGAGATATCTTAAAGTCTCAAAGCAGGCATCAGTCTCCATATTAGATCTCAACATAAAAAAAAAATCTCAACATAATTAGTGACTTAATTCTGTTGTTCCCTCTCTATGAAAGAAGAAATTGAGGCAAAGAGAAATGATATGAGTTTGTCCATGCCCTAGAGAATGTCAATAATAGAGTGGGAGACAAGAGGTTAGAGCCACCACGCCCATAGGTGTCTGAGTTGCTCTTCTTAGACTTCAGATATTTTACACTGATACAGTGAGGAATTAATTATTTCACTAGGGAAGACTATTGATTTAGATTTGTGATCAGGATGAGGAGATGGAGCAGGAAATGGAATGGGCAATGGTGTGCTGCTTCAAACAGCCATGATTAATCTTGGAGACATAGAGGTCCAGAGGGAATTTTTAAAGAAGAAGTAGAGGAAGATGAAATAAGGCTGGAAGGGTGCATGAGAGTCTTTCTTAATAACAGCTTTGGGATTTCTGGGTCGTGGTGAAAAAGGCTGTACATGCATGCACCTGATCAAATGCACATACTCCCTTCTGACCTCTTCAGGGGTTTCTTTTCCTGTTCTTTACTCATTTCAGTATGGTTTTTTCTCCTCAGCTAGTTGATGTGTACTCAGGGGGTCTATATTTGTCATAATGTAGACGCTAAATACATATTGTACTGTAGAAAGGACAAAAGTCCCCGAGCAGGCCCAAGACTAAAGTAGTTTTTACTGGGCCCTTTGACAGGAACAAAGCGGATTAAATAACTTGACCTGTTTAAGAAGAAACTACCTCAGAACCATTAGGATGGCTATTATTAAAAACAAAAACAGCAGAAAATAACAAGTGTTGGCAAGGATGTGGAGAAATTGAAACCATTTTGTATTGCTGTGGGAATGTAAAATGGTGCAGAGGCTATGGAAAACGGTATGGTGGTTCCTCATCAAATTAAAAATGACATTGTCATCTGACCTAGCAATTCCACTTCTGGGTATATATACCCGAGAGAATTGAAAACAGGAAATTTAACCAAGGAGATAAAAAAATCTGTGCACTGAAAACTATAATACATTGATGAGAGGCATGAAGAAGGCATAAATAATTAGAAAGACATTCTGTGTTCATGAATTGGAAGAATTAATGTTATTAAAATATTGTTAAAATACTATCCCCAATTGATCCACAGATTCAAAGCAATGGTATTTTTTTTTTATAGAAATAGAAAAAAAATCCCAAATTTGTATGGAACCACAAAATACCACGAGTAGCCAGATCAGTATTGAGAAAGAACAAATCTGGAGGCATCAGACTTCCTGATTTCAAACTATATTACAAAGCTACAGTAATCAAAAACAGTATGATAATGCATAAAAAGAGACACATAAATAAATAGACCAGAATAGAGAGCCCAGAAATAAACTCATGCAGATATGGTCAATTAATTTAAGACAAAGGAACCAAGAATACACAGTGGGGAAAAGAGTCTCAGTAAATTGTGTTGGGAAAACTGGACAGCTATATGCAAAAGAATGAAACTATCTTACACCATACACAAAAATTAATTGAAATGGATTAAAAACTTAAATATAGGGACACCTGGGTGGCTCAGTCAGTTAAGCATCTGACCTCAGCTTAGGTCATGATCTCATGGTTTGTGAGTTTAAGCCCCACATCGAGCTCTATGCTAGAGGCT